>NC_140076.1:24766091-25366091 GCF_964194135.1 Talpa europaea
ATAAGAAACCCTCCTGAAGCCCTTTCATACCTGTTGGTTCTTCAGAGCCTCATGGGTAGGCCTGACGGGCTGTTTTGGGCTGTTAAGACAACATTCAAGAGGATAGTCCTTACCTAGCTTTGATAATTCCCCAGCACTTGGGGCACTAAGAGTCAGGTCATGCATAAGACTCCAGAACACAAAATATACAACCCCTATAATTCTCTTTTAATGTCCACCTACCCTCACTCCCCACCCTCTGTAAGGTCTTTCTGTGGCTTCGGGTTCAAGACAAACAAAACCCCTAGTTCCAAGGTGCTGGCAAGATAGGGCACACAGAGGATATTGCTAGTCAGATGTTCCATAAGCACCTGTGTGTGCACAAGCACGCATCAGTCTTCCTTCTAGTCTTCCAGGCGTGTCCATCAGGTGGCATTACATGATGTGGTTCTACATATCAGTAAAATCTTCTAAAATCCTGCAGAAGATTTGAAGTCTGTGATAAATGTTTTCTTTGCTCATCTCCCTTGTCCCTCCCCCCTTCCTCCTTGGCCCAGATGGCTGCATGTGGCCGCTCTTGGAAAAAGTACTTCATAGGTTTGCCATGTGGGCTGCCAGGGCCCAGGCCTCCTGCTTGCCAGGGTGTTTCATGTTCCACTCAGATAATCTGGGTGATACGGGTTGGCTTGGAGCCCACCTTCCAAGAATGAGAGAGACCACTCACCACTTTGCTAACACTTTGCAGTCTTCCTTCAGTGGCTGAAAGACAGACGCTTAGGGTTGCTGCTTAAACTTCATAAAAGTTACGCCCTATCTTGCCAGCACCTTGGAACTAGGGGTTTTGTTTGTCTTGAACCCGAAGCCACAAAAAGACCTTACAGAGGGTGGGGAGTGAGGGTAGGTGGACATTAAAAGAGAATTATAGGGGTTGTATATTTTGTGTTCTGGAGTCTTATGCATGAGCTGACTCTGAGGCGCCCCAAGTGCTGGGGAGTGGGAGGGACCCTTGCCTTCCTCTGACTTACTGAGTATCTGTGCTGTGCCAGACCTCATTTTGGCACTCTATGTGTATTGTCGCATTTGATCTTCACCACCCTCTCCTGGGTGGTGGACTGGTGACCAGACCTTGCAGCTGACATGCCTGCTCTGCCTCTTGATTCCCACAGATCACACAGACCGAGGTCCAGCAAGGACAGCAGCAGTTCAGCCAATTCACAGATGGACAGGTAGGCCCAGCCTGGACAGGGGCACAGGGTGAGGAGTTATGAAAGTTAGCAGGTGATATCTGTGGGTTGGGATGGTTAGGGCTCCTAGCCTATCTTCCTTAACAATAAGTGGACAGAAATTGTTACAAACAAGTAGAGCCTTTAAATCAGGATTCCTGTCCTTTAGATTTATAGCCTGGTGGGGGCTGAAGATAATCTTAGCTCAAGTCTGTTTTTCAGAGGAGTAAACTGTGCTCTAGAGATGGGCAGTAGCTTGACCCTACTCACTCAGCTGCTCACTGCAGAACTGGGACTAGAATGCGGCCTCCTGGTTCCCTCTCTACCGCTGGTTTTTCTCCAAGCCGTGCTGCTAATAGTATGGATTAGGTGAAAGGCAGAGAACCTGTGCCCTCTTATGCTTGTTCAGTGCTTGGAATTCAGTAATTCTAAGCCCATGAAAGGAAGGACTCTTCCTTTCCCACCCCCTTTCCCCACACACTGCAGTCTCAGAGTTCCCTGAGGACATAATTGGATGACATGGGTAAGTTTGTGTTCTCTTTTGCCCAGAGAAAGAGGAGTTGGCCTCATCCACCTCTGACTTCTACCAGCTCTAGGTGCTAGGTTCACATGCCAGGGCTCCTGTGGCAGATGGTATTGGCTTTTGGTTTCTTTTGGAGACACCTGAGAAGCCAAGTGTTCAGTTGGCCCTAGCCTTCCATAGTGGCTAAGTGAGCATCATCGCCACCCCTCATGGGTCTTGGCTTATAGTAAGTGTTTAATTCCAGGCTTCTTCCTTAGCAAGCCCCATGTAGGAAATGCAGGTTTACTATAGCCTCAGTCTGAGCCAGGTACCCAGAAGAAAGGGGGTAATCATATTGCCCCTACCGGTGAGGAATGCCGAGATAGGGAAATGCTGACTTCCAAGCTGCTGGTACAGTGGTTCGAATTGCTTGTGTTTGTCACAGAGGAACAGCGTGCAGTAAGCTCAATGCTCTGAGCTAACGGGAGAGGCAGAGTCCAGAGAAGTGAAAGCCACAGGAAATGCAACTCCCTGCACCTCTTCCCCGCCCACCACACACACACACCCACACCAGGCTGGTGGTGCCTCCTGTGTCTGCTGTGCCCAAACCCAGCAGAGCTCCACATCCCCTCCTCCCTCTGATGCCTTGCAGTGGGTGGTGGTTGAGGTATCTGGGGCCCCCAGCCAGCTCGAGGCCCATAGGGAGCTGCATGCCCCTCTCCCCGGGGTGACCTCACTTTCTCCTCTCCACCCCTCGCAGCAGCTCTACCAGATCCAGCAAGTCACCATGCCTGCCGGCCAGGACCTCGCCCAGCCCATGTTCATCCAGTCAGCCAACCAGCCCTCCGATGGGCAGGCCTCCCAGGTGACCGCCGACTGAGGGCCTGAGCTGGCAAGGTCAAGGACACCCAACACAATTTTTGCCATATAGCCCCGGGCAGTGGGCACAGCCTCCCTCCCCAGAGGACCGGGTCGACCTCAGCGCCTCCTGCAGGCTAGGACACTGGTGCACTACGCCCCACACCTGGGGGCCGAGATTCTCCAGCAGAAAGATGCAATATTTTTTATTTCCTTTTTTCCACTTTTTCTCCAAGAAATCAATATTTCAGTATGTGAGCTATGTGTCCAATTCTATGAAATGAAAATATTAAATAACATATTTATGGCATTTTCTTGAAGAGTGTTGTTGAAGAAATACGTGTTTTGTTTTTCTTTTTTAGTTCTTACAGCCATTTCTTTTTAAGAGCAAATCTGTTCAGGGGTGTATGTTATCTCCTGATTCTTGGAACAGGCTACTGCCCTGAGGATTTGCCACCTTGTTCTGCCCTCAGATTAAATTAGGTGACTATGTGTAGCCTGTTTTCTCGCTAGTGGTCCTCTTCCTGTGCCCTCCTGTTCTTGCCCCGGAGCTTTGTATGTTTGCATCCAGGATCCAGAGGTCATGGAAACATTCCCGATTTAGGAGATGAACTCATTTGCCACAGAGAGTGGGTGGTTTCATTCCCAAACCCTTCTCTCCTAGGGACCTGAGGAGACTAGAACTTTGTGCATTTGCTCCCCTCCCCCCATTTTTTATTTCATTTTTAAAATGCATTAAAAATTGTGCTAGTCTCCTTTGCTGCATGGACTTCAAACTGCATGAAATGCAATAAATCTCATTTTAGATAACTTAGAGTCTGGGTTTCTGTGTTTGGGAGAATCCATGGGGCCACTTTGCTTTGGAAAGGTTTATTTTCCCTCAGCTTGGGTGTCTGTGAAAGAGGGAGACCCTTGTGAGGAGGGGATGTCAGAAGCCAAGGGAACTTACACTGGTTATCTGATTCAAGCTGAGGTCTTCAACTGATTTAAGAAATGAACTTCATCAGAATCTACTTGCTGCTCAAGCTGCCTGCCTGCCTTCCTCCTGGCCTCCGCTGCATGTTTGCCAGACTCAGATATGTCCTGCTTGGTCAAGAGTCAAGAGGGCATCTGTCATGGAGAAAGCTGTCACTAGCCTTCAAACAAGGACCGGGCAAATTCCTCCACTGCTAACTGCTGTGGCATGGAGAGGCACTCTGAGCTGCCTGCTCATAGCATGGCATATGCTATTAAGGGCAGCTCGAGCTCCTTGTCAGACGATGATACAGAAGGTTCTCCAGGGAGTGCCTGCTTCCTACTAATTAAAGCCAGGAGAATAGAAAGAATATTTCTCCTCTTCATTGGGCTTCATTGGCCATAGGGGCCAGTGGTGAGCTCTGTGTTTTACCTCGACTGTGCCATCCTTTCAACTAGAATGAGACCCGTTGTCACGGGAAGTGCAGAGAACTAGATGCCAGGGGATATAGGTATTAACTTCTCCTCTGCCAGTAATAGGTCATCAAACCTTGGACAACTCCTTTGTCTCTGGGATTGTCTCAAGGGGCTGGACAAGAGGCTTTACTATTACATGATGTCTCACCTTGATGCCTTTCGAATTTCCTCACTGTATATCCACCGCTGTCAACCATGGTAAGTATTTAGACATCTCTGCCATCTATTTCATTTTCAGTCAGTTCCCTGAATGGAGCTTACCTTATGCCACCAGGAAAATAGACGACTTTCATGAAAACCATGTATGATGAAATAAGATGACAAATTAGAATGAAGAAGAATATCATTGAGTAGGAAATCAGCGTTAATAGAAAGCAGGAACACAAATATCTGGGCCATAAAGATCTACATAGTTGTTGAAGTTGGGTTTCACATTTGATCCCCGGCTTCTTGGCCATTAAAGCAAAAAGATGGGGCCAGGCAAGAGTGATACTGTAGACTGAAAAAAAGAATCTTTTGCAAAAGTCGAAGTTTTACTGGTTTGAAGGTTCTGTCCCTCTGATGTCTTCAGGGCAGGTGCAGAGGGATGCTGTGACCTCACGTCAGTAGCTCTGCCCCTGCAGCTGGGTCAGCGGCAGCCCCACAGACTTCTGAATCCCAAACTCAGCGTTCCATCTCCTGTATCCAGTTAATCTTCATTCTAGCTCCAGACTTTTCTGTGAAGGGGATCATCTGGCCTTTCCCACTGTCCTGTACCCAAACACGTCTCCATGAGACATGTGAGCACAGATACTGGGCCTTCCCCCTGTGGAAAGTGTGTGGAGCACTTGTGTGCATGCACTGAAGGGGTCCTGGCTTGGGAGAAGAGGCAGAATTTCACTTCCTGGCTAACTTTCCATGTGGAGGCCACTTGAAAACTCCAGTGTAACAGGAATTTCAGGACAGTTGGTGGATCCCCATTTTCCCAAAGGCTTTCATTCTTCTGGACATGTTTCGATTGGTTGTGATTGACAAGCAACTTCCTTGCTGAGCACGTTCCCTTTAAATTCCTTGGCCAGCAGGGCCTGTCTGGGTGTAAACAAACACTTTGGTGCAGCCCAAGAGAGTCCCTATCTAATACCCAGCCGATCCCCTTACATCCGGAGCACTCTTTACACATTTTTTCCTAACATTTGCAGCATCCGTCCTCCCAATGATCTTCACAGTGACCCTGCAGGGGAGACAGGAAGAGGGATTGTGATCTCTGTGTTACAGATGGAGACAGGGAGGCTCAGAAGTATAGTGACTTGCACAAGGTCACACTGAATTAAGGGTGGAGCTGAAACCAAAACCCTGCTCTGCTGACCCCTGTACATACACTATTGCCTTCTGGCCAAAGGGGTGTGTGTGCCCGTGTGTGTGAGAGAGAACATTAATTTTTACTAAATGTGAATTGTCTCCTTTGGCAAAAAGTCTCCTCAAAATCACTGGCCCAGCCATAAGTATATGCAGTATAAACAAAGCAGTCGGATCTGGTGTGGATAGCTGAGCTGGGATAACTTAACTTTTCTGGAGGCTGATACTAGGTGGAGACTGGAAGTCCCTGGGATTTCGAATAGCCCACCTGGTTGACCCTGCTGCTCAATTCTGCCAAGGCCACAAGGGGGCAGCATGTAACACCTAAGTTTCCTGAAGATGTCCTGTCCCACCCTTTTCCCAACTTCGCCAACTCTAGGAAACTTACGGGGAGTGATTGTTCCCTTTCTCAGAGGATACTCGATCTTTAACCTCTTCCCTGATAAGACCCTTAAATTTTGTTTGTTTTTTGAAGATTTATTTATACATCCAAGTGCTGGGGTGCTGGCCAGAGGTGGGAGTGTGTGTGTGAGAGGATTCACCAGAGACAGAGTGGGAGAAGAACAGGCAGACTGACTGAAATACACTGCTGAGGGGAACAGCAGGCGAGACAGGAGAGGTCTGCTGTACAATGTGGGTCAACTCCCTGGCTGGGGATCGAACTTGTGCTTCAGTGGCTGCCAATAGCTTCATAGTGCTGAGACTTAATCCCTTGCACCACCAGGAGGCCCAAGACCCTTAAATTTTGAAGGGAGGGGCCTCCCTAGGGCAACAATGAGGACAAGAAAAACTATCCAAGAGTATTACATCTGTCTCCATTCTCCTTTCTCCTGCACTCTGCTTCCATCACACTGGTCCTAAACTCACCTCCATGTTTTCAGAATGTACTGGCCCCAGTCCTGCAATATCCTTTTATGTCTTTTCCATATATATCAAGGCCTCATTTCAGTGGTCTTACTGAGCAACTTCTAACTCCTGGGGTAGAATTAGTGAAGAGCTCTTTGATCTCCAACAGCTCTGATTGCCTCTATTATTGGTCATACACACATCAGGCAAATATTTCTCTGACACTTTGTGTGTCAATGTTTTGGACATTATGAAGACAGTTGAAAACAAGTCAGACCAGGTCTGTGCTATCATGGAGTTTATCTTAGTCGGGGACAGGAGGAGACAGTAGGAGTGAGAATGAGAGAGAGACAAAACACAAGACCAGTTCAGCTCTGAAGAAATTACCCCTCTGCTGGAACTTTCTGGTTTGGGCTGTTATCTTCACAGACAGTCCTCTCCCAGCTCAGGGTCATCCGTGAGGGTCACCTGCAGAGCCCAGCACCAGCAGGGCCTAGTCTTTACCCGCCTCTCTAGCCATCCATTGGCCTCCGTAAGGTGGTATTTAAGCCCCCCAACCCCTTTGAGGAGAGGACCCTAGGGTGAGGTCCAAAGCCTGGTCACATGACCAACTTGGGTATGGCCTCTGTAAGGCCCCCTGAACCAGGCTGGCAACATTACAGCTTGGATGCTGGCCCACACCCTAGTATGGGAAGAGGGGACAGGAGGACAGCAAGGTGGTCACTTAGGAGGGGTGAATCCAGCTGTGCCAGGCTGAACTGGGCTCCTCTGGCTGGCTGGTGCCAAAGAGACCTGAAACAGAGCTGTCTCCCTTTCACAGCCCTGAATCCACCACCTCTTCAGCTCCCAACCTTTCTCCCAAGCTCCCCTGCATTCAGTGAAGGTCTGTGGGAAAGAGGCTTTCTAAGATCTTGGATGTGTCAAAATGTCTTTATTTTGCCTTAAATGACAACTTGGCAATGTGTGGGATTCTCGGCACACAATTATTTGCCCTCAGCACTCTGGAGATACTATTCCATTGTCTTTTGGCATCTGTTGTTGCTGATGAGAAGCTTATTGTCAATTCAATTATTGGACCTTTGTAGATAAACCATCTTTTCTCTCTGGTGGCTTTTAGAATTTTCTTTTTATTCTTAATGTTATACTTAAGCTATAAGGTGTCTAGATGTAGTTTTGTTTTAAAAGTATCTTACTAGGCAGTCTGGACCTTTTAAATCTAGAAATTCACATCTTGTTTCTGGAAGGAGCTTCGTCATTCATTCCAGTATCTTTTTCTGAAACTAATAATATGTATGTGCTGGAGTTTCTCATTCAATCTTCCATGCTCTTGTGTTATGTTTAATCTTTTTATTGTTCTGTGCTTCATTCTGGAGACTTTCCATTTTAGTTTCTAACTTACAAATTCTCTCTTCAGCTACATTTACTGATTTATTGATTTTTTAAAAAATGTCAGTAACTTCAGGTTTTATTTCTATAATCTCAGAACGTTCTATCCAAAAAATTCAGACTATGGTTCTGTTCATATCTGCTACATGTTCCTGTTTGATAGCTTTCTGTTCTTATTTTATAGGTGCTATTCATTTCTTTTATCTTTTTGAAGATGTTAACTATGTTAAACTTCCTTTCAGATTGTCACATTATCTATAGATCGTTAAGTATAATTCTCCCATGAGAAAGAAGTCTCTCAAGATATCATACTTCTTATATCTTGAGATGTTAATCCTTCAAATAGTTATTTTCAGCACATTTTCCTGACTGTACTGTGGAACAGGGAAGCTCCTATGAGGGACAACTTCTCTGTTGTATTTGCCCACACCATGGGCAGAGTGTGGACCCCAAACTAGCTCTAATGTCTTGACTTGGGATTTTTTTCATGGCATGAAAATCAAGTCCTGAGCCCACCCCCTCATGTGGACAGGCTTTAGGTATCAACCCCATATGGATGCTCTTTCTACCCAAAGCCAGGGCCAGGTGGCTAATCGGGCAGAGATTAGTTTAGTTCTGTGGATAGGGGGCAACACTTCCCCAAGACCCAGCTTTAAGTGGGGAGCCTACTGGAGTCCTTGCCACTGGTGGGGAGGAACTACACCCCATCCTTGCTGGGCCACTGAGCCCTTCCTCTGGAGTACAGCTTCAACTCCTACTTATCTGCTCCTACTGAAATTCCATCTCATTTCTGGCCTTTTGATATTTCTCAATCATGCTTTTGAGCTTGGAGATATATATATTATCCAAGATGTATGTTATATATCTAATACATTTTTTTAAAGATTGATTTATTTATGCATACAAGAGCTGGGTACAGGCCAGAGATGCAGGAGTGAGAGGATTCACCAGAGACAGAGTGGAGAACAGAACAGGCAGACTGACTGAAATACACTGCTGAGGGGAGCAGCGGGCGAGACAGGAGAGGCCTGCTGGGCCATGTGGGTTGTTCCCCGGCCAGCCAGGGATCGAACTCGTGCTGCAGAGGCTGCAAATTGCTTCATAGTGTGGTGCTTAACCCCTTGCTCCACCAGGGAGGCCCTAGATATCTAATATTTTAAGAAGGAAAGTATTCAGTAAGTGTTCCATCAAGTTTGACTTGGAAATCTCTCTTTGAGCCTCTCAACCCTGTCACTGAGCACCTAGTACTCCTTCTGAGCCACCATCTCCTCCCTGAACCTCTACCCCTATCAAAACTTATCTCTTTTGTGGAACCCCTTTCTTGCCACTCAATTTGTAGTCCCTCCAGCTCATGACACTTCTCAGCCTGAGCCCACACCCAGGTTTCTCCCACCAGGGCGTGGGGAGTAGGGAAGCTTGCTTCCATTGCACTCTCAGCAACTCAGAAGCATCCTTCCTCATTTGCTAGCCAACTCTCATGGAGAACAGCTGTAGCACTGCCTTGTCCATGGTCTTTTGGGAGCTGGGATTAAGGAGGAAGAGTCCTGGAGGAAGAGGAGAGCAGCACAAGGGATGACTTTGACCTTGATATCCACACCCCCTTCTCTCTCAAGGTCTCCTCCTTATGGGCCCCCTCCAACCCAGAGGATCAATGGGGGTTCACTTTCACTGAACTCAGCAACACTGCTCCCGCCCCACCTCCTGTGGCGCTGAGCTAACTGGCCCAGCAGGCCTGCTGAGCTCTGTGGCACCCCTCCCCCCCAATCTGGGGGGAAGAGGAACTCCCCAGGCAGCCCCTAGCACCTCTCAGTGCTGGGTGGCCTAAGTCTTTATAGAGTCCTTTCTGGGCCTCACTGGGAAAAGAAAGCAGGCCTTACCTTTCTCTCATACTTCCTCTTCCTGCTCTTGGTGGAGGTGGGCCCCTAGAGGTAAATGATGCCTGCAATGCCATCACCCCTGCCCACCCTCCACTCCAACCCCTTCCTCCGAGGAGGAAGCCTTCCTAGGGAGCCTTTCCAGATTGAGAAGAGCTGCTAAGCCTAGGGGAATCTCACAGCGCCCCCTCTCCACTCTGATCACACACCTGAAGTGTGCTAAGATCAGTGGTTCCCAGGTATACAGCTCTCTGCCACTTCTCATGCCTCTCTCACTTTTCATGCCTTGTTTCACTCACTCCTGCTGGGGGGAGGGGAGTAGGGTGTGTGTGATTTGCTCAAGGCCACCAGCTAGTCCAGAGGTAGACCCGGGATGCCTAACCCTGGGCTCATAGTTCACTGCTGTTTCTGCCCCTGGCACTGCCAGCCTCCCTGGGAGCTGATGACTCCCGTTCTACCTGAGTTGTGTCCTACAGAGACACAGCCTCAGCAGCATGCCAAGCTCAGGCCTGGCCAGGCTCCTTGAGTCCTATCAGGCCAACTAGACCCTTCAGCCTAGCATTCAAGGTCTCCTGGTCCCCCTTGCCAAACTTGCTCTTCCCCTTGCTCTATAACATCCTCCCCCAGCCCCAAACCCCAAGGACTCACATGGTAGGCTAGAGCAGGGGGTAAAGACATAGAGTAGGCAAATGTCTTCACCGAGACTGTCTTGTCTATACAAATGGGGGTGTGAACAGTATTGCACCCCCATTGTTATTGTGTTGTTGGGTGGTGAAATAGGCAATGCAGGTAAAGCATCCTATGGCAGCTCAGCATTTAGCACTGGCCTTATTTTTTTCCCTTTTTATTTTTTAATTTTATGTCTATATATTACATCATTCTTCATTTTTGTACAATGTATGCTTTCTCACCTCGGTTATAATCCCTGTGAAATTCCCACCACCCATTCACCTGTGAGCCATCACTGTAGTCCCTTGTGCTCTTCCCACCCCTGTTTTGATCCTGTTCCCCTCTCCCTCCCACCACCCCAGAATGTCTCTGGTTTTATAGTTCCCTGTTGATTTTGATATTTGCTTTATTATAATTACTGCAGGCATTATTGGCTGTACTTCCCTGCACCTCTCCAAGTGCTCCCCAACCTTGTCACCAAGGCCCCCTGTGCCGCAGCCTATGAGACCACTCCCTCTTCTGATCTCTAGCAACCCCGACATCTGTAAACAACAAGAACCAGGAGGAGGTCTGGTGGATGAAAGCCGAACCCTTGCACCCCAATTCAGCCAGAGCACCTTTGCTTAAATGCTCTTTACAAGTCGGAGTGCTGGCTTGTGATTCTGTTTGTAAGAAGACCTCCACTGCTAATCAAGTCTGAAAAACATGGACTTAACCCATCCCCTTCCCACTTCAAGGAAGGAATCTGAGCCTTTGGTTGACCTGAGGGCACACTGGAATCGATGACAGGCTTGAAGCTGGCCTCTGGGACCCAGGTTCCAACCCTTCCAGACCTCAACGCTTTCAGGCCTGTGGGTTTCTGCCCCGGGGAACCATGAGTCCTGGAGAATAAGGAGTGGCCACCCAGGGTTCCTCCCAGGTCCCCAGCACTGACCCCAGGACCCAGGGCACAACTGGTAGGTGTGAGCCAGGAGAGAGGACAGGTCACATCTCTGGGGTCACCCTCTGTCTGTGCACCCTTGGGTGAGCCTCCGTCCCTCTCCAAGCTCGGCTTTCTCACGTGCAAAGGGCTGCTCTGGGTCCCAGAGGGGCAAGGCCTGGGCCAGAGCGGGTGTTCAGCAAATGGGAGCCCCTCCCTCCCTCCTTTCCCCAAATCAATACTTGCTCATTGATGGATGGTGGCGACAGTGATGAATTACAGATCTCGGAGCCCAGCCCCCTTCTTGTACAGATGGGGAAGCTGAAACCCAGCGCAGGGAAGGGACTTGCCCAGGTGGGACAGAGAGGGCGTCTGGGCAGAGCGGGATGTCTTGGCATGGCTACCAGGGAAAGAAATGAGGGCTGTGGGGCGGGAGGAAGCCGCTGCGGGTGGGGTAAAGGGAACAGGTGGGAGAGAGGGAGGGAGGAGGGTGGCACAGCACCCCCACCCTCTCCAGCAGGGGGAATGACGGAGGGAGTCTGAGACAGCTGCTTGCTCAGAAAAGTGTCTTAGTCACTAAAGGCTGCGGGGAGGAAAGTCGTCCTCCCAGACATGCCCTGGGAATCCGGATGGGGGCAGGAAGGCTCCCCTGTCACCCCGAGTGGCCACCTGTCCTCTCTGAACTGGACTTTCTCCTCTGCGTCCTCCAGTCCCCCAAATATATGAGTGCATGTGTGGTACACACACACCCCAATTATACTTTGTTTATAGACTCATAAACTAACACCCCCCCTGAGGAAGAGTTCCATGTGTCTCCATTTTAGAATGTAGTGGGCCTGTCCCTCCATGACACGCACACCTGCAGGAGAACTGATTTCTGCGCCCTATGAAAGTCCTCCCCGAGTCTAACTTCCACCCCTCTGGCTGCAGTCACAGTCTCCTGCTGCTGCTGCTGCTGCTGCCTTTGAGCAGCTAAGCTAGAGTTGGAGTTGGGAAAGATGACAGACCTGCTCCTGCCATAAGGGCTCCTCATGGGGAGAGGAAGGGACTTTTGTAGCCCCCTCCCCCCCCCCCCCCCCCCCGACAACCCAAAGGGAAGAGAGGTACAAGGTCCAGAGGTGATTCTGAACTTGAGGATCAGATTTCCCAGAACAGACTCAATTTCAGATATTCTGGATGTTGATAGGGCAATTTGGATTAAAAGGCCATTTCTGCCACAGAGGAGCCTCAAAAAAGACCCCAAGAAACATCCCCAGATCCTTTGCAATCGCTCTCCTTTTCACTATTCACACTCCCAAACCTTAGTCTGACCCCCTAGGATCCCTGATAGATGAGGCTAGCCAGCCAGGCAGTCCCATGAGTCTGGGAGGGCAGTGCCACCTGCCTAGGGGGTGTTAACTTCAGTTCTTAGGGAGGGGATGATGGGGTATTGCTGAGTGCTGGAGAATTTGACTGCAGAGGATGGTTAACCCAACCCTGACATTGCATCCATAGCTGGGTCCAGGGGTCCAGAAACCTCCAGCTACCGCTGAGGAAGGGGCATAACCTGCCCCGGGGAACCAGGGCTTTGGCTCTGGGCACATCTGCAGCCACGATCAGTGGGGAAAATTCGGGTTAGAAAGCAGAAGGTACCCCTTTTTAGGCAGAGGGGAAAAGGGTCACTCTAGGGTAGGGATGTGGGCCGGCTCAGCTGGGGACCCCGAGTCCCTGCTGCCCCCTCCCTGCCTGCCCGCAGCTCTGCCTTCCTCCCCCTCAGGCTCTCAGCAGATCAATGCTGCCTTTGCTGACAGCTGAGAATCGAGCTCGCCTTCCCGCCCCCACGCTCGCCCCTCCCGCTAAGCTCGGTCCCCCGAGATCCTCCCCGAGGAACCGGGAAGAGTTTGCTGCGGAAGCGCTTCACCCCAGGGCAGGGCCTGCGGAGGGAGCGGCGGGTGTGGCGTGGCCGGAGCTTTCCACGGGGCAGGAGAGGAAATCGGGATCACCAAATTACCCCTCCGTGCGAGGCCTGGGTGTTAAAGGAAAAGAAAGGGCGCGCCCACCCCCACGGATAAAGAGAGATCAGGCACCAAGAACTCTCCAGCCTGGAGAGGGAGTGCCCTGGGAGAGTCTCCCCTTTCGGGGTGGAATTCTGTGGGCCTTTGGGGAAGGGGTTGCGTAGCCCGAAGCTCTGACTCAAGAGTTCACCTCCCAACGCCATGTGCCCCGAGCCCGGCGCCCCGACATGGGAGCCAGGGCGCGCGCTCCGGCCTGGGCTGGGGAGAGCCGGCCTGGCGACCGTAGTGACTTAGGGTTGGGGCTGGGTGGGGGGCGCTCCCCCGACACAAAGGGAAGCTCAGAGGCAGGGGTGGGTGGGAGGAAAGACGGACACACCTGAGGCCCGCCGCGATGCGCTGTCCCGGGGGGCAGCGCCGGGGCGGAGGGCCCTGGTGGTGGAAGCGCAGGCCGGCGCTGGCCCCCAGGCGCACACTTCACCCTCCCTCGCGCAAGCACGGCCCCGCCGGGCACGCCTCATCGCCTGCGGCCACCCTCCAGCCGGGCGGGTTTCTGCACACCCACTTCACACCCATCCACGCCGACCCACGACCCCTCACGCCTGCTGAGTCAATCCCGCCACCTCGCAGCCCACGGCCGCCCACGGCCGCCCGCTCTGCACGCGCAGGTAGCACTTGTGCATCCTCGCGCACCTCCACGGCCCCGGCGCGTGCCCCATCCACGACGGCGGCCGCAACTCCACACGGCACTTCTCGCAACCACAAGTGAGGCGTGCCCGCCCCGTCTCGGACCCACGCAGCCCGAGCAGCCGTGCGCACCGCGCGCGCAGCGCCCGCGCCCGCCCAGCCTCCCGCCCCCCCGCCCCGGCGCTGTCCCCCCCGGGGCCGCCGCCACGCGGTCCGGCCCGGGCCCGGCGGCCGGCGCGCCCGGCCTCGCCGCGGGCCCCGCGGTCCTCTCCCTGCGCCCGGCCGCGCCCGCCCGCTCCCTCCCGATTTGGGAAGGCGGCCGCGGGGCGGGCGGGGGCGGGCGGGGGAGGGGCGGGGCGGGGGAGGCTGACATGTGAGCGGCGCGCCGGCGGCAGGTGGAAAGGCGAGCGGCATGGAGCGCGTAATAAGAGAGTTGGAGTCGGAAAGAGCCGCCCCAGTCGCCGGGGAAGCGGGCGGTCAGTGCGGGCTCCGGCGGCCCCCAGGCTCCGCGCGCCCGCCCCCGGCCCCAGCGCGGCCCCGGCCCGGCCCCCAGCCCCGCGCCCGCGCCCGCGCCCGCCCCGGGCCGCCCGGGGTCCGAGCCATGCGCCGCTGAGCGCACCGCGCGCGCCCCCGCCCCGGACCGGCCCCGGGCCCCGGCCCCGGCCCCGGCCCCCCCGCCCGGCGCCGCCCATGGCCGAGGCCCCCCCGCGCCGCCTCGGCCTGGCCCCCCCGCCCGGGGACGCCCCCCGCGCCGAGCTGGTGGCGCTCACGGCGGTGCAGAGCGAGCAGGGCGAGGCGGGCGGGGGCGGCTCCCCGCGCCGCCTCGGGCTCCTGGGCAGCCCCCTGCCGCCGGGCGCGCCCCTCCCTGGGCCGGGCTCGGGCTGCGGCTCCGCCTGCGGCCAGCGCTCCTCCGCCGCGCACAAGCGCTACCGCCGCCTGCAGAACTGGGTCTACAACGTGCTGGAGCGACCCCGCGGCTGGGCCTTCGTCTACCACGTCTTCATGTGAGTTTGCGACCCCGCGCCCCTGGCGGTGCCCAGTGGCTCCCGCCCGGGGCAGTCCTAGCCCGAGCCCGGGCTCCCCGGGACGGCCGCCCCGCCCTGGCTCCGCCTCCTGCCCCCTGGGCCACGACCCTCAGCCCTTTCTCCCTAGGTCTGAACCCGGTTTCTTACCCCCCAGCCCCCAACCGGACCCTAAGCGCTCCCCACCTCCAAGTGGGGACCCCTGTTTGACCTGCTTCCGACCCCCCCACCTCAACTCCTTGTTGCCACCCTCTTCTCCAACCCCTGCCCCTGTCCCAGGCAGGCCCCCCCACAAGCACAGCCTTTCCCCCATCCGCGGCAACCTGGAGCCACTGCCCTGGGGCTTCCCTTTCCTCTGGCCCCCACCTGTCTCCTCGTGTCCCAGACGCTTTGCCCCCAAACAACTTTGTCACCTTCCCAGCTCTGTAGCTACGGCGGCTTACTCCCACCCCACTCCCCCTGGAGACACTCCTCTCCAGGACAGGGACACCCCAGCCCAGCGCAGGACCGGCTGGCCGGGGACTGCAGGTGTGTGTGAGGGGGTCCCGCGAGCCACCTGAGTCCTGGCACTTGCGAGTGCTGTCCGACTTCTCTGTGTCTCCACTCAGCCTCCCGCTCCCCCTTAGCTTCCTGCAGCGGCCGCCCTGCCCGTCCTGCTGGCCAGGCAGGTCAGCTCACGGGCAGCTGCTCAGGCCTGGCTCTGGGCACCCGGAGAGAAAAAGAAAGGGGCAGGCTTGGACACTCTGGCCTTTCGGGCCCCCTCCTTCCCTCTCCCTAGACTCCTACAACTTTTGAAAACACTGACCCCTCTTGGATGTATACAAGAGTGAATTTTGGCAGCTTGGAGCTCTGTCTTGGGGGACGGCCTGGCCCAGCCAGGAACATGAGAGGCCCGCAGATATCAGTTGAGAGGCTGGGCCTGGCACTGGGACGCTTGGAGGTGCCCGAGAGAGACCTCCTGTCCCTGGAAAATGAACGGCTGTTAATCCCTTCTTGCTGTGGCCAGAGAGGGCTTTCTGATCTTGGGGTCTCCTGGGTCTGGGTCCCCTCGCCTGTCCACCCAGCCGTATGAGTCCTTCTGCTGACTGAGTCCGTTTGCCAGACTGTTTCCACCTGTGTGTGAGTTGGCCTGTCTGTTCATTTCTCCACCGAATTGTCCAACAGTCTTCCTTGTCTGTTTCAGCGGGTCACTGGCCTGTCGGCTATCTGTGTGCCTGTCTGCTGTCTGTCCTGTCCTTTTGTCTGTCTCACTCTTGCCTGTCTTTGATGTATTTTCCTGTCTGCTCTGGTGCCTGCTTGCCTGACTGCCCTAACTGGGCCCATAGAATTTCAGATGTGAAGGGGAGGAAAATGTTGGCAAAAGAAGCCCCTTGGCCACAGGGACGGTAGAGGAAGAGAATTCTCTCAGCCTTTAAGCTTCTGGGGGGCAGCCTTGATTTTGTTTGGGGACCCTAATGTGCTAGGCCAGAGTTGAAATTATTCAGGACATGAGGTCAGACATAGGGTCAGGCTCAGTGCTCAGGGGCAGGCCTGTCCTCGGTGCCCACTGGGAGGGCCTGTGGGGACTTTTTCTCTGCAGAGAGGATGGTGAAGTGATGAAGGTTCTGGGCTGGGGTACAAGGGATGGTGGGCTTGGGAGTGAGGGGCAGGGGGCTGCTAGTTAAGAGTGGCAGTGGTGGGTACACGAGGCCCACACTGCAGCCTTGGGTGCCCGCAGAGGGCAAGACACTCTACAGAAAGCAGCTGCGGCGTGACTCAGGCATGGCTGGCTCTGAGGAGGCCAACAGGGCTTAGTCCCTGGGGAGTCCTTAGTCCTCAGGCTTGGCTTCTAGGCCCCCACAAGGGCCACTGGAGGTGAAGAACCTACTTCGTGATCCCTGGCCAATCACTGTCTTCACCTCCTCTGAAAGGGCCTCTCCTTCCTCTTCAGGAGCTAAATCCGCTGGCACCTTTGCCCCACATCCTGCCCTTTCTGGATGCCAGGAATGCCCTGGCCAGGGGCATGCTTGTTCTGACCACTTGTACCCAGGAGCCCAGGGCTGAGACATCTCTTGTAAGCTCTGTGGGAGGAAGTGTGGCATGAAAGTGTCCAGACATTTAGGGATCTCAGGGATTTGGCCATCCACTTTAGAGATCCAGGGGAGCCGAGGGCCCGGGTCCCATCTCTACTGTGCTGTGTGATCTTGGGTTGACCCCTGGGCCTCTCTGAGCTTTTGATCTCTCTGCTGTCAAAGTGGGTGGAGACCCCCACCTTGTGGGCCTCCTCTCCGATTAGGTAATGGCTGGGAAAGAGCTTGGTGAGCTTCAAGGGCATGTCTGAGCTTGAGGGATGTTATTATTGGGGCTGGGGAAGGGGCGGCATGGGACCCCTCCCTTTTTCTTGAGGTGCTCCAGCTGTGGGGTTTCTTGGTACTCACTGCAGGGTCATGGGCGTTATTTCAAGGCAGTGCTTCCTGCAGTTGGCCTTCTAGCCCTACTGACGCACTTTTAGTCAAATCCTTTCTCTCACCCCAGTGGCCCTCAGAAGCAGCCCGAATGAGGGGAGTCCAATATGCACAGATAGCTAAGACCACCCCCTTCCCCAAGATGCAAGCCCTGGTAGGGGACTCCCAGCAAGAGCCTGGAAGAAAAGGGCTCAGGAAGGAGGGAATTGAGGTGAGCTGGGTTCAGTCACCCCCTGGGACACCTCCCTCACACCTGCCAGCCAGGTGACTGGGCCCCACACAGAACCTGCACCTTTTCTGACACCAGGGTGAGGGAGATCACCCAGAAGACAAACCCGCATCCCTTGCCTCTCTCCTGTCAGCGGCTGTGGCCAGGCCGGGGAGCATGGGGCCAGGGCCCGGGAGCGTGGGGCCAGGGCCGGGGAGCGTGGGGGGACTGTTGACTCCTGCCTTCTCTCTGAGATCCGGAGCAAAGGGTTGCTGCTCTCTCTTTGAGCTTCCCCTATGCCTTTTAGGCCCTTGGTCCTGATGTCAAGCCCCTTGCCCCTGACTGCACCCCAGTCTCTGATGTAAGCCCTGACCCCGTCACAGGCCCTGCACTCTGAATTTTGAGAAACTCCACATCACTGTACATTTTCTTTGTGAGCTTCTGGGAGGTGTGCTTACCTCCTTGCTGCACCCATCAAGGCCACCATGGGCTCTTTTGAAATCCAAGGACGGGAAGGACGCAGCTCCCCGTCTTCTCCACACTACTGTGAGACTCTTGCTGCTCCCAGCCCCCAGCTCCCCAGCAAACTTTCACTATGTGAAGGTTTACGCTCTGTAAACATCCTCTGTCAGCCTCGACCCTGGGGTCAGAAGCTGTGGGAATGGGAAGGGGAGGAGGTGGCTGCAGCTCCTGGCCGCAGACTCCTAACCCTGGACAAGCCCTAACCCTGGGGCTCCCACCTCCACCGTCTGAGAAAGAATCATGTCTCCTGGGCTGGAGGTAACGCCGGCAAAGTGTGCCCGGAGCCCTCCGGTATCCCCACTAGGTGGCTTCTCACATTTGACAGCCCCATTTTGTTTATGAGAAAACCGAGGCTCCGGAGACCCAAGTCATAGTTACTAAGTTAGTGGCAGATACAGGGCAGACCCCAGGATTCCTGGCTCCATGACCTGGGGTGGCTCTTGCAGTGAGCTGACATTTCTGATCACTCGTGGAGTAGCTGCTGTGTGCGGGCGCTGTGCTGAGGACCAAACCACGCTCTCTCTCCTCATCATTACGGCCTGGTGAGGTCGAGGCTGTCTACTCCTCATTTGACAGATGAGGAAACTGAGGCTCAGGAGAGGTTACCCAGTTATTGTGGAAGAGCCTCTGCCCTGAGAGGTCTGACTCGGAGCTGTCTTTCTCCTATACCTTGGCTTCAGCCAGCACCCCAAGCAGCGGCACTCCTGTGCCATGGGTCTCTGCTCCTCTGCTCCCAGCACCCAGCACTCAGGGGGTGGAATTGATGGAAGTGCATGGAATTGAATGAAAACCACCCCGCCTCACCTAGGATAGTCTTTGTTGAACATAGCTTTGCACAGACACATGCATCCATGTCTCATGCACACCCATCTGTCTCTTGTGCACACTCACGCAGCTTGGACACGCTTGCTGTCATGGCGCACTTGCAGCCTGTGTGCCAGGCTGGGCCCTCTGCTGTGCTGCTGCCTGGCTTCTCACTGCCTTCACAGATGCACACCTGGCCAGGGGCCCCGGCCCAGCCCCCAGGACAGAAGGGGTTGGCCCCTTACCTTGTACATTGTGCCTTCTTCACCTGTCCACAGCCACAGGACTGATGAATCTGCGTGCATGTATGTGTGCACGGGGTAGGGTGGTGGTGGTGGGGTGTGGAGGGAGCTTGGGCTTGGCCCCTGTGGGAGCAGGCTGGCCAACTTTCTGGAACTTCGCTGCGTTGGGTTCTCTTGCACGGCCCTCTGAGACCCTTCGTGCATCCTCAGTGTGCTGCTGGGTACACCCAGGCACAGAGGGCAGAGCCACTCATTCAAGGTCACACCTGGTCAGTCAATGGTAGAAATGTCAGGAACCCAGGACCTCCCCATCAGGCTGTAGACAGCTGCGCCCCTCACCCCAGCCCACAGCGACACTGATGTGCCAAGAACTTTGCCTTGTGACGAAGGGCAGGTCTCAGAGCATGACCCAAATTCTGTGTGCTGCTGGTTTTCAGTCCCAGTCCTGCTGTTTGGTCTTTGTACGGAGGGGGCGAGTGGCGAGAGCATCCTGTGGGCCTTTATTCCTCAGCTGCCCTCTCTGCGCCTTTCCCTGCCCCGTCCACCCTTGGCTCACTCTGTCCAGAGTTCTCCTCTGGAGTCACCCCAGCAGGCTAGGCCTCCCATGGTCTGCCCCCCACCCCCACAGCTCCATAGTACATTCCCTCCTTCCATTGAGGAAGCCCTGCTGAGTGTCTGACTTCAATCCCTATTGCTGCAGAAGCCCAGAGCCTCAGAATGTAGGAGCCGGGAGTGCTTCAAGAGGTGATTATTCTTGGGCTGATGGCAGCACTCTGAGTGGGTGATTAATTTAAGGTTCTCTGAGCTAGTCAAGGGAGCTGAACCGCCCAGGGAGCTGGGAGAGGGAAGGCTCTGCAGCCTGGGCGGAGGCCCTGCCCCCTCCCTGAAAGGAGGCTGAGCCCGGAGCTTCCCCACTCCAGCAGTCAGCTGCCTCCGCCGGTCTCCCCTGCCCCGACCCGACCCCCACACCCTTGTGGGTCTCTGTCCTGGGCTGACCCTCGGTGAGAATTCTGAGTGTCTGGCCCTCCCTAATGCCCCGGTGTGGACTGCAGGGCTGGGGCTGGAGGAAGAGGGGAGCCTTCATTTCTCCGGAGGGTGTCCCCAGAGGATTAGAGGGTGGGGGTCCTACGATTTAGGTTCATTTGTCCTTCTACCCTTAGCAGCTGTGTTTCCTTGGGCAGGTTACTTAACCTCTCTGAGTTTCAGTTTTCTTGTCTGAAAAGGGGGAATATTATTATTATTATTATTATTATTATTATTATTATTATTAAATCCCCTGGGATTGCCAGGGCTCGATGAGATAAAGCCCCTGACACCACGCTGGGACCAGTGCTATCCGTCAGAATTACCGTCCTTATTATTGCACTGCTGCTCCCTTCATCATTCTCCGTCTTGGGGAGAAGTTCCAGTGTCAGGGTGTGCCTGGGAGAGTAGGAACTCTGGGTGTTTCTGGAGCCTGAGGCGGTGTCTTTGTGGACTCAGGACACCCGGGTGGTGCCATACTGTGCTGAGCCTCTTCCTTCTTTTTTAACACCTACAGCCCTTCTAGCAGGCAGGCTGGCGAGGGGATGTCACCCCCTTGTCCTGGGCTGCACAGCCAGGGGATGGTGGCGCTAGGACTCCAACCTGGCTCACCAGGATCGCTTTGGTTAGTTCCTTCCTTCCAAAAAGAGTTCAAGAGCGTCAACTCCATTCCAAGCCCAGGGAGGCAGAGGGACATGGACGTGCCTGTGCCCTTTCTGGGGCGAGGGGATGGCGGGCAGGTTGCAGAGCTGCAGGCCCCTGCCTCTCCTGCCTCCTCTCCCAGGACTCCTGGAGCGGGTGGTGTAGGTGCGAGTGTGTCTGGGGGCGTGGGGAGGAGGGTGAGTGTAGGTGTCACCCACCAGACAGCCAGATAGGTGTAGGCCTTGTTGGCTCACCCTGCAGCTAGCCTGGCCCCAGGAAGGTGGAAGTGGGGCCCTAGTGTTGGGGGGCCAGTGGGGGCCCTGGGGACAGGAGGGGGACATCTGCTGTCTCCTGAGGTAACAGGGAGTGGGGGTAGGAGAGCCAAAGGAGATTTAGAGATCTCAGTGCCAACTCTTACCCGGAAAGTGCCCACCCCCTCTCCACCCCACTCCTCAAGCATCACTAAGTCTATGAATGGGGTGATCAGGATATCTGGCTGCTCAGGGCCTCCTGGAAGTGAGTGTGCTGGGTGAATGGGGCTGTCCTGTCACCTTCTTGATTTTTATAGGGTGTGTGTGGAGGGGGAGTTCCTACACCTACTTCCTGTGCCCTCAGAGGACTGGGCAGCACTTAGAGGGGTGCCCAGGAGGCCGCCTGCCCCCTTTTGGGGCTTTGCTGGTTTGGGGAGAGGATGGATGCTAGTCAGGCCTCTGGAACCTCCATGGACCCCCCCACCCCCAGGACTCCAAGCTTTCTGGGCAACTCTGTCCCAGGGGCAGAATCTGTGCGCCCTGGGGGTTGGCAGCTGGGGAGGGGGGGGTGAGGATTGGGAGGGGCAGCCCCCAGGCAGCAGACTAATTGGGCTGGGAATCCGTGGGCAGCGCCTGAGGGAGGGAGGGAGGCAGAGGGAGCGGGAAGCTCAGCGATTCATTCCTTTCCTCTTCCTTCCCTCTGGGAGATTTGGGAAACAGTGGATGCAGCAGTCTTCTGCCCAGGGGCCCTTCCCAATCCCTGAAGGGAAATCTGGGTTGGGGGGGGTCACTTGACCCTGAGATTCCTCAGACATCTAGGCTGGCAGGTGGGACAGGACAAGCCTCCCAAGGGAAAATGAACCCACCGAAGCAGAAGGGATGGAAGTCAGACAGCAGGAAGGACCGGCCGCCCAGTGCCCAGGAGGTGGAGAGTCCTGGGAACTCTCTCCCAATTTGGGAAGCCCAAGTTGCACTGCTAATTGTCCCTACCTCGCAAGTGGCCGTCTCCCCACGTGTGAAGGACGGAGAGTAGATAGTGCCTGCTCCCACGGAGCCTGTCTGTGGGGGGAACCAGGGATCATATCAGGAACCCTTTGACTCTTGGGGGGGGGCTGGCCATGGGCTGCCTCCCATCTGCCCTCCCTTCCTGCTGCTCCTTTCTGGGAGCCTCAGGCCTGTCCAGGTCACCGTCTTTGGGTTTATTTTTTGCTGGACTCGGCATTCCCCCGGGAGGGGAGGGGGTGGGGAGAGGAGGAGGGAGAGGGAACAGCTTTGTCAGCACAATCCCCAGCGCCTCTGCTCCAACCCTTCCCAGCCTAGCTGCCACCCTCTTCCGGAGGGACCAGTCCTGGACACCATGGGGACCCAGGCCTGCGAGAGCCCCCTGCTGGGGCATGTCTGGGGTGGGTCTTTCTGCCTCGCCCTGGCTCCATCTGTCCTGCTGCAGAGCATCAGAGCTAGAAGGGCTGATGAGCTTCATTTCGCAGATGGGGAAACTGAGGCCAGAAGAAAGAACCTGATTGCCCAAGGACACAGGACTCATGGGACCTCCCCCAGCTCCCCTCCTCAGTGGGGGGTTGTCCTGGAGAAAGCTAAGAATGCTGCCTCCCAGGCGCCACCCGTCATCAGGAAGGGAGCAGACCCATTGCACTCACCCCTGCACTTGCCCCTGTCTGGGGGCTGGTGGCCCTCTGCGGGGAGGGATGGAGAGTTGGGGAGGACAGCAGGGTCCAGGATGTGTGGCCAGGAGAGGGAGGGAGATAGAGCTTGGGGATCCAAAGCAGGCTGAGCAAGTGGGTCAGCCTCCTTTCTCCTTACTCTCTGTCCTCCTTTTTGTTAAAATACAATTCAGTCCCATTTTACAGATGAGAGAATTAAGGCCCCAGGTCACCATTACCAATAGGTTGCAGAGATAGCTTTCGAACTCAGAGTGTGGGGCCCTGGGATGTTGCAGTGCTGCCTCTGAGGGTCTCTCCTCCCCTGGGCCTTTCATCCTCAGACATCCCCTGGACTCTCCTCAGCCTGCCTCGCTGGCCCGTCCCTCTCCATTCTGTCTGTAGCTGTCTTCTTTTTCTGTCCCGTGAATTTGGGTCTCCTTGGGGCTCTGTTTCCATGGGGGTGTCTCATGTACTGTCGCAAATGCCCTGCAGTCCCCTCTGTGATGACAGTTTCACCCTTGAACTTTCTCTGTAGCCGCTTGTGACCGCCTCACCTCCACACCCCTGTGCTCCTCCAACTCAGCATCTCCATCCAAACCTTCCTTCTTGGGCACTGACCAGTGACCCCCCCCCAACACATGCCTCCAGTGTCTGAGTAAGGAACCCACCATTCAACCATCTTTTGCTCCTCACCTTATGAAGCAAGTCATATTGTCCCCAGAGTGCTGTCTAGTGCTCCAGGCCCTTGTCCTGCTTCCTGACACCCCTTTCCCTCTCCCATCCACCCCATCATCTAGCAAATTCCTATTCATCCTTAAAATCCCAGTTTTAGTACCACTGCTCCCTGCTGGCCTCCACCCCAGGCTTGACTGAGGCCCCGTGGAGGTCCCAGAGCTTTGGGCACCCGCCCCTCTCTGTTCTGTGCCTTCGAGCGGGACTGTGAGGTCTGGGGGTGGGGGGTGAGCACAGGGCCTGTGGTTGGTAATCAGTGAATGTTTGCTGAGCCAGGGAGTGAAAGTGGTGCTGAGGCCAGGTTGCAAGGATGAGAAGGGTTTTGCCAACGAGAGAGAAATTGGAGAAAGGACCCCTAAGTCCTCTGTGTTCAAGCTTTGAGCTGGAAGCTCTTGTGACTTTGTCCTGAGTGCACTCCACGTGGAAGCAAGAGCTTGAGCAAAAGCCTGGAGGTGGGACTCTGTTGTCCCTTCCTCGTTGCTGAGGAATCTGCAGTCTGGTGTGTCCAGGGCCCTGATTATCGGGTTATGGAGGTGGTCTTCGCCTTTGCCTACGGGCAGCAGGAGCACAGGCAGTGCGGGACAGGCGGCTGCCCCTGGCTGGGAACCAGGACTTAACGAATTGCTTCCCACGAGCTGGTGCTCTGCAAACACTCGGCCATGTAGTTCTCTCGGTGCCCTGTGTGTCAGGCACTACAGGAACTATTGTTCCCAATTTGCAGATGGGAAACACCGAGGCTCAGAAAGAGGAAATAACATACCAAATGACTCAGCTTGTCCATGGTGGAATCAGAATTCGAACTCATGTCTGTGTGACCCCGAGCTCAAGCTCCAAATGGTTCTCGGCCACGTCACCAGACGGGAGGTTTTCTGTGACCCACGGCAAATCTGAAAGAAATCAGGACAACACGGTGACTTTCATAAAGCTAAATTTGTTCCATTTAAGGGACTGTCTTTTAGTCTGAGATTATGTTCTTTCTTTTATGAAATGATGGGGCTGGGAAATTTTTGAAAATGTCCTTACTTGGCAAAATTAGAAGTTGACAACCTTATGCAGCACCTAGAGTCTTTTGGGAAATGTTACTGGTGTGCAGAAACCCTGAGTCTGGGCCTGTCCTACCTTCCCGCCCAGAGCACTGGAGCCAGAAGTGGGAGTCTGTGGCGGGATGGATGGAGAAGCCGACAGCCCCCACTGTCTGTTCCCACTGGCTCTTCAGACCTGCCCACACTGAGGACCAGCCCAGGACTCTGCCAGCACTGGGGGGGGGGGGGGGGGGCAGGAGGTCAGCGTACATCAGGGCTCGCCCCTCCGTTCAAGGTTCCCAGGAACTGCTCCCTCCTCTGCTTCCTAAAGAGGGGGACCCCAGGCAGGTGACAGCTGCTCTGAACTCAGCTTCTTCCAGGTAGAGTGACAGTTCCCACCTCCACCTGCCCACCTGGCCGGGCAGCCTCCTGTATTAAGTGCTTCATAAGCTCCAAGGTGCTGTGAAGAACACAGGGCTTGTCGTGTTTTTAATATTCAATCTCCCCAGCACCGACGCCCTCTTCTCTTGCATCCTGGGCTCCTTGCCTCACTCTTACCT
This sequence comes from Talpa europaea, assembly GCF_964194135.1. Taxonomy (NCBI): domain Eukaryota; kingdom Metazoa; phylum Chordata; class Mammalia; order Eulipotyphla; family Talpidae; genus Talpa; species Talpa europaea. The sequence continues at coordinate 24,790,922 of NC_140076.1, forward strand.
GCGAGGGCTTGAGCCCTGAGGAGGGGACATGGAGGTGGGGGGGGGGCAGTGGTGGCACAGAGACCTGGAAGAGCAATTCAGACTGGTGATGTTTTCCCCAGAAGCCCCTAGACAGCAAGCGACTCCCACTCCAGACGCCTGGGCTGCAGGACAGGGAACGCTCAGACTGGGAGCCGGGCTCCGAGTTCTAACAGTTTTCCTACACTTGTAAGATTCATTGTCTCATCTGCAGAGCTATTGTGCCAGACGTCTTTCACACACTACTTCATTTAATCCTTCCAAGAGCCCCAGTAGGCAAGTACTCTCATTACCCTTTTGTATAGAAGAGGACACTGAAGCTTAAAGGTTAAGCACGTGCCCTTGTCACTCAGCCAGGAGGACGGGAATTTAAGCCTGAGCTGCGAGGGCTTAGCGGTGCGAGGGCCAGAGCAGGTTTGCAGGGCAGCGGTGGGCAGGCTGGGACACTCAGAGAGGGGCAAGGGGGGTGGGTTGGGCAAGGAAAGCAAGACTCCGACCCCGATGGGTGGCTCCCAGCCGTGGCCCCCCTCTCGGGTCTCAGCCTCCCCCTCTTTCTCAGTAATAGGAAAGACAATGTCTGTGCTCGCCTTTTTCTCTCAGTGAGGTGGGCACTGTTAGATGCCCCTTTTGCAGATGAGGGGGCTGAGGCACAGAGAGGCAGAGTGACTTGCCTGGGTATAGGTAATGGGGACAGGACTCAAACCCCAGATGTCCAGCTCTAGGGCTGAGACCTCCCCCTCTGTGATGCCTACCTAGCCTGTCCAGATGGGCATGTCTGCCGGGAGGCTGATGAGGGGACCAGTCGAGCCTGAAAGTTCAAGATACAGCTTCCCACTCCAGTTCTACACTGTGCTTTCATTTTATTTTATTTTATTTTATTTTATTTTTTTTTTAAACTTTATTTTTTTTTTAATAGAGGCATGCTTTATTTATTTGTTTGCTGGTTTGTTTGTTTTGTTTATACATGCACTGGGTACAGTCAGAAGCGCGGGAGGGTGAGAGAATTCACCAGAGCCAGAGCGGGGAGCAGAGCAGGCAGAAGGACCGAAGTACACTGCTGAGGGGAGCAGCGGGCGACAGGAGAGGTCTGCGCGCCATGTGGGACCCTCCTCCGGTGGCCGGGGAGCAGCCGGGGATCGAACCGGCGCCGCAGAGGCCGTGAGCAGTTTCGCAACCCTGCGCTCAACCGCTGCGCCACCGGGGAGGCCCTGTGCTTTCATTTTAATTTCTACCTTTTCTCATTTGGGAAGCCTTCACTGGCAGTGCATCAGGGCCAAGTCCTATCGCAGATGCTGGGGACAGAGCAGTGAGGGAGATGGGCCAGGAGGCTGGCAGTTGTCTGGGCAGCAGAGTCCTGTGGGTGCCAGGCACCGAGAGGCCAGACCAGACCCAAAATGACCGTAGCTGGGAAGGTTTCCTGGAGGAAGAGGTTTAAGTTGAGACCTGAAAGACGAATAGGAGTAGGAGTTCACCAGGCAAAGAGGAGCAGGGAACAGCATTCCATGTGGAGGGAACAGCGTAGGCAAATCCCAGAGGTGGGGCTGGACATGGCATTTGCAAAGAACTGCTAGAGGTCAGGAGAGTGGGACGCTAGAGAAGTCAGGAGGTGTGCAGAGAAGAGGCCTAATGTGAGCAAGGCCAGGCTGAGAAGCAGTGACCTCCTGGGGAAGGAGACTGAGTTCAGGAAGGAGCTGACGGTCAGAGAGCTATGGGCAGATTCACAACTTAGGGACACCTCTCTGGGTCTGGCCAGGAGAATGGTGGGAAAAGACTATGGCAGGGAGCCCCAAGGATGCCATCCAACTTGACCTCTTTTCCTTCTGCCTTCCCAGTGCCCAGTCCCCTTAATGGTTCCTTTGGAGCCATCTACTAACTCCAGGTGGCCTGTCTGGACCTGACCTGGATCCCTAGGACTTTGCCTGTAGGGAAAGCTCAGTTGCATTTGCAAAGCCTGGCCTAGGGGAAGGTGTGTGTGGCTGAGCTGAGGAAGGCCTTGAAGCAGAAGAGGTGGGTGCAGGCCCTGAGGCTGTTTGCAAATAATCACTGGGGATATGGGCTTTGGGTGGATTGGGGGTACCCAGAATGTGGCCTTAGGATAGCCGGTAGGAAGCATCCAGGGGTTTGACCCATCTAATAGTGGGGTGCCTTGGAGAAAGGGGCAGACTCCAGATGGCTCAGCCTGCTCCAGCTCCTCACTCCCTCCTTTTCTCAAAGCTCAATAGGATGTGGAGATCACGGTTCTCACCCAGCCCCTGCAGTCTGCTGATGGGGAGACTGAGACTCGGAATAGGGCTTGGATTAAACTCAGGTGAGACTATAGCCCAGTCTCAATGCCCGAGAGTTTAGTCGTCTCCAGCAAGAAATAATAGCAAAAACTTTCCACAGAGCTTCACTGAGGGCTCTGACCCTCTGGGTGGGCCCAGGCAGGTCTCTACATCTGCGGCTCAGCCTCTGGGTGCAGATGTGGGACTGTGAGGGAGCTCCCCTCTCTCACTCCATGGTCCATAGAGCACTTTAAGCCATGCCTAGCCCATCATGGGACTTAGTCACTGTCTGCCTAGGAATCCCACTGGAAATATTCTCATAACAACTCTGGAGGAAGATATTATTACACTGTTTTCACTGAGGCTCAGAAAGGAGAAATGACTTGCCCACGGTCATTCAGCTGAGAAGTGGCTGGTCTGAAGCTGGAGCCAGGTGTTTAGGCACCTGTCTGGGATGCTGGCAGACACACGCCCAATTGTGAGCCTCTGATCTCAGTGAAAATCAGCTAACGTCTCCGTCAGTTGGCAGCGTGTGTGTGTGTGTGTATGCATGTGTGTGTGTGCGTGTGCCTGTGTGTATGTGTGTAACCTGGCTTGCAGATTGGATCTCAGCCCACACCCACCCCCGGGCCTCCGTGTGTGGACTAGGCTGCAGCTGCTGCCCATGGGAGGGGGACCGTGCCACTTGCTCTCCTGCATCTTTTTCTCTTGACTTGGTGACTGGAGAGGAGCTGACTGTGGCATGACCAAGATGGCACCTGCCAGCCCCTCCCACAATGGGGTCTGGCCATCTAATGCCCTGCACATGACAGGCACGGGGTGGGCACTGGGTTGGGAGAGGGATTTGCACCCTCCTAATCCAGGGGCTGCAGCCCTCCCTCTGTCTTGACAAGGGCCGTGGGAGAGGTTTGTCCCTGCCCCGTGCCCAGTGGCCCCAGCTTGGATCCCTGGCTCACACCCAGCTCCTCTGCCTGGGACCTTCCCCTGCCCTTCTCCTGCTCCCCATCCTCCCACTAGTTGAGCGGAGTTTGGATTTATGGGGCAAATATGGGGCAGTTGGGGCTGATGGAGATGCACTGCCGTGGCTGCTGTGTAGCATTTCGGGCTGAAGGATGGGGCAATGTCGGGGTGGTGTAAGGACCATGTTGGGGCAGAGTTAGGGGGAGGACCTGATGAGGGTGCAGAGTTGGACTGTTTGGGGCTAATTCTGGGCCACCCCTTCCTGGAAAAATTTGGCTATAAGTCAGGGAGGCAAATGTGTGGGCCATGCCCCCCCCCCTCTGGGCGGTAAACACAGCCGTTGCCCAGGAGATGGGCCCAAACATCCCGGCCCCCCACGGTTATTTATACCAGGACTCCCTTTCCTTCTGGGGCCTGGTCTGGCCTCTCAATCCACTCCTGAGCTGGGTGACCTGAGTTGAGGGTCCAGCCCCCTGCTAGGCTGGGGAGCCCAGCAGCAGGACTGCTAATACCCCTCAAGGGACTGTGTATTCACCACCTCTTGGTGGCCTGTCCATTGGAGGCACCAGGTCCTACTGATGAGAGTTTTGTTCCCACACTTTGAACCCAAAGCCTGGACTAGAGGGAAGAGACCTGTGATTGAGCCTTGGCTTAGATCTAACCTGCTGTATGACTGTGGCCCCGGGGCCCCCCATAACCTCAGCTTCCTCTGTGTTCAATAGGAGGGAAGGGGTTGGGTTAGTGCTTTGCAAACTGTTTTAAGCAGTAGATCTGGTTGTTTAAATGAAACTTGACATAGGAGCACAGCATATACAACAAATCAAAGCAGGGACACTCTGGGTGGGGGCCCAGAATTCTGCCCACTTATCAGCTATGGCCCCTTATACCACAGACCCCAGGGCCTGGCCCTCCTTGTTCTAGAACACATTCCAGGTAACCCTGGAGTCCCCTGGCCAGATCCCCATGCCTGCTTGCAGGGTTTGCACAGGCCTCTTCCATAGCTCATCCTCCCAAGGGCCACTGCTGTGTGAGCACTCCCAGGCCCAAGGGTGGCCATGCACAGCCAGTATGATGGAGCCTGGAAAAGCAGGCTGGGGCAACCCAGGAGTGGACCCCGAGGCTCCATCTGGTGTGGGGAGAGCCCAGTGTGGGGAGAGAAGAAGACACACCATGGTTGGAGACCAGAGGGCGGTGGGGGCTGACTGTCTCTACCTGCCAGAGTCCAGCATGCAACTCCAGGGAGTTCAAGATTTTAAATTCAAATCTGGCTTTCCAGATCATTATGAAGGTGTATGTGTCTGGAAGGATAGAACATATTTTATTTAACAGCTTGTTAACTTGATTTAAACTTTAAATATTTAGACTGAAAGTATGTGGGTCTCCACTTATTCTTTCTCCCCAACCCTGCCAGTATTTGGTGGTTTTGTGCTGACTTTTCTCCCACCCACCCATCTCTGCTCATGAAGTTCTTACCCAGAGCTCTCTAGGCTCACAGGACAGTGGAGAAGCCGTACTTACTAATGCTTAATGCCCTCGTGACCTGGGTCCTCCCAGATTCTGTCTGAACATGCACTGAGCCAGCCTGGGGGATGTGTAGAGTCAGAATTGACCTTGCCCTTGGTGGGCGATGTGTGGGGCTGAATTGGGAGTTGGGAGACAGAGGTGGGAACAGCCGCAGCACAAAGGAATCTTGGAGTGTCCAGATGGGGCTAGGAATCCCACTTTGAAGTGGGAGGATCACTTCTCTGCAAAGCAGATCAAGGGTCCTTAGAGAGTTGGAGGGGACACCCAAGGAGAGGAGAGAACACAAAAGCTGGCAGGGTGAAAATGTACGGGGTAGGGAAGAGTGAAGTGTGGGTGATACTTAGGCAGCCTGTACAATCTCAGGCTCTGGGTTGAGGAGCTTGGGTTTTAGACAGTAAGCCGCCACTGAGGATTGTAAAGGGGGAAGGGCACTCAGCCCAAGGTAACTGGACTGGGGGTGGGGAGGCAGGTAGAGCAGGAATCTTGGTGGTCAGTGAAGAGGTGGTTGGAGGAAGGGGGAATAGGGTGACAGGAGTGGGAAGTGGAGGATTAGTGAGAAAGGTGATCTCAACTTTGATCTCAACTCTGGAGCTACTTTTATCTCTCCCTCCTTCAGCCTGTTTCCGTCCTCCTCCCACCATTCACTGCCTGGGTCTCCAGACCAGAGAGAGGTACCACCCCAAAGCAAAGCATTTCACATAGATGGCAGAGTGGGAGGCCACAGCAGTATAAGAGGGGACCTGATTATTCATTCATTCATCTATTCATTCAACAAATATTTGTTGAGAACCTACAATGTGCCAAGTCCTGCTATAGGTGTGGGGGAGAGAGTGGGGAGCAAGATAAAGTGGCTGCATTCATGGAGTTTACATTATGGAGGCTGGGGCCAAGAACTGGATCTATCTCTGGTGTCCACCCTTTGGCTTTCTGGCCCTGGATACCTGGGCCATTGCCTCTGTCCACTACCCACTCATTTGTTCCAGCTGTCCAAGTATCAGGACCCTAGGAGGGGTGTCCAATGCCCAGGATTCCAACCCCACAGACCACCTATCTCCATAAGAGGCCTGGGGGTCAGCACCGGACTCGGGCCCTTGTTCTTTTCACTTACAGGTGACATGGAGCCTGTTACAAGGCCTTCTTGGCCTCACTTTCTTTATCTGTCAAACGGGCTTTGGAGAAGTGAGGGGAAGAGACCAGTCAATTCCAGTATTTCCCTTTGGTGGGCAGCGCCTTTGGCTGTGGGTGGAGGCAGAGGGGTGCCTAGAGGGGGCATTGAGTCTCAGCAAGGTGACATGACTTGCTTGAGGTTACACGCACACCTCCCTAACTTGGGGAGCTCGTAAGGACGGTGCTATGAGGGTGCTGCCTGGCATCCGCCCCCCCTGAGCACATGGCTTCAGAGTAGTGATCCAGTCCTGGTGCTGCCCCCCACCCCCGGGGGCTGGCAGCACCCCGAGCCCGGGCACTGCATCCTGCTACACTGGCCAGGGCAGTACCAGGGGTCGGGTCGGGCGAGGACCGGATTCAAGGGCCTTAGCACCTCTGGGTCCTCGGGCGCACGGCGCCCGCCCCGGGGGTGGTGGGTGGGCGAGCCTCGGGCAGTCGGGGCGTCGCGCCCCGCTCTTCGCCCCAGTCCTCGAGGACGCGGCGGCACCTTCACACTTTCCGCTTGGCCCGCTGCTCGCCTTTCAGGCCGCCGCGTTTTCAATTGTTAATTTGGAAACGGAAAAAGAAGCCGGCAGGGCGGGGGAGGCCGCTGGGAGGTAACCCGAGCCGCCGCGCCCCCCCACCCCTCCCGCGCCGGGTGCCGGGTGTCCGCGAAGCCCCGCCCCTCCAGGAGGCCCGGCGCCCCGCCCACCCCGGGCCCCGCCCCGCCTGCCCCGCCCACCTCCGGGCCCCCGCCCCGCCCACCCGCGGGCCCCGCCCCGGACGGCCCCGCCCCTGCCAGCCGCTCCCCGGCCAGGCTGCCCCTCCCGCGCCGAGAGGGCGGGGCTCCCCTCCCCGCGACCGCCACCCCCCACCCCGACCCCGAGCCGCGGCGCCGGCCTCAGCAGAAGAGGAGGGGCTCCCCGCCCGGGTTGGGCGCCGAGGGCCGCTTCGGGGAGGAGTCCCCCATGGGTCCTCCTCCCTAGGAACCCCACCCTCTCCCGGGGAGCCCCGCCTGGTGTCAACCTGTGTGTCCCCAAGTGAACTCAAGCCGTTCTGCAACCCCTCACTGCGGGTTCAGGCGGGCCAGACCCCTGCCTCCAGGCTGCTGGACGAGGGGTCATTGTCCCCATTAGATAGACGAAGAAACTGATTCCCAGAGAGGGACAGTTCACTAGCTGAGGATCATACAACGCAGGCTGAATTCTTGAGCCCGACGGGTCGGGGTCGCAGCTGGATTCTGTGGCTAAAGAGATACTGGACGTTCTGCTTTGGTCTACTCTGACTTCTCCTTGCTGTCATTGTTCAATTATGGAGGAGTTTTTGTGTGTTTGTTTTTTTTTAAGATTTATTTATTTATGCATAGAAGAGCTGGGGTACAGGCCAGAGATGCAGGGGGTGAGAGGATTCACCAGAGACAGAGTGGGGAACAGAACAGGCAGACTAACTGAAATACACTGCTGAGGGGAGCAGCAGGCGAGACAGGAGAGGTCTGCTGCGCCATGTGGGTTGCTCCCTGGCTGCAGATTGCTTCATAGTGCGGTGCTTAACCCTTGCGCCACCAGGGAGGCCCTGGAGGAGTTTTGGAAGAAAACCAAGAGGTTCCTGTAGACTGTCCAAGCAGATGAGCACTATGCAAATGGAGTGTCAAAGACCTTCTTCCCAAGATCTAGAAGCCCCTCAGAACTAAGCAGCTCTTGGAGCTGCCTGGGCATTCACTGCCCATTCCAGAAACTGAAATTATTAATCTCAGATGGATCAGCAGAAAAACAGGACCCGTGGAGACTCCTTACTCAACCCCTTCCTCTTGCTGAGGAGTAAACTCAGGCTCAGAGACAGTTTCTCAATTGCTCAGCTGAGTGGAGGCAGCATTGGGATGGAGAACCCCTCTAACCAGCATTTGGTGGCTCTCTCCACAGCTCTGAGCCTCCCTTTCTCCTGCCCCCAGCCCTGACACTTCTCTCAGCCACCAAGCAGGCTCCCAACTTTTAAATGACTCTCAATCAGCTGGCTCTATGGGCTGGGCAGTCTCTCCCTTTAAAGGCCAAGGGAACTGAGCAGATGTGTGGGTATGCTTCCATCTTCCAGCCTAAGACCCTCCTAGCCCCCTTCCACCTTGCCTGGCACAAGGGCTCACAGCAAACCTTTCCCAGCTGTCAGGATTCACTGGAGCTAGTCTGGCTGGATTCAGTATGGCTGGCCTCGGATTTGGGATTCCCACGGGGAGCCAGGTTCTCAGGGCAGCTGTAACCAACTGACCAGGTGTGACTTGTGAATTTGCATGCTGCTTTGCCTATTAGTGGTAAAGGCATTGAAACACTCCTCCCCATTGTGCCTCATAAACCTCCTACTAGGTGGATCTTCTATAGCTGAATCTGCAGGATTTCCTGACTGGGCTCAAACTTAGGGCCTGTACCTGCAGGGGGCCACAGCCCTCCCCAAACCTCCTGCTTCACCCTTGGTACCCTCTCTGCTCTAGAAGTGCTGAAAACCAAGTGGCAGGGACTCAGCTCCTCTTTTCCCTGGTCTGGACTTTTCCCTCCCTCTGCTGTCCCCTTTGCATCAATTCTGCTGATTCAGGAGACAGAAGGCTCATTAGAGGTGACCCTCGACCCTGACTGACTCAAGTAGCTGGAAACTGGCTAGTCCTGGAACCCGGCGCCACCCTGTCAGATATGGCAGGAAGGATAGGGGCAGGCCCTCAATCTGATGCCAGGACAAGGAAATTTTTGAGGTGAGGATGAGAGGAAGGTGCCTGGGTCCTTTTACAGAAAGAGGAGGAATTTTTTTTATTTTATTTTATTTTTTAAAGATTTATTTATTTATTATTTATACAAGCACTGGGTACAGTCAGAAGCGCGGGAGGGTGAGAGAATTCACCAGAGCGGGGAGCAGAGCAGGCAGAAGGACCGAAGCACACTGCTGAGGGGAGCAGCGGGCGGCAGGAGAGGTCTGCATGCCATGTGGGACCCTCCTCTGGTGGCCGGGGAGCAGCCGGGTATCGAACCGGCGCTGCAGAGGCTGCGGGCAGCTTCGCAACCCAGCGCTCAACCGCTGCGCCACCAGGGAGGCCCGAGAAAGAGGAGGAATTAAAAAACCATGCTTTAGGAACTGGAAAATCTGGGTGCCAGGCCCAGCTCTGCCTCTGATCTATTATATGATCACAAGTAGGTTATGGCTCTCTCTGGGCCTCAGTTTCCCATCTATAAATGAGAGAACAGATTGACCCTCAGGGTCTTTCACTGCCAAATTATCCTTGGTGTCTGATCACCTCTCGCCACTTCCATTTCCCTGCACAAGTCACCATCATCTCTTGCTTGGATTATACCATTAGCTTCCCAGCTCACGTGGGGGCAAATGCCATTACCTCTTTCCCCAACCCCTTCCTGCACCATAGTCTATTCTATACTCAACAACCTGTGTGATCTTTTACAAACATGTCAGATCAAGTTACTCCCTGCTCACAACTCCGTCTCACTTGGAGTAAAAGTCAGAATCCTCATAGTTAGCCAGTCGGCGTTGTGCGTCCCAACTCTACTGCCTCTGTGTCCTCATGCCGCCCACTCTTCACCTTGCTCATTGGCTCACTCCTGGAGCACCCCTCTCTTGGTGGTTCTGGCACATGCCAGATGCCCTCCAGTTCATGTCTTCTGCACTTGCTTTTCCCTCTGCTCATATACCCGCAAGGCTCACTCCCTCATTTCCTTTAACTTCTGCTCCAAGTCACCTTCTCAAAGCTGCTGTCCCTGGTCACCCTATCCTAAATAGCCCTCACCCCCACTCCTTGTCCTGCTTTCCCACTTAGTTTTACTCCATCATCATCTGACATTTTGACCTTGTTGCTTTATTATTTATCTCCCCCCACAAGTTGTAAGCTCCAAGAAGGCAGGGACACTGTCTTGGTGCCCGGCCCAGGTGAACTCAGTACTTACCAAATGAATGAGTGAGTGAGTGAATATGTCGTGACTTGGGGAGGGTTAGGTGTGGAGCCAGGAGCAGCCAGCAGGGTGTGGGCACACTGGGGAGGAGGGTGATCCCAGTCAGAGGCCCAGTGCTGAGTCCATCCCTTCTCTCAGGAAACTTTGACCCAACACCCATCTGAGTTGGGCATGGGGCATTCAACCTGAGGACGGGACCTCAACCAGCAGGTACTCCAGCAGTGCCCCTCACGCATGGTGGCAGATGCCATGATGGGGGTGAACATGGAGATGGTGATGGGGACTAAGGGCCTTGGGGTGCGGGCTCCCACCTAACCCACCTGAACTGGAGGAGGGGCAGACGTGGCATGAGCAAAGATGAAAAAAAGCTTTGCATCATGGGGGTAAGAGCTGGTGCATTTCCAGCCTGTGAAAATGGGGTGTCAGGTGCCAGGCTTGAGTGGGGGAGACTGAGGTGGGAGCCTTCCTTGGAGTCATGCTGAGGGGCTTGGGCCAAAGCCCATAGTCAGTGGATGTCACACTTTTTAAAGAAGCAGCAAATCTCTTTGTTCAAATGAAATTTTAGGCCAAGGTCGGCCTATAAAACTGAGTTACCCAAATCTGCACGGAGCTGCTCCAGGGAAGGCTTCTCCTGACTGTCTTGTTTAAGTTGCTTAAATCCAGGCTGCCCATATTCCTGCCCTTAGATGGCTTTTACTTCCCTGGGTTCCTTTCAGAAGGGCCCCTGCTCCTTTTAGTTGAGGAGTCAGCTGCCTGGCCAGCTCTGAGCGCATGGGTGGCCGCTCGCCCCCTCGGTTCCCACCCTTGGCTCATGTGGACATGTTGCTCAGCAGGAGCAGGCAGGAGGGCAGGGGCTGCTGCAGGCGGAGGTGATGAGGCTATGGCTCATTACCCCTTGCCCTGCAGACACTGTCTTCCATGTCCTTGTGGGACTGACTGTTCACACAAGCTCCAAACAAATGGGCATGTGGAGGTGGGGGATACCCGCTGGAGGGAGGGGAAGTCCTCCATAGAATCTTCATGGCAGTGGCATGTCTGAGCTTCCTGGAGTAGGGAAGGCAGATGGTCGAGGTTCTGTTCATTTCCACTTTTCACGTACCTCTGCCCACTCTTTCTTTGGCTTTTAGTTCCATGCCTAAGAAAGACCATCCAATGGGCTTAGCCCACCTTTGGGGGTGGGGGGCTTTCTTAGAACTTCAGCTCTGGAAGAAACAGTGATGGCCAGGAGGGGGGCATGGAGCCCAGGGTATCACATAGGGGTGGCGCTTCCAGGGTCTGGTGACTTCCAGCCAGCTCCAGGGCTTCCTGTGTGTTTGTGCAGTCTGTGCCCTGTGGAGGGGCCGGGCAGGGAGGACATGAGTGCCCTGAGACCAGCCTGTGCCCAGGGTGGGTCAGCCCAGAGCAAGAGATGCCTGTTTCTAATGGGTCCATGCACAGGGGTCAACTTTTTCATATTTTTTCAGGCTAAAGTGAGGGCCTTTATTGGTCCAGTAGGAGGGGGCATTTCTCCCATAGTCTGACTGGGTGTTGGCAGCTGCTCTGCTAGGGCCTTATCAAAGAATCTGAAACTGAGCTGGGCACTACCCTCTCCCCTCCACCTACTCCTAGAAAATCAAAAAGCTGAAGAGAACTTCAGCCGTCACTGAGTTGTTCCCCCACCTTCCTGTTGCAGACAGAGAAACTGAGACTCCATGGAGACCTCATCCTTGGCCTGGAGCCCCAGCTCAGGCCTCTAGTCCAGAGAGGCAATGTTGGCGGCAGCATCCCTGGTGTGGGGCCCTGAGTCACGTGCTTTTGCTCCCTTTGCCATATTTAGAATCGCTGGATCAGGGGAAACTTCTCTCCCAGCCCCTGAGGATTCTTGGAAAGAGCCTTGCTCTGAGGCCTGGCTTGCTGTGCCTCCCCTCTATCCCCCTGCCAGAGAAAGTAAGAGTCTGCACTCCCTAGAGGAGCCTGGAGCCCTCCAGGCCATGCTGCCCCGCCCCCAGTCACAAAGTCTCTCGCTGAAGGGCCTCTTCAGCATCAACTCAGTTTTGGGATTTAAGAAGACCTTTTCCACTGGAAAGTGTGTGTGTGTGTGTGTGTGTGTTTGGGGTGGGGGGGCGAGGGTCATGGCTCTGTCCTCCAGGAACCTTGACTGAGTGGGGACAGAGTCCCCCACTGAGGGAGGACAAAACCTTGCCTATGAGGCCATGTTCTGGGGGGCAGGGTAGGGGTCAACACATCCTAAGCCAGATGCAGAAATGAAGGAGCCAGCTGGAGGCCTGGCAGGCAGAGAGGTTGGCAGGGCTCCTCCTGGAAATGCACAATGGAGAGGGGGAAGGAACAGACCCAGGACAAAGCCAGGGGCAGGGCTAGCACCTGCATTGCCTTTGTCCTGGTGGCTAGGGGTCCCTCATCCCGTAAAGGCTGCTTCCTCCCTCAGGATCATCAAGCCTTAAAAACACAAACAAAACCTAAACCCCAAACCAAACACAATTTGAAATGCATGTGCTGGCCAAGTACCTGCCATGTTCTGGATCTTTCCTTCTGTCCTGCTCATTGAGGATAACGGTCCTGTGTTCCCGTAGGAGTCCTCGGCTCCCTCTCCCACCCTCCACACCCACTGTTTCAACCTTCCTTCACTTTGTCAGACCCTCCACCCACTCTGCTCCCCACCTCAGAGAAGCAGACCTGGCCTCCTTTCCACGGAGGAAGCAGAACTCCGCTGGGAGCTCTTGGCTCTTTTGCTCCCAGTCTGCTCTCCCAGTCTCCATGAGAGCTGGGGGGAGGGTCCTTCCTGCTCCCACTGCTCTCTCCAGCTCTGGATCCCAGCCTGCCTGCTGCCCTGGAGACTGTTCCATTGATTACTCCCTCTCTCTCCTACATCTTCAACTTCTCTCTCTCCTGGCTCCTTCCATTGGCTCATCTTAAAAAAAAAAAAAAAAAAAAAAAAAAAATCCCTGGGGCTCCTTCTCCAGGTACTGATCTGGGCCTCTGCTCTTTGCTGTCAAACTTCTGTAAATAGTTACATGTCCACTCACTGTCTCCACTTCCCGACCTCCCCTCTCACCCCACCTGTGCCTACCCCTCCCTTCCCTCTGAGGCTGCCCTTGCCAGGGTACCCAGTGGTCACCTTGTCACCAAATCCAATGGACATTTTTCAGGTCTTATCTCGCTTGACCTCTTGGCAGCATTTGACACTGTTGTCCATTCCCTCCTTCTTGAAACACTTCTTCACTTGACGTCTCCACCCCTCTCTTTCCTTGTTTCCCTCCTCTCTTGCTGGCTGCCCCTTCCCAGTCTGGGTGGAGGGTTGCCTCCCTCTGTGCCTCCTCCACTGGGTTCTCCCATCTCAGATCAGTCGTGAAAGCTTCACGCTACCCGCCGCCCAACCGACTGTAGCTCTCATTCTCCACTGTCCCCCTTTCCAGGTAATCACCAAGTCCTGCTTCCCCAGACCTCCAGTCCATCCACTTCTCTCTGCTTCCATCTCAGCGCAAGCCACCCTCGTCTGAGCTCTTAAGGAGGCTGCTACCCGCTCTTCCAGATCAGCCCCACCTCCTCTAATCCGTGCTCCACACTGCCTCTGAGTGGTGGTCCTGAGACAGACCAGACCTTGTCCTTCCCTCCTAAAGCTGCCTAGGGCCTCCCCTTGCCTTTAGGATAATGCTCCAAGTGTCCGGGAGTGTCCGTGCCCCTGGCCCTGGCCCTCTGCGTTCTCCATGGCTCCTTCCCTTCAGGCCCCACCATCCAGAACTACTGGCCACACTGGGCACCAACAGGCTTCCACGTCGCCATTGTTTCCTCTGCTTGGGGCAAGCCCACCCCTGTCCTGTCACGTCCTCCAAGAAGTTTTTACTGATCTTCCCTTTTTACTGTTCCCCCACTTTGGATCTGCTGATGTCTTCTTAGCCACCCGCGGCTCCAGACTCCCTGGACCCACTCTCATTGCCCCGGCCAGCATGTCACTGCTGTTACATTTGCTCATTTCCCGAGGACCTGGACTCATTTCTGCCTTTACAGTAAACCTGGCTGCGTGTGGATGGCAATTTGTGTTTCTTGAATGAATGGCCTCAGAGTTCTTAGGCCACTAGCCCTTTTCTGCTGTCCAAAGCCAGCCCCTCTTCCCCATCATCGCTTCATCTCTCCAGGCTCTGAGTTACTATGCTCCTCAACTTGATAAATGTATACAATTCAGTGCTTTTAGTCAATTCACAGTGCAGTGCGGCCATTGCAGAGCCCTTTCTGAGCCTCATTTCCTCATTGGAGGGTCTCAGGGCCCTCTTGGGGTCCTGATAAGTAAGAATATGCACGCAGAGAGGGCTGGCACAGCGCCCGGTGATAAGAAGCCCTTGGCCAGCAGGAGCAGTTGTGGTTATTACCTACGGTCACCCGCGAATCCGGGGTGAAGCCGATGTTGGCGCGAGTCCCGCCTTTCCAGCTGGGCTTTCCTCACTCTGTGGCTGCTTCTGAGCAGTGACTTGAGAAAGGGGGGGACGGGGTGAAGGCAATGATTACAGTTGTTTAAAAAGCCCCCAGTTGGCTAATATTTGAGTCAGCCACAACGACTCCCTTTAGCTAAGTCAGTGACTTGCAAAGTGTGCCCCTGGAACCACGGATGTTGGTATCACCTGGAACTTTGTAGAAATACAAATTCTCTGATCCCACCTCATACTTACTGAATCAGATAGGAGAGGAGAGGGGCCCAGAAATCAGTATTTTACCAAGCCCACCAGGTGATTTTGAGACCTGCTGTCGTTTGAGAATGATTGAACTACAAATAGACCATTCACCTAGTCGCCTAGGCTGCCCTCCTGAATGAAGGGAATAGTCACAGCAGGGGAGGGTGGTGGTGACAAGTCTCACTCTGAGCCCCAGCCTAAAGAGCCAGCCAGCAGACCCCGCCCATCCCAGCTCTGCCCCCTGGCCTAGGCAGGGAGAACGTGGGCCTGAAATTGCAGCCAGACATGATGAGCAAAGTAGCTACCAGTCTGGCCTTTCTGCTGGGGCTATAAAAGAGGGGTTGCCCAGTCAGCCCCTGTGAACCGTCTATACTTGAACAGATGAAGAAACTGAGGCCTGAGAGGGGGCCAGAGACAACCCTTACGCTGTTCTTGTTGTATGAAGGAAGTCACACACTGGTTCTGGCGGACACAAGCAGACCCCAGCTTGGGGCTCTTTCTCCGCCTCCTTCTGCTGTCCCAAGAGTAGGTGTCTGTGTAAGGACCCCCGGGAGCAGTTGGGGGGGTGGGTGGGTTGGTAATCTGCACTGGGTTTCTAGCCTCAGCTATGCCATTAGCTCACTGTGTGATCCTGAGCGAGTCTGTCTCTCCCTGTCTTCTGGAAGTTTGGGGTAATTATTCAGGTGCCTGGAACACAAGGTGTTCTCTGTCATATTAAGTGCAGCTGTTCAACTATATTGAGCATCCGGGGCGGGGGGGGGGGGGGGGGCGGAGAAACTCCCAGCCAGTGAATAAAGGCAGGGGGTGGTGAAGTTCAGGGGCTCTTAAAACAGTCTACCAAGGGAAGTTTGGTCAAGGTTGGAGACCTACCTTCTCTCCCCTTCCCAGGAAGGATGCTGGGCCAGCCCGGGGGCCAGGGATGGGTGTGCTTAGAGCTTTGGGAGTATCCTCAGTGGGCATAAACTGATGTACAAATCCATGCCCCCGCCACTGTGAAACTGTGTGGTATGATGTTTTGATGTTTGTTTGATGTGAGTTTCTGTGATTCATTTACTCAGTCTTTCAACGATGCTATGAAAAAGTGAAGCAGAGTAAGCGAAGAGAGTGGGGATGGAGCCACTATTTTGGAGAGGGGGTGGAGAAGGCCTCTCCCAGGAAATGATGTTTGAACAGAGACCTGGATGAGTAAGAGAGCAATATATAGTCAGAGGAAGCAGCAAAGCAAGTGCAAAGCCTGGAGGTGGAAATGTTTGGTGTGTTCCAGGAATGGCAAGGAGGTCAGAATGGCTGGAGCACAGTGTGCCTGTGATTGAGGGGCAGGAGGGGAGATCTGGTTCAAGACATGGGGCTGGGGGCCAGATCTTGCAGCATCTGTCAGGACATGCCCAGGAGTTTGACTTACTCTATGGGAAGTCAGTGGCGAGTTTAAAGGAGAGCAGTGCTTTGTGGCTCTACATGGTAGGCCATCCCTGGCTGCTTTGCAGAGAGTGGGTCTGAAAAGGGGCGGAGGGAGGCCTGGAGACTGGTCAGGGTGACATGGTGGCAGCTTATTTAGGAAGGCCAGCGGGGTCTGGCCAGGGGTAGAGCCAAAGGAAGTGGCTAAAGGACGAAGTGGAGAGTGAGGGAAAGACAGAATTGGGGTAACTCTGGGTGGAAGGTGGTGCCATTACTGAGATGGAGAGATTGGAGAAGAGCAAAATTTGAGGACATATTGGGAGTTTGAGGACAGCCAACAAGAGATATTGAGTAGGTAGGTGCAAGCTGAGCTGGACTTGGGGTGAGGCTGCCACACCCTCACACCTGCCAAGTGGCAAGGGCTAGGTAGGAAAGGGGTGGGGCAGGATTAAAAGTGGTTGTTCCCTGTTTGTATTGCTAAGCAAATGAATTTAAATTTTATATTCGATTGGCACTACCCATGTTTTTTCCTAAAAAATTAGGAAATGCAGATAAACAACAGCTGAATCTCTTCATTTTCCCAAGATAAGCCGTGCTGACTTAGTATCTATATAGAAACATGTATATTTTAAAAACTGGGATCACACTGCCCTTATGGTTTCATAATCTGCTTTTTTTCACTTAGCCTGTTCTGAAGTGGATGTTTTATAGATGCATAACTATTGACATGGAAGGAAAGTGTTGAGGGAAAAAGATTCTTGAAAACACCCAGTAGGGCCCTTCTGGCACGCCTGCTTCTGCTGGGGTCCCAAGGTCAGCCGGGTGGTGGGGCTGACAGGTTTCTGTCCAGGACTGGAGTCAAGGCCCATCAAGATTTGGCTGCCCCCCTTCCCAGAGGAGGGGGCGGTGAGGTGACCTTAGGGATACCCCTTTTGGGCACCATGCCCTGTGTCCACGTCAGTCCCTAGCTCTGGTGGATGTGGCTAGTTACTAACACTTGTAGTTGGTACCCCCACCCCCTCCGTACCATGCCTGACGTCTTTATGCTGACTTAGCTCTTAGAACTGGAACTGGCCAGGGAGGCCTCCTCCTCACCCATTCATTTAAAATCCTTTACCAGCCTTTATGTACACATACTTCTATATACATACGAAGTCAGCACGGCTTATCTCGGGAAAATGAAGAGATTTGGCATTTGTTTATCTGCATTTCCTAATTTTTTAGGGAAAAACATGGGTAGTGCGAATCGAATATAAAATTTAAATTCATTTGCTTAGCAATACAAACAGGGAACAACCACTTTTAATCCTGCCCCACCCCTTTCCTACCAGCCTTTGCCACCTGTTTCCTCCACCCAGGGGCATGTGCTGGGACCCGGCCCTATACTCACCCCCCAAGGCAGGCTGGGCCCCTGCCCTAGGAGATATGAGCAGGCCAGGGGGAGCCATGCTCTTGAGATACCTTTCCTCCCATTACCCCCCATTTTACAGACAAGGAGACTAGCTCAGAGAAGGTAGGTGACTTTCCCAGGGCCTCACGCAAATGGGATGGAGACTTGAACTCACGTCTCTCTGACCCCGAGCCCAGGCCTCTGCCACAGTGAAACATGAACACAAATCAAGTGACTTGGGTAAAGTGACTTGGGCCTCCTACAGGGACACCAGCATTGGTAGGGGCCTCTGAGTGGGAACAGTGGGGTGGGGCTCCCCAGAGCATGTAGTGCTTGGGGTGGCAGTGGAGCAGGATATGGAGTCTCAGTGGGCTCAGCTTTTGAGATGTGTTAAGCAGAATCCAGTGTCAGCAGTCCTAGTGGGCAGACCCAGGGAACAGTTGGGGAGTGCTGTGGGTCAGTCTACAAGGGTTGCATTTCTAGAGAAGCCCGTTCCTTGGGGAGTCCCTTCTGGGCATGTGCATGTTGAGCACACCCCATCCCCGGGAAGAGCGCTCTGGGAATCCAGCCTCCTTCCCGGCAGCTTCTTCTGCTGCTGGTGCCCCAGTGCCCGCCCTGCCCTCGTGCAGTCACTTCCTCCCCGTGGTACCAGCAGCTCTCCATGCCCTCTTCCCTCTCCCCACCCACTGGCAAGTTGGGAACCCTGGTTCTAAGCTCACCACCTCTGTCCTGGACATACTGGGTGACTCTGGGTGAACCCCTTTCCCTCTGTGGGTCTCACTTTCCTCAAGTGTGTAATAGAGGTTGAGGGAAGGGTTGGATCTGTTGGGTTCCAAAGTTCCTTCCCTTTCTAAACATCTGGTTCTGGGCCACGCAGTAGGTTCTTGGTGCCCTTGGGGGAGTTCCCGGTCTCCATGGCAAGGCTTCTCAGTGCCTCAGTTTCCTCTCCACACCCTCTCCCACTCTGCTTCCTCCCTCCCCACCTGTCCTCCCTGGCCCCGCTCCTTCCATAACCGCCTCATCATTTAATTCCAGAAGGCCCATGAAACCAGGGGGAGGACCCATTCTGTAGATGAGACCATACTCCTACCACCTTGGACTTCATACGGAAGCGGTGTTCCTCCCTGACCCCTATCCCTGATGACCTCCGGGGCATTTCTTTCAAGACAACATTAAAACTGGGGTTGAGGTCACCACTTGTGAGTGGCTGAGCCTGGAAGCATTTCCTGACTGTGGGACCCTAACCCAGCCCGGAAAGACCTGCACTCAGCACTGAGCGAGCTCCTCTCTGAGCTGCACCCTGCATTAAGGCCATTTCAAAGGGTGGATTGTGAGGTGTCTGAGCTTAGCGGCCCAGGGCTTAGGGGGCTTCTTCCTTTGCTGTCCAGCACAGAGCTACAACCCCAGGGAATTCTGATTCTGCTTTCCAGATAAATCTCCCAAAATGCATCCCTCTTCAGGCCTGATTTGCAGCTCCATGCCAGAGATTCTTCAACTATCCTGTCCATCCAGCAGTCTAACTCTCTCCTTTATGCTGCAATTGCAGATTTTTGCTGGTCTTCAGCTGCCTGGTGCTGTCTGTGCTGTCCACTATCCAGGAACACCAGGAACTTGCCAATGAGTGTCTCCTCATCTTAGTGAGTATGGGGTCTGGGTCTGAGGGAGGCTGGGTGAGGTAGTATCTCTGGGGTCAGGGTGAAGGTGGAGAGAATTTTCTTGTGGCTCAGAGAATGTGCTGTGCTGCCTGAACGGGTGGCAGTCCAGTCTAGGCTTTACTCCCTGCTTTATAGCAGCTGTTGGGAGCATTTCTGCCTCTATGTTGGGGCTTATAATAGACCCAGGAAAGTGGTGAGTAACCGTCCCACTTATTCCCAGGACAAAGACTGCTCCCCCACCCCTTGTTTGTGGTTTTTCCTCCCTAACAAAAGCAGCAGGGAGGGGGACAGCTGACAACCAAGCTTATGTCACCCAGTCTGGGTTAGAGAGTCTGGAATGGCTGGGAAGGAGAGGGGCGTGGGGCAGAAAACCCCAGTCAGCTTCTGGGCCTGGACAGGCTCAGGAAGGGGTGGGTTTGGACTTTCTGTTTCTTTGGAAGACAAGGCGCCGGCCGCCTGCCTGCTGAAATCCTCCTCAGGTATAAGAACCTGATCTGAGGAAACCCCAGTACCCCTAACCCAGGGACTCTGGGCCGGGTGACCTGGAGAGTGGGGACTAGAACTCCAGACCTGCGTCCCCGCAGGAATTCGTGATGATCGTGGTGTTCGGTCTGGAATACATCATCCGGGTCTGGTCCGCGGGCTGCTGCTGCCGATACCGAGGATGGCAGGGCCGCTTCCGGTTCGCCAGAAAACCCTTCTGTGTCATCGGTAATAAGGCCCTCCAAGCCCGCGCCTGAGCCCTGACCCCAAGCCCCAGAACTGACACCTCGACCCCATCCCTGACCCGGACCCTGGCTGCCGACAGACTCAAGGGACCCTCTCGATCTCCTTCAAGGGCCCGGGAGCCCCTGACCACAGGCCCTAGTTGGGGAGGGAGCGTGGGTTTCTCCCCAGAGCTGCCTGTGACCTCCCAGCCTCCCTCCCCCTCACCCCGCAACCCCGCAGACTTCATCGTGTTCGTGGCCTCGGTGGCGGTCATCGCCGCGGGAACGCAGGGCAACATCTTTGCCACCTCTGCGTTGCGCAGCATGCGCTTCCTGCAGATCCTGCGCATGGTGCGCATGGACCGCCGCGGCGGCACCTGGAAGCTCCTGGGTTCGGTGGTCTATGCGCACAGCAAGGTGAGGGCCGCGGGGGCGTGCCGGGGCGGGGCTACTGCCAGGTGAGGGCCCCGGGGGCGTGCCAGGGGCGGGGCTGCTGCCAGGTGAGGGCCGCGGGGGCTCGTCTGGGCGTGTCTGGGGCTAGGTCGGGCGGGAGCTTGGAGGCCAGAAGAGGGGCGGAGCCTAGGATTGGGGCCTCCTGGGACGGAGATTAGGGGCTTTGATGGGTGAGGGCTGAGGGACCTAGGCAGGGCCTGGGGGGGAGGGGTGGTGTCTGGACCCAGGCTGGGATGCAGGGCCTGAAGGGTAGGACTTGAGGGTCTACTTGGAAACTTCTGGTTGCGGGAGACTCTGGCCACAGCCAAGTGGAGAGCTGGGGCAGATCTGAGGATGCTGTTGTAGCGTGGCTTGCTGTGGGCTGGTTCTAAGTCTGAAATTTGGGCTTTGGGATCAGGATAATGGGTGAAGGCCTGAGCGTGGAATGCAGAGGGTCAAGAGCAGATCTGAGGGGCAGACTCTGATATTTGGGCCATTTCAGGAAGGCGGGGCGGGGTCTTCTTGATGGAGACAGGAGAAAGAAAGGCGTGCAGCACCTCGGCTGGGAACTTGGAGAGGTGGGGTCCTTTTACGCCCCGTCCAGAAAACAGATAGGCTATTCTGGGAGCCTCCCACCTCCCCACCTTTCCCAGGTGGGCACCGCGTTCCTCAGGCCCCTTTGCCTAGGTCCTGCCTGTGATCTCCCCTTTTGCTGCCCCTGCAGGAGCTGATCACCGCCTGGTACATTGGGTTCCTGGTGCTCATCTTCGCCTCCTTCCTGGTCTATCTGGCCGAGAAGGACGCCAATTCAGACTTCTCCTCCTACGCTGACTCGCTCTGGTGGGGGACGGTGCGTGAGGGTCTGTGCAGGGCTGTTCTTCTCCCTGGGAACCCCCACCCTAGCCTGACCATTGTGCCCCTGACTAAGAAAGAGTTGAGTAGGCCTGTCTCTGTCCCATCAGGTAGGGGCGGAGCCCCTGTGGCCAGACTCTGTTAGCCCTGATACCTGCCCCAGTGGACCTTCTTGTGTCCCCAACTAGTCCCCCATGTCAAACTCATATGACTCGTACCCTTCCCCGCTAACCAGCATAGGAGAGGGAAAAATCCATCTCTGCCCTCACCAGTCCCTGGGACAAGTCCTTGTGGGCAACCAGGGGGCCCCTTCCCTCATGATCAGGCTCCCACCAGCCTGTGCCCCCAACAAACTCCCATGGGTGGTCTCAGTGACCAGCCCTATGGATAATCCATTTGTGTCCCCAGATTACATTGACAACCATCGGTTACGGTGACAAGACGCCACACACATGGCTGGGCAGGGTCCTGGCTGCCGGCTTCGCCTTACTGGGCATCTCCTTTTTTGCCTTGCCTGCCGTGAGTGTCCCTCAGTTTAGGATTGCCCAATGTGGGGGAGATGGGTCCTGGCAACAGAGCCTGCCAAGCCCCTATCCTGGATTAGTGGTGGGGGTACCTCTGATGTGTGGAGGTGGGGACACCTTTGCTGCCTTTTGTTGTTCCCACTGCCATGGTCCCCAACCCTATCTACCCCCCTAGGGCATCCTTGGCTCTGGCTTTGCCCTGAAGGTCCAGGAGCAGCACCGGCAGAAGCACTTTGAGAAGCGCAGGATGCCAGCAGCGAACCTCATCCAGGTACGAGAGGCCCAGGAAGCCCCTGAACTGAGCTGGTGTGTTGATTCTGTCTGCTGACTCATCAGCCCAGCTTCATAACTGATTCGACTTTGTTTTTTTTTTTTTTTTCCTGATTCGACTTTGAAGCTCAGAGAGGAGATAGGCCATTTTGGGGATCACTGTCAAGTCAGGAATAGAGCTGGCATGCTGAGATTGTCAAAACTTCCTCCCCACCCCCCGCTCCACATGTTCATTTTAGGGCTAACCAATTCCAGCTCTGCATGCCTCAAGTTGGGTAGAGCCTGGACTGGATGCCCTGGATGGAGACCCAGTCCTGCCACCCATCAGCTGTGCAGCCATCAGAAAGCCTGCTCCAGTCCCAACACGCTAGTTGATTAAGTCAGTCCATAAGCACTCACCCAAATGAGTGACAAAGGGATAAATACCTTGAAAGATATTATTTTCTGAAAACCATCTAATAGGAGACATGGAATGATTTGTCCTTGATGGGGAACTCAGGGATGACTATCCTGGGGAAGTGACTCTTGAGCTGAGGGCTGCAGGATGGATACAGAGGCGAAGGTAGAGGGAGCAGCATGTGCAAAGGCCCTGTGTTGGAAGAGAACAGTGTGTTTGATGAATTGGTAGGAGGCTTGTGAGGCTGGAACAGAAAGGGAGGAGTGTGCAGTGGAAGGAGTTGAATAAGTGGGTGAGACCCAGACTGGGGGCCACAGGGAAGAATTTAACTTTTTCCTAAAAGCACTGATGAGCCACCGACAGGAGGTAAAGCAAGAGAAATGGGTGACATGATCAGATTTGTGTTTTGAAAAGTGGTGAATGAATTGGAGCATAACCTGAGTATATGGGAAAGACCAGAGGAGAGGTTCTGGTGAGTGTGGGTGACACAGGGTGCTGGGTGGCTTGGATGAGGGTAGATGAGATGGAAAGAAAGAGCAGATTCTGCATATTTAGGGGCTAGTTTACCATCATGTGCCACATAACGACTTTGCAGTCAGTGATGTGTGTGATGGAGGGCCCTGTGGACAGCCTAGGTGTGCATCGAGGTTTGTGTCATCACACTCTATGAGGTCACCCATTCACGAGACGAATCCCCCTTGTTAAGTAACACGTGACTGTCATGACATTAGGAGCAAAGGAGGGTGAGGGAGGGTGACTTCCAGGTTTCTGGCTTGCCCGGCTGGGTGGTTGGTGACCCAGCTCACCAGATTTGGGGCATGAAGAATGTGAGTTTGGCTGGAGCACGAGTCTGAGGGGCCTCAATGTTGAGGAGGCAAAAGGAAGTGCAGGTCTGCAGCGAGCCAGCAGGAATGTTCTAGGCGGGTAAGAGTCAGAGGGGTTGTGTGAAGGTGCCAGTGAAGCCCTGAGTGTGGATGAGTTTGCCTGGGGGAGAGGAAAGAGGGAGGAGAGAAGGTGGTCCAGAAGTGGGCTTTTAGGAACCTCAGCACTCAGCAGCTGGGCGGGCAGTCAGGTTGCCTGAGGAGATGGAGAGGGAGCAGCCTGCTGGGTGGGAAACGCAGGGAGGGTGTGGTCTCAGTGTCCCCACTGTGCTGAGGCAACAACTCTGATTTTTGTGACTCTGATTCAGCTTTGACCTCTCTCTAGTCAGGGGTGTGTGCCAGAGAAACCCCTGTGGGAAATAGTTCAGGGAATACTAGCAGAGCCCACCTCGGCCTGCACCCCAACATGCCATTCTCTGACCCCCCCAAATCAGACTCAATCCCTTTATCTCTCTACCCCAGGATGGACCTCCCCTCCCCTTCCCTGCTATCTCCAGCCACCAGCCCAGCCTTTCCTTCTCAGTGTCCCCTGGGGCACAATGGCTGTGTCTCCAGGGAGCTGGCCTTCCGAGGGGCATTGTAGGGGCAGGCGGCTGGCACTGCCCCTGCCGAGAGACAGCTGGTATTGTGGTGCCCATAATTAATGAGACAGCTCTGGCAGCTGCTCCCCAACCCAAGCCAAGGGGCCTAGGAAAGCAGGAAGTAAAAATATTCCTGTCCTGGGAGGGTGCCCGGCTGATGAAGTCAGCAGTGGGCAGTCCCTTAAGGACAGGAGGCACCCAAAGAAGGGGGGCATTGAGGGCCCAGTTCTGCTTTGAACCGCCCAGCAGCTTCCATGCCTCCCACTAACCATCCCACTCACAGTCCCTCTCTGGCTTTTCTGGCCTGGAGGCAAAGGGACAGTTCTTCATCTTATCTGACCCTCGTCCCTCCTGCTGCAAAAGAAACCCTGCCAGTCCAGGGATGCTGAGGGATTGGTAGGTGATGCTCTTTCCTCCCACCTTCAGTCCCATGAGCAGTGACAGTCATTTACCCCCCAGACATCTACAGGATACCTATCATGTGCAGGAGGACACAGCGGTGACCGAGACACAGCTTACAGTCTAGGGGGAGAGTAAGACCCTCATCAAATCACAGTGAATAAGTATTTATCAGCTGCAATAAGGGAGATAACAGGAATGTTTCATGGGGACCTTGGCATTAAGTGCCTACTATGTGCCAGGCAGTGCACTTGGCATTTAATATATATTTGCCCATTTAATCTTCACCGTGCCCTGGTAGATAAGTGCTATTCCATCTCCTTTACAGGTCAAGAAGCTGAGGTGCTGCAGCTTGCCTTAATTTGATCATACTAGTGAGGGGCCTATGGCTCTCAATTTTTATTGAGGTAGCATTGGTTTATCACATACAAGTTGCAGGGGTACAACATTAAAATTCGATATCCATAAACTCTGTATCATGTTCACTGACAGAAGTCCAGCTTCCACCCACCCCCGCGCACCTGGCCCACTTCCCCCCTGGTAACCACCCGTCTGTTCTGTGTCTAAGTTTGTTCAGTCCCTTTGTTTCTTCATATTCCACGGATGAGTGAAATCACATAGTGCTGGGCTTTCTCCGTCTGACTTATCTCACTTAGCAGAGTCCCCTCAAGATCCATCTTTGTTGTCGCAAACAGCAAGATTTCATCCTTTTTTACAGTTGAGTACTATTCCATCGTGTGTCCATACCACATCTTTCCCCATCCATTAGCTGTGTCTGCATCTGGGCTATTGTGTATAGTGTACCCAGGGGTGTATGTATCTGTTTGAATGACTGCTTTAATGTTCTTCAGATAAATGTCCAGAAGTGGAATAGCTGGATCATATGAAACCCCGCCCCTCAGCAACTCCACGCTAAGGCTCCTGGGTTTGATACCGATCTGCACCCGTCCCTTTGGGGAATCATTTCTCTCTAGGGCTCTGTTTCTTTGGCTGGCTCTGCCAGTGGCTGTGGAGTCAGAATTGGCTTTGGGCTCTTGGTACCCTTTGGCTGGCCCAGGTCAGGCTCTTTTCAGGGGCAGAGGGCCGGTGGGGGCTGAGAAGCCTCACTGATGCCCTCCCTCCCCAATGCCACCAGGCTGCATGGCGTTTATACTCCACGGACACCAGCCGGGCCTATCTCACGGCCACCTGGTACTACTACGACAGCATCCTCCCATCCTTCAGGTAGGTCCCGCTGGGGGTGGGCTGGGGGCGAAGCCCTGGAGGGTGGGAAAGCCATGATGGTTCTCAGGGAGCATCTGGGGCTGGCACTGCAGAACCTACATAACTCGGAGCCCAGAGTGTCTTCACCCATCTGCTCTGTCCAAGGAGGACATTGGACACTGGGCAGTCCTGTCCCACTGGCGGAGCCCTGAGTCCTGGACTGCTGGCAGTCCTCTAGCTCAGCCATGGGTGAGGCCACTCGGGCAGTGGCACAGCCAGTGCATCTCCTCTCAGTCTGAGCTGGGTACAGCACTGGTCCTTACCAGCCTGGCATGTTGCTGCTGGATAGAGAGTGTGGTGTGTGCCAGTTGGGAGCAAGGGCCCACCCTGCGTGCATGAAGATGTACTTACTTTTACTGTGCCTGGCAGCAGCCTTGGGGCCCAGGGTGGATTCACCCCACTGGCCCAGCCTGGGGTACAACAGCACAGGGGGTGGCTCACACAGGGGATTATTAATACCATCACCAAGATCTGTGTGGCCAGGGCTGGCCAGGCCCTCGGTTGGGAATGAAGACCGGGGACCTTGGCTCAGTCAGTCCAGCGGGCAAGAAGGCAGGCATCAAGTGCAGCCCGGCCAGGCTGCTGTGCTCAGTGCTT
This sequence comes from Talpa europaea, assembly GCF_964194135.1. Taxonomy (NCBI): domain Eukaryota; kingdom Metazoa; phylum Chordata; class Mammalia; order Eulipotyphla; family Talpidae; genus Talpa; species Talpa europaea. Next base: position 24,816,779 of record NC_140076.1, read on the forward strand.
CCACGGTGGCTTTTTTGGCCTCATTAGTTCTCCAAGAGCAGCTGTTGTGTGATCCCACTCACCCTTACACCTGGCTGCCCCCTGCCAGTCCCTGGGGCTCCCTAGGGGAGGAGCAAGAGAGAAGAGGTTAGGAAGGGGCCTCCCGGAATCGCACAGCCCCCTCCACCACCACTTCTCCACCTGGCAGAGCAAGCTCCCACCTCAGACACAGGGGCGGTGCTTAGGCGGGATGCTGCCTCCCTTCCAGAAGCAGCTGTAAGGATGCAAGGCCGGGGCTCAGGGAGTGGGGCAGGCCTGGTGTATTAGGAGTCTTGATGTATTGAAGGGGAGGGAAGGTGAGGGGGAGGGGTGGCCTTGGGTCCTCTGGTAAGAGGGACAGAGCTTGGTCTGGGCCCCTACTCGCTGATCTGTTTCCTCAGCCTGATGGGACAGCAGAGACGGGACCTGTCCTCCATCACTACGGGCACAGGGAGTAGACAGCCACCCTAGCAAGTCTCCCTTCTCACTTGTTTCCCTCTAAAATCCAGTCAGATTTGGGGGGAAGAGGATTTCCAGGAAAGTGCCCTCGGTTTGTGCCCATTCTGTACAACCAAATTTGGCATCTCTAAGGATTCAGGACCCCAGGGTAGAAAGGGAGGGAGGAAAGCTAGTTTCCCCTGCCCCCCCCCCCGCCTCTTCTGGCCTGGGGTGATTGCTGAGCCCCTCTGAGAGGCCGGACCAGGCAGGACCTGAGCTCGGGAGCTCAGTGCCCACTGAGGGTGGGGTGGTGCTCGGGCCCTGCCCACTGCTGATGGCGCCCTCTCCTGCAGAGAGCTGGCCCTCTTGTTTGAGCACGTGCAGCGGGCCCGCAATGGGGGCCTGCGGCCCCTGGAGGTGCGGCGGGCACCGGTACCCGACGGAGCACCCTCCCGTTGCCCGCCCGTTGCCACCTGCCACCGCCTGGGCAGCACCTCCTTCTGCCCTGGGGAAAGGTAGGGGCCCCCCGGGGCCGCCACCTCCTCTTGCTTCTCCTCCTCCTCTTCCATTCTCTGTCTCCCCCCTCTCAGACCCACCTCCAGCTGCTACTTCTCTGGCCTGTTCTGGGGGCTCCTAGGCCTTGACATGAGGTCTGGGTAGTCGTTGGATGCCTGGCAGGTACAGACTGGGAGCCTCTGGAGAGGCCAGGCTGCACTCACCTTCGTGTCACCTGGGGCTCCAGGGGTCTGAGTGGGGTGATGTCCACACCATCCTTTCCTGTCGCTCCCTCCATTCATACCATTGTCCTCTTTCTTTCTCTGTTTCCATACCCCCCATTCTTCCTTCCCTGCACCCCCATCCCTCCTGGAAAGCTGGCGAGAGGAGGAGGCCGCTGGCCACAGGTGCTTACGGCTCAGGTAATCGTGGGCACCATTCTGGGGAGTGAGGGCGGGGAACCCCCTCCCCCAGCATATTCCTCTAGAAGGGGCTTGATACTGAGCCCGCCTCTCAGGAGCCAGATGCCAGCTGGAGAGAGCTCTGTGACTAAGACCCGCTGTAGGACCTACGTAAACACAACCAGTGACTAATGCTCCTGTCTTGCGCGGCTCTTGTCCACAGCTTTGCTAATCCCAGAGGGTTCTTCTGGGATTCTCCCACAATGCCTTTCTTCCTCACTGAGGTACATTTTGCTGCTCCCAACAGTCTCTTTCCCTTTGCCCTGTCTCTAAGAAGAACAAAGAAAGAACAATGCTTACCCTCACGTAACTGCTCATAAATAATGAAAATTCTGGCACATTTGGACAAGGGAAGCCTGTTTACTCAGTGTGGGAAGGTGGCTGCTCCTGCAAGGAGTTTTGAGGTCAAAGAGTCAATCCCCCATCCCCCCTCCCCTGCCCATCCCCATCACTTTGTTTTTGCCTCATCGTCACACATCATCCCTGAATCAGCCAGGTGGACGTCTGAGCCTTGAGCTTCAGGTGTGATTCAAGCCCCAGGCCCAAAATGTGGGGTGGGAGAAAAGGTGAGTCACTCGATGGTCAAGGAGGAGGTGTGGCGAGAGCTTGTCCCTGCCACTGATGCTGGGGCCTTGAGAAAATTATCAAGTCACTCTGAGCCTCTAGGTCCCTGGCAGAAAATCAGCGAATGTTTAGGCTAATCAGGGCTCTGTACTGATAAGGCCTGGGACATGGGGAGGAGGGAGTTTGGTGCAGAGGATGCCGGGAGTGGGGCTCTGTCCATGTTCTCAACAAGGGCACTTGTACCCAGGGGCTGAATAGGAAGTGGATGGAGTGGGAGAGCCCCTCCAAGTCCAAGGCTGGAGGGTGGGATGCATGACTGGCCTGGCCAGCTGGGAGTCCCTTGGAAGAAAAGTCCATGATGTGGATCCTTTGTCACTGCCTGAGGCTCTTTGTAGTTGCTCTAGTCCCATCCAACCACAGCTTACAGACAAAAACTCCACAGTTGTGACTTTCCACAACCCTGCTCAGGCCTGCACCCAGAGCTTTCTGTAGTTCTGGCCTCTGACCAGTTGGCTCTGCTTTCACCTTTCCTGATGAGAAGGTCCTGGGAATGGAGATGAGCCCAGAGTGTAGCACCGGTAGAACCGCCACAGATGGTCTGGGCCTCTGGACCCCCCGAGGCCAAAGAACAGAGTTCTGCTGAGGGCTTGGCCATCACTAACTCCTGGCCTGTGTCTGTCTGCTCTGGAGTGTCTGCGTGGCCAGGGCTTGGTGGTAGATGAGGGAAGAGTGTCCTTGCTTCCCGGGGGCCCCTGGAGGGCATGAGCAGTGACTTCTGGGAGATGGGTCTCTTGGCCACGGGGTGGGTACTTCAGATGGGAGCCCCGGTCACTCACCCTACCTACAAATCCTGCTTGGCCACACACTTTGTGGAGCTTGTGGACGGATCCAGGCCAAGCATGTCAGGATTACAGGAGCCGACTTCCAAGGGGATGGTGTTGTCCAGGCCAGCAGCTTCTTTCTGTGGTTTTGTGATAAGGCAATGATACTGATCCCGGCACCAGTATCCTATGGGGCTTTGGTTCAAGCTGGAGATTTCTGGACCCTCCGCCTTAGTCCACAGAATCAGAATCTCTGCAGGAGAGGCACAGAATGCTACAGATTTAACATGGTCTCCAGGAGATCCTCCTGCAAAGCTGAGAACTCTGAATCCTGGGGATCTGCCTGGAGGATGATTTGGGTGGGGTCTTTTTCTCCCCCAGCCACTGGAGTCCGGCCCCATGCTGGCAGCGGTCCATGCTCTGCCCGCCTGCCTCCTTCCCACTAACCTCTGTTCGTGTCTTGTTCTCAACTTTCCAGCCAGATGTTTAGTAATAAACGGAGTTTCTTTCGGATCCACGCCAGCTGGAGACCGAGGTACCCCCTCGCCTGCTCCTCCTGTCCCTGCTCCTCCTGGCCCCATCCAGTTTGGGGGCTGGAGAGGGGGACAGGATGGGCCAAGGACAAGGTGCATGTGCCTGCCGCCTGCCGTCTGCCTTGGGGCCCCAGAGAGCGCCTTGCCTTCCTGGAGCTGCCTCTGCCAGGTCTGGGGCTTGGGCTGTTCTGCCAAGAGGGACACTTACAGAAGCCTGGGCATGATTCTGGCTCTGCCCCTGAGCCCCTATGCGACCTTGGCCACATTATTTCCCTTCTCTGGACCTCAGTTTCCCATCTGTGGTGTGGGTAGATTGAACTAGAGGCTCTCTGAGGGTCCTTCCCACTCTGACCTATGCCAGGCCTTGGGTTTGGTATCCTGGCTCTCCACTGCCCACCTCAGGACCAAGCAGATGCCTGAAGGAGCTGGGATTGGCACTTCCTTCTCCAACTCCTGGTCTCTGGCTTTTAGCTGCATCTCCACTATGTTCCTTGGTACCTGCCTGTGCCTGGCCCTGCACTGGGGACACAGTGGGGAGTCAGTTGCCATTCAGTGTGATGAGGTGATGAGCAATGAGCGCAACAAAAGGAAGAGGCAGGAGGGCTGCGGAGCCTGTGTCAGGCACTTCACCCAGAGAAGCCCCCCAGAGGAGTGGGCTTGAGGGAGGGCATTCTGGGCCAAGGAAGCAGCTTGGCAAGGCTAGGAGGGGAGGGAGCATGGCTGTGGGAAACAAGCACAACCCCGCGGCCAGATCTGAGACAGGGGTCAGGAACTGAGGATTGGGGCTAAAGCCCAATATAGGCCTCTTCCTGTTGGCACTGCTTGGCAACCGGGGTTCACGAGTCCTGGGTTTCTCGAAAGTGCTTCTGGAACCTCATGGATCTGGGACCCATGGATAGGAGATGAGCGGGGGTTCTACCAAGAGGTGGTGTTCTTAGAAATGTGGGCTCTGGAGCCAAACCCACCACCACTCACTAGCTAGAAAGGCTTGGGAATAAGCCCTCTGTGCCTCAGTTTCCTCAAATATAAGATGTGGATGATGATTGGATCTGTTTCCACTGGGTCTGTGCTGGCTCACAGGAGGTGCCATGCAGATGTTGTTCTCATTTGATTTGGTATTTTAAGCAATTAAGAACTTACCTTCTTTAAAAAAACAATTTGGAAACCAGGACTGTAGGCGATAGGAACACATTAAGGGTTAAGCCTAGGGGCCTCTGGGTCCAATGACTTTGGTGGTGTGTGGTCAGGACGGGTAAGGCCAGGGTGAAAAGCCAGTGATAAGCTGCTTCCAAGGGGCTGAAGCGCCTGAAGGGGAGGCTGCTTCTGTTTCCCCAGAGCTTGGCCTCTGGCAGGCAGATGCTGAACCTTCAGAGAAATGTCTTGTGGATGTGAACACAGAAGTCGGTCCAGCAGGGCAGTCAGAGTCCTTCCCCAGGACAGCCACGGCCGAGCACTCGCCATTCATCTCCTGAGGCACTAACAGACCACTTAGGTCGGTTTCTGGACCTTGGCACCACTGACATTGTGGGTGCGATCACTCTTTGTTGATGGGGGTTATCCCAGACATTGTAGTAGATTTAGATACCAGGCTATCCTGGACACCAGGATCACCTCCTAGTGTGACAAGCGCAGGTGTTTCCAGGCATTGACAATGTCACCGAGAGAGCAGATACACCTCTAGCTGAGAACCACTGTGCTAGGCCTTATCCTGAGCGCTTGCTCAGAGAAAGAGCACAGTCCCTGAAGGCAGAGAGAGCTGGCTTCCTGTCTTTGCGCCATTCAAGCTGTCACCCTGGGCGAGTCGTTTCACCTCCTTCCCATCTATAAACGAGGGATGGCAAATAACAGAACCTACCATTTGAGAAGTGCAGTGGCTGAGAGGTGATGAGCTGAGGCAGCCAAGAGGACTCTCAGGTTCTGAGACGCCCTGGGGGTTGGGGTGGGGGTGGTGAAGGAATTCTTCCAGTGTCTGCCGTGGGCCAGGTTTCTGCCCATTTTCTTGAGCTTTTGGGCTCCAGAAAGGCTGCTTGCTGTAAGCCATTTCCTGAGCCCTGACCAAGGAGTTGGAATTCAGGAGCCCCTCTGGGAAATAGTGTCTTCTTACACTGAAGAGGAGCCTGGGGCCTCTGGCTGGCTGGAAAGCTACAGAACCCCAAAAACCAAGCTGAGAGCTCCTTCAACCATCACAGACTCAGAGCTGGAAAGGGCACTTTCAAGGCCTCCAGTGCAAGCCCCCAGGTCCCTGCCTCTATAAATCCTGCTGAGTGCAAGCACAGCCTTGTTTGCACACACCTCCTGACAAGGAGGACCCCCCAGAATGCCTTTGGAGTGATGAGGGGCCACAGAGATCTGGAGTTCCAGGTCCTTGGCTGAGTGTCAGAACTTCTCCACTCCCTTGTACCTCTCCCCCTTGGAGGAGTCAGGGACAGAGGGACAGAAGAGGGGTTGCACGGACTGGGTGGGTGGGGGTGCCTGCCAGCATGAGGAGAGCCCCGAGGAATGACTCTGCAGAAGAAAGTTTGGGAGCGCCAACCTCAAACTTTGGTTGGAACCTTTGAGATTTGTTGAGAGGATCCAGGCCAGCAAACAGCATGCTGGATTGCTGGGGGCTTGTCTTTCCCTTCGGATACCTGAAGGGCCCCAATCCCTGACTTAAGACCTTTCCGCTCTGGATGGAGGTAACTATCCTAAGATGGCCCTACATCCTGGCTGTCTTCCCAAAGATGCCTCTGGTTTTGAGGTCCCCCTCACCTTAGCATCTGGGTTCTTTACCCTGTACCCCATGCCCTTGGCATGGGAGACTCCAGCTCTCACCCAACCCTGAAACCAGAATCTGTCCTCTGTTCAACCTCTGAGTTGAAAGTCCTCAAGAGTAGGCGACACGGTCTCCTTTACCAACTCTTGCTCCCCCTCAGGCCTACTGGCTGGTGCTCTCCCAAGCCAGGGCCCCAGACATTTGGGGTGGAAGATCCCCAAATATGTCTGTAAACCACAACAGGTGCAGCAGGGACACCTCAGGCATGGGATGGGGGATGTTTGCCTAGGTCCTAATGAAACAGCGAGAACATGGTCCTCAAACCTCTTGGACACAGAGTTGCTCTACCAGGTATTGGTTAACCAGGGCCTGTCCTGGGGAGCCTGAAGCCTCCCCTCCCTGTCTTCCTCCAAGGTTTGGGGGATGTGGTGGGGAGCTGGGGTACAGGAACAGAAGTCTGAGTGCAGGTGTGTTCACATGTACCCGGTCCTGTGCAGGTGCTGTGGAACTGGGGGCTCAGAGGCAGTGAGGGGTGTAGCTCTGGGAGGGGATCCTTGGTCACATGGGCTGGGTGTCAGTCCAGTTGGCAGGGGTCACCACAGAATAGCTGACCACAGACCTTCACTGCAGCAGGCAGCAAGCGTGACCTGGGCATACATGTGGGCTCAGGAACAGGACTCTAAGGACCGAGGCCCTTGCCGCATGCTCTGGGGTGCCATCTACACCCAAGTGTGGGGTCGGCACCTTAGGAATTTTGCAGTGTGCCACTGACATAGCCCTACCAGGTCCTAAGTCCCAGACCCTAAAGACCAGTGTGGGATCAGGTTGCTGTAGCAGTGGGAACGGGGAAATAAATGGACATGTGTACACACACGCCAACATAAGTATACACACTGGTGCCTGTGCACCCATACTATAACACATACACACACACACACAAACCCCGTCAGCTCCGCATAGGCTGCTCCTCTGGATGGTGAGGAACTGGAGGCCACCTCAAGGGAGCTGCTCCTCCCTTAGCAGCCTGTCTGTGCCCAAAGGGGTTGCCACCTCCACCTACTCTCCTGGGCCAGGCCCAGCTTCCCCACCCTCCTGTCTGTCTGTGGTTCCTGTCTTGGGTTTCTCTTACTCTGTCCACTCTGACATCTGTCTCCTGTGCACTCCTTGTATGTCTGGGAAATGAAGGATGGGAGATGGGGGGAGGGGGTCTGCTTCTCACGGAGTCAGGGCCCCCCACCACACCCTCGTTCCACCCCAGGAAGTCTCCACTTGTTGGAGAGTCAAGACCCAGTAGCCACCCCCAAGTCCTAAGTCAGTGGTGTCCCCACTCATGTCCAACTCCAGCTCCAGCTAACTGGGCTCTCTCCCCCACCCGACCGCCCTGCCAGCAGCCGGATGGGCATCAAAGACCGCATCCGCATGGGCAGCTCCCAGCGGCGGACAGGTCCTTCCAAGCAGCACCTGGCACCCCCGCCCACGCCGACCTCCCCGAGCAGTGAGCAGGTGGGTGAGGCCACCAGTCCCACCAAAGTGCAGAAGAGCTGGAGTTTCAACGACCGCACCCGCTTCCGGGCCTCTCTGCGGCTAAAACCCCGCGCCTCAGCTGAGGGTGAGCCTCTGGGGGTCTGGGGCCCGCGCCCCACTAAAGGTGGCAGGGTGAGAGCAGGGTCTGGGCTGGGGGGTGGGGAGGAGGCGGTTCTAGTCCCAGGCCTGCAACTGATGGATCATCTCTGGGCACTGGTCTTCTGGCTTGTAAAACAGGCACAGGTCTCTGTGCTGGGCTCCCAAGTGTCTGCGAGTCAGTGGAGGCCGTGGAGGGAGGCGTTTGCTAGTGGTGAGGAGCACAGCTCTGCAGCCAGGCTGCCTGGGCGGGACTGCCGGCTTTGCCCTGCAAAACAGGGACAGTGATAGTATTAGTTCATAGGACTAAGTGAGCTTTTGTCCATGGGAGGTGAACAGAAGAGTTTGGGGAATATAGCAAGTGCTCAAAAAACTGGCTGCGTCACAAATGTGCCTTGGGAGGCGCTAGGCAGGAGGAGCCCTGGCTGGCCCCATGGAACGCCTCTTTCGCTTCTCCGAGTGACCCTGGGAAGTAGCTTCTGTTTCATCCCTGATTTACAGACTCCCATGTGAAGACAGCTTTGCCAGGTAGTAAGTGGCCGAGCTGGCACCCTCTGCAGGTCTGCCCAGCTCCCGGGCCCACTCTCCCGCCCTGCCCTCTTCACCCAGCCCCACAGATATGAGCTGTGACCCTGCCTGGGGATCACTTGTTCTGAGCTCTGGCTCTGCTCCTGACTTGCACTGGGATGTGGGCAAATACTACCCCATTCTGCACTTCAGTGTCTTATGGAAAAGTCCCCTGGAAGACTTTGCCCAGTTTTGACGTGCCCAAGGCCTCCAGGAGGAAAACAGAGGGTGGGCTCGGAAGCCCCCTTGACCTGGAAGGGAGGGGCCAGCCATGCTGCCTGTCTGTGCAGCGTAGGCCCCAAGTGCTGCCGGCTGACAACTTGGAAAGCCCTTTCCTGGAAAGTTACAGAACCTCACAAACCTGTCTCCGTGAGGTGCTGACCCATGGGACCCTGGGCATGGTGGCTGTCTAAGAAGCTGCCCGGCCTGCCCCTACCTCCTGCCCCTGTGGGGTCAGGAGAGCATCACCTTTCTGGGCCCTGCAGGGCACCAGCCTCAAGGAAACCATTTATTTTATCTGGGGGAGAATGATTTGCTTTTGGGGTCCTTCCCTGTAGCAGAGCTGGGCCTGGGAGCCAGCTTGGGTTTCTTTCCTTGAGTTCCCTTCCCTCCTGGCTGAAGGATAAGCTGGTGCACGTGATGCTATCCAGAGGCTGCACACCCTCTTCTCAGGGACTCACTGTCGGATGGGGGGACCTCTGGGGCTTGCTCGGGGGGCCTGCGTGCAGTTTGCGTCCTAGAGCAGCTCCATGTACCTGACCCCCAGTATGTGTGCGCTGCTAACCACAGGGCAAGTGGGCGTGCAGCAAACTGGGGGTTTCTGCCCTGGATAGGCATCCAAGGCAGGAGCAGCCTGGCCTGCCCTGTGCTCCAGGAAGTTTCTGGGCCCTTTCTGGGCCTCCATCTCCCTCCTGGTACTTCTAAGTCTGGTTCCACGTGTAGTGTTAGGGTTTGGGAGTCTCCCCTTCTGCTGCCACCACTTGAGCCCCCCTAACTTTCCAGAGGGTCCCTCGGAGGAAGTGGCAGAGGAGAAGAGCTACCAGTGTGAGCTGACGGTGGATGACGTCATGCCTGCGGTGAAGATGGTCATCCGCTCCGTCAGGTGAGGCTGAGCCCTGGCGCGAGCCCCCCCAACCCTCTGCAACTCATTTCTGCTCCCCATCTGGGGCCTGCCTGCATGGCCAGACCTAGGCTGGCTCCCGGACAAACAGCTGCTGCCTACCTGGCACCTTTGTGGGGACGACCAGCAGGGACCCTGGAGCTTGGGTGGCTGCGGAGGGGGCCTCTGGCTCCCAGCAGGGTGACCTCATAGTCGTCACATCTAGAGGCTGGCTGGTGGGGTGGAGGGCACAACTGCCCATCACCAGCTCTCTTCTCAACGCCCGCACTGTCCTCCTGCTCCTACTCGCATCCCTCACTCTTCCTGGCAGACTCTCTTTACTACGAGCTGTGCGCCGCGTCTGCCCGGGTCTCCCTGGCCTCTCCTGTGTGCGCTTTCCCTCCATCTGTGTCTCAGTCTGGCTCTCCTGCCTCTATGTCTCCAACTATCTCTCCCTGGCCTCTTGGCCGCAGCCTGGCTGCCCGCCCCCACCCCGACCCCCCTCTAGAGCAGTGCCCACATCCCAGGCCAGAGCACTTGGAAATCAACTTGGTGAAATCAATGAGCTGAGCCCTAAAAAAAGGCATTAAAAAAAAAAAAAAAGAATAGAAAGTGCCAGAGTGCCTCCATGATGGTCAGGGCAGATAATGTTTCTGAAACGTTATTTCAGCTTTTTGTGTGCGCTGTGTACTGGTTTCTGATGTAAAATGTATTTCCCATGATGGTGGGCCTGTCTCCCTGCCTGGACAGCTAAGGGAGAACCAGCGTCTCCAGGGTCCATTAGCCGAGATCCACCCGCGCACCTGGCCGCCGTCTTCCTAGGCATGGAATCCTGGCCTAGTCGCCACCTGCAGCCGAAGCTCTAGCTCCAGAGACCCCCTTCAGTCCCAGATCTCTCAGACTCTCCTCCTCTTCCCGATCTGATGCATCTGCCCACAAGCCTCATTCCTTTATTTTCCTTTTAAAGTCAGAGTCAGCTGGAGCCCAGTCCCAGAGTCTGAGGCATCTCCCACCCCCTTCTACACATTCTTCCTCTCCCCCCCAAGTGACCAGCTTCTGCAGTCACATGCGCTGCCCCATGAGCAACGCTCCCACCAAGTGGCCAGTGTCTGGAGCACGGTGCTTGAGCTGCCTCCCAGCCCAGGTCAGCTCTTGTTGGCCATCCCAAGGCCTGCCACTCCCAGCACGCCCCAAACCCACTCTTTCCTCCATGCCCCCATTTCAGGCATCGGCACCATCATCCCCCTGTGGCCCAAGCCATGGGAGTCTCCTGGACCCACACTCAAAAGCTCTCAGTTCTACCTCCATGCCACTGCACAACCCGGCTCAGCCTATCCCCTGCCCCTATCCTCCACACAGGCCGGTAGAATGGTCAACCCCTGCCCCCAACTTCCCACTGCCCAACCTCTGCCAGTGATGCAGGGCTCTCCAGGGCATCTCCTCCCAGCCTCCTCCTCAAGGCCGGCCTCTTTCCCTGTCTTCTCATGGGCACCCCCCTCCCCCCAGCTCCTGGCCTTCATGTCCTGTTCAGGCTTCTTTGAACTGACTCTCGCATACCCCCTGCCTGTCTGTGTTCCTTCATGTCCCTCCTCCCGCTCTCGGCCTGGAGATCTCAAGACTTGTTCCCTGACCTCCCCAGACGAGGTCTCCCTTCTCATGGACCACATTCCTCTTCCTCTACTCCTTGACAATGCCCTGGTCACCCCCTAAATGTGTCCTGGTAGTCGCCCAACCTAGACCAGGGCTCCTGAGACCATGGATTGTATCTGACAGCCTCTGGGCACCCAGGGTCCAGCTCAGCAGTTCTAAAAGCATCGTGGAGTGAATGCCTTCCTCCAAATTGTCCTCAACAGCCTTCCCCCATGCTGTGTGTGTCACCCAGGGGTGAAACCTGCCTCCCAGGCAAAGGCCACTACAGTATGGGAACATTTAAAAAATACCAATCAAACATCTGTGTGTGGGGGGCAGGGCAGGAGCATGGTGGGAGGGTGGGAGGTAGTGATGGTGGGTGACTCAGGAGAGGCTATTTTGTGGCCCAAGCAGAAGGTGCTTTGTTGCTGGACAAGGGGGTAGCAAAGAAACAAAGGGGGCTGGAACAGAATCCCCTGCTCATCCTCAGAAAGCAGGACATGGGCCTCCCTGGTGGCTCAAGGGGTTAAGACGCAACCTATGAAGCTGTCCGCAGCCTCTGTAGCATGAGTTCGATCCCCGGCCAGGGAGCAACCCACGTGGCGCAGCAGACCTCTCCTGCCTCGCCCGCTGCTCCTCTCAGCAGTGTATTTTGGTCGTCTGCCTGTTCTGTTCCCCACTCTGTCTCTGGTGAATCCTCTCACCCCCACATCTCTGGCCTGTACCCCAGCTCTTGTATGCATAAATAAATAAATCTTAAAAAAAAAAAATGCAGGACCCTCCCCTAACACCCATTTCTCCACAGGATTCTGAAGTTCCTGGTGGCCAAAAGGAAATTCAAGGAGACGCTGAGACCCTATGATGTGAAGGACGTCATCGAGCAGTACTCGGCAGGGCACCTGGACATGCTGGGCCGGATCAAGAGCCTGCAAGCACGGTGCCCTCATCCACCCTGGAGGAGGCGGGGAGCAGGGAGGCTGTGGGAGGCTGTGGCCCCAGCATCTCACACTAAGTCTGTGCAGTTCTCTTGTTCCCCCAACAGAGCTCCGGGGGCCCCCTAGTGGATGCCAGGGAGCTAAAGTTTCTCACCTTGGCAAGGCTTACAGGATGGACTGTGGCCAGATCCCACAGCTGTCAAACCTGAAAAAAACAACAGGTCCTCTGTGTGAACTTATTGACCTACACGCCTGGGGGATGTCTTTAGGATGCCTCTTTCCTGGTCCTGAAACAATAGGCCTAAAATAACCCATGACCTCCCATCTCCCAAGGGGACAGGAAAATTGTCCTCAGTGCTGTATGCCTTTTGCCTCTGGAATCCTCCTGCACCTCTTCTCTCCACCCAGCATGCAGGAAGAATTCACACACCAAGATCCCTGTCACCTACATCTCGGCCCCATCCTCTTCTTACCTGACTTCTCACCGCCCATTTATTCCCTTGTCCTCTCAAGACATAATCATTGGGCATTTGCTACCTGGCAGACAGCGGGGTATAATGGAACGTGAAACATAAAGGAGCACAAAACAATCCCTGCCCTCATGGGCCTTTCATTCTAGTGGAAGGAGAACAGATGATAAACATGTGGATCTAGAATATGTCAGGTGATGATAAAGGCTAAGGAGAAAAGTAAGGGTGAGGGTGTAGGGTTTGCAATTTTAAATAGATGAGAAGGTGACTTCTGAGGAAAAATGAAAGGCGAGGGAGTCGGAACTCTGGCTGTTCATTAAATAAAGAGTTTCCAGAGGGAACAGCCAGTGCAAAGGCTCTGAGATGAGCAGGTGTCTGGTTATGCATTTAGGAACAGCAGGAAGCCCAGGGTGTCTCTGTTCTGGTGTGAGAGAAGTGGGGGAGCTTAGAAGGTTCGTGGCACTTAGACTGTGCAATGCCCCACAGGCCACTCCAAAGATTTTGGCATTCATCTGGGCATGAGATGCAAGTATTGGAGGGTGGTGAGCAAAGGACCGACAAGATCTGATTATATTTTAAAAAGGATTACCCTAGGGCCTGTGTTGAGAAGGGTACATAAAGGGACATAGGGCAGAAGTAGGAAGACCAGCAAGGGGATATTTTAGATGTCCAGGCACGACACGATGGGGACTTGGACAGAAGGGCAACAGCAGAATTGGGGAGAAATGCTCAGATTCTATATACACTTTGCAGGTAAAGCGACTGGGTTTTCTGATGAATTGTAAGAGGAAAAAAAAAGTCAAGGATGAAGTCAATATTTCTGGCTTCAGTGAAAGTAAAAAGTTTTCATTTATTGACATGGAGAAGGCAGCAGCAGAGCAGGTTTCCAAGGGGAAAGGAGGGGTGTGTTGAATTGCGATTCCTATCAGTCCTCTAGGGGAGTGCTGATCTGACGGAGGGTGTGGAGCTTGGAGGAAAGCTGTAGGTTGGAGATAGAGAGCTGGTGTCAAATCTGGAAGCGAGTCATCACTAAGCAAGTGGGAGGGAATAGAAAAGAGGCCCCAGGAGACAGTGTTGGGTCCTACAGTGTTTGGAGTTGTAGAGGTACAGTAGGAACCAGCAAAGGAGGCTGAGGAGGCCTAGTGGGGTAGGAGGTCCGGGAGAGGGTGCTGCTCAGGAATTCAAGAGAACAAGGCACATACGGGGCCCTCAGATGTGCTTAGCACTGCTGACAGGTCTCACTACAACGAGGACTGAGTTGAACCTCAAGTTAGGCAATCTGGAGGCCATTTTGCATTTCAGCGCTGATGAAATGGAGTGAAAGCCTGGCAGGAGTAGGTTTAAGAGCGAAGGGGAGGAGAGAAATTGCAGATAAAGGATAGAGAACACTTTCAAGAATTTTACTGTGACAGAAAGCAGAAAAATATGGTGGGACCAGCTCCAGTGTTGTCCACCCAACTACATGCCCACTTGTGTCTCTCCCTCCTCCCACCCCCAGCCCCCCATTTTCATCAGGTGTTTTACTTGCCATGCTTGTGCATGGTGTCTCTGATCGGCTATGGAAGAACCCTCTAAACAGTGACCAGGTCCCTCCATCCAACCCTGTCTCCCTCCATTTGGCATGGAAAAAAAGCCCATTCCCTCAGCTAGTCCCTTCTGACAGGTGCAGGTGCTAGAGGCACGTATGAGCAGGGCAAGGGGGGGTTCTTGCAGAAAGGAGGGGTCACGTGTGGGCTAGGACTTTGACGGGTCTGGTTCCTTCTCCCCAAGGGTGGACCAGATTGTGGGCCGGGGGCCCGGCGACAGGAAGACCCGGGAGAAGGGCGACAAGGGGCCCTCTGACTCGGAGGCGGTAGATGAAATCAGTATGATGGGGCGCGTGGTCAAGGTGGAGAAGCAGGTGAGTGTGAGATAAGACTGCCACTGGTGTGGAGGAGCTGGTCATCGACCTAGAAACTCTGGGAGGTCACGGGGAGCTCAGAGCCACACCCCAGGGTCCCCTAGCAGGGCCTCCGAGTCCCCAGCTTCGCCCCCCGCGGCCCGCCATCCTACAGGGAAGCATGGCCTCCCAGGAAGCCGGCTCAGGACCCTAAAAAATGCGCTTTCTCCTGCCAGGCCCCACCCTGGGCTAATACAGATTCAGATAAACCGTATAATTCTCACCCACTTCATCTAGACCCGCTCAGGTGGTCTCCAGCGCCTAGACGACCATCCCTACCAGTCACACGGGAACTGGCTTGGGGACCAAGCCCTAGCTGCCCGGCTTCCTCGGGCTCACCAGCCAAGCAACCCTTACCTGTTGCCCCGCCCAAGCCCTGCCCCAGTTTAGCCCCGCCCAATCCCCGCCCACACCTGCCACCTGCCCTTCAAAGCCCGCCCCCAGCCCCGCCTCTAGCCGCGCCCCGCCCGCAGGTCCAGTCCATTGAGCACAAGCTGGACCTGCTGTTGGGCTTCTACTCGCGCTGCCTGCGCTCCGGCACCTCGGCCAGCCTGGGCACCGTGCAAGTGCCGCTCTTCGACCCCGACATCACCTCCGACTACCACAGCCCCGTGGACCACGAGGACATCTCCGTCTCTGCACAGACGCTCAGCATCTCCCGCTCGGTCAGCACCAACATGGACTGAGGGGCTTCTCAGGGGCCAGCCTGGGTCAGCCCCGCGGCCTGGCGCTCGGATCCGCCCTCCGAGGCCTCCAGACTTCTACTTGAACTCGCTCCCTCGAGGGAGAGAGGCCACACGCAGTATTGAGCTGCCTGGGTCGGCGAGGTACCCACGACCCGCCGCACCTCGGGAGCGTGAGACGCCAGACCGCACGGAGGGCAGCAGCAGCGGCTGCCCGAAGCCTCTGGCTCCCCCAGTGCCCTGCCCGTTCCATCAAGGCCCAGCATGGCCCGCCCTCCGGCAGGGGCACCTCCCGGGGAATGGGAGTGGGGCGCCGGGGCCCTGGGCCCTAACCCAGCTTCCAGCTATGCAAGGTGAGGTCTCTGGCCCACCCTTCAGACAGAGCAGGGAAGCCCTCCCGCCAAGTCCCTGCCCCACTTGGGGGTGGGCCCAAGGTGCCCCCACTGATACCCACAAAGCACAGAACCCTGCCACAAGGCAGGTGGGCACCATATATGCAAACTATGTTAAATATGCAACATTGGGGGCCCCCATGGGGTCCCTCTGCCCCTCCCCCACTGGGAGATGGGCCTCCAGCAGTAGCTGGTCTCAGGCTGCTTGGCCATGACCCCCACCCCTATTTTGGCTTATCACCCTCTCCCCACCCAGCATGGGGCCTGTCTCTCCCTCTCCGCCCAAGGGCAGTGCCTGGGCCTTTCTTCCCGTTTGCAGGTGTCCCCTCGCAGGGGTTCCTCTTCCTGCTGGCTGGCCACTCCCGTCTTTGGCTCTGCTGACCCCATTAATAGCACAAGTTTCTGACCTCCCAAACCTTTGTCCCAAACAGACAATGCTCCCATGGTCACACGAACATGTCCCTTTAGTTTCTGGGGACATGAAGAAAGTCTCCCATTCACAGTGACATGTGCAGTCACACTGGGAGACAGGTGCACAGAGCCGGCAGCCTCTCCTGGGCCTCTGTACTGGGTGCCAGTGGACTGGCCTTGCAGGGTACTGTCCACTACGAGGAGCCCTCCACTCCATCCCAGAGGCTCTGAAGTGACCACAGGTCTCTGCACCAGAGCCACACCAGAGTTTTACCAGCTCCCCTTTCTACAGATTTGCTCTTAATTGGTCTAGGAGCCTGTGCTGGGGGCCTTCCTTGGCATTCCCACTCAGGCCTAGGTCTCTGGGATCTGGAGTGCACTTGAAAGACCCCAGGCCCCTCCCCACGGTGATTATCAGACTTGCTTCTATCTCGGCTCGTCCCTTCCTCGTCACTTTGACTCCCAGAGGGAATAATGCATCTAGCAACTACCACTTATAGGGCACCAACTATGCATCTGGCACTCACATGCACTGTTTCCCCTCCTTCCATACCCTACTTTTAACTTCAGTTGATGGACCCCATAGTGGTATAAGCCCCCCTCCACCCTGAAGCCCCATTCTTCTTTGGTAAACCTACCCCTTTATCCCTCTTCCACAAAGCCAATGCAGGTGGCAGGAGGGTGATGGGTAATGGACAGTTGTGACTCTCTGTGGGGTGTCAGCAAATGAGGGGCTCAGGCCAACTGCCTGCCTCTCATGACTGGGGTCCTGCATGCACCAGCGCCAGGGCTGGGACTGGATCTTGCTCAGCCCCATGGTGCCCAGCCTCTGCCCCAATATGCCCTCTGCATGTGACCATCAAGCCCTAGATGGAGCCTGTCCCGGCTTACTTCACCTGCACTGCACTGTCCCCAGAGAGCCACCCCTCAACCCCCCAGAGACAGAGCTGTGGAGAGGGGCAGGAGAATGGGATTACCTTGTGACCAAAGGAAACTTGGGAAGAAGCTCTCCCGTCCGTCAACGATAGAGATTCCCCCACCAACCCGGTTCTCAGATATGCAAGTACCTCACTTTGTTAACTTATTAACTTATTGGTTTCATTAAAGTTTTCAGTAGGATGCGGTTGGTCTTGGCTGTCCCGTGGCTATGGGGTGGGCACCTGGTGGAAGAGAGATTTGATTATTCATACTCTTTGACTGTGAACAATAAAACTCAACCCACTAGGGCTTCATCAAAAACTGAAAGTTCTTGGCCCAGACAACGCAAAAGTCCAGGGCGTAGGTTTGGCTTCGGGTACAACAGGATCTATGTGCTTGAATGTGTCAGGAACCTGTCTTCTGTCTCGCCTCCCTCTCTGGCAGCTTGGTCTCTCACGATGACCCTGGCACTGCCAAATTGACTGTTCTCTGGCTTTGCACCCCAGGGAAATGTGAGTACCACTTTCCAGGTAATTTGTATTAGTCAGAGTTCAGTCAGGAAAACAGAAGGTACACCAGGCTTTTCACCAGAGAGAATTTACTATAAGGAGTGGTTTATACTGGGGTAGTGGGCTGAAAGAACAAGAAGACAACACTAAGATAACCCAGAGAAAATTACTGTGGAAACAGTGACTCCTCAGGCCACAGGAATGTAGGGAAGAGGGTGGGGTTAGCAGAACCTGTAAGCTTTTAGGGGGAGACAAAAGAACCCTATTACATTGTGGGTGGGAAAGTAAACTGGTGAAACCATTATGGAAAGCAATCTGAATTTATCTTTAAAAACTGAAAATGGAAATAATGTATGACCTGGCAGTCCCACTCTTGGGCACATATGCAAAGCATATAAACCATCAATACAAAACCCGTATGTTCCTGTAAGGGCAGGAAGGGCACTGAGCAGGTTTTCTATGATTCTATGCAGACGGGGTGAGGAGGAGAGTCCTGGAGCCCTCGCTGGCTTTTGCAGGCTTTTATTGGGATTTACCAAGCACACAGCAGGCAGGGGTGCTGGGGGTCCGGGAGGCTGGCAGGCCTCCCAGCCCCCAGCAAGTCTTCACTCTCTCTGAGCTCTCTGGCATTCTCTCGTGTTCTCTCTGCTTCTCTGCTCTCCCGCTTCTGCTGGCGTCCCCGTGATGCCGCCCTTAAAAGCCCAATCTCAGCCCAGGTGAATCCCATATACATAGGCCCACACCCCACTCCAGGTGCCCGCCATCAGGCATGCATTCAGGACCGCAGGGTTCTGTCATCTATCCTGATGGCGGGAGGGCAGAAAAGCCTAATACTTTTTACCTTACCCTACAGTTCCCAATGGGTTCACAGCAGCATTCCTACAAAAGCTAGGACGTGGCAGCAGCCCGAGTGGTCACTGGTGGATGATTAGATCAAGAAGATGTGGTATGTGCACACTCCAGAGTTTCATACAGTCATAGGAAAGGATGAACTGCAGCGGTTTTCACAAAGTGAAGAACTTGAGAGACTTGCATGCAGCAAAGTAAGTCAGAATGAGAAAAAACAAACACTGGACCTTTACATAGCAGACAATTCGATAAGGTAAAAACACTTTAAAAAACTGGTAGATGAGAATAAACATCCTGAGGACTCTGAGGTTAAGAGGGAAGAGGGAGGGTAAGAGACAAGGGGACACAAGGGAGGGTGGTGGGAAACAAAGTTTATGGGGGGAGCCCCGCAGTGCTGGGATTCAGAGGTCTAAAGAGGGGGTGCTGTCTGATTGGTGCTAGTACCCCTTAAGGGAGACAAGGAAGCTTGTCTGAGAGCAGTAACAAAGCTGAGGATCAGCCGTTGCCACCAGGGGGTTGCTAACAGGTTAGTAAACAAAAGAAATCAGTCTCCTCTGCCAACCTTTCTCAGGTAAAACTAGGGCAGTCCACCTCTTTGGACAATTGGTAGCCACATATATTAATCCACAAATATTTGAACCTCCATAAAGAAACAGTAACTTCCACCTAATGAGATGAAGCTGTTCTGCATACAAATGCAGAAACTCTAACACTCCCCACAAATGAGAAAACGCAAAGTCCCATCTTCCATTAGCTGCATCCCTCTTCAGAAGCTAGTCACTGAATCCATATTTGGGTGATGTTAATTACCCAGCTAATTTAGTCACAATCCCACCTGCAACACGAAACTGCTAAGTTGGCAATGACTTACAATCTTTATGTAAAATAATGGGGGAAAAGAAGGAGGGAGGGAAAAATAAATTACCTAACATCACACACGCAAGGAATAAAATATGCATAGCTGCAGTCGACTTTTTAAAAAAAATATTGATTTATGCATACAAGAGCTGGGGTACAGGCCAGAGGTGTGGAGGGTGAGAGGATTCACCAGAGACAGAGCGGGGAGCAGAACAGGCAGACTGACCGAAGTACACTGCTGAGGGGAGCAGAGGGCGAGTCAGGAGAGGTCTGTTGTGCCATGTGGGTAGCTCCTTGGCCAGCTGGGGAGCGAATTCATGCTGCAGAGGCTGTGGACAGCTTCGTAGATTGTGTCTTAACCCCTTGCGCCACCAGGGAGGCCCCTGCAGTAGACTTTTTCTGGTAACTGGTCATAGTACCAAAGTTGATAATCTATCTATCAATCTTCTGTCTATCTCTCATCTATCTTCTTTCTTCCACTGACATTCTAAGCTTTCTCAGCCCTCAGTCATCACTCAGCTGGTTGTGGTATTTTACATGGTGGAATGACCCAAACAATCATCCCCAAAAGTTCTGAATCCTCAGTGGTCATGTGTGGTTTTGGGTGCCGTGGCTTTTTGTTCACTTTTACTGTTGTACATGGCAGGTATTAAGAGGGACCTAAAGAATCCAGATGGACCTCCCTGGTGCCTAGGGGTTAAGTCTCAGTGCGATCACTACCATGGCCTGAGTTCGATCCCCCGCCACGGCAATGACCCACATGGTGTAGCCAGACCTCTCCTGTCTTGCCTGCTACTCCCCTCAGCAGTGTATTTCAGTACATCTGCTTGTGCTGCTCCCCACTCTGTCTCTGGTGAATCCTCTCCCTGCCCACACCCCTGGCCTACACCCCAGCTATTCTACGCAAAAATAAAAATAAAATCTTAAAAAAAAAAAGAATCCGCCGGGCTTCAGGCATGGTCCTCCTCACCCAGACTGTGCAGCAGTGCCCAATCTCCCCTAGGTAATGAGGACCAGAGGGAAGCCAGCTCATTAGCTCTCTTTGCCTGTTGCAAATGGCCGAAGGAGCCCAAAATGGCCGAGTAGATGTTTCAACTCCCAACTCAATGAAAAGTGCGTTGCTTCCCTTCCCTTGAGAACATGAAGCCCTCCCAACTAGCATGGGCCAGTAACGCAGGAACAAGAAGCAACCTTTTTTGAAAGTGTAGTAGGCTGAATAATGTACACCCAAAAATAAGCCAGGTCCTTTTGCTGTGCAGAAGCTTTTCAGTTTGATGTAATCCCAGGTGTTTATCTTTGCCTTCATTATCACTGCTGATAAGACAGGTCCTAATCCCTGGAATCTGTTATTACCTTATAAGGGAAAAGGATCTTTGTAGATGTAATTAAGTTAATGATCTTGACATGTGGACATAATCCTGGATTATCTAGTGGGCTCTGGATCCAATTACAAGTTTCTTTTTTTTTAAAGTGTATTTTTTTAAGATTCATGCATTCATTCATTCATTCATTTATTTATACATACAAGCACTGGGTACAGTCAGAAGCGCGGGAGGGTGAGAGAATTCACCAGAGCCAGAGCAGAACAGGCAGACTGATGAAACACACTGCTGAGGGGAGCAGCAGGCGGCAGGAGAGGTCTGCGCGCCATGTGGGAACCTTCCCCGGCGGCCCGGGATTGAACCGGCGCTGCAGAGGCTGCAGGCAGTTTCACAGCCCAGCGCTCAACTGCTGCGCCACGAGGGGAGGCCCTACAAGTTTCTTTTTAAGAGGGAACCTGAGGAAGACCTCACACACACAGGAGAGTGGGCAGAATATGAAGACAGAAGCAGAGATTGGAGTAATTTGGCCACAGCAAAAGAATGGCAGCAGCCACCCAAAGGCGGAGGAGTCAAGGAATGGCTTGAGCTCTGAAGGAGGGCAGTGTCGTGACACCTTGATTTGGGCCCCTGGGAGCTGATGTTAGACTTCTGGCCTCCAGACTGTGAGAGAATAAATTTCTGTTGTTCCAAGTTACCAAGTTTATAGTAATTTGTCACAGCAGCCAGTTATTTGGTGTAATAGAGAGTAATAGAGAAACTATTCTAGCGATCTCCCTTTGACTCCTGCTGCGGCCTCACACCCTGGTTATATGAATGAGCATCTACCACTGCCCCCTCCATGATGGAGAGGATCCAGTGGCATCAACCTGGCCCCGAGTTTCCAGACGAATCTGAGAAATGGCGACATGTGGCGTATCTAGCGTGTTTCTGCCGATGGTTGCTTGGAGACACAGCTGTGGCGCTGGCCAGATCAGTCTTGGTGAGATGGGTCGATACTGTTGAGCCCACAGTAGTCTCTAGTCCGCCACCGTGACCACATTGTTCAGGGCGCGTGGAGCAGGCACTGGAGGGACTGCAGAAAGAGGCGGGCTGATCTCCACGGGGCGACCTCTGACCATTCAGGGATCCATCTGATGTAATCTTAACCATCCGACTATCCAGAGCCTCTGCCATGATGGCCCTTTGCTGAAATTTCACTTGGGGTAGAAATAGCTTCACAGTCTGTGTCCATTTTGAAAAGTCCATCCAACTACCTCTTCCCAGATCCTCCTTATCGCCAATCCTCCGATCCTGCGCTTTTCTGACCATCCAGCCAAATCAACAGCCACTGCCCAGACTCCAGTGAAGTCCCCTACTTCATGGCTCATTGTACGCAAAGTAGACTAACACAGGCACTGAAGGCCGAGTGGTGAGTTCTGGCCAGAGGGCATCACATGTGTAAGAGCCCAGAGAGTGCGCTCCATGGAAGGATTGGAAAGAAATGTTCTGGAGAGTCAGGGAGAGAGTGGCTTAAGGTGGGACACACAGGGTGGAGGTTTGCAGGATGTCATAAGTTGTTCCTAAAAGGTAGATTTTAACTGGGAGGGCTCTGGGAACCAATTAGAGATTGTGAGCAGAGATCAAACCAGGATGGATTTGCAGTTTATAAAGTTTTCTCCCCAGCATGCAAGATGGATTTGAGGGCACAGCCTGGGTGTGGGGAGGCAAGCTAGGAGACTGCTGCAGTAATGGGAGCAGGGGATGCTGGTTCCCTGGAGAAGTCCCAGGGCATTTCACTAATGGAGTGAATGTCTGTGCAACACCTGCTGTTTGTCAGACCTGGCTCAGCACAATACGTAGGCTGAACAGATGCAGGAGACCCAGTTACGGCCCTGGGGTCATCTAGCCCCTGGGGGGACAGATGCACAATTAACCAGTGCACATGCTGCTCTATCTTCTGAGTTTGTCTGGCTCAGCAAGGAGGGCTTGCAGGTGGCTCTGGGAGTTCCCGAACTGTCAGTACATTTGGCCTTGAGAGCAGAAACGGTTTTAACTTGGCATCATTTATCTATTGCTATGTAGGAACTCACCCTACAACTTAATAGCTTAAAGCCACAACTGTTTTATTTCCTTTGACTCTGTGGGTCAGTGATTTGGACTGAACTCAGCTGAGCAGTTCTGCTCTCCCCTGGACTTGTGAACATGGTTGTGAGTGTCTGGCACCTTGGCTGGGGTTCACTCACTTGGCTGTTTCGGGCTTGGGCCTCAGCACCCTGGTTGGCCCATGGGCTTCTCAGCCTCTGACAGGTGAGACTTAACTTAGGTTAAGACTAGATGGAACAAGAGGGCAAAGAGAAGCTTTAGAAGCCCTTGAAGTCAAGGCTGAGACACTGGACCAAGCAGCCTGGGACCGCACTGCTGCAGGGATTCAACTCACCTGAATGAGATTGCAGCAGGATGGGTGTCTCTGAGTCTATTGCAATTCTTTTTTTTTTTTTTTTGCACACTTGCAGATCAAAGAAAACCATGCCGCCTGGCTCCCATTTTAGAACTCTTATTCAGGTACTTTGGGCAGTTGCAGTTGTCAAAACAACTTGTTTTCTGAGAAAGTGGGGGGCACGTCTTCCTCTTCTCTCTCCCTCTTGCGTGCCATGGATTGAGAAAGCTGCTACCCTGGGATATGGGTTTGCTGGGGCTGCTGTAACAAATGCCAGACTGGGTGCCCTCAGCCACAGACTTTATTTCCTCAAAGTTCTGAGGGTTGGACATCCAAGAACAAGAGTTAGCAGGGTTGGTTTTGTTTCCAGATCTTCTTGGCTTGTAGCTGGCTGTCTTCTTCCAGTGTTAGCATGTGATTGTCTTATTGCATGCACCTGGCTGTTCTCTCACTCTCTCTCTCTCCCCCCCCATAAGGCCACCAGTCATATTAGACTAAGACCCACCCTAGCACCCTCATTTTAACTTTGTTTCCTCTTTCAGATCCTATTTCCAAATGCAGTCACATTTTTGAGGTATTAGAGATTAGGGCTGCAACATATGTATTTGGAGGAGACACAGTACTACTCATAATGCCTGGAGTGTGGGTTTGATCCACCAACTTGGATCCTTTTCTCCTAAAAATGTGCAGGGTGGAGGATGGCCTGGGGGCTTGTCTGTCCCAACTGGAAACTGATGCAACCACGCCTAAACCTCATGCAACCAAGTGCTTGGAAACCTTTATTTCAGTCCCAGAGTCTTTGCACACATAGCCTATTTGAAGCCCCATAATAAAAGATAAAAATCAATGCATTAAAAAAATAGGGGCCTCCCAGAGACGGCCTGCATTCCTGCCCTGCATACATGTTGAGCCGGTGCCTTGCATTTAGTTGCAGCCCAATAAATCCAAGCTGCCTCCATTATCTACTTTCTCTGTTAGAGTAGTTTGTGTTTTTTGTCCCACAGTCGACCTTCCATTCTCTTCATTGCCATGGCTACTTTGGGTGGAGGCTACTTCCCTACCTGTCTTACCACGGGGTTCCTACGATTAGATTCTGAGACAGAGAGGGGTGTACAGAAGGTTTATTGGGGAGTGCTCTTGGGGGTGCAGCTGTAAAGATGTCAGGAAGCCTGGTCTGGGCAGAGGGAGAGGGTGATCTGCTGTCGCTCTCAGCTGAGGCATCTTGATCCTTAGCAGCTCTGGAGCTCAGGCAGCCCCTTGGGGTGGCGCCAAGTTGAGGGAAGGAGGCTGGCCTGTGTTTCCTAGCATCAGCCATCACCAGTTATGAGCCACTCTCCCCCCAGGGTCACCGGATGGCCCCTGTATTCTCTGTGGCCCTGGAAATGCCCAGTGAGTGACAGTTGTGAGCTGGCAGCTGAGTGTGGAGGTCCTGAGAGGGGGAGCTTCTGCTCCACTGACGGGGTTTGGTGTGGAATTTGCTCTGCCCAGCAGAATATGGGGAAAAGGCAGGCCCCCTCCCCACTGTGAGGAAAGGTGGGGAGCTGTCATTCTTTCACTGAGGGACAGGGGGAGTAGACCCGCCAGCCTCCAAGTCAGGCCCTGCCAGCATCCGCTCAACAGCACCTCATCCAGAGACGTGGATGTGTGTCTGATTCTGCAGGCCACTGAGGTTTGGGTTGGTTTGTTTTACAGCTAGGAAGGCAGACTTCACTGGCAGCAGTGAGGTGGAAGGCTCACATCACACCTCACACAGCAGAACGAATCCTCCCGAAACGTCTTTATGTTTGTTTCAAGTGGCTTCTCAGGACACCGGCTTCTCCAGCCTTTCTCTTTGCCCCACATGGTCTCTAAAGTGGGTGGGCAAGATGGACGGCGTCCTGGAAGAAAGAAGAAGGTTGCTTGGAAACAGATTCTTTGGGCGGAGACCCCAGACCCAGGTTGCTGTATCTGCTCAGAACTGGGATGGGTTCTGCCCTTAATTCTAACCTACCTCCGCTCAGCTCCTCTCCTGGATCTCATCATCCTTGCCTTCCCCCTTCTCCAGGTGACACCCCAGTTCCTGGAGGGTAAGGAGTACATCTGCCTCTCCTCTGCAGTCCCACCGCCCCCTGTACACAGTTGAGGAATAAACGTTGGTTGGCAGAAGGGAGGGAAGCTGGGCCACCCGGGATCCATCTTCTCCCACCGGGTTATCCTCCTGGGCCTGTTATGTGTTCCCACCGCCACCAGGCGTCAGTAGAGACCTTGGCTTTGGTCAAGTTGCAGTGCCAGCCTGGAGCTAGGAGGAGGCTGGACTTTGAGGCCCAGGATACCTCGCCATGAAGGTCCTTTATTCGTTAGGAAGAGAGAGAGTGAGGGGAGTGGCAGAGCTGAGCAGCTCCTGGCTCGAGATCAGGGACTCCAGGCTCAGAGAAGTAAGGGGCTGTGTTCTCTGCTCTTCATTCATTTCTTCTCTGTGTGTTTGCCTCTCTTTTGCCAAGCACTGTTTTAGGTGCCAAGGTCATAGCTGCTCTCCCAAAAGCCATACTCACATGGAGGAGACAGTAGATTACTGTCTAGACAGAAAATAAACAAAACCAAGATAATTTCAGAGAGTGATAAGAGCTGTGAAGGAAATAAAATGGAGATGGCATAGTGACACCCTGGGCAGGGAGGGGGCTTGGAAGCTCAAGGAGAAGCAAAGGCTTTCATAAAATCTCAGAGTTGCCAAGTTTTCCACAAGCTGGCTGGTCCAACAGCTGCTTTTCACAGATGGGGAAACCAGGCCCAGTAAGCCAGGGCCGACCTCAGAGCTGAATCCCAGTCTTCAAGCCCCAGGCTTGTCCTACCTCCTCTCACATCCTTAACCTGCCCCACTTCTACTCTGGGGGCAAGGAGTAGACACAGGGGTGCTTTCAGAAAGGGAGGGCTAACCGGGCACAGGAGGGGAGGGACACCTTCAGAAGTCCTAAGTGCAGAAAACACAGAACTCTACCATAGTGGCGAAGAACCCCAGAGAGCTTGTTTTTCCCACGATAGAACTCTAATGCTTAAAAAAATAAGAAAATTAGGCATCAAAACCTCCCCAATTTTGGTTTTGGTGCCTCTGCTTGAGTGTTTAAGGGGTGTGGGCCTGGGAAAGTCATTTCCTCTCCCTGCATGCCTTGCTTCCCTCATCTGCAAAGTCTGAATCCACTTTTCTGGACCAGGCCTGTGGGACCATGGTGCTCCCTCACCCCACCTGGCTCCTCTGGCCAGCTCCCTTTCCTCTGCTCCTCAGCGGGACCCCCTGGCCCCCTGCACATCCCAGGATCTGCCCACAAGACCATCAGGCAAAACGCATTTGCTTAGAGACTTAGGTGTGGGTTTATTATCATCTTCATCACACAGTCCGTAGATGACAGTGCCTGGATTTGAACCCATAGTTCCATTCAGTTTCCTTCTTTCAAGGATCTCATCCAAGATGGAGAAGACTCCCGAAGCTTTGGCGTTAGCTGAAAGTAGCTTCATTTCCCTGGAAACACAGACGTGTGCCTTGTGCTGGTCCGGGTGGTGTCATTTGGTGTGGTGCTGCCACCTCCTGACCAAAGCGGGTATTGCCTGCCCATCTAGCCAGCCCTATCTGGGCCAAATCCAGGGGTAAAATCCAGCGCAAGGGTCCAGACAAGAGTCACTTGACCCGAGAAAATACTAAGATCCAAAAGACGACTTAAACATGCCGCTCACCTTTGCTGGCTCCCCTTGTTCTCCCTACTGCGGCCTGACGCCCGCCCTCCTCTGCCCTGACACAGCCCCGGCAAAGTCCATCTTCACGTCCTAGTTCCCAAATCCAGCAACCTTCTTTCAGCCCTCATTCTGCCTGACTTCTCAGACACCTTCACCTGCTGATCACACCTCCTCTGGCATCACCTCCCTTGGCTTTCCTGCCGTTTTCTCTGCAGGTTCTCCTCCTACTTCCCCAGCTGCTCCTTCTCAGTCCCTCCCTTCTCTTAAATGTCTGTGTCCCCCAAGGCTCTGTCCTTGGCAATTTTCCTTGATTACTCTGCTTCATCATTCCTATGGGGATATGTGACTAGCTCCCAAATATGTTTATGCTCAGCCCAGACTTCACTGCTGACCCATGGGTGCTGAACCCGTGTAGGGTAAGGTAAAAAGCATCAGGCTTTTCTGCCCTCCCGCCATTAGGCTAGATGAGGGAACCCTGTGGTCCCGAATGCATGCCTGATGGTGGGCACCCCACCTAACCAGTGGGGTGTGTACACCTGGGCTGAGAGACTGAGTTTATAAGGGCGGCATCATGGGGACGCCAGCAGAAGCCAAGAATGAATGGAAGCCGAGAGAAGAAGAGAAGCAGAGAGAAGGCCAGAGAGCTCAGATAGAGTGAGGATTTGCTGGGGGCTGGGAAGACTGCCAGCCTCCCGGCCCCCCAGCACCCCTGCCTGCCATATGCCTGGTGAATCTAAATAAAAGACCTGCAAAAGCCACTGAGGACTCTGACTCCTCCTTTACCCGGTCTGCTGGTCAGAGAACCTGCTCCGTGGCCTGTCCTGTCCCTACAGCCCATTATCCGGTCTGCTTTCACCTGGACATCAACCCCCAGATGACCCAGCATGTCCATTCTGACCTTATCCTATTCTCTCCAACCTGTCCCTCCTTCTAGGACCCCCCCTGTTGGCAGAGGGGGGGCGGGGGGCAGGCGGGGTTCCTATTCTCCAAGTCACACTCCTGGGAATCATTTCTGGCTTCTCTCTTTCCTGTAGGCACCACTTCAATAGCCATTATTAAGACGAAGGTTGTCCCGGATAACCATTCCCACCTTCTTCCTTAGCGTTAGACCCTCCAAGTCCTACTCAGACCTGGTCACCTGTAGAATAAAGACTCCATTTCTGAGCCTCTTTTGTGGTTAGGTATGAGAAATTTCCAGAAAGTGAGAAAGTGAGGCTTCCAGGTGCACAGTCACAGTGAAGAGAGATGAACCACGCCCGTTCTCTTTCCATAGTTCTCAAGCCCCCGCCATCTTCTCACCCCTGCCAAGAACCCGAGTTCTGATCTCAACAGAGCTACGCTCGCTGTGGAGAGATGGCTGGTCGTGCACCGAAATCCACCCTTGCGTGAGGTAGCAGGCAAGTCACTTCATCTCCATGAAGCTCGGGCCCCTCACCGCTGCATAAGCTGGGGTAATAAGGCAGACCAGGGGGAGCGCTGAGTGACATGTGCTGAGTCACTCCTGCATGACCTGACAGCGGGCGCTGGCTGGCTCGTGTGTTCAGGGCTTTGGCTGAAAGTTTGAGTGTTTGATGAGGACTAGGAAGAGTTACAGCATTGCCGTTTCAAAATAGTCGTGGAAAACTAAAGAACTTTTGGGGATTCCTTACACTCATTTTACAGTTTAGTATCATTTTATTTCGAATTGCCTAAACTTATCCGAACAGGCAAATTTATCCAAGCTAAATGAAGGGGAGGTGGTTCCCCAATGGAAATTTGGGGAGGTCTTTTGCCACGAGAGGGATAGATGAGTCCTGCAAGGCACCAACAGCCCAGGTCCACTTCCATGGACGCAATTGACTCTCCCTCCCGTCCCGGCCTCCTTCTCTGTGTGCTAAGCACAACACCTGCTTACCCCACACCTCGGCCTCCTGTAGGGACCGTGCTGTGGGTCTGGCGGTACTGAGTGCCTGTTTGCCTCTCACTTATTTAACCTGACCAGTGGGGTGTGTATGTGTTGGGGTGGATTTTATACTAGAAAGAAATCTAAAAAGAGGAGTGATAAAGTGACTTAGCCAGATGTCATATATGTCAGCTTTTAAAGCCAGGCCTGCATGACCCGCCTCTCTCTGTCCTTAATTCAGAGTTCAAGCTGCTGAGGGGAAAGGGGAAAGATTGATGACAGAAGAATAAAGCATCTCAAAGGCATTGATGCATTAATAAAGGCAACGAACTGCCACCGACTGGGAGAGAATATTTGCAACATTAACAAAGGACAGAGGTTGAGTCTTCATCACACATAATGGGTGTTCTGTATGGGTAACAAAAAGCAGGAAGGTAGCCAGGAGAGGAACAAGTAGTTCTTAGGAGAAGTATAAGACAATATCTTTATTTATTTATTTTTTTGATTTATTTATTTATTTATACAAGCACTGGGCACAGTCAGAAGCACGGGAGGGTGAGAGAATTCACCAGAGCCAGAGCGGGGAGCAGAGCAGGCAGAAGGACCGAAGTACACTGCTGAGGGGAGCAGCGGGCGGCAGGAGAGGTCTGCGCGCTATGTGGGACCCTCGCCGGCAGCCGGGGATCGAACCGGTGTTGCAGAGGCTGCAGGCAGCTTCGCAGCCCAGCACTCAACCGCTGCGCCACCAGGGGAGGCCCAAGACAATATCTTTATTGATAATGAAAGAAAGAGACATTAAATCCCCCCCCCCACTTTTTCTTTCCGGTTAAGGGAGTAAAAAAATGGAAGACCTGGGGCCCAGGGTCGGGGTGTGGGCCGCGCTCCCCACAGCACTGGCGGGAAGGTGGACAGAGCAGCCGCTTCCAGGGCTCTTTGGCAGTCGCCGGCACCATTTTATTTGCTTTCTTCTGATGCAATAATTTCCCTCCGAGGAGTCCACTCTACAGAGATGATACCAAAGTGTTCAGGTAGGTGCACAAGCACACTCCTTGGAGCATTCTCTAGCAGTGACACCTAGGAAGCAAGTGAAATGTCCATCCGTCAGGAACTAATTAAGGAGATGATGCTCAGTTGGTCATTAAAAAGAAAGAGTCAGGGCCTCCCGGTGGCACAAGAGGTTAAGTCTAGGTGCTGCTATGGAGTGGTCCCCAGCCACTGCGGCTGGGTGTTCAATCCCCCACCAGGGAGCGATCCAACATGGCACAGCAGACCTCTCCTGTTTCACCTGCTGCTGCCCTCAACAGTGTATTTCAGTCGATCTGCCTGTTCAGCTCCCCACTCTGTCTCTGGTGAATCCTCTCATCCCTGGCACCTCTGGCCAGCACCCCAACTCTTGTATGCATAAATAAATAAAACTTTAAAATGAAAGAAAGAAAGTTGTTAATAGAGTGAAAAAAAAGAAAGAACTTGTCTGTGCATGGAGGGGGGAAGGTTTCCAGAATATACCAACTTAAAAAAAATCCAGCCATTTAAAATAGCATAATCTTATGTAAAAAAGAGATGTCTAGTGTATGTATGTATATAACATGTGTAATATAACATACACATTTGTATGGAAAGACTGGGGGGGAGATTGACTTTTCACTTTATACTTTCTCAGTTATTTGAAGTTATTTTGCTTCAAGCATCTATTATTTTTGATTAAAAACAATGTGTTTTAAAAGCAAAGAAGCAATGACTGACATACTCTCTGTAGGGTTAGGGTAGGCTGGGATGCCCAGTGGGAGGGTCCTGCTGTCTGTTTGTGCCCATTTCAAAGCAAGGCCAGCGGCCGAGCTGCCCACAAGGAAGAGTAAAGGACAGTAGCCCTGAAGACCCCCTCTAGTGGGCTGTGTGAGACTCCCTGCCTGTCCCAGCCACACCACTGCTCCCCAGAGGGTAGCTGGACTGATGTCCACCCCCACCCATTCTAGGGTAAGGAAAAATGTCAGGCTTTTCTGCCCTCCTGCCATCAGGATAGATGACGGAACCCTGCGGTCCTGAATGCATGCCTGATGGCGGGCACCTGGAATAGGGTGTGGGCATAGGTAGATGGGATTCACCTGGGCTGAGACTGGGCTTTTAAGGGCGGCGTCACAGGGACGCCAGCAGAAGCCGAGAAGAAGCCAAGAACGAACGGAAGTCGAGAGAGAAGCAAGAGAAACAGAAGCCGAGAGAAGGCCGGAGAGCCTAGAGTGAACACGTGCTGGGGGCTGGGAGGCCTGCCAGCGTCCCGGCCCCCCAGCGCTCCTGCCTGCCATGTACCTGGTAATCCCAATAAAAACCTGCAAAAGCCACTGAGGCCTCCAGGACTCTTTCCTCCTTTACCCGGTCTGCGGGATCATCAGAAAACCTGCTCCGTGGCCATTCCTGCCCCTACGCCCATCCTACAAACAAGAACCAGCTCTTCCCAAGGGCCCCGTCTGGGCTTACCTCGCGTCTGTCCATCTGTTGTTCTGGCTGTGTGTTGTTGAGGAGGCTGCTTAACCTCTCTGAGCCTCAGTTGCCTAGAATGAGGCCACAGAATTAGAGTAAGGCCAAGAACTACACCCACCTTCAGGTGTTTGTGATGACTGAGGAGGACAAGCACATCATGGGCCCCACAGGGCTGTGGGTGAGCTTCAGGGAAGCCCTGGACTGCCCTCCTCCACCCTGGCTCCAGCCTCTGCCTCCCAGAGTCTAGGAATGTAGTTCTCCTCACTCAGAGCTTGGAGCAAGCCGATGGTACCAGTTCTGGATGAGCTGGGGCCAGGCCTCAGAGCTCCAGCTCCAACCTGACTCCAGCTCTGGACCAGCTTTCAATTCAGCTCCCGTCTCAGGACTAGGGAGCAGCCACTCCCTGAAGCCCTTCCTGATCCCCACTTGGAGTCATACAGGGGGTAGAGGTGGGGCCCATGAGGAAGCAGGTCTGTCCTCAGAACCAGTCGAGGGGGAAAGACTCCTCTCCAGCCCTTGTCTGGGGCCCTGTAGGAGAAGGCCCCAAGGCTTTTTATTTCCTCTGTCTGCCAGGGTGCACTTTGGCCCCAGGCCTTCACCTGGGTGCCTTCCCCTGGTTGAGCCACACTCACCCCTTTCATCACCACCAGCTCTCCTGGCTTCCCAGCCCCGAGCTGCCGGCTCCTGCGTGTTTGCGTGTTCGCATTGCATGCCCCAGGCTGGCCAGATCTCAAGCACCCGAGTGTGTGCAGGTCTCCCCTCTCCAGCGCAGCCGTGTGGGGAGGTCATGGCTGTTCACTCCCGACTCACCCCAGCCACGCCACACTGTGGTGTTGACAAGATGCTCCCAGAAGCCCACCTGAGTCCTTGCACTCAGCTCTCAGGCTGGGGTTGCCCGTCCCGATGTACAGGAGACGTGGAGCCTGCAGAAGCCCAAGGCCCTCCTCTGCACCCCGCAGCCACAAAGTGGCAGAAGCAACCCAGGGGCTCTGCAGTTCATCCTCAAGCTCAAGTCCTTGGCCAGCCACTCCCACCCCACTCCAGGGATGGGGAGCCCAGGATAGGGATAGACCCACCCGCCACTTAGTGGCTGTGACTGAGAGGAACAATTCACTGTCTGAGCCCCAGTTTCCTGACCTCTGGAATGGGGATCAAACCACCCAGGGGTGCTATTTACCAGGTTGGTTGGCAATTAAAGGAGAGGCTAGGTGAGAGAGAGCACCCGCTGCGTTCTGTTAGCGCCTATCCTGCCTATACATAGTAGGCACTTACCAAGGTCTGACAGTGATCCTGACCCAGCACTTGCACCAGCCAGCGGGTGGTGACAGAGGGAGTTAGGCGAGGGTGGATTAAAGAATGCAAAAGGATTACTTAGTAATCAGCTGAACTATCTAGGCTGCCTGGGAAAAGACTAGGATCCAACCGTACATTTATTTTATTCAACAAATGACTATTGAAAACTTAGCTGGCGTGATGCTGGCGGCTCTCAGTTATGAGGAAGCTACCACACACCAGACACTTCATATCGTCTTATCTCATCAACCCTACGAGGTTGATATTTCTTAAAAAGAATTTTTTTCTCTCTCTAATAAGGATGGCGCTAGTCTGCTCTGGGGTCAGGGAGAAGCAAACAAAGCTCCCAGCCAGAGATTTAAGGAGGCGCTCGCTGTGATGCCCAAGTCCCCACCCTAGTACTTGCAGTGGACCCTGTCATGTGCCACCCAGAGCCCCTTCCATGAAATTGCTGCCCTGGCAGCTGGGAGTGCTGCTGGCAGACAGCCTTCCTGGCAGCAATTCCAAGGATTGCTCAGCACAAGGAGCTGCCTCACCCACAGTCATGCCACTTTCCTGGCGGCCCAGCGTCCCATGACTGACAGGCCAGGAGGAAAATGGCCCAACTCAGGAGGACTGTGAAGGGCCCTTCTAGCTTCAGAGCTCCCCTGGGGTGGGCCAAGGCCCTCGCTGGCTCTGCCTTGCAGCTTCCTCTGATCACATCTGCTCCAGCCCCTCCCTTCCGCAGCGCTGGTCCTTAGGGGGCTCCCCGACAAACCTCTTGCAAGCTGACTACTGTCTCAGCGTCTGCTTCCAGGGACCCCCCCCCCCCCGCTTGCAACAGGATTAGTTGGAGTCACCCCTTCCTAGCTGGTTAACACAGTCTTTCTAGAGGCTAATTATTATAACGGTATCCCCGACACACCAGGGCTCAGGGATGGTAAATTACACTATTCTAACCCCCTTATGTGAATGAACTTATTCATAGCAACTCTATGAAGGGAGATACTACGATGTGCACCTCCATTTTACAGATGAGTTCGAGAGAAGTCACATTTTTCTTGGGAAAAAAACTACTTGGTGATGAAGTCCAGTCACCCAAAAGATGATTCAAAATAAAGGATGTCAGCTGAGGAAACTTCCACATGAAAAGAGGGGAAAAAAAGGAACAATGTCTTGTCTGTGTCACAGTTCAGTTCCCCACCCTGAGGGAGTCTGCCTCCCAGCCCGGGGCCAGGAATAAGAGGGAAATCCATAGGACTGAGGAGCAACTGGTTGCTTGAGGAGGTAGCCCCAGGGAGGAGGAGAGCGGGACCCATGGGGTGCACGGGGAGCTGTGTGATCACCCTGGGGGACAGGGATCCAGAAGGTAAGGTGACTTGTTCCAGGTCAGGCAGCTGGTAACAGCAGCTTCTGGAACTGACCCCTGATGCTGTCAGATGGTGAGCTTCCTCTTCAGCTGGGAGGGCCAGAGTCCTCCCAGGAGTATCAGGGACTTGGGGACCTAGATGGTGTGCACGGCCTTACCTTCACCTCTGTCTACTTGCCTGCTGCCCAGCTTGTCAGCAGCCCCTCTGGGAGGGGGGGAATAGTTCCACAGCTGGACCCCCTCTCTACCTGTCTTAACTCTAGAAAGAGGTGGGTGTTGGGTATTTGTCATAAGTGTAAGCCCTTCCATACGGAGAGCACTTTAAAGCTTACCAGCTGCTTATCAACCCATCCTTGAGTAAGCACTTCACTTATTGTAAGACCTAAGGCTTTGTAAAATAGCAGGGCAGGAATATTAGCCCCATTTTATTGGTGGAGAAACTGAGTCCCAGAAAGAAGGACATGAGGGCAGTGCCCAACCTACAGGCCATCTAGCCCCTTGGTTTCTATCTCTAGGGTCCTGGGTAAAACCAGGGCAGACACTGGCCTTTCCGAGCCCAGAAGCCTCTGCCCTTCCTCAGCCATCCTGTCCCAGACGGCCCTGTGACCTTAAGAGGGACCTCCATTCATTAGCCCGGCATCTCAGCTCCCGCTCCATGCCTGTGCGAGAACTCACATGCGAAAGAGTCACACAACCAACAGCTTTGCATGGGAGTGAAGTACAACCTCTGGAGACAGAGCTCAGGCCCAGGGGCTGCCGAGAGTGTGGTCACGTGGCTGGCAACAGCGGGTCTATGGGCTGCAGGTTTGACCCTCTCCACAGACTCTGGAATTCATTCTCTCTTCACTCCGCTGCCCTGCCTAGCCTAAGCCTCAGCATCTTTGATGCAGCCTCCTCCCTTTCAGACTTTCTCCGCTGTCTCCAAAGCACCCAAGGAGCTTTCCAGAGAGGGTCAATAAATAGCAGGGGGTGATCAGGTGATTATGCTGGTTGGTGGTCAGCCCGAGGCAAATCCCACGAGGTCTGGGCAGCTCCACATCAATTCCCTGCAGAGTGGGGGCTGTGCCCACCCCACAGTCAAGGTACAGCTGTTAGAACTTTGTTGTTCT
The DNA here is from genome assembly GCF_964194135.1 of Talpa europaea. Taxonomy (NCBI): domain Eukaryota; kingdom Metazoa; phylum Chordata; class Mammalia; order Eulipotyphla; family Talpidae; genus Talpa; species Talpa europaea. The sequence continues at coordinate 24,851,293 of NC_140076.1, forward strand.
TTCTAGAAACTCCTCGCCTTCCCTGGACATCCCCTATAGTGGCATGTCTTTATGTCACTTTGGATGGGCTCTTCTCTTGCATGCCACCTTCTCCAACTGCTAAAGATGTACTCGTCATTCAAGGTTCTATCCAACACACAAAACACCCCCCCCTCCCTGAAGCCTGAACTGACCCCATCCCTACCAGCTGAAATGCCTCCTCCTCTGGCTTTGCTCTTGGGTTGCTTCTTGTTTCTGAGTCCTTTCCACACTCTTCCTTATACCAAGATAAGTTGATTTCCAGGTCTGCTTCCTCCCCACTTTCACCTGGACTGTGGCCCCATGATGGCATGTACCAGGTTGGCACAGGGCCCGGAACACTGCTAGCACAGTTTGTAGAAGAACCACCCCATCATTGATTGCAGACTGCCCAGGTGTCTGGCACTGTGCTAGACTCGCAGGCAGCTGATCTTCACAGCCACCTCCTGCTGGGACCAGTTCTCCCTGAAGAAACAGCCCCAAGAATCTGAATGGGTGGTGATGTGGACAAGGGTGAGACCACAGGGCTCAAAGCCAGGGCTATCTGAATCTAGGTACCACCCAGCTCCCTCTGACCTCTGTGCTACCTGAGCAAACAGATGGGGGCAGCACCACCAAACTCTCCCACCTCCCAGCAGCTGTGACTTCCCAGGCTGGTGCCCTTGGGTTACCCTGCCGCTGGGTGGCGGCAGCCTCTGCTTTCCCTGTCGTGACATAACAATTGCACAATTCATATTTTCAAAAGAAACTGTCAGTTTCCTTTCCTGGCCACAGCCAGGGGCTGCGGTCTCCACCCTATCCAGGTCCCCAACAGCCTCCGGACTCTAGAAGCCAAATAAAGTTGAAGGTTGGAGTGATAAGGAAATGAAAATGAAAACACGAGACTGTAAAGTGACCCAGTTTTATTTTGGTTTTGGAGGCCAGCTGGGACATTGCTCCACTCTGCAGAGCTGAGGCTGTGCAGACTGTGCTCTCCCAGGCGAGGCCCAGCGGCTCTGGGCTCACCCGGCCTTGGCGGGGGCGGACAGCTCCAAGGACCCAGTGACCGCAGCTGGTTGCACAAGAAGAGAGAGGGAACCAGGCAGCGGCCTGGAATGGCTCAGATTGGGGGGAACGGAGCGGGGGAGCGTTCGAGAGGAGAGGACACAGAATCCAAGAACGAGGAATCCCAAGAGGTTCCAGTGCTCACTTTGCCGCTGGGGCTCCCCGACTGACCGAATGGTGCAGCCAAAGTGTCATCCTGCAGGAGGCAGGGCCTGCAGCCGGGCCAGGGGTCCCAGCCCGGCGTGGGCTCCGTGCACGAACCGCCTCCACCCTCACGGAGGGCGCGTGCCGGGCGGGCGCTGGATGCGGAGTCCCGGGGGCCGTCAGCCCTTCTCCTCGCGCGCGCGGGGCGGGCGCCGGGCAGCGGTCAGCAGCTCACGGAGCCGGCGGGCGGCGCCGACCCCAAGTCCGAGAAACAGTCGAACTCGCTCTGGCCCAGGAAGAGCTCGGGCAGCTCGCGCACGCGGTGCAGCCCCAGCTCGAGCTCCAGCGACGTCAGCGCCTCCTCGTCGATGAGCTCCGCGTCCATGCAGCCCAGGGCGTGCGCGGGCGCCGGCGGCAGCGGGGCAGGCGTGCCAGGCGCCGGCTGCAGGCCCAGGGGACCTCCTGGCGCGCTGGGGGGCGCCGCGCGACCCGGGTACAGCGCAGCCAGGGGCTGCAGGTGCGCGCTCCCGGCGGCCGGCGGTGGCACGGCGGGGAAGGGCTGGAAGGCGGGCGGCGGCCCGAAGGCCCCATACGCCAGGGCCCCGGGCGGGGGCGGCGGCGGGCCCAGCGGAGGCCCCCGCGGGCGCAACCCGCTGTCCAGGTCCGGGCCCGCGTAGGGCTGCAGCGTCCGGAGCGCGTGAGGGCCGTGCGCGGGCGCGGCGGGCGGCGGCCTCTGCACCAGGCGGTAGCTCTCGGCGAGCATCAGGTGGTCGGCCATGGCCGCGGGGCGGCAGCCTGCGGCGGCTGGGCGCGCACGGTCAGCCCCGGCGTCCCGGTCCGGGTCGGCCGTGCCTCGGCGGCCAGGGATCCCGGCCGCGTGCGCTTCCCGCAGCTCTGCCGGGCGAAGGGAAACCGAATCCGACCCTAGCGCCTGCCCAGCCCGGGACACGCCGAGCCGAGAGCGCCAGCGCGCCGCGTGGCTGCAGCTCCCGGCGGCGGGGACTCGGCGCACCCCCAGACGGCACCGGAGGACTTCAAGGCGCCGCGCCCCCGGCCTCCCAGGCGTCTTAAACCCGGGGGCAGGGCCTCCCCGCCTTCGGGCGCTCATTGGCCGGCTAGGGCGCTCCGGGGCGGGCTGCACCGCGCCTCTAGAAATCTCTACCCTGCCCCCGCCCGAGCGCCGCCTTTTGGACCCCAAGTCTGGCCGAGCAGCGCTGCGCTTAGGCGGAGATTTGGCACGTTCCAAGGGGCTTGATCTGACTCTCCCGGGCTCAGCCTTCGGGATGACCGGGGCTGAGCTTCAACTGACCAGAAGGTGGAGTGAGGGGCCCGAGACTTACACCCCGAGAACTGCAGGATCATAAACTCAACCTCTTTATTTTCCAGATGGAGAGAGAGGCTCAGTGGCTGAAGAGGTTTCCTGGGAATATACAGCAAAGCCTTGACAGGACCAGTGGCGCAGGTCCTGGGGGAGGTCAGCCTCTCCACTCCATAACCCCTTGGGAGCCAGTGCGCCTCCTCTTGCTCCCACTCGCTTGTCTGTGGAAGCGCATACTGAGTTGTTATTAAAGTAATTTATGGGCATGTCTCCTGAAGGACTTGTTCATATTTGTGTCCTCAGCACTTGACCTAAAGAAGGCTTTTGGTAAAAGTTGGATGAATGAACTACAACTCATTCCCCCTGAGTTTCAGTTTCTCCATCTATAAAATGTGACCATTGGGGTAATCTGAGGGTTAAATGAGGCCATGCATGTACAAGTGTCTAGCCCAGTGCCTGGCACATAGTAGGTGCTCAAAAATGTACCTCAGATGAAAGACAACTGGATTTAGCTTGGTCCCTAGAGACCTCCCACTGGGCTGATATTGAACCTTCCCTTGACAGCAATAGTAATAACAACTGGATGTTTAGAGTGCCTTACATTCTACAAAGCATTTTATTGAGGGCAGGGAATGGAGTATCAGTCCATTTTGCAGATTGGGAGACTGAGATGCACCAGGGGAAAGCAGCTGGCAGGGTCCTGCACAGTCGGAGTCAGCATGTGAATGCCTGGGTGCTCAGAACAGCTGGGGTTTGTGGCTGGCAGACAGTTTGCCTGAACCTTGCTCTCCACATGGTTGCTGTTCCGCCCCTCCCTCCTCTGCCTGACCCCCCCCAGGCACCCCCTCCCCCCCAGTAGTGGCCTTGGGACTTCCTGGAACTTGGTTTATCCAGTTGGTGCAGAGGGGAGAGCCCTAGAGTGAGAGTCCAAAGGCCCAGTTCTAATCGTATCTCCCCACCCTCAGGCAATGTGACAGTTGGGCTGTGGGAGGGGGGTGTCACTTGATTCCCAGGGTTTCAGCTTTCTGTTCAATAAAAGAGAGATTGTAATCCCTGCCCAGTCACCCTGAGAGCTTGTGGAAAGGTCACAAGTGACCATGGGTGTGATCACATGGGTGTGAAAAAGCTGCACACCACATTCTCCTGAGTCTCCCTCTCTCCAATTAGGGCTTCACAGGGAAACCCAAAACCTGGCTGCACCTCCACTAGCCTGGAGGGGTGCGGTGTGGGGGAGGGGAGGACAGGAGATGGGAGGAAAAGGCCTTTGAAAAATCCTAGATCTCTGGCCCCAAGCAAACTGTCTGACTCAGCTCCTCTGAGGGTATTTTTGAATCATCAGAATTTGTATTTTTAAAAAGCAGCCCTGTCATTCAAATAGAGCTGGTCTAAGGACACTGAGGTTTGGGAGCCATTGTGCCATTAAACAGTTTTCCTCAAAAAAAAAAAAAAAAGTGTGTGAATATTTAAAAAGTTCTTTAGAGTAGTCGACATACCTTTATTGAGCACCTACTATGTGTCAGGCATTGATCTGCTAGTGATTTTTAAGCTTGCAGGATTAAGTCATTCTTTGAGGTCTTATGGAAAGCTATAAACATCTAGGTCACAAATGACTGCATATAAATTGGGTGGTCAGCTGGTCTCTGGGGGACCCATGAGGTCCATAGGGGTTCATGGAGTCTGGAGTTAAGAGCCCCTTGCTGATCAAAACTAGAAATTGCTCTGAGACTTGAGACTGGCAAGCAAAGTCTGTCTCTTCTGCTACCTTCTTTCTAGGTCGCAGAAGAGGGGAAAGTTTCTACCAGATCCTTTAAAAACCATGTTCTCCAAGAACTCCCAGCTGATGAATTTACATCACTCTATACCTGATGCTCAGGTGATAAGAATGACGCTATTGCAGCTGATCAGAATATGAATAATATTAGCTCATGTTCATTGAGTATTCACTAGGTACCAGCCATAGGGTGGATACTTTATGGATGTGTTCTTATTAATCCTCGTAATACACTTGTGTGTAGTAACTGATGTCATTCCCATTTCACAGAGGAGGAAACTGGAACTTGGAGAAGTGACTTGTCCAAGGTCACATGTCTGTTAATGCAGGAAAAGATGGTGGCCTTCCCTCTAGGGAGGCCCCAGTGTTTAGTCTTTCTTCTTTACTCATATTCCATGTAAACTCCTACTCCAAAAGCTACAGCTATTTCCTCTGTCCAGAACACACCTCCCTCACCCCCATATCTGTTGGGCTAATTCCCTCACCTCCTCAAGTCTGCTCAAATATTCTGTTTCTTTTATCTTGACTACCCTATTTAATTGTAGTGGTTACCCATAAATGTCCACAAATTCTTTGATACTCCTCCTAAAACTCCCCTCTTCTTGAGTGTGGACTGGACATAGTGACTCACCTCTAATAGAATCTAGCAGAAATGAAAATGTCATTTCCAAGACCAGGTCATAAAAGGTGTTGTGGGCTTCTCCTTGGCCTCTGTCTTGAATCACTTGCTCTGGGGAGCTTGGCTAGCATGTTGTGAGGACATTCACACAGCCCCAGGGAGAGGCCCAAATGCCAAGGAACCCAGGCTTCCTGCCAACCATGAGAAACTGAAGCCTTGTGCCAGCAGCCATCCGTGTGAGCCACCTCAGGGCCTTCCAAGCCCTGGTCAAGTTTTTGGATCTACAGTTCTGGCTGACATCTTGTTTGCAACCTCACTGAGCCAGAATGACCTAGCTGAGCCCTGCTTGGATTTTCCTGACCGACAGAAACTGAGATAAAGACACGTGTGTTGCTTTAAGCTACTATGTTTGGGGTGATTTGTTACACAGCAATAGATAACTACTGCACTAATTCAGCAACCAGTCCCTGTTTCATCCTTCCAGTGGATCTTGTTTGCTCTACTTTCTATTCTTTTCTAAGTATTTATCATCCTTTAACATATTAAATAGTTTTTTTATTGATGATGTTTAATTGTTCATCTCCCTGTCACTACAATGTCAGTTCTATAGAAGCAGGGAATGGTTTCCTTTACTGAAGTAGCCCCAGCACCTGGAACAGTGTCTGACATCTACTAAAGCAACACACTATCTTATCTGTATCTTCTTATCTATATAAAAAGATTCTTATTTTGGAAAAGTTAAAATGTTAAAAAAAGAATTCTTAGACTCAACAAAACACAGTTCTTGGACCTCAAGAGGCATTAGAATATAGAATGACAGGAGATTACTGGCCAAGTAAGAGGTGAGCAGAAGAGTTTGGGGGTCTTCTAGGAAACTCTTAAAAATGGTGGAATTGTGCAGGAAATTCACAGGGACAAAATGTCAGGGGTTGGGGGGAAAGGGAGAATGGGGAAGAACTGCTAATGGGCATGGGGGTTCCTTTTGGGGTGACAAAAGTGTTTGGAACTAGCTAAGTGGTGGGTGGTGGCACCACATGGTGATTTATCAGATGCCACTGACTTGTTCCCTTTAGAATGGAGAGTCTTTTGCTATATGAATTTCACAATTGAAAAAAAAATCAGATAGATTCAGCCAATACTCACCTGTTGTGCTTTTCCTTACCTCCTTTGCGGCCAGGGCAGAGAACATTCATGCCCAGAGGACAGAATAATCACACTCAGAGTCCGAATCGTACTAGCTAACACTTGCAGACACTTAATCTGGGCCTGATCCTTTTCTATGCTTTATACATATGTCAGCTCACTTGATCTTTACAATAGCCCTATCAAGAAGGTAGTTATTCCTATTTAGTAGGTGAGAAAACTGGTAGAGATGTAATGGTGCTTGCCAAGGATGGCGGAGGGGAATCTAGGAGGGGCCTGGGCTCGATGGAGCCTCCACAGCAATCCCAGAAGGCCTACTCTGGTCTTCAGGTTCTGAGGTAAAAACATGCCCTACTTAGTGAAGCTGCTATAGTGAGATTTCTTTCCCATGCATCCTGAGGTTCAAGGCCAAATGCGTCTTCTTTGGAGCAGGTGCATCTAAGCACTACGCTTTCCTAGCCTGCAAATCAGTTAGCAAGTGCTTTTTGGTCTCTTTGGTCTGCAGTTACTAGATGGTGGCTGTCTTGGTGGAGATGGGTTCTCTCTGCTCTGCAGCCACACAGAGAGGAGGGAGGAAGATGTTTCCAGGTGTAAAGCAGACATCAGAGACTCTGTGAGCCCCAGCTGGGGACGAAGTCTTGGAGGAGTGAGCCCTATCAGTTGGGCAGGATCTGGACAAATGTGGAAGGCAGGGAAACGAGCTCTCTTGACCGCTCTGGAATGAAAGCATCAAGGCGTGAAGTGAATGTACTGGGTGAAGTTCAGGAAGTCCCAGGTAGCTGGGTGGGGCCAGAAGAATGGTCGCGTTGTCTGGAGAGGGAGCGATCAGGCCTAAAGAGTGCAGGCTCTGGAAAATCATCTGTGCTGAGCTTTTGACACCTTCTTACAACAACACAAGAGGAAAGGCTGGAGAGGCTTCACCCATTTTGTGGAAGGGCGCTGAGATAGAGAGAGGGACTCAAACTGGCTAATGTAGAGCTAGCGAGTGGCCAGGATGGGATTTGAACCCATGTCTTTAAACTTCCCTTCCATACTTGCCTGCTCCAGCGAGGGATTGCCAGCCACTCTGGAGGTAGGAAGGGGCCACGGAAGGGTTCTGACAGGAAAGTGATCCTCCTATTTGGACTTTTCCTCCTGCCAGTGGATGAATTTGAGGTTACCTGCTGGAAACGGCAACAGATTCAACTCATTCATTCATTTGTTCATTCAATAAATACTCTGACTGTGTGCCAGCACTTCCTGATACCCTGGAGTTCACAATCCAGAGACAAGAATCAAGTGAGAAACAAAATAGCCACAAACTGTCAAGGGCTGGAAAGGAAAGAACTAGGGGAATTGAACTTACTTTAGAAAGAAGAGGACTAGGAAGGCCTCCCAGACAGGTGACAGACACTAGGCTAAATCTGAGGAAGAGGAACTAACTTTGCAAAGATCAGAAGGGAGATGTTCTGGGAAAAGATGCTTCTCAAAGACTCAAATGGGAAAAATCTGGTGGGTTTGAGGACCCGAACCAAGGCCCCAAGACTGGAGGGTGGGGAGCGACGTGGGCAGGGTTCAGGTCACGTGGGTGCTGAGAGCTGATCAAGAGGTTGGATGTGTTTCAAGGGAGATGGGCAGGCCCTGGAATGAGGAGGCCCCCCTTGTTTCCCACGTCAGGACCGGAACCCTATGACCCAGTGAAGAGGGAGACTGCCGAAGGACTCTACTTTCAGTGGAATCATATTTAACCGCGGGGAGGAAGCGAGAGGCACAATGTGTTCTAAAATCAGCATGTTAGGCAAATCACATGTAGTCCCATTACATTTACATTTTTTGCATATTCAATCTTGGTAGTAATAGTTATCTTTGGATGTGATACACAGCATATGAAAAGCACATATACATAATTTAATATGACTCTTAAACACATATAAAAAGAAGGGTGAAGGCACGAGCCAACTAGTGCCCACATGTGTCTTGAGGGGCGCTGTCAGGGATGCTGCCGGTGCCCCGCCGGATCTCCTGGCACACCCTCCTCCCGGCTGCCGGAAGGCTGCTGACAATCACGGCTTCCCCTCCTCCGGAGAATCTGAGAATTGCCTCAGTCAAGTGGAAGCCTCCCCTCCTCCAACGGGACCCTGCCAGTCCTTGGGCCAGAAACATGAGGCTATGAAAGTCTAGTCCTCTTGCCTCAGTGTGAGTCGGGGCCAGCTGCTCCTCCAGAGGGGCCTGTGGGCCAGTCTGGGGCTGCATCCTCTGTCCTTCCCCACCCCTTCTCTTCCTCCCTCCTCTTCTCCCCAGAGCTGCTTCTAGGGAAGCTGACTTAAGAGCATCTATAGACGTGCACGCCTATTAGATGCCTCTGTTAGAACCCTCACGATAGCCCTTGGGGGGATCTGCTTAGCTCATAACAATATTCCTACGAAAAATGCCCCTTCCTCGTCTTAGCATTGGTAGTTCCAGCTGTGCTGTGTGACCCAACTTTCTTGGACATGCCCCCTGTGCCATAGACAAGAGTGGTAGACCTTAGGGCCAAGCTGGGCTAGATTCTCCCAGGAGTCTGGAATGGAGACAGGAAGACAGCTGTCAGGCTGAACCCGCTGGGACTGTCATCACAAACTATATGTGGTCTGAGAGGGCACCAGCTTTAGCCACAGGCTCCAGGTGAAGGGGAGCAATCTGTCTGCAGAGGAGAAAAATGAAGCAAGCTCTGGGGGACAGAGATGAGAGAGGAGGCAGACGGGGAATCCTGCCTGAGTTCTGGGTGGCTCTCAGGCGCAGTGCCAGTCTCTTGGGATCTCTCCCTGGAGTTCCAGGAGGTGCCCTGGTTTCCTCCCAACGCAGTCCTGGTCTTGCTCATTCTTGCTCAAGAAACACAAAAAGTGTCACCTAAGATGGGAGTTCTGTCCCCATTGTGCAGAGGGTGAGAAGGATAGTCAGGAAGGGTGAATCACCAGCCTATGGGACACAGCCAAAAATGAATGTGGGTTGAATTCACAACAGGTTCTGGCTCATTTCAAGGGCGGGCTCCTTCCACTGCTCTCCTTGCCACCCAGATGCTCACGCCTGCCCACCAGAGAGAGGGCTCCGGGCACTGGATGCTGTATCTCTGAGTGGCCCCATTCTTGGACTGGCAGAGATGGCTTCCTTGGGTTTGGCAATTCCTGAGCTGCCTTAGAGGATGGCAGGGGTGTCACCTTATCCTGGAAGCAGCTCCTTCTCTCCTGGCATCTGCAGGTATCCTATGAATGGGTGACCTGTGCCCAGCTTTGTAGACAGGTTCAGAGAATGGTCTAGAGGCCCTTGACCCACCCGTGATAATGGTCCAGATCTCTGATGGCTTATAACTGGGTCTCTGGGACCCTGCACATCTGCAGGAAGGGGGACTGGGCAGAATCGCTTTTCCTCAACAGCATCACCCATCCCTTAAGAATCAGGCTGGTAAACCAGTTAACACTGAGCCCAAACTGGGCATGATTAATCACCCCTCCTCCACGCTGCTGCTGCTGCATCCTGTGTCTGAGTCACTTCCATATCTCTGTACCTAACATGGTACCTACCACAAAATAGGTAGGGGGCTCATTTGCTGAATGATGGCATTGAATCTGACACTGTCAGCTGTCATGTCCACCAGGCCCCTTGACCTAAGGCAGCACGTGGACAAGGCCAAGGTATCCTCTTGATGTTGGAAGGGCTAGGGTAGGCTCTGCAGACACCCAGGGGTCCTTGATTTGAATTCCAGTTCTGCCCCTCTGGATCTTGAAATCTTAGGCAAGATTCCTCTTTTCAGGGTCTCAGTGTCCTTATCTGTAAAATGGGCGATTGACAGTAACGTCTGACCACATTATCAGAAGGTTAAGTCAGATACCACACCTAAACTTTCATCACTGGTCTAACACAAATTAGGAGCTCAGTAAATGTTAATTTCTCCACTCTGGTATTTCCCACAGTGCCTGGCATATGTCAAACATTCAATAAATGCCTGGTCACCTTCAGGCCATCCTGAACCATCCAGTTCTGGTCAAGCTGCCCCTGCCTGCAACTGCATGGCCAGGCCCAGGAGAGGCCAGCAGAATAATTGTCCCACTGAGTCTAGCCAAACAGCAGCACAGAGAATCAGGAGCCAATAAAGGGCCACTGCATGCCACCCTAAGTTTCAAAGCAGTTTTTATATAGCAAAAGCTTATTGGATGGACTCTTTAGGAGTCATTAGAACCAGAATATTCTCTGGGTGCCCATTTTCTTTGCTTTCTCCTGAACATTAGCTTTTTGTCCCCTCTTGCACAGCATATGGATCTTCATGATATAGAAAACATGAGTGAATGTGAAACCTTGCAGCTTCAGTTAATGAAGAAAAACTTCTTTCTCTGCATCCCAGCTCTAAACTTCCCTGGGAAAGACTCCTTGGCCCAGATTGGGACAGCTTCCTCCCTTGAGACCAATGAAAAACTCTGAGAGGTGGGGAGGGCAGGACCTCTAAGCACACCCTAGCTGAGACACACTGAGCGTAAGAGGTGCGAAACACTGTTCTCAGGCCTGTGTCACCTTCATGACACAACCATGTTATGGGAGCTGTTATTATCTCTGCTTCCAAGTGAGGAAACTGAAAATGGAGACCCAGAGAGGTAGAGTAACTTGTCTAAGGTTACACAGCCAGAAAGAGGTGTGGCGGGGATCCACACCAAGTCTGCCTGACGGCAGAGCCCACACCCTCCACGAAGCCCTGCTCTGCCTCCCATACCCCCGCCCCAGTCCCCCGCCTGAGGTGGGTGGTGGTCCAAGGAATTGAGGATGGGTTGGGAGGGGAAGGGTTGCATGGAAGGAACAGGAAGACAGCCCAGAGAAGGGAGGCGTCAAGGAGTTCCAATCACGCTGCCTTTACGCAGCGGAGCGGCTGGCCCCTGCTGCGGGGGTGGAAGTCTCTGGGTGGAAGGACCCCCTGCAAACAAATGGAGGAGCCGTGGGCAGACGTCACCAGGAAGTGGGTTTCAGTTCACTGGAAGGAATTTCTTCATTTAGACTTCATTCTGATTTCCCAGTTAGAGTCTCTGGAAACACAAGGAACTGGATAGGCCCTCCCCAAAGGAAGCCTCAACCAACTATTGTTTTCTCTCAAGGAAGAGCAGTTGGCAAAGTTATATAAACACAGCAGCAGATATATATTGAAAACTAATCTAAATGCAGAAAAATCAGGGCACAACATTTTGTCTTCCACGATTATGTGCTAATATGACTACTGTCTTGGTGCCAGTTTGTCCAACTGAGGAGCTGGAATTGCTGGGACAAACTACTCATTCTGGGACTTAAAAAAGCTCCATGGGGCCTCCCTGATGGTGTAGGCAGTTGAGCGCTGCACTGTGGAGCTGTCTGCAGCCTCTGCAGCGCGGGTTCGATCCCAGCCGGCCAGTGAGAATTCCACATGGCACAGCAGACCTCTCCTGTCTCGCCCGCTGCTCCCCTCAGCAGTGTATTTCATCAGTCTGCCTGTTCTGTTCCCTACTCTGTCTCTGGTGAATCCTCTCACCCTCCCATGCATCTGGCCTGTACCCCAGTACTTGTATAAATAAATAAATCTTAAAAAATAAATAAATAAATAAGCTCCACGTTTGGTTGAAATGTGGTTTAATTGAGAACTGGAAGCCATACCCTTCTCACCATTCCATTTCCCAAGTGAACGGAGGAAATCAGGGTTCTCTAGCCACTTTCCCCTTTAGCTTCTCCCTCCCCCCAACCTGGCTGTCCTGTGTATGGGGGGAGGGAGACAGGGCTCTCCTCACCACGTGGCCACCCACCCCAGTCTATGCTGACCAGCCAACGCTCACCAGCACAGGCCCGACACATCACAGGGGGATGTGGCTGGTCTTGATGAACCACCAGGCCAGACCCCTTTCTTTTTTTTTTAAATCTTTTTTTTTTAAATCTTTTTTTTTTAAATCTTTTTTTTTTTTTTTTTATAGAGGCATGTTTATTTATTTATTTGTTTGTTTTGTTTATACAAGCACTGGGTACAGTCAGAAGCGCGGGAGGGTGAGAGAATTCACCAGAGCCAGAGCGGGGAGCAGAGCAGGCAGAAGGACCGAAGTACACTGCTGAGGGGAGCAGCGGGCGGCAGGAGAGGTCTGCGCGCCATGTGGGACCCTCCTCTGGTGGCCAGGGAGCAGCCGGGGATCGAACCGGCGCCACAGAGGCCGCGGGCAGCTTCGCAACCCAGCGCTCAACCGCTGCGCCACCGGGGAGGCCCCAGACCCCTTTCTTGTCAATTACTTTCCAATGATGGGTCCTTAGAGTCCCAGAGAAACTCCTGTGGCAGCCTTGGGCTGGTTGATTGTCCTTGGCTAAAGAAATGTGTGAATGAGGAAGGATTCTGTTGCTACTGTGAATAAGAGTGAAGGAGCTGAGCTTGGTGAGCCCTTTTTCCACAAGCCTGTTTCATCTTGTGGGTGTCTCACAACGGCCCTGCAGGCGCAGGCAGTGATTGTCCCACTGGATGAAAGGAGGATTGTGGCCCTGGGCCCAGGGAACTTCATGCTCAAGGTCATAGGGCAAGCCACTGGTCAACTAGGGTTTAACCTCATGCCTGGAGAGTGCTGAGGTTTACAGCTAACCACTGTGCCCTGCTCTTCATTTCCTTTTCAAAATAAGGAGGGGTGTATTGGTGAGGTGCAGTGGGGAGAAACAGGGCCTTACGCCCATGTCTTATTACAGACCCGCTGTCTCCTAGCAGGGGGAGGCTGCTGTGGGGGCACCTCCAGCTACCCTGTGAGTGTGACCTGCCTCCCTGCCTGGTCTGTAGATACCATGGGGGGAGAATCATGTGCCCCCTTGAATGACAGCCTGGTGCTGTCAGGATATAGGATAGGGGTGCCCCCCGACACTGGCTTAGACTTAGGGGACAGGGCTGGGCGAGGCAGAAGGGGACAGTTAGGGGTTTCCTCTGGGTGAGCCAGCCTGGCTCTTGCTGGACTGGAGCCAACCTGGACAGGAGTTTCCCTGCCATGTTTGAGTTCTGTCTTCCTTGTGGTGGGAGTACCGCCCTGGAGGGCGGGCTCTGCTCTTCATTGTCCAGTAATTAGCTGCTAAGGGAGAAGTGGAGATTTGGGGTGCCCACATTTTGGAGGAGGAAGAAACACTTTCTTATCAGGTATTGGGATCTGGTTCTTCCCACCTGAGAAGAGAACAAGGCTCCAACTCCCCCAGAGCTGATTGGTGCCAAGGGGAGAAATGTTGGCTGGGCTCTGTGCCCGCCAGCTCGTTGGTCAGTGCTGCATAATAGAAATACAACTTGAGGCTCGTATGAAACCGTAGATGTTCTAGGAGTCATGATTTTTTAAAGTAAAAAGAAACAAGTGAAATTAATTTTAATGACATGTTTTATTAAATCTAATCTATCTAAAAGTATATCATGGCAATGTATAATTAACATAAAAATGAAAGAGGTCGTTCACATTTTTATATTCAATCTGGTGTAGCTGCTATATACTGACAGCAGAGTTTGGTTTAGCTACATCTTATGTACTCAGTAGCTGCATGTGATAGTGGCTACCACACTGGACAGCAGTTTTACACCATGGATTCTGGGTAGGAAGATTTGGAAGTCTCACGATTTCTGCACCCTAAGATTGTCTTTGGAAGGACTAGAGGTCATCTGGTCAAGTCCATCATGCACAAGGACTAATTTTTCTCAAGAAGACCCCCTACTCCTAGCAAAGCTGATACCCACACTGGCATCTGTGTCCCGGGTTCCTGATACCCACACTGGCAGCCTCCTGCCAGTGGAGATGGGTTGCTGATGGGCCCTGAAGGTGTAAGACAGGGGCAAGAGGCAAGGTAGGAAGCTGCTGGAAGGAGGCAGATGTATCTCAGCCCAGTGGGCATCCTCTTCTTTTCTGTCACCTTCTTTTCCAGAGAGAACATCACAGCCTGGGCACAGCATGGGACATTTCTTTTGGCAACTCTCCAAAAGCTGAAAGAAGACTCAGGTCCACCCCCTTCCTTTTGACTTTTCTCTCTTCTTTCCATATTCATTGCTCCCTGCAATGAGCCAGACCTTGGACTTGGCTGCAGATAGAAACTGGCCAGACTTGCTGGGGGAAAGTGCAGTTAACTCTACGTGGGGAAGCTGAGGCAGGCTTCCCTGCTGGAGTGATCCAGAGCACTGGAACTTGGGGTGATGGTGCTGATGGTGGGAGTCAAGGGATGAAGGGCAAGGAAGTATGGGTGGAGGGTGATAGTCAGTGAGAAGGGAGGGGCGAGGGAGCTGAATTGTTACCTTTTCTCCTCTCCTTTTCTGAGGTTCCAGGAGTCACCAGGGCTTCCCACGTAAGAAAAGAGATTCCGTGGTTTCCTATATCTGCCCCACCTGAGGACCTAAAAAGACCAGTACGTGGTGGACACCCAATGAATGTCTGTTAAGTGAATGGAGGGGCAGGAGGGGCACAGATAAAGAGGACAAAGCCTGAGGCCAAACCAGCTGGGACCAGGAGTGCAGGGACCAGTAAAGAGGCAGGAAGGGAGCTGGTGTGTCCTGAACACTTGGCTTGTCCCCTCATCTTTGCAATTGCACTGACGACCCCCATGGTGGGAGGTAGCTGTGTTGTTCCCTCTCCACAGGGGAGGAAAATGAAGCTCAGAGAAGTTCAGAGGCCTGCTGGGGTTAAGGCCCACTCCATCTGATTTCCAAGGCCAGTCTTTCTAGGTTACTCCTGGCATGTCCTCATCTGGCTACTGCCAAGAACCCAGCAGTGACCAAATTCTTGGCAGATGCCCCCACCTTGGGGAGACCTGCTTCTCTGGGAGTTCCTAAAGAAGTGGAGTGTTCCTGGAAAGGCCTGCGGGTAAGTAGTCAGTTCTCCACTGGGCTTGGAGATCACCCAGTCACCCTCACTCCCCAATTCCAGGGAAGGACGGGAGGCAGCACCAACAGAGGTAAAGTGGCTTGCTGGAGATCATACAGCAAGTGGGTGGGTAAAGGTGGCATTGCCCACCCCTGCCCCTGGGCACTGACTCACAGCAGCTGCTGTGGGAAAGCCACTGCCAGTCTTTCAGCCTTGGCTTTCCCAGCCAGGCAATGGGTAGGATGGCTTGGGCATATCTGCCTGGGCCTGGAGCCAGAGGACTGGGAAAAAGCTGAGCACAGCGCATCACTCGGGTGCCTCACCCTCGCGCTGTTCTAGTTCCAACAGTTCACATGGGGCATCCCTCCCTGTGGGCAGGAACCTTTCCAATTGTCAAAGGTACCAGGCCAGGCTATGATGCAGCAAAATCCCCAAACTGGTGGGAGTGAAGAGGGGAGGGAGGGGGCAAGGATCCTGGTTTGCTCAGGACCCTCAGCTTCAGCGGTCAGCTCGGGCATCCTGGGAACCCCTCAGTCCTGGACAAACCAGGACACCCAACCCTGGCACCGAGGTCACAGTTGGCATTCAAAAAATGTTCTAAGCGAAAGAATGCAATCAATAAATGTAAGAACAGCTAATGAACAACAGTGCTAGGGGGATGCAGAAGTGACTGCAGGCCTCATTTTATAGGTGAAGGAACGGAGGCCCAGAGAGTTTAAACTTTCAGGTTGCTTGTCTCTATCTCACACCTTTCCGCAGCACCAAATCTCCTCTAAACTGTTCTCTGAGTATTTTGAGCTGATCAGCGGGTCACCAGGCCAAGAGCATTCAGTGGGCTTTGCCCATTCTAAGCTCGAGGTTGGAAAGGACATCAGGAAGGGGGGAGAGGAGGCTGCGGCTTATTTTAAGCTTCATGACACAGAACCTGCACTTCTGGTGGGTTTGAAGGGAGACTCAAGCCTCCCTTCAGCTGCTTGACCTGTGTGATCTTGGGCACCTGACCTATTCGCTCAGCTTCAGTTTCTTCCTCTGAAAATGGCAAAATTCTATTACTCAGCATTTGAAGTTGTTATTGCAAGGATTATGAGAGATAATGCATAGAAAACACTTAGCACGGTGCCTGGCACAGAATAAACGCTCCAGAAATGTCAACTGTTATTATTGGCGTGGCAGGCGTGGATTGCGCCCTCATGGCGTGGTGGAGCCCAGGCTTTGGGAGATGCTCTGGAGGACCCAGATCAGACACCCTGGCTCCCCCTGCAAATCCCACAGCCTCTCTCTCTGTGCCTCAGTCTCCACATCTGTAAAATGGGGTTTTATCCCACGCAGGGTTGCGCAGAGAACCAAATGAGCCAGCGCGCATTTGGATGCGTCTAGCACAGGCAAACCATCTCTTCCGTCCGGTGTCCAACTCGGCCCTCAGCACCAGCCTGAGAGGCACACATCATTCCCATTTTACAGACAAGGAAACAATAGCAGAAGGCACCCAGTAAGCGTTTGCTTGGTGACTGAATGAGCGAGCGCGCGCGCGAATGAATGAAGGAAGCGAGGAAAGGCGCGTGGGAACCTTTCTGAGCGCGTGGCCACTCGGCTTCCCCAGGCAAATGGGGCTGCGGCTCCCCACCCAGGTGTGGGGATTTGGGATTAATGGGCGCGGGGCGCTGGGAGCCGGAGATGAAAGAGCCGCGAGCGCGCCGAGCGCGGCCCAGTAATTAGGCGCGGAGCGAGCGCCGGGGCCGGGCGGCTTATCGGCCATCGCCGCCTCCCGGGCGGGCGGGCTCCCGACGCTGCGGCCGCCGCCCGGGGCAGAGGGCTCGGCGGTTCCCACGCTCCGGCCGGGGCCGGGGGCGTTCTCGGGACGGCGTGGCCGCGCTCGCCACCGCCGCGGAGGCCGGGCTGTAATTAGGGTAATTGCGCGGCTCCCTGCCCGCGGCGGCGCGGGACCCCGGCCGCGCCGAGCCCGCCCGGGAGGGGCAGGGGCCGGGGGCGCCCCGCGTGAGTCAGCGCTCCTGGGCCCAGGGCTGCGGCGGCGCGGGAAGGGGCTCCTGGAGCCGAGGCGCACAGAGCCTGCTTTGGGCTCTGGGGGGTCAGGAGGGAAGGCTTGAGAAGTAGCCTTCATGGGGCACCCGCCGGGTGGCACGAGAAGATGCTGAAAACACAGATTTGCATCCTAGTCTGCAGCAGTTGAACAGGTGGGCACTGGGGGGTCCAAAGTGGTTGAGCAATAGTGCCCAAGACTCCCCGGCCGGGGTATCCATGCTAAGAGGAAAAGGAAGACCTCCATGCCCAGGCATTGTTGGTGGTGCCACGCGGTGGGGGTGCCCATGCTCAGCAAATGTTGGCTTTGCTCCCTGGAGTACTAATTTTATTATATGGCACCTGAGGCCCAACCATAGAGCCCACCAGGGATCCTTCGGCTCTTGGCAGCCTTAGTCATAACCTTAGATCCTTAACACTGATACAGGCATTAGAAATCCTTTTGGAAAAGGCAAGTTAAAAAGAAATCCAATTTCAAACTCTAATGCTAAACCCATCCCAAACTTTAACCCTGCTCCCACACCTAACTCCCAAATTAATCTTGACCTTGGTCCCTGCCCATGCCGCCAAACTTCTCCCCCAAAGATCCCCTGCCAGCCTCTCATCTCCAGCCCCCAGGTACCCTCTTTCTGGAAGGTCTACTTGAGGTCTCCAGCAGCTGTGGACCTTTGCATTTCAACCTCAGGCTGGCATATCCCTTTCCCAGGGCTGGCTGGTAAACTCCTCTCCCCTCTCAAGGTCCCCAGCAAGGTCCACCTTTTGGGTGTCACCTTCCCCCCTGGCCAGGCTTTCCATAGACTCAGAAGGTAGGGTCTGAGCCTGCTGGGAGTAAGAAATAGAAGTAGAAACAATTAAGTGCTTGTGAATGAGTGAATGAGATAATGAGGGAGTAAATGAATGAGTAAGAGAATGCATGAGTGAATAAGCTATTGAATAAACAAATGACATTCTGAGTCTAGCACTGGATCTTCCTAGCACTGGATCCCTTTCCAAGTAGCAAACAATTGAAATGCCAAGGAACCCCCACCCCTAAGGTGGCCTGAGATTGCTAATTCAATGTGTGTGCACTAGTGTGCATATGTATTTGAGCTCAGGACTTGGCATCAGACCAGCCTGGACTCCACTCCTGGCCTCAGTGGTTACCAGCTGAGTGACCTGGGCAAGTCACTTCACCTCTCTGAGCTTCTGTTTGCTGATGTAAGATAACGTAACAACAATAAAATCTGTCCTGGAGAATCCACTCCCCTGGAGTCCCTTGCCTGTGGCATGCCCAGTGTTTGGAGCTGCAGGGCCTGGGGTGTGTGAAAGGAACACCCGTGAGGGTAGGAGGCAGAACCACAGGAAAGGGGACGGCTCTCTGGGTGGGGAGGGTGGTTTCGTAGAGGATGTGAGAATCCATCAGAGTTTGCTGCTGAACAAGTCACGGCAGAGGCAGCTACATGTTCAAAGACACCAAGCTGTGAACAAAGGGTTCCCTATTATTGCTGGAGGACAAAGTGGGAGGTGGGGGGTGGTGGCAGAAATTGGGGCTGGTGAGGGTGACTGGATCAGGAAAGGCTTTGTGTGTGTGTGGGGGGGCTTTTGGTTGTTGTGTTTTATCTTGTAGGCAACAGGGAGCCATGGCAGGTTTGAGCAGGGAGGGATGATCAGATCTGTACTTTAGAAAGATGGCTCTGACCAGTAGCATGGAGGTGAGCTTGGTGGGAAGCTGGAGGCCACTGGGAAGTTGGTGGGGGAGTAGTGACATAAAATGATGGTGATTACCTATTTTTTATTGAGTGCCTGCTATGAGCCAGGTGCTGTTCTAAATGCTTAACTGGTTTAATTCTTAATCCCATACAAAGCAGGTGCTCTTGTGACCTTCTAAAAATACCACCTATGCACTAAAGTTCCCCATATTACTATCTCTAGCTTGGACTTCTGTGTCCAACAGCCCATTGGCTTCTCTCCTGGACCAAAGGAAACCGAATCTGCACACGTCTGAACATGTTCTACTGAAACCTGCTTCTCTGTCCATCCCATCCCATCTCAGAAAAGTCAATTTCATCTTTGCAGTTGCTCAGGCTAAGAACTTGGGAGACTCCCCATCGACCCTCTCCTCCTTTCTCGGACTCCTCACCTCCGGTCACTCTGTGGATCTTGTGGCTTCTGATTCAGCACAGAGCCTCAGCCTGACCTGGGCCAAGCCCCACTGTTTCTTGGATTATTTCAGCAGCCCCATTTCTGTCGGCTCCCCCAGCTTCTTCCCCTGCCCAGGTTCTTCCAGCGTGTTTTTCACCCAGCAGCGACAGTGACCTGAAAATATAAAGCCAGATCGGATCGCTCCTCCACTCGAATCTGCACTCCTCTCCCTCACAAGAAAGTCAAGGTCCTGACAATGGCGACTAGAACCCTCATGCCCCCTCCCTTCCCCCAGCTCCTTATCAGAGGTCTTCCCTGCTCCTCCTGTCTCCTTTGCTAGTCCTCCAACACTCCAAGTGCCCACTAGCCTCAGAATCCTTGCACCTGCAGGCCCCTGCGCCCGGAATGCCATCTCCCCAGGTATCCACGCAGTCTGCTCCTTCACATTTCTGCTCCTAGGTCACCTTATTTGCAGCTCCTTCCTTAGCCGCCTTCTTTAAAAAAAAAATCACAACCCTCCTTCCTTCCCCATCCAGGCGCACTCTCTCCCCGTTTTTTTGTTTGTTGCATCTGTCCCCATCTGAAACACTTTATATTTTACTTTTTTATTATATTTCTCCCCTCCCCCACCCCCACCACACTAGACTGTCACTTCCATGAGGGTGGGGTTTTGTTTGTTTTGCTGGTGTCTTCCCAGTGCCTGTATAATTTGTTAGTTGCCCGATCAGCTGTTTTGAACATTGTACGTGGAATCCGCATTTTATAGATGAGGCAACTGAGGCCCAGAAGTTAAGTGACTTGCCCAAGTCGCACACGAGCTGCGTGGTTGGCCTGGGGCGATGAGCCAGGGCATGGGCAGTGACAGCAGTGACGAGGGTGGAGAGGGGGCGTGGGTGAGCATGCGGACCCTCAGGTGGTGCAGGTGCCAGGTCCAGAGTCCATGTAGTGACTATGACACCAGGGAGTGAACTCGATATTGTGGGATCTCGGGCGTTGACACAAAGGGTATGTGAGCATGGAACTGAAAACACGTTGTGTATGTAGTGGAAGAAAGATCTTTGAAGAACTGACTTGTAAATTCCCAGAGATTTCCTCTCTGTCCTCATCCTGGACACTCATCCTGCTCCTTGGGGAGGCAGATTTAATAGCCAACAAGAAACTAACCCTCAACTTTGATTTTCTAAGTGGATAGTTTCAGAGTAGAGCAGACCCAAATGCTTCAGAACCCAGAGTTTCAATTTGAGGACTTACACATATGGGAGGAATAAAGACTTTTGCTGAACCCCTCAAACTTCCTTTTACATGTTAAAATCCTGAACCTTGGATTGTACGCCTTTCACCAGAAGCCCTGGAGGGAGGGGGGGGGTTGGAAGGAGGGCAGTGGTTCTCACATTTGAGAGCATCAAAGTCGCCTGGAGAGCTCTTTCCCATGGGAATGGGGTGGCTGGAAGTATGGAGAGGGGAAGCTAACATGGTTGCTGGGACCCTGGGCAACTGGGTGTAGAAATGCTCAGGAGGGCTATGGGTCAGAGAGAGCTGGGCTCCAAAGAGGGACCAGAGGCTGCAGCTAGGAGCAGTCATGGGCAGTGGTGCCAGGGACCTGCCCTGAGGACCGGCAGGCCCCGAGTTGGCATCTCACTGAGCGTTAGAAAGGACGGAGGAGGGACTTCCCTGAGAGCGGGTGGGGACCCCAGGGGACCCCAAAGATGATGTGTCCTGGAGGGAGCTGCCCGCAGTGCCCTCCCTGGCCCCAGCTGCCAACACCCAGCATCCTTCCTCCACCTGGCCAGGGGAGGCGTCTGCACATCAGTGCAGCTGTACAGGGTGGACCCCCAAGGGAGGGGATGAGGCTGGAGGTGACACTGGGACCAGGACCCTCTTCTCCCTGAAGTTATCCAAACTTCAGGTCATCTACCCCACCCCCACTCTGGCCCCAGATATTACCAGAAAGAAGGGAAGGAGCAGTGAGCGATCCTGAATGATTTTGAGCATTTTGTCCTGAAGAGCCCAGGTGGGCCTGGCATGTCCAAGTTTTAGTTCCTGCTAAACCTTGGATTCATTGATCATGGGCTCCTAAGAGGGCACAGGAAGTGGCCCCCCGATCACCCCAGGCTCAGCACACAGGCTGTGGGTCACTGACTCCCCGAGCAGCCCTGGGGATCTGCTCCAGATCTGACAAATCCCTCCAGATCTGTCTCCCGCCATGTAACGTGAAGACGAAAATCTCACTGTCCGTCTCATGGGCCCGAGAGGGTTAAGGGAGCATAAGCGCCGGTAGATGCAGAGCCAGTGGCTGGTGCAGGCACACGTCCTCT
The DNA here is from genome assembly GCF_964194135.1 of Talpa europaea. Classification (NCBI taxonomy): domain Eukaryota; kingdom Metazoa; phylum Chordata; class Mammalia; order Eulipotyphla; family Talpidae; genus Talpa; species Talpa europaea. Next base: position 24,872,636 of record NC_140076.1, read on the forward strand.
GCATGTTGTTAGGAGTTTTTTAAATCCACTTTCCCTTCTCTCTTTTTTCTTCCTCAGAGAATTAGCTGGCACCTCCTATGCCTGGCATAGATTTTGCCCTCTTGGAACTCACATCTATAAGGGGAACCAGACAAGTCAACAGGCAATCTCAGACCGTGGGCTCCACTTGGGCAGACCCAGGAGGCTGGGGAGTCAGAAAAGGCTTCTTGGAGGATGCATGGAATGCTCACTCAGCTGGCTTTGTAGAAGCTGGTGGCAAAAGAAGGCTTTTTAAAGAATAACAACACTTTGGGGAAGGTAAGAGTAAAAATTATCAAATGTCTCCCTTAGTCATAGCGCAGAAATATCATTCCAACATGCAGAAGTTTATAATGGGAGGTGGAAGAACATGTTGGCTTTGGAATCAGATAGACTGATGTAGAATCCAGGACCCTGAGGTTTAACAAATTGTGTGATTCTGGGCTAGTTACTTAGCCTCTCTGAGCCTTAGTTTTCCTAATCTGTAAAACGAGACTAGAGATATCTATTTGATATATGGGTTTGCCATAAACATTGAGGAGGCAGCCTATGTAAAGTACCTGGCAAATATTTACTTATTATGAGACCAGAATCAGAAAGTGGATCAGTGCTGTTTCCTCTCCAACCTGCCCCAAAGTCAGGTTGTCCCTAAGTGCTCTGGATCCTGATGAACTTGTGATCACCCCTCTTCCCTACAAACCTGAGTGCTGCCTGAGGACAGAGTCTGACTCAGCCTCTCTTCAGTGTATCCACTTTGGAAAATAGTTTGACACTATTAGTCAAGCTGAAGAGCACCTGCCTTATAACTCAGATATTCCCTTCCTGGGTATTTACTTTTGAGAGACCGTTGCCCTGGGAGGGATATAAAGAAATGTTTGTAGCAGCACTATTTGTAATAGTGAAAAAAAAAAAACCCACATCAAAACAACAACCAAAAAACCCTTCAAAACCTGGAACATCCCAAAGTCTCACCAATAGCAGACTGTGCTTGATCACATTGGATTATGGTGTTTTCTACAGTGGAATAGTACACGGTGGTGAAAAGGAATGGCTTATGGCTCATGGCACCCAGAAACTAGAACATTTATTTGTTGAAGAATAAGTGAAGTGACAGGCAGAATACATTCAATATGATTTTTATGTACACTTTTCAAATTTGCAAAATTAACTCTTTTTAGGGATATCAACATATACAATATGGGAAAATGATTTTTAAAATAAGGGAATGAGGGCCTCCCCTGGTGGTTCAGGCAGTTGGGCACAGCGCTGTGAGGCTGTCTGCAGCCTCTGTAGCACTGGTTCGATCCCGGCCGGCCAGTGAGAATTCCATATGGCGCAGCAGACCTCTCCTCTTTTGCCCGCTGCTCCCCTCAGCAGTGTATTTCGTCAGTCTGCCTGTTCTGCTCCCCGCTCTGTCTCTGGTGAGTCCTCTCACCCTCCCGCACATCTGGCCTGTACCCCGGTTCTTATATGCATGAATAAATAAATCTTTTTTAAAAATTAAAAAAAAAAGGGAATGATAGACATGCAGTTCTGTTTCTGAGCATCCTGGGACCATTGGGAGGAGTTTATGAGAAAAGGTCTGGTGCATTGTGAGTGCTCAATAAATGTCAACTCAGGAAAAGGAAATGCCATTGGGGTAGAAGTGACGCTCTGTGGCCTCTGAGGGGAGGTCAGGGGAAATCTCGCAGCTTCTGCCTGAGTCTCTTGGATCGCTGGCTCCTACGGCCCATGGGACCCAAAGTCAATCCACCAGATTTAATTTGTAAAAGCTTTTCAAGAGCTCAGTGACTGGACAGTTCGACTAGTCTATGTGGAAATTACTTCAATGGAGGGGGAACTTTTTGTAGACGGTACTGGTGGTTCCTAGCTCTGGTGCTCCTGTGACAGTGACCTGTCACGGCTCACCTCTGGGAACTGCAGCCTCTCTGTAGCTGAGATCTCGATTCCAGATCCTGGAAGGAGTGAAGTGGGAAACTGAATCAGGGCAGCTGGAAGCACCATGGGCTTTAATGTGGGTAGATCCCCACTCTCACCACCTGAACCTCAAATTCCTCAGTGGTAAAATGGGGGAGCAATCCTTGCCTTCTTTCTCCCACCCCCACCCCAGCTCCTCTGTCTCCTTTCCCCATTCCACTACCTGTCTCCTCCCTACCATCTTCTCCAGTTTGGTGGAAGGTAGGGACATACCTTTGTCCTCCTGGAGACCCACCCTGCCAGCCAGACTTTGTGGGGGTTGTGTGCTGAGTGTTCCCAGGGTGGGGTCCAATGTGATGAGAGTTTCTACCACTGGCTTGATGCCCACACCCTGCCCATGCCATTTCTGGTCAAGGTTACCCTCACCCCACCTAACAGAGGCCTGTGCCGGGGCGACTTTGAAACGTACTGACTTGTGCTGTAGGTGTAAGCAGCTTCTCCTTTGCTAACTCCTCCTGCTCTGGCCCATCCCACACTCACTGTCCATGCCACTCAGTCTTTTTCATCTGTAGCCTAAGATAAGAATTGAAAGTATACCTGTGCAGAGTTCCATGAGGCCCAAATGAACTCTTATGAAGTGCTTATGAAGGGCTGCGGACGTGGCACGTGACATGTAAATGATGTCTTTTAGGCAGTAGATGGCATTTTTTATGCGTTAAGCTCTGTGAAATTTGGAGTCACCTTGAAGAGTCAAGGCCCCTTACTCAATTTCTAGAGTGAAATCAACCAGAGCAAAGCTCCTTGAATTCAAAGGAGGTGGGGTGCCCTTGAATAGGACCTTGCAATAACACCACGAGCCCCTACTAGACGCCTTCTTTCTAGCCCTCCCCGAAGGGCACTGTGATGATTGACCAGGGTGAATGTGCTTGGGGGAAAGGGAACAATTCAGCCCTTTGGGCGGCTTAACCCTAAGATTATAGTAGCCCTTGAGAGACATAGTGCCTCTGTGACACACGTTGGTGTGAGAGAGCCCAGTCTCCTTACCCCACAGGACACCAAGCTGGCACACCACCTTTATGGCATCAGGTAGAGAAGATACCCCAAAATGTATGGAGGAGGAGGGACTGGCTGCTTCCTGCTCTGTCTGGAGGGCTAGAGGTCTGGGCATATCATATTCTCCTATGTTTCTTCTATAAGTTTTATGGATTTAAGTTTTACATTCAGTCAATGAATCCATTCTGAGTTACTTCTTATAGATGATGCAGTCAGTAGATGGAAGATTGTATGTGTGTGTGTGTGTGTGTTTAACATTAGGATGAGCAATTGTTTCTACACCATTTGCTGAAAGCACTTTCTCTGTGAATGTGTCTTTGCAACTTTTTTTTAAGATTCATTTATTTATTTATTTATTTATTTATTTATTTATTTATTTATTTATTTATTTATTTATACAAGCACTGGGTATAGTCAGAAGCGCGGGAGGGTGAGAGAATTCGCCAGAGCCAGAGCGGGGAGCAGAGCAGGCAGAAGGACCGAAGTACACTGCTGAGGGGAGCAGCGGGCGGCAGGAGAGGTCTGTGCACCATGTGGGACCCTCGCCAGCGGCCGGGCATAGAACCGGTGCTGCAGAGGCTGTGGGCAGCTTCGCAGCCCAGCGCTCAACCGCTGCGCTACCAGGGAGGCCCTGTGTCTTTGCAACTTTGACAAAAAACAGTTGTAAATATATGTGATTTTCTGGGCTCTCCATTCTGTTCTGTTGGTATATTTGTTTGCCTTTCTGCCAATATTATGCTGTCTTGATTATTGTAGCTTCCTCTACTCCAAGACAAAAGCATAATTGGTAAGGGAAAAAGGAAATATATATGAGTATATAATTTTTGTTATTTTGTTAGATATATGCATATTTTCCCAAAAAAACACACTTGTTAAGAAAGAACTCTTATTTCCCTGGAAACTGAGAGGTTACATACCCCCTTTCCAGAAGCTTCTCTCTTCCCCTTTCTAGATGATGTCTGATCAGGGGCAAGGGAGACAGGACTAACACCTCCTATCTTCTAGATAGGAGATCACATTAGCTTTATGGAGGTTATTGTTGACTCACTTAAAGCATATGCTCGAGTAAGACCCTTTATCTGTCTTACAAGTGCCCTGCTAAGCCAGGTTGAGTCAAATCCTCTGCACTGACCAGTGTGTGCTTTATAATCCATAATTTCTGATTAATAATTTTGTGTCAAACCTCATGTTAAGTTCTTTACATAATAAATTACTATCATGGTTACCATGTACTGAGCACTTTTACTATGTGCCAGATGTTGTGCTAAACATTTTTTTTAAGAATCATATTCATTTATGCATACAAAAACTGGGGTGTAGGGCAGAGGTGCAGGGGGTGAGAGGATTCACCAGAGACAGAGTTTGGAGCAGAACAGGCAGATCCACTGAAATACACTGCTGAGGGGAGCAGCGGGTGAGTCAGGTGAGGTCTGCTGAGTCATGTGGGTTTGCTCCCGGGCCAGGAACTGAACTCATGCTGCAGTGGCTGGCAATAGCCTGACAGCACTGAGACTTTAACCCCTGTGCCACCAGAGAAGCCTCAAGCGTTTCTTTTAATGCTACAGGAATTTATTGGTTCATGTAACTCAAATATCTACCGATTGTGAGACTTCAGGCTCAGTTTGATCCAGCTTCATGCATTAACCTTTTGCATACTTCCTCCAAACCTTACAACAACCACTTAAACACTTAAAAAGCACTTTATTGTTGAAAACAGAGACTTTTAGAAGTGAAGTCACTTTTCCAAGGTTATCAGCCAGTAGGTGTGGCAGAGCCAAGAGGAAGTGGCTCCAGGGTCCACACTGTCCTGCTTTCCAGTGTGTAGAAATGAGAAAGCACAGCCTGCAGAGACTAAATATCTTGCCTAAGGTCATGTAGATATTAAGTGGCAGGTAAGGGGGGATCGCACCTGGGTCTGCTGGCTCCAAAGTTGGGCTACTCTCCCAGCCTGAAAACGTCTGTGCCAAGTTTCTCCAAACTGAAAGTGATAGCCCTTAAGTTAGAGACTTTCAAAATGATAAAGCAACAAAGATAATAGTGTCACCACTATAGTCATTGTTACCCTGGCTTGCCAAGTCTAATTTGGGAGACTCTGAGGACGGGCTGCACTGTATCAGTGATTGATTTGGTTATGTAAAACTGAAGGACAGTCCAGCTGGTTTAAGCAGGAGTGTAATTCAATATACAGAGTCCGGGCTAGATCCCTGACACCAAGGGCAGACAGTCACGCGAGGGCCTCATCCCGGGGGGCTGACAAGGCATCAGGACTGAAGGCTCTCTGGGAGCAACCAGCTTTCTCCTCCTACCCTCTGCTCTCCCTCAGAACTCTAGTTTGCTTCCTCTCTCTCAGAGGAGTGTCCCAGGAGGCTGTCCTATTGGGTCTGTTACCTGACTTAGTACCTGTACTTAACTGACTGGCTCTCTCCTTCCTAATTCCAAAGTCCAGGAATCTGACAAGCCAGCTTGGCCTCTGGGTGGGTATCTCTGTGGCAGGTGCCCACCTCTGGCCCAGTCAGCTGGACAAGGAGCAGCTGGGCTGCCTGGAAGAAAGATGAACCCCCCTCCACCCAGGTTGGAGGTCAAGAGGGGTTTATGGGCTAAGTAGTTACCCGAAAAGGAGCCCCTTTCCTTTTTTTTTTTTTTTTTTTAAAGATTTATTTATTTGTTTGTTTGTACAAGCACTGGGTACAGTCAGAAGCGCGGGAGGGTGAGAGAACTCACCGGAGCCAGAGCGGGGAGCAGAGCAGGCAGACTGACGAAGTACACTGCTGAGGGGAGCAGCGGGCGGCAGGAGAGGTCTGCGCGCCATGTGGGACCCTCCTCCGGTGGCCGGGGAGCAGCCGGGGATTGAACCGGCGCTGCAGAGGCTGCGGGCAGCTTCACAACCCAGCCCTCAACCGCTGCACCACCGGGGAGGCCCAGGAGCCCCTTTCTATTTGCCTTTCCTGGGGACTAAGAAGAGGTCAGTCCGGTGATTTTCTGCCCTGTTGTTTCTCGGTGCCAACCTATTTCAGGGGTAAATTTCCCTTTTCTGGGATCCCAGTGCCTTCAGAAATTCTGGAAGATTCTAGGACAGTCTTTTTTTTTTCTTTCTTTTTCTTTTTCTTTCTTTCTTTCTTTTTCTTTTCTTTTCTTTTTTTTTTTTTTTTTTTTGAGATGGTTAAGACTCCAGGGGACTTGCCTACTTGTTTTTCTTAGTCCCTGAAGGGTAGTTTACAATTCCAAGGGATTTCCTGTCTTGCCTCCTGAGTCACCGCTCAGCCTCGGAAACATGACAGATAAATGTGTTGTTTTTGACCAGCTACCTCTGCCGCTGATTCCATCTTGTCTGTGTGTTTCCTTCGCTGGGTGTGGCTCTTTGAATCACAGACTCCTAGAATGTCAGGACTGAGAGATCATTATGCCCAAATGCCCTCCACCTCGCACAGAGCAGAGATGTATAAATGAAGACATTTGAGGGTAGTACCGGAGAGGGTTTTAGGCCATCCGTGGACAAACATGCTGTTGTCATAGCTGCATGTTAATAAACTGTACTATTGCCTAGACTGAGGCTAAGTTCATTTAGGTAAAATAGTCAATAAAGGACTAGCTGAAGCAAATGAATTTATCTTGGATGTGGCAAGAGGATGAAAGTAGCATGGGGATGAGTGAAGTGGAAGAAAAGCCACATTGATGAATGAGTGAGTGAGCGGACCCATGAATGAATACATCGCTAGATAATGGGCAACAGAGCAATCCTTGGAGTTCCTTCCCTTATAGGTTTAGAATTACTTCCCAGAGTTTGTACTTCAGGGCAGAGAATCAGGGCCTACAAAACACGGGCCGACCTCCACAGGCAACTATTACCAGGTAGAACAAAAAGTGCTTTCCATGCTGTTCTCTTTTTCCCAGGTCAGCAAATGCTCCTCGGAGGCAACTGAGTCTACCATGTAAGGTGTGTGTCTTGGGGTCTGGTTCCTCAGACTCCTTTGCAGCCTTACCCCTAATCTCACAGAGAGGAGGGACTTGAGGGACCACATGTGATCTTTGGCTTCCTACGGAGATCCCCAAATGCCACCCTCTTCTTGGCAAAACCATGGCCCCAACCCAGGACTGAGTAATAGCAGGGAAACTACCCAAGATGGAAATAGGACAGGCCTAAGTGACCTTAGGCAAGTCCCTTCCCTCCCTCACTGGGTCTCATATGCTTCATCAGATAAACAAGCTAACTCCACCTCATTTGTATGTTCCTTCAGTAAGTATCTATTGAACTCCTACGACATCCTAGCATTTGCTTAGCATGAGGGTAGATAATGAGAGGAAGTGGACCTAGTTCGTGGAATAACCCCCAGTCAGGTGGGGTGGGGAGAGGCACACACGACATATAAAGATAGCTGTGTCTGGTAAGTGCGAGGTGACATGAACAGTTCCTGCCAGAGCTGGCATCCCTAAGTTTGTCAACCCAGGGGAAGGGATGTATGAGTGACTTGGTGAAGTCACAGGGCTGCACCCAGGCAGGTGTTGGCCTTTGAAGGCCCAGCTCCAGATGTTTCCCCAACCCTATGGTAAACCTGGTGAATATGCAATTGAGCAGACGCAGGTTTCAGTCCCTGAGCAGATACCACCTGGAGCAGGTGGCTTCTCTCTGGTTTGTTTCTTCATCAAAGGAGGTTGGTACCCCCTAGTTCCCTATGAGATATTATCCCATGAGATAATACAGGCAGAATGTCTAGAGCATGAGGCTCTGCACACAGTGTGTCCCCACCCTCTAAGCAGGAAGTGGAGAAGCTAGACCTCTGTACCCCTTGGGACACCCCTCTTCTCATCTCCCTTGGCTGGCCCCTGGGGCAGGCTCTCTTGCTGGCCCCAAAGATCTTGCTCCACCCTCTCTTGATCCTATGAATGCTATAGTGAGGATGGGCTTCCCTCTTCCCAGCCCAGAGCCCTTTCCGGCATGTCTCTGCCCCACTCCTGATCTGACCAGGAACTTGGTGTGTGTCCAAGACAGAGAGGAGACTGGCGGGCTGGAGCCATGGGTGGGACTCCTGAGGAAAGCCTCTGGGGGCAACAGGTTCTTCCTCTCTTCCCAGCAGCAGGTCAGCGCTGCAGCTGCCCTCTCTTGCCCAACAACTTACCCAGAACAAGGCAACGTCCTTCCTCCCTCCTAGGAGGCGGGGCTGCGTGGCTTCCTAGAAGAAGGCCGGAGGGACCAGCCCAGCGTCAGACGCACCCAGGGGAGGAGGAGGGACCTAGCTGTGGTGAGAGCATGGGAAGGTCTGGAGTCTGAGGACAGCAGAGGAAAAACAGGTCTGTCCACATTCTTGGCAGGCCCCAGGATTCCGAAGCACTTTCTGTTTCTGTCACTGTCAGCCAGCCTTGAACTCTGCACAGGTCTGTGTGCGTTTCAGAGTGAGACTACATCTAGCTGCATTTCTCCCCGCATGCGGTCCCTCTGCTTGTGGATGAAGAAACGTGGCTCCACGGGGAAGAATCCCCTGCCCAAACACAGGAAGGCTCATAGAAAGAATTAACCTTTGGCTGAGAACCTGCTATGAGCCAGGCCCATTCCACACAAGAATCCTGCCCTGCTGTGGCCTGCTGGCATCTCCTGACCTTATAGATGAACAGACCAAACTCAGGCTGGTAGAAGCACTTGCCCTGGTTCCCAAACTAGTCAGCACAGAGCCGAGGTGTGAGCCCAGAATGTGGGCTCCGGTCTGGTCTGCTGGACCGCCCTCCCTTTCCTGTTGCGGGCTTGGAGGTTAGACACGGAAAGGTTCAAATGGCCCAAGGTCACCACCTGCAAATGCAAAGCTAGTTTTCAAGCTGGGTCTAACTCTGTCCTCCTGCCTTTCCCACTATACTACATTGTCTCAATAAAAAGTATTTCATGGAGTAACTGGCTGATACCAAGGGACTACAAATATGTCTCAAAGGAAAAAAGAGCCAGGACAGAAAGGCCATGAGCTTTTATGACTATTATCATTAACACCTGTTATTAATTGTCTGCAGAGCAGGGCCACTTTTCTACTGATTGACTCAGACATGTGGGGCTAAAACCCTATTTCTTGACAGTTGAACCCAACACACAGTTCCTCTTCTCCCAATTTTATTTCTGGGTAGAATTTTATTTTCTTCACAACAATTGAAGGTGATGCATGATCCAGCATTTCCTTGTTATAAGGGACATTTGGGGTCAACTGCGGAGTCTATCACTCAGGGAAGGTATTAGGTGATGGCAGTCCCCCGGTTTAATAGCTGTACTGTAGTTATGTGGGAGGATGTCTTGTTTTTAGGAAATACACATTGAAGTGTGCAGGGGTAAGGAGGCATTGTATCTACAATTTTTAAATATTTCAGAAAAAAATACACATGCCTCTCAGAAAAACACCCACACGGAAGAATAAAGCAAATGTAGTAAAATGTTAACATTTGGAGCATTTGGATGAAGGGGTTGTTGGAATTCTTTGCATTATTCTTATAACTTTTCTGTAAATCTGAAAGAATATCAACTCCCCAACTTTAAATAAAATTTATTTTCACTGGTGGACCTCCCTGGTAGTGCAGGGGTTAAAGTCTCAGCACTATCAGGCTATCACCAGTCACTGTGGCATGAGTTCAATCCCTGGCCAGGCAGTTACCCACATGGTGCAGCAGACCTCTCCTGTCTCACCCGCTGCTCCCCTCAGCAGTGTATTTCAGTAGATCTGCCTATTCTGCTCCCCACTCTGTCTCTGGTGAATCCTCTCACCCCCCTACACCTCTGGCCTACACCCCAATTCTTGTATGAATAAATAAATAAATCTTTAAAAATAAAATAAAATTTCCTTTCTTAAAGGAAAGAAATCACAACCAGTGTGATTCCCTCTTCCTAAGGGGACTGACTCACACAAGCACCCTATTCCCCAAGGCCTCACAGGTCAAGATAAGATCATAAGTTTGCAGAGGCTGCAGATAGCTTCATAGGTTGCATCTTAACCCCTTGCCCACCAGGGAGGCCCAAGAAAGAAAATTTTAAATAAGGAATGGGCGAAACAGTATTCAGCAAGTGGAAAAATTAACAGTGAGATATCAGTGGTAGTAACTATGGAGCTAGATACCCAGTGGGGATGGGCGGTCAGAGGAAGAAGTAGGGGTTACTAGACCCTGCGCCCTGGGATCCAGACCCCTGAGGAGGGCACATCTGTGCTTTGGGCTGGTGTGTGTGAGGGGCCATGTGAGGCTGATTCCAGGCATGTGGAAAAACCTGGAAACTGGAACCAATTGCCACTGTCAGGGTGAAGGACTGATGTGAGGTGATACTGACAGTCTTGCACTCTCTAGTGCCCCTTCTGGTCAAAGCAGCTGGAAATAGCTGGTAAGACAAATGGGGCTGGCATTCCTAGCAAGGCAGAATACAGAGGGATGGATGGTTTTGGGCTGAGAGCTAATAGCTTAATTACTGGGAGAGGGCTGGGCAGTGGGATGGATGAATGTGAGGTTCTCTCTCTCTAAATCAGTCTCACTGCCACTGTACTCTCTGTGGCCTCCATGTGGGTTCGGGGCCCACTGTGAAGGGTGTCCTTCAGGATAGGGGTGCAAAATGAGGCACAACCCCTTTGCTCTTGGGTCCCTCTGTCTCCAGTGAGTGTTCATCTGGGCAGAAGATAAGAGGGGCAGATCTTAGCTCAGATCCCATGTTCTTGTTCTCTTAGTGTCTCAGCCCAACAAGGAAGCGTTCCTTATTCTGCTTGGAGAAACTATCTACTCTATGACGTCAGTAAAACTTTTATTCTCTGCTTCTTCCAAGTTTCATCACTTGACATATAAAGGGAAGACTTTAGCATTGTGGAACGTTCTTTTTCCCTCTCTTATGTATGTTGACTCCTACAATTGGAAGCCTGGCTCTCCAAAACAATTTTGCTTTGGACCTATTTATGAGTCCGATTTGACATTCAGTGCGAACAAAGACCTCTTTCTCCTGGGCTGTGCTCCACTACCCGCTCAGACAAAGGATGAAAGGCCATTAAACAGCAAGATACATTTTGGTGAAGAAAAAAAATACCTTAATTAAAAAACTTCAAATATTATCCTGCTCCAACAGCATGACTGGCTGTGTCCCACTGAGTGCCAGCTGTGTGTCTGGTGCCCTGCTAAGCACTGCAGCTGTTGTCACATCTGTCCCCTCAAGTGCGTGGTGAGCAAAGCACGCTGTGCCCTGGGACTTCAGCGCCCGAGCTTTTCCCCACTGTGCTCTGCTGCCTCTCTGGGCCCGATCCTATCCTTGCACCTTCTGGAAAATGGGACCTAAAAAGGGGCCTAAGAGGAATGAATACAAGTACTAGAATAGTGTAATCTTGGACAAGCCACTGAACCTCACTTTGTTTAAAATGGGAACACTGTAAGGAAGGTGTGTTTTGGGCACAGGTATATAGGTATTTGATAAAGGGTAAATTAATAATAAAAATAATACATTTTATGCACCAGTTGCTATGTCAGGCATAGAGCTAAGCACTTATTTTTATTTATTTAAAAAAAGATTTATTTATTTATACAGGCACTGGGTACAGTCAGAAGCACGGGAGGGTGAGAGAATTCACCAGAGCCAGAGCGGGGAGCAGAGCAGGCAGAAGGACCAAGGTACACTGCTGGGGGGAGCAGCAGGCGACAGGAGAGGTCTGTGCGCCATGCGGAACCCTCCTCTAGTGGCCAGGGAGCAGCCAGGGATTGAACCGGCGCTGCAGAGGCTGCGGGCAGCTTCGCAACCCAGCGCTCAACTGCTGAGCCACTGGGGAGGCCTGAGCTAAGCACTTTACATGGGCTCATTATTTCCCTCCTTTGTGCAGGGACACACTGCCCCTCTCAACCGCCCCCCCCCCCCAGGAAATTCCCCAAGTCTGGCCTTGCCCATACCGCACTCCCCCAAGGTCACAGCTCTGAGAATGACTCTCAGTTCCAGGGATAACACCAGCCTGCAGGGGTCCTCCAGTGCCCTGAGCTGTGCTCCTGCAGGAGGACTGGAGGCTTCCACATGGCCTGGAGCTTGTGTGTGCTGTGCTGCTTTTCCTTCAGCTGTTGGAGACTCATAAAGTGCAGTTCACAATGCTTGTGAGTTAGAACGTGTTTGTTTGAGGAACTTAAAGTCTTTGTGATCTTCTATTTCTTGGTATTTTTATACCATTATCTGAAAATGAATTTAGATTCACAGAAGAGTTGTAAAGATGGTGCAAAGAGTTCTCATAGGCCTTCCCCCTGCCTGCCCTAACGCCTACATAATATTTCACAACCATGGCACATTCATCAAAACTAAGAAGCAGATGTTGGCACAATACTGTTAACTACAGACTATTTTGATGTCCCCCATTTTTCTGCTAATACCCCTTTTCTGTCCCAGGTTCCCATGTGGGACACTGCATGTGTGAAGTCATAATGGCTTCTTCCCTAGACCCCTTCATTCTGGGGCAGTTCCTCGGTCTTTCCTTGTTTTTCCATGACCTTGACTTTTGAAGAGTAGTAGCCTGGCATTTTGTAGACTGTCCCTGAGTCTCATTTTGTAGACATGAGACATGTCAGTGTCTCACGATTAGACAGGGTTATGGATTTGGGGGAAGGAATATCATGGAGATGAAGGGACTTCTCACATCATATCTGGGGATATATGATCTCGACTTGCCTGGTTCCTGGTGACATTCACCTTGACCACCTGGTTAGGGCAATGCCTGCCAGATTTCTCCACTTAGAGCTGCTATTTCCCCTCTTTCCATACATACCCTAGAAGTGAGTCACAAAGTCCAGTCCAAGGGAAAGAAAATTAAATTCAGGCCTAGGGATTGAGTCTCAGCTCTATCACTACCATGGCCTGAGTTAGATCCCCGGCCAGGGAGCAACCCACATGGTGCAGCAGACCTCGCCAGACTCGCTGGCTGCTCCCCTCAGCAGTGTATTTCAGTCGATCTGCCTGTTCTGTTCCCCACTCTGTCTCAGGTGAACCCTCTAACCCCCCTACACCTCTGGCCTATACCCCAATTATTCTATGGCAAAAAAAAAAATTAGAAAGATAAAGAAAAAGAAAAAGAAAAAGAAAATTAAACTCCGTTTCCAGAGAGAAGAGTATCAGAGAATTTGTGGACATCTGTTAAAACCAGTATGGTAATTAATGTTTTGAGGATTTAGGCAAATAATCTCTTTTTCCTTACAATCCTTCCCCTTCTTTCACATCCATCAGTGGCTCTTGCCTGCAGCAATTATCTGAGTGCTCTAGAAAATGCTTTTCAACATGAAAAAACACTTTGGGACCTTCCTGGTGGCACAAGGGCTTAAGTATAGCACTGTGAAGCTATCCACAGCCTTTGCAGCACCCTGAGTTTGATCCCAGTCCAGCCAGGAAGTTACCCGCATGGCGCAGCAGACCTTTCCTGTCTTGTCCGCTGCTCCCCTCAGCAGTGTATTTCAGTCAGTCTGCCTGTTCTGTTCCCTGCTCTGTCTCTGGTGGGTCCTCTCACCCCCTGCATCTCTGGCCTGTTCCCCAGCTCTTGTATGCATAAATAAATAAATCTTTAAAAAAAAAAAGACCAAACTGTGTTGTCATTATCACTTCATTAAATTAGCCTAGAGCGCTCCTCACCCTGAACCCCCAGCGTGGGGGTCTGCTTTAGAGTTCAAAGAGCTGGTTTTGAAAACTGGTGTTGAATACCTTCTAGACTGTCCGGGCACAGCCCAGTGCTGGGCATACCACTGAACCTCACTTTATATTGAGATGGGATGTTGTGAGGAGTTGAGATAATGCAGGGGTTTGTGGTACAGTTTATCAAAATAATAGGTATTTGATAAATGGCAAAGCTATTAATAACAATGATGAGCATTTATTGAGCAGTTACTATGGCAGGCACCAAGCTGAACACTTTTAAATGTATTAATTATTTTAATCCCCACCTTAATCTCACCCCCACTTTATGGATGATAAAATGAAGCTCAGAGAATTCAAATAACACATTTTAAGTTCACACCGATCAAATGTTAATGGAGCTGAGATTCAAACCCCGGCAACCTGACATCAACACCTCTGCGATAAACACACTGTGCACGCGGGCGCCCACTCATCCCTCAGAACGCGGCTGAAGTCTTCCAGACCCGCAGCCCACAGGTTGGGAGCTCCTGTGACAGGTAAGACAGAGACCTTTGGCTTCTGACAAAACATCTCTGACATCAGCAGGGCTTGGTACTAATTTTTATAATTTTATAGCAAGAGGAAGACAGATAAAAAAGAAACAGAGGTTCAGAAAGTTACCCAGAAACAAAGACCAAATGTCCTAGGATTTTGGAGGGCAGAGTGCAACTGTTCAGAAACGACCTTGGACAACACTTCCCCCTGGACAACCTCTCAGGGTCCGCGTTCCAGAATTATCACCCAGTCGTGCATTTTCCTAAGTCACACACAACTTTCTAAAAGTCTGAAGCAAACAAACCACGTGCAAAAAATAGAGCTTCTCTTTAGTAAAACATGAATGTGGAGAACTGCTGGGGATGTTTTCCTGCATTGGTATAAAAGGTGTGAAGATTCCCCCTTGTCTCTCTTCTGGCTGGTGAGGTGGGAGGGGAGGGGTTTTCTCTATGACCCGCTCTCCACCCCCAACCCCAGTGAACAGTTTTGAGTTTCTGAGTTCTAGCTCCGCTTATGGGAGATTTGAAGTCTATTTAAGAGGAATCTTTGGGGGCTGGGATTAAGGGAAGTGGCTCACCCAAACAGTGGATGACCTGGGACACTAACAGTCACACCCCAAGCGCTGGCCCAGCCTGGCGTGGTGCAGGGGAGTGATGCTCTTGGCCCCTGGCTGCTTGCAGGGGCAGGAGAGCAGCCAGAGCTGGGCTGTGGCTCCAGGGACATCGGGGAGGGGGACAGTAGCCACAGAGGCATCAGATGGCCACCTCTGCACTTTGGGACTCTTGTCCCGTCTTGGGAGTGGATGTCAGGCAGGTTTGCCTCCCCTGACTGGTCTTGAATGACCCAAAGTGGTCAGGGTGATGGGGAGGGGAGACACTCCCCAAAAGCTGATCCTGGACTCTGCTAAACTAACTAGCAGGTGCTCTAGACATTTGAAACTCAATCTGGATATAAACTTTTAAAACACCCTGTGAGTTCCTTCCCCATTACACAAGTGTGACAACTGTCTCCTGCCTCATGACCCTCCAGGGGACAGTGGCTGCTGGAATGGGGACTTGGTGCAACCCAGCACCCTGATCGCCAAGTTTTCTGGTCCCTATCACTCATCTGAGTTTAATTCACCCGGAACCACAAAGCCCCTTTGTGTGTGGTGAGCCTGGGCAATTGGAAGGCTTGGGCTGGTGCTGTCCTCCAAGTTAGCAGAGAAAGGTCCCTTTACTGATGAGGCCAGAGCCAGGAAAAACAGAAGGTCTAGGAGGAAAAGTAACCTGCCACCAAAAAGCTCCCGTCTTATGGAAAACTAGTATCACATTTGATGATCGCTCATGCGACACAACGGGACTTTCATTATTCATTGTGCTTCGAACAAAAGATCTTTCTTTCTGCCCTGTGCTGAACCATTTTTAAATTACCTGGAGATGGAAACCAGTTTTGAGAGCCCCAGGAACAGTCTCTGTTGGCAACTTGCACCCACCCTTGACGAGGGCCGAGCACTTCAGCCAAGACCCCAAAAACCCATCCAAGTACATCATGAGGCCTCAGAGGATACAATCAACGTTACTGAGAGTTTCGTCGGAAGATGGAAGACAGGATACATTGCACGCCGCAGAGCAAAGCTTAATTAAAAAGTCCATGAAAGCGTCTGTTCTCTCCTCCTGCCCCAGAATTTCCTTCTGGGCTGCTGGCCCGGTTTGCCCCAGCTTCACCCCACTCCCTCGCCACACCTTCTCTCTGCTCAGCACTCCCTGCCTCCTGGGCAGAGCAACAGAGACCACCTGGCGTCCCACCTTGCAAACGTCTCCACTCCCTCCAAGCAAGATCCACTCTTGTTTGAGAGAGACTTAGCATCCACTCTCCTTGCTGTTGGCTGTGGGAGATGTAAAGAAGTAATTTTTCCCTTCCATAAGGGAAGGGAATTTCTGCCATATTTTTTGGAGATTAGTAAACACAAATATCACCCCATCCTAACCACCCCCATCATCAAATATGAAGCCAGAATCTCTAGAATTTATAGGCAGAGGAAAACAGTGAAAGAGGCAAGGCTGGAGAATTAAATGATCATCCCTTACCTAGTGGGCCCTGGCAGGACCCATGGGTGCTTTGGGGGGGGGAGCTTTGGGAGTGAGGGGCTAGGGAGGTGGGTGCTGGCTCCTGGCTTGGGTCTGGTGACCTGGATTCAGCTTTGGGCTGGGCCTCACTTGGCTCCATATCTGATGCCAGCAAATGTTTGATGGACGAATGCTTTGGGCACGCCCCTTACTTCTCTGCCTCAGTTTCCTCACTTGTAAAATGGGACAATACCCCCTTCCTGTCTCCGTCTAGTTTGCAGTGAGGGTCATATGAGTTAATAGATGTGAAAGAGCCAAGGAAATGTAAAGAAATGAAACCCTTCCCTGAGCTCTCCGGACTGTAACCTTTAGCTCCAGGTAAAGTAGGCTTCCCTCTTTCTCTCCTTCCTGAGGCATTTTCCCTTCATTTGCTCAGGTTCTGCCTCCTTTCCAGTGGCCATTCCTCCCCCATCAAAAGCCAGCTCAGTGAAGGGCCAGCTGTCCGTCATTTACAAGATATGAATTTCTTTCTTTCTTTTTTTTTTAAAAAAAGGTTTACTTGGGCCTCCCCGGTGGCGCAGCGGTTGAGCGCTGGCTTGCGAAGCTGCCCGCAGCCTCTGCGGCTCCTGTTCGATCCCCGGCTGCTCCCCGGCCACCGGAGGAGGGTCCCACATGGCGCGCAGACCTCTCCTGCCGCCCGCTGCTCCCCTCAGCAGTGTACTTCGGTCCTTCTGCCTGCTCTGCTCCCCGCTCTGGCTCTGGTGAATTCTCTCACCCTCCTGCGCTTCTGACTGTACCCAGTGCTTGTATAAATAAATAAATAAATAAAACAAAATAAATCTTAAAAAAAAAAAAAGGTTTACTTATTTATGACAAGAACTGGGGTACAGGCCAGAAGTGTGGGAGGTGAGAGAGACAGAGTGGGGAACAGAACAGGCAGATAGACCCAACAACACTGTTGAGGGGAGAAGTGGGCGAGTCAGGAGAGGTCTGAGGCACCATGTGGGTAGATCCCTGGCCGGGGATCGAACTGGAACTCATGCTGCAGAGGCTGCTGACAGCTTCACAGCATTGCACTCAACCCCTTGCGCCACCAGGGAGGAGGCCCCCTGATACGAATTTCAACCCACACCCCCTCTGCCCAGTTGCAGGCTTTCACCCTGATGCCGGCTGTGATGGGAGGGCTTTGTGGCAGGGGTCTCCAGCTTTGGTGGGCACCAGAGGGCAGCGTCTAGCCATGCCCTGGGATTTTGTTTCTGTAGGTTTGGGTCAAGAATTTTGTGTTTCCTCAAAGCAGTGCAGGCGGTTCTGATTCAGGTGCTCTGCTGGCAGGACACGGAAGAACACTGATTCCTAGAGTTACAGACTCTGAGAAGAGAGAGGAGAGGCATTTGGGAGTGGGAGGGGGGCTCCCACGGAGCTCAGCTCCTCAGTCTTCCTAGAGCAGTTCTGCGGGCGGCAGAGAAAGCCAGTGGTTTGACAAAAGTCAGAGTCGTTGCTGTTACTGCAAAGTCTTTTGATCCCAGCTGCCCTTCCCAAACTTTGGGAGGTCAGGTGGTACAGTTCCTAGGCCAGTGACTGAGCAGGCCTGGCTGCCCCCCAGGCTAGCATACACGCTTGCACGATGCGTCATGCTCACAGCCAGAGCTGTGTGTGGGGGGGCCCTCCTGGGCCAGGAAGTGTGTGTGGGGTCCTCCCTGAACTTCACTCCCTCCTCCAGGCCCCACTGAATCACATGACATCTACATCCTTGGCATCTCTGGAAGCGCCCCCTCCTCCCAGCTCTGCTGCCACCAGGAGGTCCTAGTCCAGAGCCAGGCCAACTCCTCCGAGCTGCTCCATGGCGTAGTCAGCACTGAGTGGGGCATCTTCCCGGCTGCAATCGCCTCTTCGTGGGCGACGTGACTCCATCTGCACATTGGAGGGCATGTCCTCTGGCATAGATGACTGGCCAAGGCAGGCCCCTGACGCGGGGTGGACCACTCGGACCACTCAGCACGTTACAGAGAAAAGAGTGGTCCCTCCTTAGAGGTGGACACTGCAGGGTGCAGGGGGTGGCCTTATTCCTCACAACGTGGTCAGGAGGAGAAGCAGACAGGAGACTGAGAGGGGTCAAAGCTGGGAGGCAGGAGGAAGGTGTGTCAGGAGGGCATGAGGGCTGAGAATTGACCATGAACGTGGCCACATGGGGTCACTGAAACCTGGCCACCCATCGCCGAGGCTGTGGCTGTGGAGGCTTGTTGGGGTGGGGCCCCAGGGAGCAGGAGCCGAGGGACAGAGATCGCAGTGCAAACCAGGACAGAGCAACGCAACAGTGGGGCTCCAGAAAGAAGTGGGGGTCAGAGTGGCTGGTTTGTGTATGTATTTCAAGAGGAAAGAAGTAATAGCTTGTTTGTTTGCTTGTGAGAATGGCCCAGCCAGGGGGGAAACTGGACGGCTCTGGGGGTTGCGAGGGATGTCCCTGTGCAGGCGAGGGGACAGCAGGCCTTGCGCGGCGTTTCAGCCACTCCGGCCACAGAAGTGATGTGCGGTGCGGGCTTCCGTGTTCACACCGGCTGGGAGGCAAGGCACGTGGCGGGGGGGAGGCCTTTTGAGGAGTGAGAAGAGCAGGAAATAGTCACTGGGGAGAGAGACGAGGGGCGCGTTGTGTTGGGCCAGAGATGCCTGGGCCCACACGTGGGAGCAGACGTGAACTAGGCGACACCTGCCAGAGGATGAGTCCAGCCTCACGCCCTCCTCTCCTCTCTGGCTTCCCCGGAAGGGCCCATCCTCTGGGGAGGCAGAATAGGAGGCACCTGGGCAGGTGCATCTGTAGCAGGTAGATGTCACCTTGGCCACCTTCCCCTCACCCTCCCAGCACCGTCGGCTGGCCCTGCTGGATCTTCCCCCTCATCCTGCCCCCACGTGCCTCCTGTGTCACAACCCAAGTCTGATTCAAGTCTACTCTCTAGAGGTGGATTCTGATGCCCTGAGAGTAAAACAGGCTGCTTTGGGAGGAGTCCACCACCCCCTCCCTGTGCTTGGAGGGGTGCTCTGAGCCGGGGTGGGGTGGGGTGGGGAAATTTTCAAATTGGGGAGGAGCTGCATTAGTTAATCTTGGAGTCTTAGCTGGATGACATCAGCTAAGGTCATTCACGACTCCAAACCTCAGTTTCCTCATCTAGAATAAGGAAGCTGGGCCGAGCTCACGGGCTGCTGTGGGGATTCACTGAGCGGACGCTCCTCCAGCACTTGACGTGATGAGCTTGCACTGGTCATTAATGTTGCCATTTCTTTACAACCCTGTAAAATTCCAGTCTGAAATAAATGGCCAGCGCAGGAGAAAGAACTGTCAGAGATGGGGTGTGTGTTGGTGTTTTGGTAGAGCAAGGAGGGAAGAGAGGGCTGAGCGGGGAGGTTTACTGGCTGAGCAGATAAAGAGGAGACGTCCTCCCTCTAAGCAATGGGCTCCCGGCAGGGGTCAGGCCTGAGAGAACCCCACTCTGCCCCCTGGCTGTCCATGGCCTCGGCCAAGACTCTTAGCTCCTCTGCAGAGTTCTCCGGCGATGACCATCTTCCCAACCTCCTAACACACAGTATCCAAAGCATTTTGGCATAACCGTCTCCTTGGATTCTCCCAACAATTCCCACCTGCGAAGAGGACATTGATACTCCCATTGTTCAGATAGGGAAACTGAGGCTGGAAGGAATCATGGAGCCAGGACTCAGGCCAAGCTGATCCAATCAACCTTTTCAGCAGGCCAAGCTGTTCTGGATCAGGGAGGTCTTGCGGCAAATTCACTGAGTGATGGCTTCACCCTCAATGAGCCCAAGGGCCCCACCTGCAGGTGAGGATGGGCCTGGATGTTCTGTGGAGGCCCACCCCTCCCCACCCCTCCCCACCCCCCATTTTATAAAAAGGTGCTTGGAGCCATGGGTGCGGCTCCCAGGGGCCAGAACAATGCTCCAGGCTGCCTCTGCTCAGAACTCCGTGTTCCCACCCTGCTGCCCAGGTCCCCTCGCCAGCACGCCTGGCTGCGTCCCAGGCAGCAGGGCAAACAAGCCCCTATTGATTCTGGGCTGAGGCTAGAAGAATGCCCCTTTGTTGAGGGTGCTGCCCTCCTCCTCTGTGTGTCCTTGCTCCCAGGAGAGGCGTTCAGGTAGGAAGCAGCCCAGTTAGGGTTCCTTCCCCAGGAGCCCCAGGGGGAGCAGGGGATAGAACACTCCCCTGCTCCCAGAGGAGACCTCCAGATCCGGCCTCTCTTCTCTCTGTCAACTCCCAAGCTTTGTCTATTCTTTCTCCTCACCCTGGCCACGCTGTCATTACTCATGGAGGTCCAGCCCTAGATATCTTGGTGTTAAAATCTCCCCACATTTCCAGGTCTCTTGGGAATGCCTGCTGCTCCCTGCCTCCCCAGGGAATGGGGGCTCGCTGAGAGGAGGACACAGGGCTTGTTCTTATCTGGGCCCCTGGGCCCAACCTGGAACTTGATCCAGAAGAGACATCAGATCTCCAGGAACAAAGTAACCAATTTCTGCCAATGACGCAGGCCCCTCCCAGTCACCTAAGTCTGAAACCTGACCAGTTCCTCCTGGGTCACACAGGTCTGATTTTTCTTGAAAAGTCGCCCAAAATCCTTAGCCCAGGCTTTGCAACCCTCCCCAAGGGAGCATCAATATACACAAGCTCTCCTGCGTGTACCCCTCCTCCTGCTGCCCTGCACTCTCCATGGACTTACTTTGGCCCTGTTTATTGAGCATATACATGGCTTTTAGAACTGGATTGCCCAGTGAAGGAGGCTGATCATCCTCTCCCTCAGGATCTTACAGTCTTTTGGGGGGTAGGTAGGTAACAAACACGTACATAAATGGCTAAATTATATAGTCTTGTAGGGGGTGCCCAGTGCTCTGAAGAAAACCACAAGGAAGGAAGTGGAGAGTGAGGAGAGAATGTGTGTGTGCCAGGGAGGCAGTCGCTGGGGTGGGCGCTGATGGGAGGGTGGGTGCTGAGACCACGAGGAAGCTTAGAACTGTGCAGGGCGCCATGCAAAGCTGCTGTTTCATCACCATTGGTATCTCCAGGCTGTGTCCTGCTGGGTTTTCCACCTGAAGTGCCCTCCTCAAGCCTCTCCATCTATCTCAGACATTACCTGGATTCCAAGACCCAATGCCAGTTTCTCCATCCCAGGGCTTCCTTCTTTCCTGCAGACCACCATCTTCCCTCCTTCCTGATTCCTAAGATGGTACCTCTGGTCTTAGGGCTTAATTGCCTCAACTGTTCAAGCTCAGATTCTCAAACATTGATTCAGCATTGCTGCATGCCTGGCACTATGCCAGCCTGCAGGAAAGTGACCCTGGTAATCCCTGCCACCTCCTCTGAGGCTCACATGAGACCTGGTGGAGGCACGATTTGAATGGCTGGCATCTGAGCTCCTGAGCCCAGGTCCATTCTTACTGGCTGGAAGCCACTGCTCCCTGTAGGTGACTTGGTCGTGGTATTCAGGGGCTCCAGGCCCGGCTCTAATCTCCTCCCCTGTCTTCTCTTTCATAGGGGCCCTCTGCTCTAGGGGGCCATGAGGGTGATCACCCTGCTCATCTCTGCACTCCTGGCAGATTCATTTGCTTGTAGCACAAATGAATGCCCATCTGCAAACCCACAGGTGACAGCCTGGGACAGGGATGCCAAGGGGAGGCACTGCCCCCACATGTTCTCCCCTCCCCTCCCTCAATGGTTCCCAGCTGTAGCTGTAACAACTCTTCAAGGACACTGACCCATCTGGATGGCTCTATATAGGATGTCAATGAGAAAACAGCAGTAGCAGCCGAGAGTAGCTCTTCCACCGAGGCCTTGCAAAGTGAAAGGAATCACAGGGCACTCTACAGACCCTCCCACAGGGATCCTCATCATACCCCAGGATGCATGTGTGACCACATATGACATGACACTGAGTCTCAGAACTGAGGTCACAGAACTGACTGATGCCGGAACTCACCCCCACTCCAACCTGGGTCTGGTGAACTGCAGGGTCCTGATCTTAACCTCTGCAACCCAGTTCTGAAAGCAGGTGTTCCAGAGACCGATCCCAGCAGGGGGTGGGTGAGGAAGGCTCCTCAGGGAGGAGCACTCCCACCAGGGCCACCAAGGACACTGCGGAGATACTGGAGACCCTGGCTTTGCCTTCTCCCAGCTGTGTGTCCTAGCTCACGGGGATCACCCTCTCTGTGCCCTCAGTTCCTCAGCTGTGAAATGGGATGATAAGCCCTCCCTCCCCCGCTTGCTGCAGGAGAGAAGCAGGCTGAGGTTTGTGGACATGTTTTGAGGCTGTAACGCACCACGCTCAGTGTATTATTATCCGTCCCCCGGCCTTCTGGAAGGAGTAGTAGGAGCATCAGAAGCAGCACTGGGGGCGAGGGGAGGAAAGTGCTGGACTGGGCTCTCTCTGGGTAGAGAGGCAGGTGGATGTCTTGCTCAGCCAACCTCACATGACAGGCGAAACCTGCTAACTAGGTCACCTTGCAGTAGGAAAGAGCTATTCCGGGATCCGCCTGCCACTGCACCGAGCAGGAGCTGGGGAGCTGGGTTATTTCTGGTGGCACAGAAAGCTCATCCAACAGCTTGATCTTGGATCCTGGTCCTGCCTTTGTGCCTTAAGCCTTGAGAGGCTTGGCGCCCTGGTGGGCACTGTGCTGACGCCCTCTGCGCAGTTGCCCTGGGCTAAGGGGTAGTGTAAGAGGCCAGGAATGGACACTGAGCAGGTTTTCTGATCCAGCAGACTGGGTAAAGGAGGAGTCAGAGTCCTCAGTGGTTTTTTGCAGGTCTTTTATTGGGATTACCAGGTACACGGCAGGCAGGGGTGCAAGTCTTCACTCTATCTGGCCTCTCTGGCCTTCTCTGCTTCTCTCTCGAATTCTGTTCGTTCTCGGCTTCTTGGCTTCTTCTGGCGTCCCTGTGACGCCGCCCTTAAAAGTCCAGTCTCAGCCCAGGTGAATCCCATCTACCTATGCCCACACCCTACTCCAGGTGCCCGCCATCAGGCATGCATTCAGGACCGCAAGGATCCATCATCTATCCTGATGGCGGGAGGGCAGAAAAGCCTGACATTTTCTTTACCCTACAGTAGAAACCTGACACCTCACAGCATGAGCGCCCCTGCGGTTAGGGGCGCTAATCCCCTGAGGTTAGGGATAACCCCAGGAAATCACCCCAGGGCAGCCATGGCTGAGGGCAGCAAGATGCTGGGCTTGCATTTCCCTGCCAGGCCGTGACTCTCAGCTCTCGATGCAGTGGCCTCTGACACGGGGCGTTACTCTTTACCACTGGGGGCCTGGGTTTCTAGGCTTGTTTGAAGATTAAATGAGGTAATGGTAAAGCACCAAGCACAGGGTCTGGCCCAGAGCAAGGGGTTGCTGAATGATATTGTTCCTAACTGAGTTTCTGGGGTGTCCACGCTGCCATGGCAGCCGTGGGAAGGACAGTGAATTGCCGGCAGTTGCAGGGTGGAGGTGCGGGGTGGAGAAGTGACTGCCCTGGATAGGGGGGTTTGGGGGGCTCTGCCTCTGGATTGATGAAGAGAGCAAAGAAAAGAATCTTTTCAAAAGGAACCTGGGATTTTGAGGTCAAAGACTGACCTCTGTAAGCTCTGGGTGCGCGGTCGCCTATGCTCAGACAAGGAATCAGGGAGGTCATTAGTGCAAAGCCTTTAGCACAGGGCCAGGCACGTGGTCGCACCCAAGAAATGCCTGTGATTGTTGTCACCTCCTTCAGTCGTCACAGCCACCCCAGGAGGAAAGTACTGTCTTCATTTACGGATGAGGAAATGCAGGCATGGAGTGGCGAAGTCCTCTCCCCAAGGGCTCCCAGGTAGGGAGCAGTTTTTTTTTTTTAATGAGTAAGCATTTATTTTTATTTAAAGATTTATTGATTGATTATTGATTGATACATACATACATACAAGCACTGGGTACAGTCAGAAGCGTGGGAGGGTGAGAGAATTCACCAGAGCCAGAGCGGGGAGCAGAGCAGGCAGAAGGACCGAAGTACACTGCTGAGGGGAGCAGCGGGCGGCAGGAGAGGTCTGCGTGCCATGTGGGACCCTCCTCTGGTGGCCGGGGAGCAGCCGGGGATCGAACTGGCGCTGCAGAGACTGCGGGCAGCTTCGCAACCCAGCGCTCAACCGCTGCGCCACCAGGGAGGCCCATTTTTGTGGGGATTTGAATCCAATCTGGATCTGGGACTGACATGTTCACCGCCATTCCCCTTGCCTGGCATGTAGTAAGTGCTCGATAAAGTATATACAGATACACACATATAAATTATATATAGAATCATGAATTATATATGGTGTATGAGCAGATACAGAGATACACCAGGTGCCCAGCATGCCATGGTTGCATACCGGCTGGTCGGGAGCCGCACCTGTGGCTGTTGTGGTGCTTAATCTCATTGTGATCTTTGTGCAGAATCTCAGTGGAAATTAGAGGCTTCAGCATGGCTGTCGAGGTTAGAGGGTTTTCTAATGTATGAGACAAAAGGCAACAAACCCCTATCAAGGGGCAAAAAAACTAGAGTCTAAGCAACTTCCTTGCAGCATTCCCTGTAACTACCAAAAGCAGAGAAAATGTATGTATGGAACAATTCGGGAGTCATTAAGTGAATTAGGGTTGATCGCTGGGTGGAAAATTACACACCCGTTTAAAACGATGATAATATGACTTAACATGGAAAATGTTTATTATGCAATTACTATTAAAGGGAAAAGACTGGATATTAAATTCTGTTTCTGCTCTAATTATACTTCTATTAAAAAAATCAGCTGAAAACCTGAGAGCGAATATGCAGTTGGTGTGTTCAATGCTGGGATTGAGGGTTTCTTTTCATAATTGATTTAATAATTCAGCCAGAGTTCACTGAGCGCTTACCAAGTGCCAGTCGCCATGGTAAGTGTGGCCGTTAGTATGGATTACATCGGGCTGCAGGAAGGCTTAGAGGACAAATAGGTCTTATTGCCTTGAAGCATATTCTAGGGACCTCAGACACTGGTGACTGCAGCTAGGGAGTGTCCTTTCCCACGTGGTCTGGCAGTGCCCATTACCATGCCCACATTCCCGCCAGCAGGGTGAAGATGGGAAGGAGAGGGCACACCCTTCCCCAGGAAAGGCAGGGCATCAGCTCCATACTTCCACAACGGTCAGACTTATCATCTGGTCGCCCTTGCAAGGTAGACGGGGACCTGTCACTGCTTTCGGAGGCTGAGCATTCTAGCTAATGCAGGGGAAGGGAGGCCAGCAGCGGGGGTCTCTTGCGAGCCTGCCAGATTCAGTAAGTCGCGGCCACAATCCTTGAAAACCTACTGTTGGGTGAAAGAGGAAAATACAGGCCAAGAAATAATTACAAGACAGTCTGAGAAGTGGTGACCAAGCTGTCGGTCTACTGGGGCCGGATAGCCAGCACTGCCTGGTGGGGCCACCTGCAGCTCCAGCTGCCCTGCTGTCTTTGCCACCCTGGGCCACATGGCACTGTGTTTCCCTCATCACCACCCCCACCCTCAAGATCTGATGCTCCCACCAGTGCATGTGGCGCTCCTGACCAACAGGGACCACTTGGGAGCATGAACAGAGTGCTGGGCGCAGCATCTGGAGCGGCTGTAGCCCTGTCCCCTGAAGGCAGGGGGCTTTGACAGCATCCTGAGCCCACGCTTCCTATTGTGGATACATGTCAGCTTCCTATTGAATAAACTGAGTTTATTCAACAACTTGTTTGATCTTTGAGGGAGGTGCCTAGGTAGCCTCCCAAGAAACCCATCAGACCCCATTCCAAGTTTTTTGGTTTAAGGTAATTACTTGAGGCCAAAATAAACTCAGCTAATTCAGGGGTCAGGATAGTTAACAAGCAGTTTTGCTAAGATTCAATTCCAAGTGGCTTTCCATGCTCCCCTCACCTCCCTCATGACAGGTGCAATGAAAAGCCAGGAGGGTATTTAAGGAGGGCAAGGGAAGGGTTTCCAGACGGGGAATCAGCAATATGCAGACCTGGAAGCCTTCACTTCCGTCTGTAGCGTATCGATCATGCAGCCAAACCACCACCGAGCACAGAAAATACGTAAAGCTCTAGAGGGACGGGGAGCTGGCAGCTGGTGATGGAGCTCCATGAAGAGGCTGGAACTCTGCCACCCAAGTCAGGCCTGGTTTCTGCTTTGCTGTGTGATCCTAGGCATACCTTCAATTCTAAGAGTTATCAAGAGTCTGAAAGTAAATAGTTTGCAATTAAGTCTCTATGAAACATGGTAGGGTAAGGAAAAATGTCAGGCTTTTCTGCCCTCCCGCCATCAGGATAGATGACGGATCTGCGGTCCTGAATGCATGCTTGATGGCGGGCACCTGGAGTAGGGTGTGGACGTAGGTAGATGGGATTCACCTGGGCTAAGACTGGGCTTTTAAGGGCGGCATCACAGGGACGCCAGTAGAAGCCGAAAGAGAAGCCGAGAGAGAAGCAAGAAAAGCAGAAACCGAGGGAAGGCCAGAGAGCCCATAGAGTGAAGGCCTGGTGGGAGCTGGGAGGCCTGCCAGCCTCCCAGCCCCCCAGTACCCCTGCCTGCCATGTACCTGGTAATCCCAATAAAAAACCTGCAAAACCACTGAGGACTCTGACTCCTCCTTTACCCAGTCTGCTGGATCCTAGAAAACCTGCATCGTGTCTATTCCTGCCTTTACAAACATCTACGTAAATATCTATACAAATACTTGTTACAACACAATATTTATGGAAACTTTAGAACACCACTCCGTCAGGGACCTGGTTACCTGTAGTGAGGTATCATGGGTGGTGCCTCCCACTGCAGACTATCTGTGGGCAGCTCCCGAGGGCCCAGCCTCTAGGGCCCATCCAGGCACTTCCCACCAGTATGGCAGCTGAAGAAGCCCTGGACACCTCTTTGCCTCCTGAGTGGTCTTCCTGCAAAACAGCCAACATTATCTTTATAAAATCAGGTCCAGTGAAATAAGCCAGCCTGAAAAGACAGCATACTCTAAGAGTCCAAATATATGACCACCTGAAAGAGGCAAACAAACAAACACCAAAACCTAAAATACAAAACTATGGGGATGGTAAAAAGATGACTGACTTCCAGAGTTTTCTTGGAGAGGGAGGGGTGCATACACAGAGCACAGGGGATTTCCAGGCAGTGAAACTCTTCTGTATGATACTGTCATGGTGGATACAGGTCACTCATTGTGCATTTGCCAAAACCCTTGCATAGCACAGAGTGAACCCCAGTGTAAACTTTGTGCACCAGCTAATGTACTAATATTGGCTCATTAATTGTAGCAAATACATCACACTAACGAAGATGTCAATAACAGAGGATAGTGTGTGTGTGTGTGTGTGCGCACAGCACGCACGCATGCTCACATGCAGGGAAGAGGAAGTTTTCGTAAGTGGAAACCACTTTCCACCCAATTATTCTGTAAACCTATAACTACCACAAAAAAAGCCTCTTAAAAAATCAGATCCTATCCCTGTGATTTCCCTATTTAAAATCTTCTAGCTGGCTCCTATTGCACCTTGAAAATAATAAGTAATAAAAACTAGTAAACCTCCTTCTGCTCACGACCACGGGAGCCTCCAATTTCCTCACTTTGTAAGGGAAGCTGCATTGACCTTCCCAGTGCTGTAAAGTTTAACTGCACGGATGCACGTAAATGCTGGCCCAGTGGTGGAACATGGTAAGTTGGCGAAATGAATGTTATTTCCCTTTCCTGAGATCCACTCCTCACATTGACATGGAAGCAGCCTCCTGCTTAAAAATCCTGCGCTCCTTCAGTGGCCGCCACAAAACATCAGAGCTTCTTAGCTCGGCCTCTGGGACGGCCCAGGCCATTCTACCTGCTATCTCTTTACAACTAACCTACAACCATTACGGGGAATCTTGCACATATGGCCCTATCTTGTAGACTCTGTACTTTAACATATTCAGGGTTCCAAGGAAGCCTGAAGAAAAGAAGTCTATTTAACCTTGTTCATATCCAGAACTTCCCACATACATTTGACCCTATTAATATCCACAGCATAATGCTGTTGTTTCCTGAATAACACCCACTGCAATTTCCTGCCTGCATGCTCCGCGTAGGCTCACCTTGCTCTCCACCAAGACCTTCCTCTCCAGCACATCCCTGGAGGCGGGGATCGGGGCCTCTCCTTGGTCTGGTAGAGTGGCCCCTCCTCTGGGCTTCCTTAGTTCTCTTTCTTCCTCCTGTGACACCTCCCCCACTCCCCCCCACCCCGCCTCGCTTCCTTCCCCAGCGCTTGCCCCCCACCACCCCGTTCCCCTAAGCTCGTTTCAGTTCATCTGGTCTCAGTTCTCAGAAAACCATCCAAGGCACCTCCTTGAAGACCCTTTTCTCTATGCCCCAGTCCAGAAGCAGCTCTTCCCTCACGCCTATAGAGTAAAAGCGTGGTGAGGGTTGGAGCTATATTAAAATTCTCCAGTGCTTTACACTTAGTAGGTTCCTCAGTGATTGTATGTTTATTTGTGCATTTGACTGACATTTATTGAACACCTATTATGTGTCCTATGCTGAGGATGGTAGATACAAAGGGAAAGCAGACAGGTGTGGAAGGCAGTGAGGGAAGTGGGGGATAAAATGACTGGAGCAGACAACATGGGTTCAAATTCTGATTCCAGCATGTATAGCCCTGAGCAAGTTACCTGATCTCTCTGGGTCTCAGTTTTCTTATTTTTTTAAAAAAATATTTATTTGTGCATGCAAGAACTGGGGTACAGGCCAGAGGTGCGGGGTGTGTGTGTGGGGGAGGATTCACCAGAGACAGAGTAGGGAACAGAACAGGCAGATTGATTGAAGTACACTGCTGAGGGGAGCAGGAAACGTCTGCTTCACCACATGGGTAGCTCCCTGACCGGCCGGGGATCGAATTTGTGCTGCAGAGGCTGTGGACAGCTTCATAGCACTGCATGTAACCCCTTGCACCACCAGGGAGGCCCCTCACTTTTCTTATTCTTAAAACAGGGAAAGCCATAACTATTTTAAGGGGGGGTACCTGTGAGGGTTAAATGAGATGATAAATGTGAAGTGCTTGGAACAATGTGTAGCTCATAGCAAGGGCTGTTCAGATGTTGGTTATGATTGAAATGAATGATTTTTGTTTTTTGTTTTTTGTTTTACAGAGTTTGTTGTCTAACAGGGTAGAGAGACAGTGAACAACTAATGACACTGTAGGGTAAGGAAAAAGTATCAGGCTTTTCTGCCCTCCCGCCATTAGGATAGATGACGGAACCCTGTGGTCCTGAATGCATGCCTGATGGCGGGCACCTGGAGTAGGGTGTGGGCATAGGTAGATGGAATTCACCTGGGCTGAGACTGGGCTTTTAAGGGCGGCGTCACGGGGACACCAGCAGAAGCAGAACGAAGAAGCAGAACCACCAGAGAACACGGGAGAGCCCAGATAGAGTGAAGGCTTGCTGGGGGCTGGGAAGCCTGCCAGCCTCCCGGCCCCTCTCCCCCCAGCACCCCGCCTGCTGTGTACCGGGTAAATCCCAATAAAAGCCTGAAAAGCCACTAAGGTCTCCTGGACTCTCCTCCTTTACCCCGTCTGCATAGAATCCATAGAACCTGCTCCATGCCCTTCCTACCCCTACACCTGGTAAATCCCAGTAAAAGCCTGCAAAAGCCACTGAGGGCTCCAGGACTCTCCTCCTTACCCCGTCTGCTCGGGTCATAGTAAACCTGCTCAGCGCCCCTTCTAGCCGTTACAGACACAAATAATGATTTAACTGTTTTGCTAAGTGTCAGGATGGAAAGGAATAGTGCACCATGGGAGTGTGAAACAGCTGTCCCAGTCTTGTCCAAGAGTCGAGGAAGGCTTCTCAGAGGACCTGACATGGAAGCCAAGATGGGGGATGAGCAGGTGTGCCAAGCCCAGCGGAGCAAAGCATGTGCAGAGACGCTGAGTTGTGAAGGAGCAGCGTGTTTTGGAGGGAATTCAGGGAGAAGCCAGAGTGACAGAAGCACAGAGAACAGGGGGCAGACAGAAAGGGGGTGGGTTGCAGAGTAGGGAAGATCTCATAGGCCTTTGGGCTTCATCCCAGAAGCGTTGGGAAGCAGCAATTATCTGCATCTTAACAGGCGGTTGAAGGGGAAGAGTGTGCAGGTGGGAGAAGCTGGTGCTTGGCCTGGGGTGCCTGATGTGGGGAAGGAGAGATGCGAGCCCTAGAGAATGGTCTGGAAATCAAAGACACCTGGGCAGTTGTGGGAAGATGGGTGGTGAGGATGCATCTAAAGTCATGGCCTGAGGTCTGAGCACCTGAGAAACTGAAGCTGGAACTCCCCAGGTGCACGGGATGTGATGAGTTCAGACTGGCACACTGAGATTGCTATGGGGTTAATCGTTGAAGAGGAGTAAAGAGAATACATTAAACCAAATCACACTATATTAAGAATATAAAAGTAGGCGAAGTAATTACACGTTGAACAGAGACTTTGGGTTGGAAGAGAGATAACTTGCGTGTTATATCAAGAAAAGGTGGAGCTATTCCTTTTTTTTTTTTTTTTTTAATAGACGAGGTTATAAATGGGGATTTTTTAGTGCAGGGAGAGGTAGGCGGGAAGCTGGGCCGGGTTTAGGCCAGGGCAGGCTCACCACAGTCACTGGCATCCCCAGCCCTGGGAGTGGGTGAAACATGATAGGAATCAGGAAGCAAGAACAGATAGACTCTGGGGTCCCTTAGGAGTTTCACTCACTCATTCATTCAACGAACATTTGAAAAATCTCTCTCCCAATGCTCTAGGGCTTGGGAATATAACTGATCTTAAAGCACCTTAGTGTCTGCTGAAGGCTACAGATAACAAACACGTCAGTATGTAATTTAACTTGAAGTTAAATCGCTATCAAGGAAAAGGGAGGAAAATCAAGGATTGCAGAATGCC
The DNA here is from genome assembly GCF_964194135.1 of Talpa europaea. Taxonomy (NCBI): domain Eukaryota; kingdom Metazoa; phylum Chordata; class Mammalia; order Eulipotyphla; family Talpidae; genus Talpa; species Talpa europaea. The sequence goes on from NC_140076.1 coordinate 24,903,710, forward strand.
AGGGAAAGTGCTAGAAGTCCAGGAGTCTTTTCCAAAGGTATTTGAGTTTCAATAAAACAATGGAGAAATGACAGATTTCTGACTTGGGAATACATATCCATCTTTGTTTTCATCATTCTTAAATATACATTATAAAATTATGGACAAATAAAATTTCATACACTATGAAATAATAGTCATAAAAAATAATGAAACCAATAGAAAATCAATAGGAGAAAGTTATAACAAAATTTCCCATCATTCCAAAAGCAGTAACTCATTAAGGAGGTTAGAGAAATTTGAAAAGCAGGTATGAAGAGGCTTCTGCAGTCTTTGATAATCCAATTAATAAAAAAAATAGGAGAGGATTGCACGGACACATCTTTAAATTTTTTGCAGACTTGACACAAACTACTGAGCTGACTAAGAGAACGTAAAATTTATAATGTCCCACTACAAAAGGACATTGATGACAAACTGGGTAATGAGTTTCGTCAATTAAGAGAAGATTTAGGATTAGTTATTGCACAAGAAACTTGAAGTGTCCTGAAAGAAATTTGACAGGTTTTCCCAAGTGTGACAATTCTAAAAATTTATAGAAGAGCAAGTAACCAAAAGCAATTTGTGAAACTGAAAGTTTTCTAAACTATCAATAAAGCATTTTTTTTTTCTATGTTGGAAAATAAAACCATGCCAGAGGGAAGGCTGAATCATCTCTCTTCTCTCTGTGGAAAAACAAAGTCATAAAATTGTTGTCATTTATGAAGAGAGAACCAAGGAAAATGCAGCTCAAAAAGAAGGAAATGATAAAGGTATGTCAGACAGGAAATAAGTAAAAATGTTACATACTTTTCTGGATTCTGTGACTTCTGAGCTATTTGTCGAACCTCTGAAAGTAATAATCTGTTGTGATTTAGTATCCTTAGAAGCAAAGCCTCACTTTTATGCCTGCATCTGTTAGCTCTTGCTACAACACCGCTGTGTAACATACCACCCCGAAACTCAGATCTGTAGCTGGGCTCTGTGACTTCAGCTGTGGCAGCGAGCCTGCTGATCCAGGCTGCTTCAGGCTCTGCTCCATGTGTCATATTCCTCCTGGTGCCAGTGTGCCCACTAGAGAATGTCCTTATCAAGGTTATCGCAAGGTACAAGGTGGGGGGTCAGACCCCACCTCAGAAATGGTGCACTGTCTTCTCCATCCTGTTCCTTTGGTCAAATGAATCATGAAGCTGGGGGGCTGAGTATCACATTGTATATAATCTTTTTTTGAGATTCACTTTTCTCACTAGTGTTCGACTGGTCAGACTGATTTCTACTTGAGATGTGCACCTGCAGCTCATTCATTTTGACTGTGGTCTATTGTGTGTGATGTATTAGCATGTGCTGTTTATTCATCACTCTCCCACTAAACTGCACCTGGGACGGATATTTTCTATCCATTCCTACAGAATGGATGATCCTCATTATGTCGGATCCTCATTCAGTGAAGCTGAGGGTCCATTGCAGCTCTGCTGGGGAAGAGTCTGCCAGCAGCAAGGTGAAGAGGGAGGGGATAATTATGAGCAAATAATGCAACAGATCCTCTGTGGTTTCCAGGCTTTGCTATGAGTGAAGCTGCTGGGTCACAAGCTGGACGAATACTCAGCTTGGTAACAGACCTTTCCAAAACCGTCATCCCAGCTCCTACTTGGCCCGCCACGCACCAAAGATCCTGCGGATCCACCACTGTTGTCGTAGGGCTGTTCCAGCACTGTTGTCGTAGGGCTCTTAACTCTGGCGAATCGAGAGGATGTCAAATAGTGTTTCCCTGAGGTTTCAATTTGCATTTTCCTCATGGCAAACCTTGTTTAACACCTTTCACACTGGCTGTCTATAAGCATTTCTCCTCTGAAATATCTTGCTCTTACTTTTTCTTTTTTTCCTTCTCTCTTACTGATTTATAGTTCTTTATATAAACTTCACATCTATCCTCTGGTGCTCGTGTGTGTGTTGAAATATTCTACTTCATTCCTTGTCTTTTCATTTTTAAGGTACATTTTGTTGAATATTTAGTTCTTGATTTTGATCAGTCCAATTTATCAATCTTTATTTTGCAGTAAATACCTTTGGGAGCTTCTTTAAGAAATCTTTCTCTATATTTTGCCTATATTTTCCAAGAGTTTTAAAGTTTTATTTTTGAAATTTAAGTTCATCTCTCTAGAACTGATCATTGCCTATGTTGTGAAGTAATTTTTTCCAGTGTCATTGATTGAACTTCCTTCACCATGATGTGCCATCTCTGCCCTATAGCAAAGCCCCAGACATGTGAGGGTCTGATTCTTTGCCTACTCTTGGGTCAGTCTGTCCTTTTGCGCACACCACAATATTAATAGCTTAGCTTAATAGTAAATCCTGATTTCTGCAGGGGCAAGTTCCTCCTCCCTGCTCTTGGTCAGAGCTGCCCCTTAGCACAACAGGGCACCATGATCCCCTGGTCAAACAGGAGCAGGACAATCCCTTACATAAGGGTGAGGGAATCAGAACCAAATTCAGATGGAATCTTAGCTTTGTTCTTTCTAGTGCGGGGCCTCAGGCACTTGGGGATCTTAGATTTCTGTATGTAAAGCTGAGGTAATGATACCTGACAAAATGTAGTAAGGATCAGATAAAACTAGAATGAGAAAAGAACTTGGCATGGTGCCAGTTAGTAGACCCTGAGTGTTTGTGAGATAAAGTCCAGAGAAGTTAAAGGACAGGCTTTAGGTCACACAACTAGACTGACTCTCACACTGCCTTCTTGATGCTGCCAGGATTCAAAGATAATTTCTAGGTAAGTTAGTCTTTCCCGTTTCTTCTATTTTGTTCCTCTCAAAAAAAAAAAAAATCCATTTCCGGATGCTGAGGGCATGTGGTCATTCCCAATGACCCCACCTGCTTCAGCTTTTTCTTATCTGATGGGAGCAAAATGAACTGGATAAGGGTCTCTCTAACAATGTTGGAGAGGAAGCCAGGTTTATTTAAAATACAACTTCTTTTGGCCCTGTTCCCACTAGCCTTGGCTGAGCTGTGGCTCAGGGGCATCAGAAAGCAACCAGGTTTGGGCATGGCTTCCAGGAAAGTTCCCCGGGTGTACAGCAAGGTGCCCTTGGAAGTTGGGAATCGTGGAAATCACAATGACCTCGAGGGTGATTTGCCAAAATCAACCTGTGAGTGTTCATGTCTGTGTTCTTCCTCTCCTGACCCTATCATGAAGCAGTGCTCTGTGTGTGTTTGTTGAATGAGTAAGAGAATGTGGTGAGAGAGATGTAGTGACCCCGAGGAGACAGTCTGATCTCATTCAAAAGGCTCTCACACAGGCAGGGGAGAGGTGTGCAGATACACTGAAGTTTTACAGAGAGAAAGTTTTGGAAGAGTATGAGTGCACTCAGTGGTAAAAGTGTGACACAAAAACCTTATGATTTCACTCATTTGTGAAATACAAAGAAACAAAACAGGTGAACAAAACTAGAACAAACCCTTAGACTCTGCCAACAGAATGGTGGTTATCGGAGGAGAGGAAAGGGGAAGGACTGGGTAGAGGGAGCTGATCGGTTGCTGGTGGGTGGTGACTGGAAATTTGGTGGTGGAAGTGGTGTGATCCATGTACAGTTCTGAGAAACTGTACAACTGAAACCATACAGTGTTGAGAGCTAATGTTATCCCAATAAAAATAGTACATAACTAAATAAAAGTACCTGCTATAAAAATAATAAAGTATGTAATTGGTTCGTAAACTGATAAAGGGAGTAGGCTAGGATCCACAAATAGACATACACACATAAGAAGACATACGATAAGGGTGTGACTTCACATATCTGACAGGAAAATACATGTTAGGAATTTGATGAGCCACCTGGGGAAAAAAATCTAGCTGTGTCCACAACTCACTGCACACACTAAAGTTAATATTGGCTTGCCTGTCATATGACAGATGAGTCATATGTCTCGTCTGATATTCAAAGGACACCGATATGCAAAGAACTCTCACAAATCAACTTTTGAGAAAGTACAAAGGAAGAAAAGATGAGTCAGGAAATAAGCAAAATGGAAAAAATGTATTTAATAGAAGATGCCATTCAAATGGGCAGTAGACAAATGAAGAGATTCCACAGAAAAACAGATCCAAATGAAAACAACTCTGTGATAATATTTTTCATGTATAAGATTGGCGAACACTTGAAAGACCCAGTGTCCTCATCACCACTGAGTCCAGGGCAAATTGATACATTATTTTTGGTGAGAAATTTAAAAAGTTCTCATGAGGGCTTTATACTTATGTGTGCTTTGATAGTCAATACCTTTTTTCAGAATTTATTATTTTTTATTTTTTTTAAAGATTTATTTATTTATACAAGCACTGGGTACAGTCAGAAGCGCGGGAGGGTGAGAGAATTCTCCAGAGCCAGAGCGGGGAGCAGAGCAGGCAGAAGGACCGAAGTACACTGCTGAGGGGAGCAGCGGGCGGCAGGAGAGGTCTGCGCGCCTTGTGGGACCCTCCTCCGGTGGCCGGGGAGCAGCCGGGGATCGAACTGGTGCCGCAGAGGCTTGGGGAAGCTTCACAACCCAGTGCTCAACCACTGCGCCACCGGGGAGGCCCTTCTCAGAATTTATTTTACAGAAATACTGGCAAGAGTAAGCAAAGGTAAATATGCAGGAAGTTCTCTGCTGCATTGTTTGTCATAACAAGAGACTGGAATACAAATTCCTGTATCAGGGGCCTCCCTGGTGGCACAAGGGGTTAAGACGCATCCTATGAAGCTATCTGCAGCCACTGCAGCACGAGTTCAATCCCGGCCAGGGAGCTACCCACATGGCGCAGCAGACCTCTCCTGACTCACCCACTGCTCCCCTCAGCAGTGTATTTCGGTCAATCTGCCTGTTCTGTTCCCCACTCTGTCTCTGGTGAATCCTCTCACACCCCCCTCTCCCCACACCTCTGGCCTGTACCCCATTTCTTGTATGCATAAATAAATAAATCTTAAAAAAAAAAACAAAAACAAGTTCCTGTATCAGCAGAGAGCAATGGAGTCATGCTGTGTGCTTCCCCAAGGCTGGTAAAGAAGGGGAGAGGTGTAGCTGTACCTGCCAGCCTGGAAGGATGCCCACGCTTGGTGTTCTCTTTGGAAGGGGAAAAAAAAATCAATTATCTGTATAACATTTTTAAATGATGTCTTTTACTCTCTTCATTTATACTTGCATATCACACACACACACACACACAGAAATGTATATACCAAGTATTCACAGTGATTCAGATTTAAGGCCACTGTTCAAATTCACATTTTATTTTTCTCTCATTTACTTAAGTACCTGCTGCTTTTCTAGAGTGTTAAAAATCATTTTTATTGAAAATATTTTAACTGACATTTTGGTTTCTATATCAGTGTGTGTGAGGTGGTGATTAAAAGTCTGCCCCTGAGGGCAGATTTGCAGCCTGCTAACCAATAGGGATTTTTGCTAGTTCACTCTTCCTGCCCTCACCTGAGAGACTCCTCAAGAGCCTTGCTTCCTTTCCCAGCTAGGAGTCTGCAAGGACGGCTCTCCAATCTGAGAGAGCCAGAGAGGCCCCTGTGTTTGCTCAGAACTTGCTGGGTGGTGATAAGCATGCCCTGCGTGTCCTACAGACAGACCCTTAGTAATGAAGCTACCTTGTCCGGCTGCCCGTCCACGGTGTGGTCATAGCAGCCTCCCCTGCCCTCCCCAGACTGCGAGCTTCCCCTGCGCAGACATCAGGCCCAGCTGTCTTTGTTTCTTGGAGCCAACACAGAAATTGTTACTTGACCTAACTTACGAACACAAACATGGACTAAGGGAACTCAGCTACTGGGAAGATGATGCAGCCTGGTGATATATTTGGCATAAGGAAGTGAGAAAGGAGATTAGCCATGAGCCATCAAGGGCGGAGGGCCACAGGGCGTAATGGGCAGATACAGCAAGTCAGTTTACCGAATGTTCCCTCTGGAGAAAGCGGGGAGGGAGGCAGCCAGCACCTCCTCAAGATCTCAGGTAGGGCTTACCCATTTTAAGAACAGAGGCCAGAGAGGTGGGATGGAAGGGGAGGCAGGGGTATGTATCCTGTGTTCTTTCCTGCCAAACCAGTGGATAAGGTGAGAATTGGTGCTGGTGGAGAGAACTTAATACAAGCCTGGAGCAGCGACACGCTACGGCCCAAGAGGAAGAAAGGCACAAATAACTTTATTTCCCCTTATTTGAACATGTGTATCGCCAGTGGTCAGGGCCAGGCACGGAGCAGGGACTTAGTAGCTACTTAAGAAGGAAGCAAGCAAGGGAAGTGGTAGGGGAGAGGCAGGGCTGTGACCCAAGGACTAGCAAGTTCTATTCTACTTTTATGCTATCGGGATAATTTGAGGGGGGTCCACCTTGGGTTCCTCCCATATTCTTATCAGGGAGTAGGTGTTGAGGGAGGTGTGTGTGGGGGGGAGAGAGAGAGAGAGAATTGGGCTAGTTACAGCAAAGATTCTGACCTGGAGTCCTACAACCCTAGAGAAGTCTCAAGATAGAAATGGGCACCAAGAGCTATTTCAGTCCTAACGCCCAACAGGAACTGTGCATTTGTGCAGGGTAAGGCTGCATGTGCTGACAGGCGAGCCACCTTTCTCGAGGGCTGGAACTCCACCACTCCCAAGAAACAGAAAAGTGTTGGGATCCAGCCAGCCGGGCAGGGGGCTGGCCCTGCGACCTAGTAGGACAGAATATATCTACTTTGGCCTTTGGCCACATGACAAACCTCTCTTGAGCACTAGTTTCCTCTGCACTGAAGGGGGGGGGGGGCGTCCACAGTAGTATCCTTACTCAGAGGCTTATTATGGTGGCAATTGAATGAGCTAGTACATGTATAGCACTTGGCACTCAGCAAGTGGTAGTTACTATCATTATTAATTCAGAATAGGAAGTCTGGACGTCTTATGTTAATCAGAAACTCTGATCAGAGCTATAGATATTGATTAGCAGTCAATGAATTATTGATTGTTCAAAGCAGCTTTTTAGAGGACAGCTTTCAAAATGTGGGAGCCCCTGGAGAGAAATCAGGAATGTTCTTGGGAGCACAAAGTTTGAACCCCTTGGTGCTAGGTCTCTTCCAGCTGAAATCTTGGCATAATTGTTCTCTCTGCTCGGAATGCTTTTTCCTCCTCTTTACCTGTTTGATTCTTACTCTGATACCTCCTCGAGGAAGCATTCTATGACTCTGGCTTGTCTGAGTTGGGCCCTTCTGCAGCTCACTGGACTCGCTCCGCTAGGACAGCCACTACATCGTGTAGTGCTTCTTAGAGCAGGGACACTCAACACTGACTCTGCATCAGAACCGAACTAAGGTCTCGTTAAGGCAGAGATTGTTGGGCGCATCCCCAGGGTGGTTCAGTTGGTCTGAGGGGTTCCTGGGAATCTGCATTTCTCATGTGACACTGGAAGGTGCTGAAGATACTGGCTCCAGAGGTTACACAACGAGAACTTCTACTTTAGACCAAATACCCTAAAACTCCAGGGCTTTATGTTTATTCCTTACTGCACCCCCAGCAGCACCTCTTTCTCTGTTATGGTTACATGGAAGGAGAAAGTCAAATAACAAGATACAATAGATTTTCCAAGGCCTTGTGTGTTGACAGCAAGACAACGGTGGTGACCCCACTGGAAATGAAGCCACTGGACTCTGAGGGCCAGAAGTGAGGTGTCCACGGGTTAGGGCAAGAGGGAAGCCTGTGGCCTGGGTCATAGCGCCCTCTGGTGCTAAAAGATGGACTCTGCACCTGGAGCAGTGAGCTGGCTGGTGACAGAAGGGATGGATTTTCCCCTCGCCAGTTGCAGGACATTCTTTCCCCCTAACACCATGACTCTCCTCTGCTTCTGGACAAAGCTAAACATTTAAGGTCCTTCTATGCCTTCTCCTGCTTTGTGGCCCTCAGTATTCTGCTGCTCTCCTCAGGAACTCTGTTTTATCCACACAGAAAAGCCATGGACATTTGACTTACTCCATGCGATTCCTCCTAACGAGACTGCAACTCACCTTTTCTTCCTAGAAACGTTTTCTTTCATTAATGACAAATGTGGTCTTTTCCATGCTGTCTTTCTGGATTTTTTTCAGATGGAAGTAACTGTCTGTATAGCTCTGTGCAGAGACCACTATGGAGACCTTACAGTGTATGTGAGTACCTCTTTGTGGGTCCTGGGCCCTCTGTGACAGCATGAGATCTTTTGGACTCCAGACTCAGCTTTAATGTCTCATAAAATGCTATGGGCTCTAAAAAAAACTGTTTTTCCAACTAAAAAAAGTTCCAATGGTTGTCTAGGCCCCCTTTCAAAGCTGAAAATCACTGTCCAATACCTAAACACAATATATTATATACTGTTAAGTGGGGATTAGTGGTAAAAAAATTAAGCAGGGTAAGAGGTAGAAACTGATGATGGGGGTTTCTTTTAGGCAAAGCAGTTAAGGAAATCCTCACAGGAGCAGAGACCTGAACAAAATCCAAACCATGCATTTATCTGGGAGAAGGAATTCTTGATGGCATGCAAAGACCCTGTAGCAGGAATATGCTTAATCTATTCTAGGAATAGCAATAACCAGTGTGTTAAATAAGAAGCAGATACTGAGATGAGAATTCATGTGCACGTGATTAAGCGCTCCTCTAGGGGTAACTAGATTACTGAGACTTTCATATTGCCAGATTTAGGAACACCCCAGGGCGATGGGAACTCTCAGAAACTTCTGGGTTGTATGTATGTAAAATGGGTGCTGTCATGGAAAAGAATCAGGGTGTAGGATGGCGGTGCAGGGGTGAAAGAATTCACTAAGACAGGGAGGAGAACGTAACAGGCAGATTTACTGAAACACACTGCGAAGAGAAGTAGTGGGAAAGAGAGGAAGGATCTGCCACACATAGATTAGGGTCCCGGAGCTCTGTTTATACTCCAGCCATCATTGACTGGTCAGGGTGACTAGTCTTGGGTGAGTCCTGACTGATGATCTGAATTAGCATAGATCATTGGGTCATCTGCTTAGTATCCAACTTCTGTGGCAGTTTCGTCTACTCCCTTTATCCAAACTTGCCTGATGGATAAGAAGCTGGGCCTACTTTTTAAATTTAGTAATGATACCATGACAGGCTCCAGTAGCCTGAGAGCAGTCCCAACTTGATGGGAATTTAGGATGGAAGCTCTCACAAGGACAAACCCCAGAGGTGCGGGTAGAGAAGATTAATAAATCTTAACTAAACTAGCAATGGAAGGTTCCAGGAATCTAAGGTGGGGTCAGAAAAGATTATCAGCCAGAGGTGGGAGCAGAGAGGATTATCAGTCTTAGAAGACCAACCCAATCTGACCCCAAGGCAGTAGTTTCCACTATAATTCTATCAAAGGACAATTGTAAAAAACACCACTTGCCTTGGGAACCTGCAGCTCTTGCTCTTTAAGATTGCCCGTCTGTCTGTGCAGGTACCTTGCCTTCCCTGTTCACATGTTCTCCACAAACCTGCTGTGTGATGATGAATGGGAACATCTGCTACATTCTTTCTCAGAGGGGTCCAAGAAGCCCATGTACCGACCCCATTGCCTGAGCTCCATCACACTCACCACAAGAGCCATGGGTACTGGGTATTGGAAGCAAATGCCTTCCAAAGCTTGAGAACATGCAGGAGGGTAAAGAGTGATCTGAGGGAATCTGGGTGGAGCACTGACATTGTCTGTTATAATCAGTGAAGCTGAAAGACAGAAATCATGGGGAAGAATTATGAGATAAGATCCAAGAGTCAGCTGAGGCCAGGTTAGGTGAACCAGTATCTTACTTTGCTCAGAGATCATCAAGCTAAAGTATCGACCCTTTGCAGCCATCCTCGTGTTTAGAAGTGGCTAGTTCGGGCCCTGCCATGTAAGTTGTGGTGGAATGTGTTGATTTCCTAATGAGAGGCACCACCTCTTCCTCTTTGCTGTTCCCCTTCTTGCCTGGAATGTGAACCTGAGGTTGAAGGTAAAGCAGTCATCTTTAACCATGAGGTCACAATGCAGCAAATGCATCAGCCTGGGCTGCCTAGCTGCAGGCTTCTTGGAGAGGATAAGAAATCCCCACGTGATGAAGTCATTGGCTCTTGACTCCATGCAGGCATGCTCCCAACTGGCTCCTCCCTCCAAACACATGGATCTGCACAGCCTCTTACTTTATACAAGAGCACCTTTTCCAACTCAAGCGCACCGAGCTTTTCAGGTTTGCCAGTCTTCTGTGTGACCATCTGTCTTGTTTTATGATGCATTTATTAAGTTATGAGCAAGGTTGATATTTATTTGTTTGCCGGACATTTGTGTTTACATGAACTATGTGTTTCTGTGCTTCACCCCTTTTCATTTGGGAGGCAGAAAGGAGAATTGATGGGCATCAGCATCTTAAAGTTTCTGAGGATCCCTGCTGTAGTAAAGCTGTAATTTAACTTTAGCACAGAGCGCCCCAAAATCATTTGATCACACAACCTGTTTTTTCTTGGAATCCTTATGTCTATTAATTAGGACAGCGCTTCCCACAGGTGTGCTGTGGGTGGTCACAGGTGTGTTGACCTGTTGAACCATTCAAATCTCACCACAGCTGAAAATATATTTGAACATGAGCTGGTTCCCTCTGCAAAATTCCTGAAGTCAGTGACAATTAGGCCATCAGGCAACAGGCCCCCAGAGTGCCCACCACATCACTGCAGGTGTCTATTTCCCGGTCATGGTTTATCATCTGTAACGTTATTTTGTAAGTATGTGTAAAAAATAGTATTTCATCCTAGCTCCACACCCCCTCCCCTGCAGTTCTCCAAAGGTGCATCTTCGGTGCCAGGTGCCAACTCTGCATACCCCCTTAAAAAGTAAAATAAAAATTAATGGGGCCTCCCTTGTGGCGCAGGCAGTTGAGCGCCACACTGTGAAGCTGTCTGCAGCCTCTGCAGTGCGGGTTCGGTCCTGGCCAGCTGGGGAGAAACCCATATGGCACAGCAGACCTCTTCTGTCTTGCCCGCTGCTCCCCTCAGTCAATCTGCCTGTTCTGCTCCCCGCTCTGGCTCTGGTGAATCCTCTCACCCTCCTGCACATCTGGCCTGTACCCTGGTTCTTGTATAAATAAATAAATCTTTAAAAATAAAAAAAATTAATGCATAACATCGCCTTTCTTCACATTTTCCTAACATAGCAATGATGGGGTTCAGATGATGAGGTGTGGTGCGTGGGGTTCTTGGGTCCTTCTGAGAAAGTTTTCAGCAGATGGCAAGGTTACTAAGGAAAGAGATGACTGTAGAGACACAGATGGGCAGTCTTCAAAGGCAGGAGCTGCAGGTTCCCAGGGCAAGGGGTGTTTTTGTCCTTTGATGCAATTATTATGGAAACAATTGCCTTGGGGTCAGATTGGGTTGGTTTTCTAAGATCAATAATCCCCTCTGCTCCCACCCCTGGCTGACAATCTTTTCTGACCCCGTCTTAGATTCCTGGAAACTTTCATAGCTGAGTTTAATCCAAGATTCATTAGTAATCCCTACACCCAGCGCTGGGGTTTTTCTTTGTGAGACCTTCCACCCTATAGTTTTTCTTCTCTAAGTTTCCATCAGTTCTGCTAGAGGAAGAAAACTAGAAGCTTGTGTCTACGTTCTCCTGGACTTCATCACTCAAGAAAGTGCCTTTTCTCTTTTCTGATTTTAATCAATTTCCTTTCACTACGGTGAAAGACTGCTCACAGCAGCTTTTTTTGGTCCCCCTGCCTGCTGCGGTATCATTGATAAATTTAAAAACCCAAGGGCCTATTCCTCGCCGGGAAGGCACTTTTAGGAGGCTTGAATAGATAAAGGAAGTAGACGGAACTGCCATGGCAACCTGGGTATTAAGCAGATGATCCAAACAGCTGATGATCCTGTTTGCTAATTAAGCCCATGAGCCAGGAGCACACCCAAGACTAGTTACCCCAACCAGTCAATGATGCCTGGAGTATAAATAGAGCCCGGGACCATCACGCTCATCCGCCTGTCTTGCCTGCTGCTCCTGTCAGCAGTGTACCTCAATAAGTTCACCTGTTCTGGTCTCTGTCTCTGGTGATTCTTTCACCCCATGCCTCTGTCCTACACCTGGTTCTACAGGTGTAGACACTGCCCATGTCTCCGGGTACAACACTGAGGCACCCTGCTTCCCCAATATTGACCTCAGTATAATAATTGCCTTTGTAACCTTGGTGCCTGGGACAGAACCTGCCACATGGGGCATGCTAATAAATGCTTTGTGCAGGGATGAATGAGGTAGGTAACCATTCTGCCAACTCTTTGCTTTGTTTGCATGAGGATCAAAGGAAGATGATTTGTTTACCTAAAAAGGAAGAGGATCTGGCATGGAAGAGGGAGAGAGCAGACAGGTATAATTTAAAGGAGCCAAATAAAATGTTGTGATTCTTGAAAAACGAAGCGCTTTAATTGATGACCATGTAATTCCCAGTTTAGCTTTCAAAAGAGGCCTGAGAAAACTGACCTAAGGTATTAGAAGTCAGGGTAGTGGATATGCTCCCCTGGGGGTGTGCTAACTGGGAGGGGACCGAGGCGGGCTCTGGGGTGCATGTAATGTTCTGTTTCTTGGTCTGGGTGTGGTCACAAAAATAAAAATTCATCAAGTTGTACAATTGCTGGCTTTTGCATTTTTGGTATTATGTTACACTTAAAGTTTACAAAACATAAGTAGATTTTTAAAACAAACAATCCCTAACCTTCCTCCGGAATAATATCACCCCTACCATATCACCCTCATCAATCCTTGCAGTTATTTAAACCCACACACAGATGGGTGTTTTTCCCATAGTCCCTTGAGCTCAGATTAAATATATGTTGAATGCAGGTATTTTAAAAGGTTGTCATTAAAAAGCTCATCACGTGCAAAAGGAATTGAAGTGCTAATTATATAAACTTGGGAGTTGTTGGCTATCCTGCGTGAGTCGTCCTGTTTTCTGCCTGGTTGAAAAGTTGACTTTCAAGGGAGCATGGCACTAATGGCAGGAGTTCTTGGAGACAGAAAGATCTTCTCAAGAGATCTTAGATCCAGATGTCTGGAACCTGGCCTGGAATTTGGAATTGTAACTATTAAGTTCTAGCACTCAGCTAGCTCTGCTGAGTGCTTCCTGGACGCAGGGCTTTCTAAATCGCTCACCCTCCTCACCACCCACACCTTTTGTTAGGTCAGGCAACTCTGGTGGCTGGCAGAGTGGGCCAGGTGCCCAGTGGGACCCAGAGAATATTGACATACTGACCCCTTAGTGATCCCCAGCCCACAAATCACCCTGGGGGAAATACTCCCTGGAAACATTTGAGACCCTTGGGTTATTGAGCTGGACTGATATAAGGATTGCTCTCCTGGTGTCTTCCCACCAACTGAAATGCAATTAATTGTGTGTTTTTATTTATTTATTTATTTATTTTTGCAAGAACACTCATTTGTGTTGGGGAGACTGACCCCAGACACGAGGTAGTTAAAAAAGCCAGACCACGAGGTAGTTAAACATCATTGGTGATTTCATAACCTTAATTCAGTTCATCAAATATTTATTGGGGGCCTGCTATGTGTCAAGCCCTGGGCTTGGTGCCATGGACAGACAACTCTGCCTCTCCAGTGCTGGTGGTGGAAGGGTGGAAGGGCCACGGAGTGGTTGACAGCAAGTGGTGGGAACTTTTCTTGAAGTTCCTTTTGCTCAACGAGCAGTTTTTCGATGGATTGTGTGTTTGAGGTAGTCTGGAGAACACAGGGAAGTCCTGGAACTGTTGCTTCAGGCTGTAGGGTAAGTGAAAAAGATATTAGGCTTTTCTGCCCTCCCGCCATCAGGATAGATGATGGATCCTTGAGGTCCTGAATGCATGCCTGATGGCGGGCACCTGGAGTAGGGTGTGGGCATAGGTAGATGGGATTCACCTGGGCTGAGACTGGGCTTTTAAGGGCGGCGTCATGGGGACGCCAGCAGCAGAGGGAGCGGGAGAACAGAACTACCAGAAGAAGCAGAACCACGAGGAGAGCAGAGAGAAGCAGAGCAGAACCACGAGAACAGCAGAGACCACCCAGAGAAGGCCGGAGAGCCTAGAGTGAAGACTTGCTGGGGACTGGGAGGCCTGCCAGCCCCCCAGCACCCCTGCCTGCTGTGTACCTGGTAAATCCCAATGGAAGCCTGAAAAACCACTGAGGGCTCCAAGACTCTCTCTCCTTCGCCTGTCTGCTTGGATCTTAGAGATCCTGCTCAGTGTCCTGTCCTGCTGTTATACAGGTGTAGGGTAAGGAAAAATGTCAGGCTTTTCAGCCCTCCCGCCATCAGGATAGATGATGGATCCTTGCGGTCCTGAACACATGCCTGATGGCGGGCACCTGGAGTAGGGTGTGGGCATAGGTAGATGGGATTCACCTGGGCTGAGACTGGGCTTTTAAGGGCGGCGTCACGGGGACGCTTAGAAGCCGAAAGAGAAGCCGAGAAGCAGCAGAACAAATGGAAGAGCAGAGAAGCAGAGAGAAGGCCGGAGAGCCCAGAGAGAGTGAAGACTTGCTGGGGGCTGGGAGGACAGCCAGCCGCCCAGCCCCCCAGCACCCCTGCCTGCCATGTGCCAGATAAATCCCAATAAAAACCTGCAAAAAACCACTGAGGGCTCCAGGTCTCTGACTCCTCCTTTATCCGGTCTGCTGGATCCTAGAAAACCTGCACTGTGTCCGTTCCTGCCGCTACAACAGGCCATCTAGAAAGAAGCAGGCCCAGATCTCAGTGAAGTGTGTTAAAGGCCTGGGCCGAAGAACACTGGGGAGGGCTCTCTAGAGCAGAGGGGTGCTCTGCACTGACTGACCTGAGAGACGCTGGGGGGGCTCCCACAGCTGTGAACACTGGAAATGAGTCCTGTGGACCATGTTTTCTGAACCCAAAAGTCAAAAGCATATGACCTGAAATGAATTTGTTTTCTCATCTACCCATTTGTTTGCATTAAGAGCTTACAGCAGTTTAATAACAATGACCTTTAGTTGCACATGCAATAAATGACTTTTTTAATTTTAATTTTTTAAAAAGATTTATTTATGCATACAAGAGCTGGGGTACAGGCCAGAGGTGCAGAGGGTGAGAGGATTCACCAGAGACAGAGTGGGGAACAGAACAGGCAGATTGACCGAAATACACTGCTGAGGGGAGCAGCGGGCGAGACAGGAGAGGTCTGCTGCGCCATGGCCATGTGGGTTGCTCCCTGGCTGGCTGGGAATCGAAATGGTGCTGCAGTGGCTGTGGATAGCTTCATAGGTTGTGTCTTAACCCTTACGCCACCAGGGAGGCCCGAATTTTTTTTTTTAAAGGAAAATTCCAAAAAGCCAGAACTGTTCTCCCAAATCTGGGATAGTGGTGATGTTAGCTATGACATATTTATTGACGAAGAATTCATTATTATGCTTGCATAATATGTTTTTATAACATTCTTTTTTTCTTTCTCTTTACTAATTTTCCCCCATAAATGTGTTGTTGAGATACTAGGGTATGATTATACCATGTGGTCATATATAATAATAATGCATATTATTACACACCCTGCATGAGACAGACGTCTCTATCAGATTATCCTGACATTCCATCATGTTCTCTGTGGAGGACATCAATTAATTCTGAGTTGGATATAAAATTTACTCCCAAGCTCAACTGGTTGTTGAAAATCTTTGAAGTTCAGAATAGCTTAATTCGATGTATCTCTCGGGAAGTGTAATACTGAATCCACTGTTGCCCAAAAACTACCCAGCAGTCAGCTTCGAGAACGCTCTTCATAGAGGAACACCAGAAGGTGCTTTATCATTTACTCCAGAGAAGTCAGGAGTAAATGGCTTCTCAACTACCACAAATGGCTGCCAACCACACTGTGGCCCTTCTGCCCTTCCATTACCAGTATTGGAGAGGCAAAGTTGTCCATCTATGGCACCAAGCCCAGGGCTTGACACGTAGCAGGCCCCCGATAAATATTTGACAAACTGAATTAAGGTTATAAAATCACCAATGACATTTAACTACCTTATGGTCTGGCTTTCCCCACCGGTCTCCCCAACACAAATGTGTTCTTGCAACATATGGCTCCCCCACCCCCTGCATTCTATTGGCACCTTACTGACTCCCCTGCAACCCTCCTGTGTGGATGCTATCGGGACCATTCATCCTTACACTACATATCCTGTGTCCTCTTCGTGAAGACTTGCAGGAGAAGTTGGTTTCTGATCATAGTAGCGTGAATAATCCTTTTAATTCACCCCGTGAACATTTACTACATGCTGGCAATATGAGAGGAGGGGATACATATACTGGAGATGTATTCATAAATGTCATGCAGTCTGCTGGGAAGCTCAGACATCAAATAACCAATGACCCCATCAGTGATTGTAATTCTGATAAAAACTACCAAGAAAAAGTAGGTTTTTTTTGTTTTTTGTTTTTTTGTGGGGTATGTGTGTGTTTTAGGGAAGCCACGAAAGAGACCAAGGAGCTATTGGAGGGAGTGATATTTCTCCTGAGCAATTGTAATTGGTTTTCTAATAAATCATATTGACCCTCTTCACCTTGGCTGCTGGGAAATAATGTGACCCACCTCTAAAAAAAAGATAAAGGATTTGGGATAGAATTTAGTTTCTGTATTCATTTATTGGTGGATCAAATATTTACCAAATGCCTACTATGTGCTGGGGTCAACGAGATAGAGCGTAGAACAGTACATCAAACAAACATGTCCCAGGTCTCACAGAGCTCGTAAACCTGTGGGAGATCTGGAGAAGGAAATGAACAATTAAATAGAAACATGTAAAGGTGATGCTTGAGGAAGTTCAGGATGTAGTAGGAGGATGGAGAGAAATGCTAACTCCTACTTGGGGAAGGCGGGCTATCCAGAAAAATTACTTTGGGGAAATGAATCTCAAGCTGAAATGTGACCATCGTGACACAAAGGGGAGGAGCTAGTCCAGCATCCAGTACAGCTCCAGTTGTGGGAAAGAAAACAAATGGTGTCGGGGCTCAAAGAGTGCCGTGTGCAGAGCGGGGAGGAGGGTCATGTTGCTGGAGAGGTAGAGCCCGGCCCGTGGGCACATACAGTGTGTGTGCATGTGGTCTCATTAATCAAGTGTGGTTTTGACTTCAGCTTGAAGGCAAGGGGCAGTCATCGAGGACATAAGATTTTTACCCCAATTTCCCCTTTGCCTCATTTTTTCTCTATTACACACACACAAACCCAGAGCCTTAAAGCCTTTCATGTACAAAGTGAGGGTATAACCAACTCATTCACTAACATACTTAAGGAAAGCTATCTCAAAGAAAGAAAATACAGCACACGCATACGAACAGATACATACACACATATATACATATGTATGCATAGATATAGATATTACACACACATATACACACACACATTTATATATATACAGAGAGAGAACAAGAGAGAGGAGAGAGAGAGAGAATCTCTTGACAGGAAACAAGAGACTGATGATACAAATTGCCTCTGGGAGGAAAATTATCTGGGTGAAATAGGTATGGAAGGGAAGACTTTTTTAATAAAAGCCTTTTTACCTTTTAAATTTTGTAACAGGGCCTCCCCGGTGGCACAGCGGTTGAGCTCTGGGTTGCGAAGCTGCCCACAGCCTCTGTAACGCAGGTTCGATCCCCGGCTGCTCCCTGGCCACCGGAGGCGGGTCCCACATGCACAGACCTCTCCTGCCGCCCGCTGCTCCCCTCAGCAGTGTACTTCGGTCCTTCTGCCTGCTCTGCTCCCCGCTCTGGCTCTGGTGAATTCTCTCACCCTCCCGCGCTTCTGACTGTACCCAGTGCATGTATAAACAAATAAAAATAAATCTTTAAAAATAAATAAATAAATAAAGTATAAAATAAAAATAATAAATTTTGTATTGTAACATTTACATACTTATTAAAAATAAGTAAATTTTAATTTTAGAATAAATACAAATAATTTTATTTATAAATTTATAAAGTCATTTGTAAAAGCACATAAATTCAACAATTTAAAGTCAACAGTTGTGTCTCTCCTGCCTGTATCTCACCACGATCACTTGAGAGGCAGGAGAGCACACTGGCATACGGATGTGAACGGGATGAAAGAAACTCAGAGAAACCTTGGTGAGAACACAGCAAGATTTGGTGATGTTACCCATCACCAGGACAGAAAGAGGCTTCAAAATGAACCTTCATGTATAAGCTCAGGAGCATGTTTCTATTTTTTGGTCTCGGCTTCACCTTCTGTAATGTAATTATAATGATGCCATCTACACCACAGATTAGTAGTGGGACTTGCATGTGCTGGATCCTGGTTATTAATGGGTGAACTAGACTGCACCTGATAAGGGAACTGAGATGCAGAAAGGCTAACTCACCTCAAAGAGATGACAATCTGGTGTGGAGGAGACAGACCAGTCAGGGGGCCGCACTGGCAGTGTGAGCCCTGGGATATGGAGGAGGGGTGCTGTCTTGGGTTGGGTTTCCTAGGACCAGTATGAGGTGGGTTCTTGGGCCAGTGAATGACTGAGAAATGCTCTCAATTGAACCTGTCAGGAAATGAGGGATGCAAGATGGGGCAGGTGGAAGCTGGACGAGACCTGTGGCTAGCTCAGTATTGGCAGACTTTAGCCTTCAGACCAAATCTTTATTTCTGTAAATAAAGAGTTGTCCTGGACTATAGCCACGCTTATTTCATTGATGTTTTACCTGGGGTGACTCTTGCACTTTGAAGGCAGAGCTGAGTAGGTGGGATCCAGTCTGTATGAGCCACAAACCCTAAAATACTTGTGATCTGGTCCTTGGTGGAGAGTGTGCCCGCCCTGGTTTGGCTGGGCCTGGCCTCAGCCTGAGACCTGCCTCCTCCCCAAGTGCTAGGCAGGAGTAGCCCGGCGGAGATGTCCCTCCCTGCCCCCCCAGGACCACGCCCCTGGCCTTTTCTACCTATACATTTAGGAGTGATCAGAATATGGATAGTAGTAAAAGATTGGTACTTAAGGTCTGGATGAGATCACCTAGAGAATGACTGTAGATGGCGAAGAGTTCTTAGGATTGGGCCCTGGGGCCAGCAGTGTTTACAGGTCAGGAGGAGTGAAGGATCTGGCAAAAGAGCTCCAGAAGGAGAGACCTTGATACAGGAGGAAAACTGAGAGAACGGTGTGAGGAGGGAGCGAGGAGCTATGAGAAATGCTGTTAGGGAAGTTGTCCATTTGGGGGCAGGCACAGGAGCAATATGGCTGCACCCCAGAGCACACAGAATTTTTGAGCCCAGAGTAGGGGAGAGGAGCGGCGCAAGCATGCACACACACACCATGCGCATACAGTCAGTCCTCACTGAATGTTGTCAACAGCTTCTTGGAAATGGAGACTTCAAGGGAAACAAGGTACAAAGGAAACAATTTTACCACAGGCTAACTGCTATAAACAAGAGTAAAGTCCCTAAGTCATATTTCCGGTCACAAAGCACCACAAAACTTCTAAATAAAGACCCCAAACACTTTGAATATTAAATGACAGTTTGTATTCCTTCATTTACCTTCCACCCACTTATTCCAGCTCAGGGTCTGGGGTGGGCTGGGCCTGTCCTGGCAGCTCAGGGGAGCAAGGCAGGAACCTACTTGGGGCACGGAATCCTTCCACCGCAGCACACACACACACACACACATACACCCTTTCACTCCTACTGAGACTAACGAATCCAACATGCACACCTCTGGGATGTGGAAGGAGGAAACTGGGTACGGGGGAAACCCATGCAGACAGGGGGAGCATGTAAAAGTTCCACACAGATACTGGCCCTGGCCAGAATAGATCCTTAGCTCACTGTGGTAACAAAAGGATGTAATAAAACACGTTACCCAAGCCCCTGCCGTACAGCCACACTGCTATCTTTACCTGGGACTTCTGATCAGACCTGGGTTCTAGTGTGCGCCTGTCTACCGAGCACAGGTCCGGAGACATAGAGCTTCATCTTCTAACAAGAGCAGTTGCAGTGGAATGCCATGATCAATAGCCTGATCAGAATGAATTCAAGAGAGAGAGAAGACCCTGGGCCCAGCAAGTGCAAACAACATATTCCAGTTGTTTTGAAAAGGGGCACAGAGATATGGAGGTAGCTAATTATGCAGAGACAAGAGAAGGGTTTTAAGATGGGAGAAATTACATCATGGAGGGGAAGTAGAAATCTTGTAGCGCGGGAGAAACTGATCACACTAAAGGGGAGAACTAAGAGAGTTCTTAAGTGGAAAGTTGCTAAGTCTGCTGCTTGGATTCTGCTGTTTGCTGAAGCAGAGTTGCTGCAGTCTGCTGCTGGCCCACAGTAGTATCCATGGCTTCCTTGACCCCCTACCCAAACAATAAGGAAAGTCCATGATGGATGGGGTTCAAACTGTATAAAATTCTGCTTTTGGGGGCTCAGACTTTTGGGACCTATCCCGCTGGGTCCGCCAGTGTGACAAATAAATCTCTCTCTCTCTCTACCTCTCTGAGTGCCGCCTGATTTCTCTGGAAAAATTGGCGTAATGATGAGAGGAGATGGCCTTGAAGGGAGGAGGGGCTGACCTCTAGGAGTGTGGACAGTATGTGCACAGTACAGGACAGAAGGCAGAGCCTGTGCGCACAGATAAATGTAACTGGTGACTACAGTGGTGGGAGCTCGTCCAAATTCTCCTGATGGCTTCTATTTTCTCAGTGAAATAAAAAGCAAGAGCAAAAGTGGACGGTAAGTTGGGGAGATGCAAGGACTAGAGAAAGGGAAGCGTCATGCGGTCATGCAGAAGAGCGGACTAGCAAGGGACGCAGCACATAATGTCAGCAAGTACTTTCTCAATGTCTGTCGTGTCCCAGGCACTTCTTAAGACTCTTCAAACACATGCCAAGCATATTTGAGACCTGGAGCTGGTGCGCCCTGGGGGGCCTAGCAGAGCATCGGGCCCATCCAGGTTTGCCAGGAGACAGAGCCTTTTTTCCGAGCTGCTGCAACAGCCTTCTAACATTCTTTTGAATTCTATTTGTTTAAGTGACTTTCCTTAAACACACACCTAATCATGTCCCATCTTCAGTGAAGATATACAAGATCTTGTGACAAATTGCTCCTAGGGAACTAAAAACAACACTGGGGTAAGGAGATGAGAGACTGACTTTTCAGATCTTGTGCAGTTTGCTGGGAAAAAACGAACCAGTAAATCCTCAGCCTAAAGTCTTCCATAGCTTCTCAGAAATTGCAACTTTAAGCAACGTGACTACTAAGAAACTAGGGCCTCAATGTGTTTCATTTGGATTTTCTCCATCGATGATATGAGGATGCGAAGACTGAACAAAGCCACCTCATTCGAGGAGCTGCTGTATTCACTATTAGAAAAACAAAATGCCCTCAAAAAAGTTTCTATCCTGACGAGAAAGGAAATCCCATAACGCTTTGCCTGTATGACCTTGCCAGCCTGGTGCCATGTCAATCTCTCTTTGGCTCTCTCCACTCAGGCACACTGGCTTCCAGCTCTGTCAGTCCGGCCAGGCTCTCCTGAGGTCTTTATGCAGGCTTTCCCTTCTGCCTCATCTTATCCTTGCCCCTCCCTTTCCTTTTTTTGCCAGTTAATTTTAAATCTTAAGTTTTGAAGCCACTTTTTCAGGAAGACTGCCCTGCCTGAATTCTCAACTCCCACTGCGGGAGCCCCTGGCAGCTAGTAAACCTGCTGTGCCAGGGTCAGGCCCCCCAGCTGGGCACTCACTCCCCTGGCAAAACATGATGAAATGTCATGAGCTGGCCAGTTTGTCTCATTGCTTCGCAGACTGGGACAGGGTGCGTTGGCGCCCAGCACAGCGTGGCACCCGCGGGTGCTCCCTCAACGTTAGCTGGACCACCTGCAGGTCTGCAGGCCTGTGTCCAGCTAAGGCAGCGGCGGTCAGGACAGAGGAGAGAAGGCAGCCAGCCGAGCCAAGAGCCAGCCCCTGACTCCCTTCCCTTTGCGAGGTCATGTGACAGCGCCTGCGTCCCACGGGCGCGGGTTGAGGACGCACCACCGCGAGGCCAGAACGTGGTGCTCCCAAGGTCTAAGGGTTTAGAGACTGAGAACGAAGGGTCGGGCCTCCCCAAGGCCGTCGGGGAAGGGGGCTGGAGCCGGGCGACGGATTCCCTGGGAGTGAGTCCAAAAGGGGCCTCCTCCTCCTCGAGTGAGAACGCTTGGCCCACGGGCTGTGACAAGAGCCGCGAGGCCGGGGCACGCACCTTCCGGGCCTCGAACCGCTGCGCGCACACAGCGTCCCCCCGCGGGTGGGGAGGAAAAGCGAGTCCGGGCCGCGCCTGCGCACTGGCGCTCGGGGCCGGGCGCCCGCGCACCCAGGCCCCACCCCGGGGAGGGCCCGCGCCCCGCCCCGCCCCCACCCCTGCGTGCGCACCGCCTAGAGCCCGCCCCCGCGAAGGACTGCCGGGCGCATGCGGCCGGGCCGGCTCACTGGCGGCCGGGGCTCAGCGCGCGCGGCGGCCACCGGGCTCTCCAGCGGACGGCGGGCCTTGGCGCCGGCCTCAGGTAGGCTGGCTCCGGGGCCCCGGGGCTGTTCCCGGTGCAGGACGCGGCGCGCGCGGAGCCCGGCGCGGGACGGCCCCGCCGCGGGGTGACGGGCAGCGCTCTCGCCAATCGGCGGCGAGGGAGCGCGCGGCCCCGGCCAATGGGCTGCGTGCCTAACGGGAGCGGGGCGGGCGGCCGGGCCCGCGCGGAGCCGGCTCCCGCGCGCAGGGCCGCGTGGCCGTCGCCGCCGGGCGGAGGGGCCGCGGGGGGCGGGGGGCGTGGGGCGGCGGGGAAGGCCGCGGGGCGCCGCGGCGCCGGCTTCCGCGTCGTTTGGCGCGACCGACCCGTGTCTGGGCTTGGCTCGGGGACGGAGAGGGCCCTGGGGGCGCGAGAGCCCCGCCGCTCGGCCCCCCTTCGCCCCCCGACGCCGCCAGACCCGGGGCCCGGCGCGGCCCTCGCCGCTCGGCCTCGCGCCGCGTTCCTCGCCCAGCTCGGGGGGTTCAAGGTCCGAGGCCGGCCCGCCGCGGCGGGGGATGGGCTGCGGCGGCCTGTGCGCCGGGCTCGGTGGGCGGAAGGGGCCTTGGGGCTCCGGGGGGCGATCGCCCCCGATGCTGACCCCCTCAGGGCCCCGCGGCCGGCCGCTTCCCCGCCCGGCCGCTGGGGCGAGGATGCTGCCGTTTAGAGAAGTTGGCTCCGTCTGCGTGGACACGTACGTCCACGTTCATCATTTTGAAGCCTCGGCAGCCGGGGGGCCGGCGATGCGAGGGGTCTCAACCCCATTTTACAGCTGTGAGGACTCCGTCAGGCTGCGAAGTGACTTGACAGTTCTCCGCACACAAGTGGTGGAGCTCACTGCATTACCAAACAAAGGGAAAGCTCTTTCCATCTTTGTTGAATTCCTCTCATGCATCCTGATTTATGTCACCTCTGTACTCCAAAACCTTTCGATGGCTCCACGACCTACAGAATAAAGTTCGGATTGGGCCTCTCCACACGATTTGCTCCCCTGTGTACATTTCCAGCTTATTTCCCACGGACACACCCCCCCCCCATCGCCAATCTCCCCCCTTTCTTGGCTCTATCTCTGTTTTCTGTAGATAGCCTTCACCTTTCTGTTTACTCTGTTGGGGTTCCCATGCCTGAAGTCCTGCAGCGAGTCTAGATCCATTGCAAAGTGTCAGGTCAACCAGGCAGGAGCAGACTATTCTTTTCGCTGGACTTCTCTCACCTCTTGTGAATGGGCCATGGTACTTTACCCCGGGCTTGCTACTGAAAGATTTCTGTTCCCTTTTCCTTCACCTTTTATGTCTTTCACATGTCCTGCTTTCAGCCAACACTGGATTACTCATTTATTTGTAAATGTCTTGTCTAACTGGATTGTCAGCAACTTGAGAAATGGGCCCAAATCTGATGAATCGTTGTGGTCCCCAAAGTGCCAGTCACACGTGCACAGTGGGCAGTCCACAAATGTGAGTAAATGATTCCTATCTGCCCCCCACCTGGTCTTTTGAGTACATTGGGATATTTTTTTCCAAGCACTGCAGAAGACACAGAATCTCCCTTATAGACAGGTGTTACCCTCTGTATTAAAATTGGAGTAAATCAGATGAATGGATGAGATGAGTTGTCTGTCGATGTAATCTACTCTGTAACCCACTGGGTGGCTGAGGAATTTCTGTGAACACCCAAAATTTAGACCATGGTGTAATCTGAGGGATATGCCTGGTTTGGACTTAACTAAAATGTAGCCCAGTCTGATATTCATGGGTCAACAGGAACCAATCAACTCTTAAGATGATGGAACAGTGTTTTCCCCCAAATATTAGGGACTGGGGTCAAGAAAGTTTGGGGAAACTGCTTACTTACTGTATGCCCCTTTTGGGACATCATAATGCACATTAACTTATTAAAGACTGGCAGGGGCTTTGCATTAAAGAAATCAATTGACTATTTAACCAGCATTTCTTTGATTTATCTGCCCATTAGACCCGCTTTGGGAATTCCGTATGCATTTCTCAGAAGTCAAGGAGCATGCTTTTGAAAATGCAACAGGGTGAAAAGAGCCTTACTGATTGGGCCGCTTCCTTACTGTTGGAAGGGGAAGACATTCTGCGCATTCTTAACCTCCTTGCCAAGTGTGGTCATTCCTGCTCCTGGAGGAGTGAAGCAGAGGGGGGTGGGGAATGCTTTAGGCAGAACTCCCTAATTTCCTTGTTCTTTCTTAGCTGTTTTTTTAAATTATGAATTGCCTTCACACGAAGTATTCCTGGAGGAGGGCGATGTCCTGACTGTACTAAAG
The DNA here is from genome assembly GCF_964194135.1 of Talpa europaea. Lineage (NCBI taxonomy): Eukaryota > Metazoa > Chordata > Mammalia > Eulipotyphla > Talpidae > Talpa > Talpa europaea. Next base: position 24,928,509 of record NC_140076.1, read on the forward strand.
CTACATCATCTTCAACTTGGTGATGGTGTTTCTCATGTTGCCCACAGTTGACTTTTCTGACCAAGTGATGTTTCTGCACTTGTGAAGCTGGGGGCAAGTGATGAATTCCTGCTGTCTCCTTTCCCTTTGCTCTTGCATCTGCCCTCTCCCTTTGTCTCTCCAGTCTGTTCCATTTCCTGTCACAACTGTACCTCTTTGGATTTAATCTAATCTGCCCTCTCTGAGTCCTGTGCCCATTATGTGCCTCAGACTGATTTATTATCTGGTGTCCCTTTCTTACACTATATAAATCTCTCCCTGTCACACCTGGAAGAGGTTGCTGACAAAGTGTTAGTTGTTATTAAATAACTGGAGAGCTACTATTAATTAAAAGATTTTTTAGATTTTACTGTAACTAATTTTCAGCATTGAAGTACTTCTCTTTTATTCTGCCTTTCACAACCAAGAGGAACTATGTTTTCTTGGTGATACAATGTAGTTTAGCCAAAGGCATTTTTGTGGGGAATCATCCTCATCCAAGATTTTTTTTTTTCCCCCCTATTAGGGAAAATTATGAGATACCTGCCTGTGTCTGGCAGGGATTTCAGCCAACATTTGGGGCATAGTGTTCTGTGCACATCTTAGAACTAGGTTGTTTTTATTAGATTGACTTTCAAGGTTGTTTGTTGTCAAAGCTTTAAACAAAAGGTGCTTTATTTGATGAACAGTTGCTTTTTAATTCATATTTGACTAAAGGCATTCAGTGATCCAGGAAATGTTGATTCCACATAACATCTCAGAGTCCTGTGACAGAAGGAAACTGAGGCACATAGCTCAGTTTCAAAGCTAGTAAGGGTCTGAGCTGGTGTTTGAACCTAGATAATTTTGATTTGTTGAGATAAATGTGATATGTAATTTTTCCTTTTCCCAGGTCAAAAAGTAAAATGAAGTACATTCTAGTTACTGGTGGTGTTATATCAGGAATTGGTAAAGGAATCATCGCCAGCAGTGTGGGCACCATACTGAAGTCATGTGGTTTACATGTAACTTCAATTAAAATTGATCCATACATTAACATTGATGCAGGGACATTCTCTCCATATGAACATGGTAAGCAAAATGCATTTCTTCTTTAAAAAAAAAAATTATGTATTATGTGGAATTTGTCAGTCCTTGAATATTGTGCAAAACTTAACTTCTACTTCCTGCCTTCTAAAAAGGCCCTGGCATAGCAGAATGATAGTTTTCTTACATGGACAGAGAGGAAGCAGAGATTTTAATATGTAATATAGTGATTCGAACCTAACGATTTCTGTAAATAGAAATAATAGAAATGATCTTTTTGGTGACTAAAGAAAATTTGTTACTTTTTTTGTAAAAAAGGAAATCTGGTGACTAATAACTATTCAAATACTGGAGAAGCAGCTTTTTTTTAGTGACCCCAAACTTTAGAAAAGGATAGATGAGAAAATGCTGTAAGGAAATAGATTTTGATATATAGATATAAGAAAGATCTAATAGCAAGCTCTCTCCAATGTCAGGGTGACCACGTTAAGAAGTAGATTCCCCTTGGTAGAGACATTCAGACAGGCTACTCGGCCACTTTGTAGAATTCAGGCAACGGGTGGATGCTGGGATCGGATGATCTGTAAGCTGGAGATTCTGTTTTGCTTACACTTTGCATAATATAAATGAACATCTTTTGAAATAAATGAAAACTTGAAACCATTAAGGAAGGCTGGGAAAATAGCACTTCTTTGCTATTGCTGAGGGCCTGTCAACTATGAATCTGTCTCTGTGTTACTAAATGATTAATTGTACTTAAAATTGGGGGTAGATGTACTGTTAAAACATCCTAGGTTTTGAAATTGTTTTCATATTCCCTCTTTCTAATGTTGCGGTAAGATCTATAAGGGTGAATGTACTCAGGACAGAAATCCTTGAGTAATAAACAGCAACAGGAAAAGATTGACACACCAGAGCCATGTTTAATATGGAATTCTTTTTTTTTTAAAGATTTATTTATGCATACAAGAGTTGGGGTACAGGCCAGCGGTGTGGGGGGTTGAGAGGATCACCAGAGACAGAGTGGGGAGCAGAGTAGAAAGATTGACTGTATGCTGCTGCGAGTCAGGAGAGGTCTGCGCTGCGCCTTGTGGGTTGCTTCCTGGTCAGCAGGGGGATTGAACTCGTGCTGCAGAGTGTCTTAACCCCTTGTGCCACCGCCACTGGGGAGGCCCTAATATGGAATTCTTGAGCTGAGGATGAGTGCTCTGTCTGCGGGAAGAAAAGAAGACAATTTTTCCTTTTCTGTTTTTGAGCTTGTCCTCCTGTTGTGATGGCAGGAACGAAGCATCCTGAGCAAAACTTCTAGAATGTGTTTCAAGAAGTGACTGTTCAAGACTTGGGGGCCACTGTGCAGTTCCACACTGATTAGTGTGAACCCAGAGAGTGGTTTTTATAATGAACACAGCCGAGGTGTATGTATCTTGTCCAAGTTTTGAATCAAGTCATACTTTCTGATCCTTTCTCAGTTCTTTTTCTGTCGGTAGCAAGTCCCTTTCACTGTAAGGTCGCCTCTGTCCACAGCCCTAGAGTCTGTAGCTCGGTTCCATTCTGTGAACCTTGTAACAGTTCCATGTAGCTCTTTCTGATTCAGACTGAGATGTTGATAGACTGGAAAACTGCAGTTAGCCTTTGGAGAATGGTTGGTGATTTTTCTTTCGTGATGTATTTCATTTTCTAGATGTAAATTTTTCTGCTTCCCATCAAGTCAGTGCAGACTTTTTTACTTGAATGTTTATAATTTGGGGCTTGAGTTTTGCTTGGCATATGTATTTTTCACTTACCAAGAATGTTCTCATTGTTCCCTGCAGGCGAGGTTTTTGTGCTGGACGATGGAGGGGAAGTTGACCTCGACTTGGGCAACTACGAGCGGTTCTTGGACATTCGCCTCACCAAAGACAATAATCTCACCACTGGGAAGATATACCAGTATGTCATTAACAAGGAACGCAAAGGAGATTACTTGGGGAAAACCGTCCAAGGTAATGCTGGGTTTGCCATCAAGATTTAAGAATCTTAACCAATTTAATTTCTTTTTTGTGTACAAAAAATTAATGTTTTATGTAATTTCAGCATGACGTGTCAAGGTGTTATTACTGAAATATGCCTTCAGTTGAAAATTCAGAGTTGTGGGGCTGTTTACTCAAAGCATAGTTTGGAGAATCCACTGCTGCTCTGGGAATGGCATTGAAGCTGTCGTCCTGCAGCCTGATTTGAGTCTTGAGAGCTGTTGTTTTTGAACAGTGAGGAGTGTGCAGTGATGAAGGCAGCTTGTGTCGTGTGTCTGGGACTTGTACAGACAGTGATGAGGAACCGAAATCCTGTGTGTTGGTTTTTAGGCTGGTGATTGGTGCCTAAGGGCTGGGGAGCCTGACATGTGGGCCTTTCTGCCCATCATATCCATGGGCACAGCTTCACTTGAGGTTTTGCATGGTGTTGATTTGATAAAAGTGTTCTCCTGCTTTAAAAAATGGTGGCATTAGAAAACCCTTAGTTTAGTAAAATGGTCTTAGTCTAAATTTGGGGTGGGGAGGTTCTGAGAAGTGGTTTTTATCTGAGTTTGGGAATAAATCTGTTTTTGGCTTTAGACTTAACTGAAAGTCAAGGGTCAAGCTGACAGCTGGCTCTGGTCTGGGACTTCCCTGGCCAGATTCTGGGCTGATTGGGTCACGTGTGGATTGTAGCTCTGCTTCTTAGCAGCTCTGTGAGCATGGCAGGTGATCTGCTTCTGAGATTTGGGTTCCTTTTCTGTAAAATGCAGATTATAATAGTATCTACCTCTATGGATTGTTAGGTGTATTAAAGAAGTTAAGTCAGTGTAAGTAAAAAACTCAAGAGTTTTTTCTAGTTCCTGACATGAAGAAAGGGATCAATTAGGAATTAAAATGGTCTTGGTTGTGCAGTTTGTGTTGAAGGCCTCCAGTGTAGTCATTTATGTATGCATTCATTCATCAAATATTTATTGAATGCTCTTTGCAGGGGGCCCCTCATTGGAGCTGGGGATACATGATGCAAAGACCAAGGAGGCCATTGTCCTCATGGAAGTTACCTTATGGGAGAGACAAAGACAAATGGATGAAATTCCATGTTTGATAGAAACTCTGAAGAAAACAAATAGAGTGAGGAGAGGGAGTGACTTGGGAAAACCAGTTTGGGCAGGTGGTCAGGGAAAGTCTCCAGGACCTCTGAGCTGAGAGGCCAGCCTTGGAAAGAGCGAGAGGAGGAGGGAGGCACAGCCTGTGCAGAGGTTCATGGCCACCAAGGACTTGGTCAGAGATCAGAGGCCATGAGGACTGGCACAGTGACCAAGCGGGGTGGTCAGAGTGGTAGGTGAGGTGGGCTGCAAGCAGTCAGGTTATAGAGGTTCTTTTGAATCTTGGCCTGGAGTTTGGATTTTACTAAGTGCAGTGGGTTTAAACTGCGAGTGTGAACTCTGATTTGCATTTTTTAAAGATCACTTTGGCTGCTGCGGCTGCTCTGTGTGTGTGTGTGTGTGTGTTTGTACTAGATAATAAATATCCATCCTTCTGCTTGAGGCACTGCTGGTTGTGTACCTAGCTATTTAAACTAAACTCTGCCCATAGGAACTTGCTCGCGAAGCCCTACAACTATGCTTTTAAGAAGTGTTTAGAAATGGTTGGCTTTTATTGAGCCCTGACATGCTTGGCATGCTGCTTAGATTTCACAGGTGCAAGCTCATAAAATTTCCACAGTTTTATGAAGTGGGAGCTGTTGCAACTCCACTTAACAGATAGGGAGAGCTAGCTTAGGAATAGTTAAGTAATTTGCCCAAAGATCCCCTGCTGGTGAGTAGTGGGACTGAGATTTGCATCCAGGCACCCCCAGATGCCGTGCTCCTAGCCGCTGTGCTACACTGCACTGTCTGCAGTGGATCGCCTGCCCTTTGGGAAACCAGAAATACCACAGGACGGGTTCCTGGCATTCTTTTGTTCCTGAAAAAACCCTCGGGCATGAAGTCCTCTCCTTTAGCTGTAAGCAGTAGGGGGGCCGTGGAGTCCACAGTGTAGTTGTGCAGCTACAGGGAACACAGGGCAGGTGTCTGGTGATGTCACCTTCGCTTTATTCTCTTGTGTTTCGAGCCAGAACTTGGAAATCTGAAAAGGTGGCCATGGGGACTGTGAGCCCAAGCCTGGTTAAAGCCATGTTAAGAGTGGTCTCAGAAACACTTATGACACCATTGCTACTCTGTGCAGGCAAAGAGTGCAGCAGTTTTGGTCACTGTAGTATAATTATCTCAGTTGATGCCAACTGAATTGGGGTGAGTTACATGTGTCTTTTCTCTTTCCCAGTTGTCCCTCATATCACAGATGCAATCCAGGAGTGGGTGATGAGACAGGCATTGATACCTGTTGATGAAGATGGCTTAGAACCTCAAGTGTGTGTTATCGAGGTTTGTATGCTTCTTTTCTTGAACTCTGTGTCCCTGTGTAGGTGATCAAAGTGTACGTATTTGCTCCTTAGTCAGCCATCAGCACCTGGTAAGACATTCCTGGGGAAGCCCTGGGCCCTCAGAACTGCACTGTGGTAGGTAAGGGCTTGTCAGTGGTCCTGGAATGGCTGTGCCCCCGAAAGCAACACCCTGTTGGTATTTATGTATGCATTTTGTGTGACCAGTGAGAGTGGCACGACACGCCCTCATCCACTCTGAAGAGACTTGGCTGGGTATTGACCATCCTCTGGCAGGACCAAGCATGAGGAGAGAGGTTCTGCTCTTCTGCTCTGCTGCTTCTCTGCTTCTCTGGGTCTCGGTGTCTTGTGAAGATAGAGGACTTAATTTCCAACAGTTTGCTTATAACTGATGTCTAATCCAGAAGTTGTTTATGACTAGCAGAGGAGATAAGATTTAGATTATTTTGCCTTGTGACGCTCATACGAATAAAATTCAGTCTTTCAGTTGGCTTTTCTTGAAATGATGGGTAAAAATCCATTGATAACCTTGAGGAATGGTGAGCATATCCAAAAAAAGTAACCTTGTAGGACAAAAAATATCTAATTACTATTAACTGCTATTTAGTTGTTAACTATGATTTAATCACTATTAACTGACATTTGTCAGACCCAGAGAGTCCACATTATGTTTTTAATGATCACTGAATTGTGGTGACAGAGTACTTTTGTTAGCGAACTAAACCACAAAAGGAGGGTTCAGTGCTTCACCTCTAAAATCCTTCATTCTTTTAGCTCGGTGGAACAGTGGGAGATATAGAAAGCATGCCCTTTATCGAGGCCTTCCGTCAATTCCAATTCAAGGTCAAAAGAGAGAACTTCTGTAATATTCACGTCAGTCTAGTTCCTCAGGTAAGGCATTCAAAGTTTTACTCTGGGGAATTGGAAAGGAGGGAGAATAGGTTGATTTTTCACTTCTTATATGTTTTAAATACTTGAGGTACAGAAAGCAGGGAATAAAGAACTTTAAATAATTGCTCTCGTACTTTTTGAAAAGGTGAAACGAAAAACATTTGGACAGTTGGTCAGGACAAATTGCAGGTGAAGATGGTGGATTGAACCTGTCTACTTGTCTACACTAAATGGTGAAACTCCACTACAACTTAGAGTAAAGGGAATATTTTTTTTTTAAAGAAAGAATTCATAAAGATAAATACTGTGAGAAGAATCAACAGTAACAAAAATGAGGAAGCCAGAGGGAGGGGAATGTCTACTGACCTAACAGGCCTAGGAGAGCTGGGTCCTCAGCCTGCAGCAGGGATCCCCAAGGGTCCAGGCATAGCAGCATCAGGTACCTCTGCTAGTGGGATGAGGAAGTTGCTGTTTCAGAGCAGTTAGACCCCAGTATCTACTTCCCTCTCCCTCTCATAAGCCCCTCTCCCACCTGGGCAGAGACTGAAGGCTTTCTCTCTGGGGAGGGTTTCCAGATGAGCACACACGAAGGACAGTCGAGAACAGCATAGCTGAGCTAAAAACATGGGGGTGAGGTATAGCTTTTTGCTGTTGAGATGATCCCACTTTCTCTCACTTGGTTCCGAGAATCATCACAGCCAGGCTTGGACCTTCCACATAGGAGATTGTAGGGTTCTTTGGGGGGGGGGGGGCGGGGGTTGGGAGATAAGTGACTAGCCCAGTTGAAAATACTGCCCTTGAGACTACCCAGTGAAACAGACTGACCAGATGGCCAGTGTGAGGACCCTGGGGTATAGGCTGCCCATTCACACAGAACTTTCAGTCAGCCTTTGAATATGAGCTGGCAGCCAGTGATACCAGACACTGGAAGAAAATATATGAAGTGCAAGAGCAAAACAACAGAAAAAAAGAAGTTGAGATCTGCAGGGAGTAGGAAACTTAAAAAAGGAAACAAACCAACTTTGTGAATTCTCAGAATTAAGAGGAGAAAAACTGCATCTGTTAAATTGGAACGGGATACTCTTAAGACCAGAGCATTCAGAAAACAACAAAAAAATTCTTGGGAATTAAAACCTGGATAGTAGAAATGAAAAGTTAAGAGAAAGAAGGTTGAGGAAGTACCCCAGGAAGTAGGACCTGAAGAGCAAAAGACAGGAAATAGGCCAGAAAATGTAAAACTAGAGGACTGGTTTAGAGTTCTGACATCCAAAATAATAGGATTTCCAGAAAATAAGGACAGAGTATTGGAAAGGAAATGTAATCTGTGCCCCCCAACCCAAATCAACACATCCCATCTTTGAAAGTGAAGTAGGCAAAAGCAGCAGAGCCCATTTATTTTGTCTATGGCTCTTTTGCATTGAAACAGCAGTCGAGTAGTTGTGACTAAGACTATAAAACCTAAAATATTTATTAACTAGCTCTTTATAGAAAAAGTTTTCTGACCCATGGTCTAAACAACTCAAGGAATTTTTCATCCATGAGTTTCTAAATTGAGAAGACCCAGTGAATTAATTGGAAAATGACCCATACCTAGACCTGTCATTGTGATAATTCAGAATAATGGCAGAGATTCTAAAATGCTCTGAAAGGAAAAATCAAAAATCAGTATGACATTATTAGACTTCTCAACAGCGATGCTAAAGCTAAAGATAGTAAAGCTGTTTCCTTGAAAATTTGTAGGGAAGGGCCTCCCCTGGTGGCACAGGCGGTTGAGCTCAGCTCAGCGCTGTCAAGCTGTCCGCAGCCTCTGCAGCACCGGTTCGATCCCTGCCAGCCGGCGAGAATCCCACGTGGCGTGGCAGACCTCAGCATTGTATTTCAGTCAGTCTGCCTGTTCTGTTCCCCACTCTGTCTCTGGTGAATCCTCTCACCCTCCCACGCATCTGGCCTATACCCCAGTTCTTGTATGCATGAATAAATAAATCTTTAAAAAAAAATTTCTAGGGACAATGACTTCCATCTTAGAATTCTGTACCCAGCAAATCTGTTAGTGTGAGAGGAGAGTTAACATAGTTTAGAATGTAAAAAACCCAGCATACCAAAGAAATGGACTCACCAGGGAAAACAAGTAATTGGACCAGGAAGGAAAAGAATGGCACATGGTTGAACCATAGTATTTAAATACTCGGATATGTATAAACACTGATGAGGGGCCCCAAGATGGCGGTTGCAGGCACAGACGATGCATGCGTAGTAGAGGGTAGGTTCCTTGTCTGACAGAAATTGATGGAAAATACCTCAAAGTCTTAAATCAAAAGATAAGGCTTAGAAAAGGGGAGGGGTAGGTGGGGGTAGGGCCCTGCTGTTCTTTAGCATAAACTGTAGAAACTGACTAATAAGCTATAAGGGCATGTAACTTTGACATAATTAAAAACTAAGTTTGATGCATGATCCAGGTCTCTATTCCCTTATTAAGAGGAGTTCAGGGAAAGGTCATACTTGAAAATTCCTTATCACAGAGAAATTAACTTTGTTTTCTTTTGTCAAACAGCCAAGTTCCACAGGGGAACAGAAGACTAAGCCCACCCAGAACAGTGTTCGGGAACTCAGGGGGCTTGGCCTTTCCCCGGATCTGGTAAGGCACTCGGGTTCAGCAGCCCTTGTGTGTCTGGTTAAGATCGCTCCTTCTTGGCAGGCGAGGCCTTGTTTTCCTGGCATGCTCTGAGTGATCTTTGATGGTGGGAAACTTACAGGTTTAGTGCTTTGATCTGGAGCTGCGGTTTACAAATACTTTTTGACCTGGCCTGTGTGAGGGCCTGTCTTCTCCTCTTGGCCCTTCATTTGTTCCCTTTTCCCCCCTACCCAAGAACATTAATGAGGAAAACCCCAGCTGGCTCTTGTCGTTCATTGGTACTGCCACGCTGTTACATTTCTCCAGTTTGGGATTCGGGAATTTCAGTTTTGAAAACTAATCTTTCCATCACTTGCATGCATCGTGCTAGGAGTTAACAGTGTGATGTCTATGGAGAAAAACCCAGCTTTGTATTCCTTCTTTTTATCTAAATATCTTATTTTCTTTGCTTCTAGGTTGTTTGCAGGTGCTCAAATCCTCTCGACACGGCAGTGAAAGAGAAAATATCTATGTTCTGCCACGTCGAACCTGAACAGGTAGGTAGAAATTCCATTTTCACACAAGTCTTTATAGTTTTATAGCTTCTAGTTATCCTAAAGTCTCAATTAGTTTCATAAGGCTTCTTGTTAGTTTATGACTTGAGACAGTAGACTGTTTCCTAGAAGAACTGGTACCTGCTGACCGTGGTTCTCCATGACCTTGACATGGGTTCCCCAAAACATACTTCACCTCTCCTGCCTCCCCCTTGCCCCACTCCTTGTCCTGTGAGCTCCATACTGAACTCTGCTCTTCTCTTCCTGTTGGCCTGGAGATCTCTTACTCATTTCATCCTTCAGCGCCAGCTCCGGACACAGTACTGTCTATGAGAAATCTTTTCACCTTAGATCTCATCTCAGAGTTAAATCCTTTCTTGGGCTACTTGTGTGCCTCACAGGTGCTGGTGGTGAGCCTGTCATGTGACACGCGCGCGCGCGCACACACATACACACACTCTCGCTTTTTTCCCTCATTAACGTTGTGCCACCAGGGAGGCCCTGACTTGAATTTTTAAATGCTCTCCCCATGTGATTTCAAGTTTGAGAACCACTGTTCTTAGGGCAGTTCCTATTTGGACATGATTTTGTTTTAAACTACATCATGGTTTGGTTTGTAAATTTATTTTTTCAAGAATATTTGATCCATGTTCATAAGAGATAAGTCATTAATTTTCTGGCCTAGTATTGCTTTGATTTTAGTAATCTATATGTATTTTCAAAAGATTATCCTTTTATCTTTTTGCACATCTAAAACATTTTCCCAGGGTCATATAGCTAGTAGGAGGCTTCCAGTGTAGGTAGTTTTGTTTGTTTTACTAGTAACCTTTGCTCCTTTTTAAATAGGTGATCTGTGTCCATGATGTCTCGTCCATCTACCGAGTCCCCTTGTTGTTAGAGGAACAGGGGGTTGTGGATTATTTTCTTCGAAGACTTGATCTTCCTATTGAGAGGCAGTCACGAAAAATGCTGATGAAATGGAAGGAGATGGCTGACAGGTTTGCCTCATAAGGAGCTGGGAGTTCTACACTTTTATCTCTTTTGTAGGCATGCAGGGAATTCAACTCTTTCTTTAGTACCTGTGCCATCAGCTCATGTTAGGGAAGGTCTTAATGGAAAGAGATGTTACAAAAGGACCTTCGCCATTGTGTGGTGGCATCTTGGCTGATGAGTCCTGGTAGAGTGGGCCCAGTACCAGCCTGCAGTGACACCTGTTACTCTCGTCTAGCCAAGAAAATCAACGCCAACAGGTGCCCCAGTAGCAGTGGCTTAGCATACACCCAAGGCCCACATGAATGGCTGGTTGTGGTGGAGCTTTTCAGGGCAGCATCCCAGTAATCTGAGCCGTGTTTGGGAACATGCCCCTCATCCCACACCAGAAAAGGAACAGCAAGGATGTCCAAGAATTTTCTTTCATACTGCTGCTGCCCGGTCTCATCACTTTGAGAACTGTTCCATTCTGGTTTCTTCCCTCACATCAAAGACTTTCACACAGCACCCAGACCTGGTATGCCTTGCTGTAGCTGCAAAGTCACAAGGAAGGTTTGGCCAGGGAGCACCCATGCCACTGCTCTGTGATACTTATTTTCATTTTGACATTTTCCCTTTCCGTCTTTGTCTGATTATATGAATATATTTTTTAAAGATTTATTTTTATTTATTTATACATACAAGAACTGGGGTATAGGGGAGCAGCAGGCAAGAGTCTGCTATGCCATGTGGGTTAGCTCCCCCCTGGCTGGAGATTGAACTCATGCTGCTGTGGCTGGCGATAGTGTAATCATGCTGAGACTTAACCCCTGTACCACCAGGGAGGCCCTACATGAACATTTTTATGTAGCTACAATTTTATGATCTTTTTTATAATATACTATGAACATTTTTGCTGTTACTACTTATACTATAAAATGAAGTTTTAATGAGTATGGATTATTTCACTATTCATTTACTTGACAATTCCTTCATCGCATTAACTTCTGTGAATTTTGTTTATGTCAATTTTTTTGCCCTGTGGGATTTAAGTTTGGTTTTTTTAAAAACAATTTGGGTAAGATGTTGAAGCCATCTCTTTATAACAGCTACTAAAAGTCTGCTTTTTTCTTTTTTTTTTAAAAGATTTATTTATTTATGCATACAAGAAATGGGGTACAGGCCAGAAGTGAAGGGTAGAGAGGGTTCACCAGAGACAGGGTAGGGAACAGCACAGGCAGATTGACCGGAATACACTGCTGCCCTCAGTGGGCGAGTCAGGAGAGGTCTGCTGCACCATGTGGGTAGTTCCCTGGCTGGCTGGGGATCGAACCTGTGCTGCAGTGGCTGTGGATAGCTTCCTAGGTTGCATCTTAATCACTTGCGCCACCAGGAAGGCCCAAATTCTGCTTTTCTTTACAAAGCCTGCCATGTTGTTTTGAAAATTGCTTCCTCTTTATTGCTCTATACATGGGACTCAGATAATAGTTGCTTCTATTATGTAGTTCCCAGACTTGTTTTTCTTTTCTTTAAGAAGCAATTTTGATGTCTTGGTGGTATTTACATTCTAAGTAATTTAGTGTTTCTTGACCTTTGTTTGATAGATACGATCGCTTGCTGGAGACCTGCTCTATTGCCCTTGTGGGCAAATATACCAAATTCTCAGACTCTTACGCGTCTGTCATTAAAGCTTTGGAGCATTCTGCACTGGCCATCAACCACAAATTGGAAATCAAGGTGAGGGATGGTGCAGATACACATGAACAGGGAGGCTGCCTGTGTTCCCACAGATGGTGCACATGTGTCAGCTTTATATCTTTCGAGCTCAGAATTGCTTTGTGTTAAGCTGGGCCAGAACTGACAGCCCCACGCAGCTGTCCTTGTCACTGGTGTGGTTGACTTACCACGTGTCCAGGTGTTTTGTGCTGCTGAACAGCTTCCTGTAGAATGACTACTATATGTGTTTTAAGACTTATGGGATCTCATTACTGCCCTGACTTAATTTTTGCTAGTTCTTTGATTATTTTATCCCTGTGGAGATAGTCTGTGCTTTTCATGTGTTAGGTGGTAGAGGTTGTAAGATGAATAAAAAGTTGGAAAGGTCTCAGGTATGAAGGGGACACATAGAAAAGAGGGTGGACCTGCCATGGTAGACATGTGAGGAGGACAGACTTCCTTAAGGAGGGACCCCTGGAGGGGAGATGGATGAGGCAGAGGGACGACCATTCTAGCAGAAGGCAGAACACATCCAGGGGCTTGGGAACTGAGGAAGAGTTGAAAATCAAGCAGAGGGAACATGAGCTGGAGGATGTCTGGAGACATCTGGTGAAGGCCGGGTCATCAGCTGGGCTAAACCTGGCTCTTACTGGGGATTCTGGGAAGTTATGGCAAGAAGTAATAGGAAGGAGTAGAAAAAGGTGGACAACCTGATACAAAATGGGCAGAAGATCTGTATAGACACGTCCATAAAAGATGCCTGTGATTACATGACAAGATGGTCAATACTGTCCCTTGTTAGGTAAGCAAATAGAAATGAACTAACAGTGAGATACCAACAGGTGCTCCTTACAGTGACTGGGAATTCAGGTGAGAACTGGGCACCCCCATGTGTGAGTGGAAATGCTCATGGTGTGGCGACTCTGACAGTATATGTAATGCAAGAGAAATGAAGATGCATGTCCACAAAAAAATGTTTTTATACAAATGGACCCACTGTTCAATATAACCCAAATCTGGAAACAATCTTAAGTGTTCAGAGGGAGCCAGTGGATAGACAGACTGTGGCATAATCCTACAATGAAGACTGCTCAGTAATGAAAAGCAGCAAACTAGTGTCATGCACAGCAGTTGTGGGTAAAACTTGAAAGCAATTCTACTGAGCAGAAGCCTGACATAAAGGCTCATGTTATTTTGTTCCATTTATGGGCTCTCTAGAAGAGGCAAAACCTGTGAAAATAGAACCTAGAAATGAGGTCCAGGCAGGAAGTGGGGAGGAGATTGTTCTGCAGTAGAGAGGGACAACTTTTGGGGAGGGTGTTCATTTTTGTATCTTGATTGAGATGGAGGTTCATGCCTTTGTGTGTTTGACAGAACTCATTGAAATGTTTGCTTAAAGTCCATGATTTTATTATATGTAAATTATACTTCAGTCGAGTTGAAAAAGTTGAAAAGCAGTCTGTGTGGAAGATGGACTGGGGAGAGTGTGTTTTGAACAGAGAACACTTGCACTCTAGTTCTCCTGGGGCTTAGCTGAGATAAGGTCCTAGACAGAGCGGTGAGGGAGCCAGTTTTGGGAGTAGACAAAGGAAACTCTTGTGCTTAAAAACATGAGAAAGATCTCAGAGTTTATATGTAAACTTACGAAGTTTCATATATGGAGAGTATTATTTTAAAACTTTAAAATGAAGAAAGATGGAACATGATGTTATTTGGAAATGATGATAGGCCACAGCTCTGGAGTTACGAGCTGCATCCTCTCCCACCCCGTCTGCCCCCCCAGTACATAGACTCCACGGACCTGGAGCCTAGCACCTTGCAGGAGGAGCCTGTGCGCTACCATGAAGCCTGGCAGAAGCTCTGTAGCGCCAAGTGAGTAGGGTTCCCAGCCCTTGTTTCCCGGGGGTTTTGGGTGGTTTTAATGAGCAAGGTGCTGTGTGTTCATGTTCTAATAGTAGGTGACCTACTTTTTAAATATCTTTTCGTTAGCTATTTGTTTTACTGAGGCAATATTGGCTTAAGACACTGCGTAATTTTCAGGTCTACAGCTTTATATTTGAACATCTGTATAGACTACATTATGATCACCAAGTCTGGTTTTCCTCTACCACCCTACAATGGACCCCCCCCCACCTTTTAATTATCGAAGGCTGCATACTGTATGACTTAATAAGCCTCTTGAAAATACAACTTAGCAACATAGTTGAAACTGAAGAAAATGTTCTGATTTTAGTGATATCATTGGCTTATATACATCGGTTGATGAAACTTATTTATAACAATGTTTCACCCAGATGGTACCCATCAATACAGTCTCACAAAGAGTTTGTTTTTTGGCAGCTATTATTTATAATAGTCAAAAATTAGGCAGAATTTTGAATTCACTAGAACAACGGAATGTGATGGAACCATACAGGTAATGTTGAGACCCTCGGTCGGTGTGGCCCTGAGCTGACAAAAGATCCTCTTCCTGCTTGGGCACTTTCAGCCAAGAGATAAACAGTATATTGCTATATGTGAAGCATCAAGAAAGAATTCACACCCAGGACAGATTCTGTTTTACTGTTCAGTATGCTGCCTTTTCACTTGTCATAAGCCTCTTCTAATGTCACTAAGGAAAGTTCACGGTCATGTGTGCATTTTTTGAGGCCATGTATTTACTCACTGTCTTGAAGCCAGTCACAGACCCAGGAACACAGGCTTGGGAGGAACTGCATGGCGTCTTGGCTGTGGCTCCTTGGGTGGTGGTTGTGAGCTGGACTGGTGGGAAGGGGCTGCTGTGCTGTGTTCTCTTGTCCAGTGGAGTGCTGGTTCCGGGGGGATTTGGTGTTCGAGGAACAGAAGGCAAAATCCAAGCAATCGCCTGGGCTCGGAAACAGAAGAAGCCTTTTTTGGGTAAGGAGTAGGAAAAAGCAAGAAAAAATTCATCTTTCTAGACAACTCAAATAGAAGCCCTTATGGTTCTATTTGGAAGAAATCCAAATTCTCCTTTGAAATGAAAAGTTTAAGCTTGTGTGTGTGTGCATTCCATGGCAGTTCTCTCATGGAATTCTGAGAGAATGAAAGGCAGCTAGGAAACTGTGGCCATCAACTGAACCCAGCTGTTTGGCAGGACATGTGAGATTGACTTAATGTCGGCTTCACTTGGCATACCAGCTGATTAATTGGATAAAGTAAGTGTGGATGCTTCGTGGTGATGTACATTTGAGTAATTTTCAACTTAATCAGTTATAACTGGGAAATTAGAGAATAAGAAAACTTATGTTCAAGTACTGAGTAGAATATTATTTCTAAAATCGAATACCTTCTAAAATCTGGAATCTTCATACATACTTAGACCCAGTTTTTTTAATTTGATACAGATAAAAGCATAACAGCAGGGATGCTTCTTCACAGCAGGAAGTCATGCAAGTTTGTGATTGTGGTTCTGTGAACACAGGGCATGAAGTCCATGGCAGGCTGGTGGGAAATGGGGGTGGGGTCCCCTTTTCATTGGAGCTTCATTTCTTTCTCCCTTCTACCTGCAAGGTGTGTGCTTAGGAATGCAGTTGGCGGTGGTTGAATTTTCAAGAAATGTGCTTGGATGGCAAGGTAAGGCCCAAGAAAAAGCCTGTGAAATTCTGTGCTGTTTTCTGGAGGCATGAAATCTGGTAAATGTTGGTGATCAGGAGCTATGGAGGAGAGTTGGCTGGTGTACCAAAGGGGAACTGTTGAGTTTATTGAGGTGAAACTGGTCTGGTCTCCTATTTCTTCCTGGAAGGAGGGAGCACAGCTTGTTGGGTGCCTTGGCTCTGGGGATCCTGCCACTTCCTCCCCTGAGCTGGTACCCTGAGAGAACTCTGACCTGTGAGGCTGTCAGTCCTATGAACTTGGGCTCTGGCGTGGTCAGACCTAGGTTCAGATTCTGAGTTTCTCACATGATTGATTTTAGACAAATTACTTAGCCCTTTTGGGCCTCTGTTTCCTCTATCAAAGAGGGTAATAATGTTACCTACTTTACATGGTTGCAAGAATGAATGCATGAGAACAGTCCCAGCACAGTGCCTGGCGAACAGGAAATTCTCTGGCTTACTGTTGCTTTGTACCTCCACCAGACCACCTCAAAACTCAGTGGCTTCCAACAGCAGTGGTTTATTATTTTCTGCATTCTGTGGGTGGGGTGGACTAAGTGGGCTGGTTTTTTGTGCCGCGTGGTGAGTCTGAGATTGCCCTGCCAGACCCTGGGCCCTGCTTGGCAGGGCTGTTGACAGGGTCTCTCCACGTGGCTGCTCGTTGCCGACTGGCTCAGCCCCAGCCTCCTCAGTGTGCTGACCACCAACTTCTAAAATAATGAGCCCAGTGTGCCAACTCTTCTCAAACTTGCTAACATCTTGTGGCCACACAGGGTAAATCCTGGGGGTGCAAGTCTCTGGGAGCAGCAGCTCTTCAGTCACTGTTAACGTGGGAAGTCCGGCTTATGGAGCCTAGATTTTATAAGTTATAAGAAAAATAAACAAAGGAAGCTGAAGGAATGTGAAAGCAGTCTGACTTTAGGACGGACAAGCAGTTCTTGGGCACTTGCTGTTGGGGCTGGGTTCTGTTCATTCTTCTGCGAGGCTGCCTTACAAGCACCCCGAGGGGGTAGTGGCTCGGTGTTGTGGGCAGCAGTCTTTAGTTCTGGCTGTTGAGCTTCTAGCAGGGGCCGCCTGACCATCCACGCCCTCAGAAGAGCCCTGTGGATACCCAGGACTCGCCTCACAGCGGTGACCTGCCACCCACTCAGGTTCCAGGTGGTTGAGTGGCCTGGTGATGAGCTCTTTTGCAGCTGAGACCTGGCCCTGTGCAGGCCCAACAGGTGACCAGCACCTGGCACATTCATGTGGAAAGAAGGAGGCAGAGTACCAAGAACTGGCTTCTTTTCCTTTTAGTTTTTGCTGGTGGTTAGAAGGTAAAATTCAGTGAAGGATGAAAAGGTTATTTAGGCTTTAAAATCAGTTAGTTTCTGATTTGGTTGTTGATTAAGGCAACTGAGTAAGACATGTAAGGTGTTGTCACTAACATCAGTATTTTGATTTTTCAGATGCCAATTCTACGGAGTTTGATCCTAAGACCAATCATCCTGTGGTGAGTCAGGTGTCTGGTCCTCAGCAGGGTCAGAAGGGTGTGGAAGGGCTGCTTTATAGAAAGAGGTAGATGGTTAGACAGGAAGTGGGACTACTGGATCCATCCCAGAGTGCCCGAGTGCTTGCACTTTTGGATCCCCTGCAGAATAAGAACTAGTTTTCCTCATTTATTTCTCACTGCTTTTCCCAGTTTGCCACAAAGTTTTAAAGACAGGCACCACCCCAGCCAACTAGGGGGTTTCCTGATTAAATTGAATCTCCATCCCTGCTTCCCAGACTGATGACACACTTACGTAGGCATTTACTACATCCAGACGACGTCCTCACAACTTTAAATATGTTAACTCATTAGTCCCAGCCAGCCTTGAAGACAGGTACATTATTAGAGAGCTGCTGGAATATAGCACTGATTTCCTTAATGGTAACCAAGACTTTTTGAGGCCGACAGACCTGGTATCCTATTATGTCTTCTGTCACATGCATGTGGCTCATGGGGAGACCCAGTGCCTTTATTCATCTTTGAATCCTCAGCCCAGGAATGACAGGCCTGCGATCAATACTAAGGACAACGAGAAACAGGACATACAGGACTCTAATCTCAAGGCACTTGAACAACATCAGTATTTGCTGACCTGAAATAAGACTTCAGAAGAGCCAAGGTTTTGAGGCATGGAACCTCAGGGTGGTAGGGGGCAGACACAGAAAAGTCCTCCATGTCAGAAGATGCTTGGGGAGCACGGGACTAAGCAGGCTGGACTCATGGCTGAGGTGTCTTGGCCTGTCTATATCCCAGATGTTCACTGAGCTTCTCCTAGGACAGGGTGACCCTCAGTCTGGTAGAGGGGACGTGTTAGGACTTCTAGTCTGCACCTACGCTGCTGTGTCAGTCTTTCAGAATGTGTTCCAGACAGTAACACTCAGCATCCAAAGTGCCAGGGACAGAATGACCCTGGCAGAGACCCTGTCTCACCTGCAGTTCATGAGGACAGGCTGCAATCTTTAGCTCTACCCAACAAAAGTGTAAAATGATCATTGGGAGGCATTTTCCCCTGTGCCAATATTTCTCTTAACAGGAAAGGCTGGGGCATTAGGACCTGCTCAGACTCACTCCGTGTAGGTGATCTGTCTCCTAAGGAAACACTGTTTGAACACCTTCAGGTCATCGACATGCCAGAACACAATCCTGGGCAGATGGGTGGAACCATGAGACTGGGCAAGAGGAGAACGCTGTTCCAGACCAAGAACTCAGTCATGAGTAAGAGCTGCCTCCCCAGCCCCAGTCTTGGGGCTCAGGAGAGCCAGGCTGGCTTTTTTGTTCTTGCTTTTCAAATTCTTTTATCCTTTCCTAGTCCTGACCTTTTGGGATACACTGTAATGGTCAGAGAAGCAGTGTGGGTCTTAGGCCACAGGCTGTCAGGGACCAGGGGGCCTTGGGTGTGGATGACTCCTGAGAGTGAGTTCCTTAAGTGAGGTCCACATGGTCTGTTACTTTTCAACACTATTGGGTTGAACCATATGAAACTGGTGAAATTTGACTTTTGTCCCATAAAAACAGCAGTTTCAGTGGTTCAACCTAAATTTTATTCTAAAAGTACTGAAAAGTGCTAAGAGTTTAGGGCCTCCCCGGTGGCGCAGCGGTTGAGCAATGGGTTGCAAAGCTGCCCGCAGCCTTTGCAGTGCTGGTTTGACCCGGTCACCCGGCGAGGGTCCCACATGGCGCGCAGACCTCTCCTGCCGCCCGCTGCTCCCCTCAGCAGTGTACTTGCCAGTCTGCCTGCTCTGTTCTCCCCTCTGGCTCTGGTGAATTCTCTCACCCTCCCACGCTTCTGACTGTACCCAGTGCTTGTATAAATAAATTAAAAAAAAAAAAAATGCTAAGAGTTTAGGGGAGAATTGGGAGGATAGTGTTTAAGAAAATTAGTTTGATCCCCCCCCGCCAACTGAAAAATTCAGTCGTTAACAAATGAGGTCTTGGGGGGTGTGAGTTCTGAAAACTCTAGTTTCTGTGAATTTGGGGCCTCACCTGGCAGCTACGAATTTTCAAATGCAGCTTATTCATGTGCGGCTGCCAGGTGCCAAGGAGCTTTGACAACCAGGACCCAGCTGCATGGTGCTGGCCCTGCAGCCCTGAGGGGCCTACATGTAGCTCTAACATGTCTCTTACCACAGGGCTGGGTTTGGTACACCTTGGTCTGTTCTCTAGGACAGTTTGTAGCAGAAAAGTTCCTTGTACTTCAGTGATCACATCTGGGGGGTAGTGGTGAAGGTCTGTTTCTGGTCCATTTTTCTTGGTGTGGTCACAATAGTCCAAGCCTGAGAATTAGTCTAAATCATGGTACTCTGAGCAGGTGGCTATGTTTGGCAGGAGAATCACGGAAATAATCATTAGAAGTCCCGACTGCGTAGATGATACAAGTCAGCTGGGAAGCAGGGAGTAGAGGTGAGATCAGAATTCTTTACGTGAGTCTGCTCTTCTCCCAGGGAAACTCTACGGAGATCCGGATTACCTGGAGGAGAGGCATCGCCACAGATTTGAGGTGAGGATTTGAGCTCTGTGACCTTCTCTTTTCTGTTACTCTGGAAACAGCACACTGAGAATCCAGCAAAGTTGCTTTTCATGCTTTAACAGGTGAATCCAGTCTTGAAAAAGTGTTTGGAAGAACAAGGTTTGAAATTTGTTGGCCAAGATGTTGAAGGAGAAAGAATGGAAATTGTGGAGCTGGAAGGTAATTAATTACTTAGATAGTTGTTTTTGGAAACAGTTGCATATGGAAAATTTAGTGAGGTGTTCTTGGCATGCAGGGAAATATAAAAATGTAAGGAAGCAGCCCTGTCTTGGAGGTTGGGCACCTTGGTGACAGGTGCCTAGAGTCTGGGAAGCTCACCCTGTGCCCCCTCCCTGCCTCGGGCAGCCAGCTCACCTCTGGCCTCAGTGCGTCGTCCTCCGAGTAAGAGCTGGACCAAATCCCCCTTCTGATGTAAAAAGTAACCTGTGTGACTCAATCCCGCAGAACTGGGGAGCAGCAGGGTCAAGGAGCCTGAGAGAAGCCCCCTTTGGCCAGGAGGGTGATTCCTTGCGGGGAGGTTATCAGACTCGCATGCTCTCCGGTACCTTTCCCCAGGTTCTAATTTGAGAAGCTGTATTCAAATAATGTTAGGGTCTGTGGAAATGTGAACTATCTAGCAGGCTCTTTTCATGTTTTACACCTTAGGCTTATATACATAATGAAGCCATTTCTTTTGCATTTCCATTTCAGATCATCCCTTTTTTGTGGGAGTTCAGTACCACCCTGAGTTCCTGTCCAGACCTATCAAGCCTTCCCCACCGTACTTTGGCCTCCTTCTGGCCTCTGTGGGGAGGCTCCCGCATTACCTCCAGAAAGGCTGCAGGCTCTCGCCCAGGTAGGGTCACAGTCACTCTTCTTCACTCCTTGGGGTGGTCATTGGCTCATGACAGCGAGCTGCAGACAGTCAGTGCTCAGCAGAACCACAGGCAGCAGGGAGGCTCGTCGGTCGCCCTCCCCAGGGTTTTCTCCGGCTGTGTGTCCCCTCTCTGCAGCATCTGGGCTCCAGGACCACATTTGGCAGTAGGATGCTGTGGTCCATTGGGAACTGGTTTTCACAAGGTGTCTGCCAGAGCCCTGTGGAGTTCACACCCTGTTGATACCTTTATCCAGAACCAGCTAATTATGCTGAGTTGGGTGGTTAGGGTATCATAACTGAAGTAGAAATTGAATGGGTATCTTTTATAACTAGAGGAAGAAAATCCCTTGATGGCTTCATGCTAAATACATAATATTGTCGAGAAGCCAATTTCTGGTTGCTGCTGTGTGTAGACAAGTGTCCCTGTAGGGGTGGTAGCTTCAGAACCAGGGAAGTAGAGTGAGTTTTTGGTGGGAGATGATGAATAAACTGTCTAAATTCTACAGGGATACCTATAGTGACAGGAGTGGAAGCAGCTCCCCTGACTCTGAAATCACTGAATTGAAGTTTCCATCCATAAATCATGACTGATGATAACGTAAGTGGTATTTTTAAGCTTTAATTAAAAAGCAAAATGATGCTCACACTAGGATTGCTAACACTGGGATCATGAATATTTAGTGCTGAACTTTTTTATCTGCCGGAGAATGAAAGGGCAGTGTGGACGTCAAATGGGTAAACCTGCAAAGGTACAGGGCACCTGTCTGCCCTGCTCCAGGAGGTTGGGGGCCGGGCAGCCGCTGGGAGCTCTTTTTCCTGACGGCTGCATGCAGGCATCAGTCTGACTAATCCTGGGGGAACTGGATTCTTAGACCCTTGGTGTCTCATGTAGCCATACCCTGGGAGACCTTGAGTGACAGGTGTGATGATGTGTTATTGTTTCTGCAGAGAAACACGCAACATGTAAGTTTCATGTTGCTTGCTGCTTAAACAGGACGTCCTTCCAAATCTGAACAGTCACCAGTCTTTGAGTGTTTGTCTTAGGTAGTGACAGGGCTTGTAAGGCTTGCAGCGCAGTAGCACTGGGCACTCCCCTGAATGGTGTGGGCCCATTTTAAGTGGGCTTCTGACAGAAATATTCTGTTGGTGACAGTGTTGGAAGGGGGTGAGCATGACAGTCAGGAATCCGGGGTCCCACTGCAGGGAGGTGACACCTGCCTGAGGCACTGGCACGTAGCCTCTCTGAATCCTGCACACTTGTACCTACCACCTTTGGGCCTCTTCATGGCATAGGTCTGGCCTAACGGGCACGAGATTGGTTCCCTTCTGCTGGGGTTGATCAGCCGCCTGGTCTGTGGGAGCTCGGCCGAGTTGGAGGGTGTGAGGTCGTCAGGAAGAGTGGTTGCTCCCTCTGCACCAGGGCAGCACTCAGCACAGAGGCTCATCAGTCCTCTGCCCCAGGTTGCTTCCCGTAGGCTGTTTGGTCATCTAGGGAATTGCCATAAAGAAAGGAGATGGAAACAGTGAAGGTAGCTGTTGGTCAGTTAGGTAGGCTTTCTCACTGCCTTGCTAGTGGAGAATTCCTGTGCGCAGCCCTGTTCAGAGGCTGGTGCAATGGAGAAAGAACCTTTGTATTGAGGCAGGTAGAGTAAGCTCTTAAAATTGTAGGATTCTGAGGAATTATAAATTCGACTCTCTCCTGAGCTTCAGTGGAGAACAGTTTACTGTGGTAGCTAACTCTAAGTCTTCATTTTTCTACTTTTATAGACATCACATAACTACTAAAATTTGTCTTTTAAACAGGGCTGATGCATCAAGAAACCTTCAGACTTTGGTGGAGTTTACAGCTTTCATTTTACACTCAGCTTTTGACACTTCCTTTAAATTATGTTTTTATTAAGATTATTTTATTATGGGGAAAGGTATTTGGAAGCCTTTGACGTGCATGTCGCATCATGTGTATCGGCTCCTACACTGTGCTGCCTGGTGTTGACTCCTTTGTGGTCGGTAAGCCTTCCAGACGAGAAGCAGGACATCCGGGCGGGAGTAGATGCCAGACGTGGCTGGTGGAGGCTCCTGTTTCTACAACTACCTCGCATCGTTGTGGATTCGAGTGCTAGCCCATTGCTTCCTCTTGGAGGCCTAGACCATTATAAAAAGTGCACGCGGAAGGATTTTTAGCTAGCGCTTATAACACTTTGGTATTGGTGGCTGGAGGGCACTGCTTGCACCAAGCGCGGTGAGATGAGAGACCAAGCCTTAGCACTGCCCAGTGCGGTGGGGACTCTCCCTGCCAACTGTGGCTGGTAGTCATTGTCTAAAGGGACAGTCAGCCTGCTGTTACATGAAACAGCAAGAAGTCCGTGTCTCTCTGAAGTGTGGTTTTAGAACCCCTGTCCTCTGGCCATGCTTCTCTTCTGGGGCTGGGAAACACTCCTTGCATCAAGGGGTTGCTTAAAAAAGAACGCAGAATCTTTTGGGGAAACTGCCTCTAAAACCCTCTCATATAGAAACAGCTTTGGCTTGAGGGGACTTTTCCTTCCAGGATGGTGTTACTGCAGTCAACATGTGCTATGAAAAGCTATTTTCTTAATATGACATACCAATAGGCACCGTTCTGTGCCTGCTGAATTCTGGCTGGACTCGGCGTATACTCTAACTTAAATAAATAATGCAGAACAAGACACACGCTTTGTTTGCAGTGCTGTTTACTTGGTGGCAGCTGGACACGTTCTGAGTGCAGGTGAGAAAGCTTTTCAATAGGAACTGGAATTTCTCAGCTTCAATTTTAAATCCTCAGTTTATATGTAAAGGTAGAGATTCAAAGAAGCACAGGCGCTGAGTGTGCTGCTGCCTCTTGAGAAAGGGGGGAGGTAGAGGTTTTTATGAAGGTGGGCCTTCCTCCTGCCGGGTGTGGACCTGGACAGCTCTTGAACGAGACCAGAAAGCAGCTAACCAGAGACTGCGGCCAGTAGGCCTACCTCATACCCCACAGGCTGCCCGGCTTCCAGTCTCAGTCCCGACCAGGAGCTCAAGGTCATTCCTGAGTTTTTCTTCCAAAATGACATTAACAACAGTGAATCCATGCTTCTTGTGGCGTGTTGGACATTGGCACCATGCCAGCTTCTGAGCTGGCTGCTGGGCAAAATGAGTCTGAGGCAGACACTTAGGGCTCAGGCAGGGTTGCTTGTCAGTGGTCACAACCTTGTCTCACATTTGAGAAAAGTGGGGGTGTGGGGAGAAAATGTTTCTCACCATTGGCCCAGCTCCCACATCAGAGATCCAGAAAAGTGGGTTCCCTTTGTCGCATACTGACTGAAATAAAATGTCTTCACTTAGAATGTGGCTTGGTACTTTGAATGCAGCTAATCTGGGTGTGGTTCTAACTTTTTCCCCTACCCCGTCTTCAATCATTTTTATAAAAGCCATTGCCCAAATTGGAGGGAATTGGTGACGTGCCTGCTGGTGATTGCAGTGCTCCCCACAACAGTGAAAAGCTCTGGCCACCTGCAGAGCTTTCTGGGAAAGGGGCCCCAGACAGCTTCCCAGGGTTTGCACAGCCCAACGAGCCCAGCTGTGACGAATGGTGGGATTGTATGGGGGGGTAGCCTTCCAACCCTGTGTCTACTGACCAGGGCCCAGAGGCTTCGGGGGGAGGAAACCTCCCAGCAGGTTCTTAACATCTGGAGCAGCTGAACTACAACATGACCTTACCCTGCCTTCCTAGAACCCAACTCTTCAAATGAAAGCATTTCTGGGGTATGGGCACAGGTGGTTTGGAGGGTGAGTGGAATGCGCACACATGGAAGAGCAAGATATAACTGCAAAAATTAAAAAGCAAGAATTCCGAGCACAGGGAGGCCTGGTATGTGCATGGTGCTCAGAAATGGCTCCCCTCTGTGAGGCCTCTGCAGTTCCCAAGTGGCCTCTGAAGCCAGCTTCAGGTTCTAGGGATGGGTGGTCCTGGGGGTGGGTGAGCAATAGGAGTTGGTCCTGTCTCACCAGGTAGATGGCCAGTGTCACACTTGGTTCCTATAATCAGTGTGTGTTGCCAAGGTCGAAGTTGTATCCTTTTAGATACATGAGAAAACCAACTCGGAGCAGTCATGATTGCCTGAGGTGGGTCTCCTGACAGTGGTGGGGAGGGGCTGTGGTTGCAAAGCCTATTCTGTCTAGTTCATGGATGTGACCAAGGGCAGGAGAGGGGATCAAGTGAAGTGTGTCCTGTGGACCCAGTGAGATGCCCTGTTTGACAATGCTGATTTTCTAGTGGCTCAAACTCAATTTAGGAGTATCCTTGATATTTAATCAGCAAATATTTGTTGGGTGCTTAACCACATGCCAACCAATTGTGGGTCTGAATTTACAGCAGTGAACAAAGCACCCAAAATCCCTGTTTCGGGGCTGCAATCCAGAGAGTGGGACAGGGGAGGGGATGACAAATACAAGCTAGAGTGTGACTGGCAGGCACTCTGGGTTAAGAAGCTGGAAGTAGGAAGAGGGATGGCAGTGCTGGGGTGGGGGTTGTAGTTTAAAACAGGGTGGGTAGAAATCTTTCCACTTGAGGTAGAGAAAAAGGGAAATAGTCATGCAGTCTCTGGGGAGGTGTATTTCAGGCGGGGGAAGCAACCAGAGCAAAGGCCCTGAGGTAAGTTTGCTTGTGAAATGACACAGGTTGGTCGGTGTAGCTGGAGGCCTGAGCATGGAGCAGGAAGAGGAGCTGTCAGTGGGCCAAGAGGAGAATCATGCAGACCGTTATTCAGGCTTTGTTTTTGATGGAGTGGGGAGCTCATGGAGGCCTCTGAGCCCAGGCATGATCAGACATTGGCTTTATACAGTGGCTCTGCTGGTGGACATGGTGGGGGAATTGGCTAGAATAGGAATCCTCTCCAGTGGCTGCAGGGTGCTTGGAACGGAAGTCACACCCTTTCTGGGCAAGTGCTGGTAGGTGTTGGAGAGACAGGGCATCACCCTGATGTTATCAGCATGCCCTGTTCTGGCCACTATCACTATCTTAAAGGTGAAGTAGTATAGCGGTTTGTTTCTTAGTACCTTGAACTGCCCTTTAAGGCAGAGCGGGACTGGACTGTCTGGTCTCCTTCCCCAGCAGCTCCATGTGGTAGGCACCCAGGACTGGCTCGGTCTCCTGCACAGAGTTGGGCTGAGGATGAGGATGGGACTCATGACCCAGCTGCATCCAACCTGCCGACCAGTGTCCTAGAAATAGCCATTGTAGCCCAGAGTGTGTAATGTACTTAACAGCTGTGATGAGCAATTTCCCACAAGCCAGGGCCTGCTGGGGGTCTGTGTGCCCAGTTAGCCAGTATATGGGATGTGCTTTGCCATCTGGAGAGGTGCTTCCCCAAGATCACAAACTCTGCCCATCTAGACAACTGGTCTGAGACCTCAGCCTGGGAAAAATGAACATTTTAGGGAGATGGCCAGTTCCTGACTGTATCCTTAGCCTAGCTCTGACCAAGTTTTTGCAAGTTTTCTGAAAGTAAGTTTCCTTGATGATCCAGCTAAGAACAATTTCTTAGCAACACAGACCAGATAAGGATTAAGCCACATGGGGACCAGCCATGAGTGCAGTTTTGAAGGAAATAGGAAGCGTGGATCCCGTCACCTCTGAGTGGCCCAGCCAGGTTTATGGGAAGCCTGTCCCAGGTTGGGGGTTGGCTTCTGTGGCCCTGCCCTTACTTGCTGGAGCCCACGTGTTGCTGCTGCCTCACAGGACGCAGCAGAAGCAGGAGCGGGGCCTGTGTAACTGCAGCTGTTGCTCGAGCTTTTCCTTCTCCATCGTCAGTGCCTTCACCTTCGTCTCCAGCTTGCTCAGCTCTGCCATCCACTTCTGAGGGGACATGGTAGAAGCCCAGGTCTGAGCAGACTATGGTCTCAGGCCAGTGTGCCCGCTGCCTGGGGTTGACTGATGGGAGATGGCATGGTGCAGACCCCTGGTGGCCTACTCAAGGCCACGGGCAATATAACGTCCCTGTTAGGTGGGGAAAACAGGTCCCCTCGTGGTGCTGCCACTCCTGACCACATCAGCCTGGGGCTTTAGGGGAGCTGCCTGACCTCAGGGTCCAGCCTGCATCCCAGACTCTGGGATGGCCCTTCCTCTGGCCACCTCCTGTGGCAGGGGTGGGCTCAGGTTGACAGCCCTGGGGCATGCTCTTCTCTCCCTCAGCCACTTGCTCTCCTCTGCTCTCTGGCAGTGGATGTTTCCCTCTTGAAAGGTTTTTCCCTGGCACCATGTCCAGGACTCACTGCCTGCCTTAGAGAGCCTCCTCCCCCTCAAATGCAGCACACAGCCCTCGGGGTTGTCTTGCAATTTCTTGATATTACTGCCCCTGCTTCCCCCGCTCCACAGCAGTAGAATATTGGATGTGGTGGGGTATTTCAATCCAGCCCCCCAGTGTCCTCATGGGCTATGGCGCACTGAAGAAACCTGACAGGACAGCTCAGTGAGTGGCTGGAGGGGTTCTATGCTGCCCACCATGGCCTTGGCCACTTACCTGCCTGCACCACTCCTGGATGTCGTGGATGGACAGCGGGCCCTGGGTGCTCCCATCACGCCGCAGGAACACCTCTCCCTGGTCTGTCTCGTAGAGCCGTGGCTCAGCTTGGGCCTTGGGGACACGCACGCTCAGACGGATCACCTTGGTAAGGGCAACAGCAGCTCTTGGCAGCCTCTGCACTTGACAGTGTGCCACCCACCCACCCACCTTGCTGACTCCTTATGACTCGCTGGCTCCTGGGGGACAGCCTGGCTGGGTTGGGGGCAGGCCTGCTTCTAGCCTCTTTAGTCACTTCCTTCCCCAACTCCCTTTCGCCACCACCCCCACCCAGCCCCAGCTCTGCTCAGCAGCATAGATGTGAACGGTCACTTGTGCAGTGATGATGAGACAGAGTCCTTCCTGTCCCCAGCTCACCTTGAGGGGGGTGCTGGTCATGGTGGTGCTGACCACGGGGATGAAGCTGAGCGTGTAGGCATTGGGGAAGACTTGGGGCTTGAAGCCCTGCAGGACAGAGTCCACCAGCAGGCGCACACGGTCCTCACCGCGGTGGCTACAGCGGGTGCCCTGTACCAGGCCATTGTCCTCGACTCCCACGAACAGGCTGCCGCCCTCACTGTTGAGGAAGGCGCACACGTAGCGCCGCACATGGTGCTTGAAGGTCAGGTTCAGGTACTCGCCGCTGCCCCGCTTGAACTCCACGTTGCGTGTCTCGCTGCCCAGGAAGGAGCCTTGGAAGAGCCGCTCCTGGCCCAGGATCTCCTGGTTCACGATGTCGCTGTCTGAGCGTGTCCCGCTGGGCCGTCCCTGGGAGGGCCGCCATTGCGGGGCGTGGACCCAGACAGGCGAGGTGTGGGCGAGCTCAGCTGGCTGACGGCCGGAGCCCTGTCTGAGGCTAGGTCTGGGGCGGCAGCCAGGACTAGAGTTGAGATCAGGGGTGGGGCTCAGGCCATTGTCGTCCTCCTGCCGGGGTAGGGGTCAAGAGTGGGGTGTATGGACCCATACTAGAGTGGGGAGCCCTGACCTTGCCAGTGAAGGGCAGACTGCCAGAACTCCATCTTCCCCACACAGGGCCCAGCCCACTTGCGTATCCTGATGCCCCTCAGGACAGATCCCTAGGCAAAGGGGTTTAATTCTGCCTGCTGTGCCATGTGGGAAACCCTGCTGGATCAGGGTTCAAACCAGCTCCTGTTCCTGTGCTGGGCTGCTCTTTTCCAAGGTAGACTGTGGGCTGGGTGGTGGGTAAGGAACACTCCTTCCCGGAGCTGAGAACTGGGATACCTGTGGGCCAACCTCTCCCCACTTGGGCTGTGGATGGACCTCCGAGGCGCAGAACCAGATCATTCCAGGAGATGGTCTGGTCCCTGTGACACATGTGCAGGACTCTCAACTGAGAGGGGCTCCCAGAGACCTACCACTCACTCCCCGATCTCCCCCAAAGCCTAACCTATTGCTTTCTGGCCCGCTGACCAGTGGTCCCAAGTCCCCTCCCAGGGTTTCCACACTGATCACGAATGCCCTTACTGCCACTTCCCTGTGAGCCACCTCAGGCATCCCCTCCCTGGACACCTCATCCTGATCCCTTATCTTGCTGACCTTAGATGCAAGTCACATTTTTTCCCGTAAAACCCTTCTTCCCTGTCTCCCTGCCACCTCCCAGTCTCTCGAAGTGGTGTCCAGGGGCTGGGGGCTCTGTGTGGGCCAGGACGTGGTCATGCAGGGCACATCCCTTCTAGCCCAGAGACCAATGTATCAGAAAACGAGAAACTGTCATGCAAAAATGCAATCAGGCTCATAGGTCTTGAAATGTAAGTCACAGAGCTGTTAAGTGCTGTAACAAGTAATACCATGAAACCTTCACTCTAAGAGAAAAGAAAAACCAAATCACCAGTCTCATGGCATGACCTCCGCCAGCTGCCTGTACACTACAAAACGACCTCAGTCCCTCTGCTTTGGTCTTATAGCCCTTGGTGACTCGGCCCCTGCTCTCAGGGCCAGAGTGCTCCCGTGCAGCCTTCAGCCGAGCTCGGGGATAGCAAATGGCTTGCCCTTCTGCAAATGCAACACTCCCGACAACCACCCTGTTCTGTTAGTGTCCTGTGCTTCTGTTTGGAAGTACTCTTCCAGAATTTCCCAATCCCCAAGTCCCAGCCTCGATTTTACTACCTTGTGGCTCTGTCCCCTCCTATGCACCCTCCTTGCAGCTTTATGACTGGCTGGCTGGCTCTGCTCATAGATGAGAGTGCTTTGAGTCCAGGGCCAAGCATCTGCATTTTGCTTTACTTCCTGGCACAGAGTGGCCACCACTGCTTATCCATTGAGTGAATGAGGTGGTCCGGGGAAAGAATCGGACTGCTATGGATCCTAAGGCTTGGGCCGGCTAGGCTGAGGCTGAAATACAAAAGGACTCAGGGACACTACACTTTGGCCTTTCTTCATCTTCATGTATTTTCAGGTTGGAGACAAACTGGCTGTTCTGGTGGGTGTCCCTCTGGGAGAAAGCTGGCTGTACCAGCATCAGGTCATGCAGCCTCCAATTTGTAGACTTGTCCCCATTCCTCAAGGCCTCCCTGCTCCCATCACTCAACACACGCCATCCACGCCGAGGCCTCTCACCTGGATGAGGCTCTGGGGCTGGCAAACCTGATGACTTAGGGCAAGTCTCACTCACCTCCCTGCGGTTGAATGGCCTACGGCTCTCACTCAACACCAGCTCCTTCCCGCGGGCCACCAGCTCCTTGAGGATCTGGTGCTCCTCCAGGGCCAAATTCAGGCGCCAGGTCAGGGCGGCCAGGGTCTCCTTGTGGGTGGTCACCTGCACCAGTGCATAGGCCTTCCCAGGCCGCTTCACCACCTCGATGTGCTCCCGTGTCACCCGCAGGTCCAGCCGCTCCAGGGTGTCCCGCAGCAAGCAGGCGAGCACGGGAACTGAGAACTGGGGGTTCAGGTGACCCACATAGAGAGTATATATGCCGGAAGACTCCTGGAGGCCAGAGTCTTCAGGCAGGGACTCATCCGGAGGGAGCATCTGCAGGGGCTGCTTGTCTGGGTCCATGAGGGGTTCCTGCACCTGTGCTTGTGATGATGTCTTCCTGGGAGTCTCTGGAGGGGTCTCCCTTGGAAGGGATTCCATGACGCCTTACAGCTGGCTGCTCCTCCCAGGGTCCTGGGCTCTCAGTTTGGCCCAGGGTCTCCCAGGGGACTCACAGGGTACCAAGGCTCCTGGGAGGTTCACAGATTGGCAGGGGTGGGGCAGGGCCAGAGAGAGAGAGGGGCACCAGAGGGCCAGCAGGAAGGGGCCTGCCACCCACCCAAGGCCTAGGACAGGGAAGAGGAGAGTCAGGGCTGAGCCAGAGAACAGAGCATATGGGCCTGCCCCTCCTCCCACAGAAAGGCAGACTGAGGGGACATGCCCACAGAGGGGAGAGGGGACCAGGACTCAGGCCTCTGAGGCCCACTATGTCCTTTGATTGACCCTAGGGGTCCCATTCTTCCCGTTCTGTCCCCAGACTCAGGGCCTTAGGGCTTCCCACCAACCAGAGATGGCAGCTTCTCTGCCACCAAAAGAAAACTTCAGAGTGGTCTTTGCAGGAGCCACCTTACTCTGGGACCCTGAGGACTGGCTGCAGCCCTACTGCTGCTTCCTCTTTCCTGGTGGGAGTCTAGCAGGCTCTCTGGAACAGTCAGGGTTGGATCAGAGGGCTGGGGCAGAGGCGCTTAGACTTTGGGCAAACTGATGAAAGCTATGGCCCCTCCCCACAAGAAAGGCCTTTGCACATGTACATATAATTTGGGCTGTACCCCACACTCAGTAAGAACTCCTAGTCTAGCCTGAGTCCTCTGTTTTTCGGTCCAGAGAGAAGTGAGGAAGGTTAGACTGAGGGACAGAGCTGAGCCCCTGTGAACAGCATCCCAGTCCCCACCAGGCACTAGGCTTCACTTCTGAGCTGTGCACATTGGCACACACGCAGCCCCTCTACTCACCCCCACACACCCAGCCTCTGGTTTCTAAGGCAGGTACCATGGACCTGCATCTTTTCAGAATGGGTCCTTCAGGGCAAACAGGGATAGAAGGGAAAGGGAGGCCTGTGACCCTCATGTCCTGATGGTTCCTGGAACGTGGGAGTTGCCATCCCTGAGTTCCCAGAGCCCCCTGACCACTGGCCAGCAGCTCCAGAGGGCAGCTGGGGGCTTGGCAGGGGGCAGTGAGAACCAGGGCTGTAGGAAGTGGGTGGGGCCTATGCAACTACCTCTGTGATCTCACCAAGGCCAACAATGCCTTCTCAGCCAGCCTCAGGCAGGCAGAGTAGGGAAACCAAACAGGAAATCTCCTTATTCCCTAGAATTCAGGAGTTGAAAACACTTCCTCCCTAAGTTTCAATAGGCCCAGTGCCCAAGCAGTGCCTGGTGCCACATGGAAGCTGTAG
This sequence comes from Talpa europaea, assembly GCF_964194135.1. Lineage (NCBI taxonomy): Eukaryota > Metazoa > Chordata > Mammalia > Eulipotyphla > Talpidae > Talpa > Talpa europaea. The sequence goes on from NC_140076.1 coordinate 24,960,189, forward strand.
TCATCAATTCCAGGCTCCACTGGGCACTGATAGGGGACCCAGGTATTCCCAAGATGGGTCAATATACACATGGCTTTGGTAAGTGTGTTTCATTATACAAATATAAGGCAGCAATTTCCCATACTGCTTCTGGAACTCCTAATTTGTGGGTTGGAGAGGTGGAATCCAAAAGCAGATGCTTCAGATGGGGGACTCTGTCAGGCAGAGCAGACAAGGCTGCCTCCCTTCCCTGAGCAGCCATCCTGAAGATTTACTGAATTTTTCTTTCCCTAAAGGACTGAGGCAGAAGCTTGGTTGGGGAACTTGAGGAAGATTATGTGAGAAAAAGACCAAAAAAAAAAAAAAAAAAAAAGTGAAGCCAAGGAAGAGGCCCCAGGTCCCAAGTGGCAGTGGCCGGGGGAGAGCCTGTCTGGTGGCCCCCTACCTGCCCGTCACTGTAGCTACAGCTCTGAGAGGTCTGGCTCTACACCTCCCTGCCTCCCCCTTCCTCAGGCCCTTCTAGACTCTGACTTCAGCAGCAGCAGCAGTGTAGCTGTCTCAGCTGATTAAAAGGAGTCATGCTGAGTGGTGCAGAAATAGACAGCTGGCCAGGAGAGGTGCCTGACAGATGAAACTTGTGAACATAACCAGGGCCTTCTCCCTGCTTCTCTGGAGGCCTTGCTATCAGGCAGCTGCTCTGCGTGAAATTTTCCAAACTGGTTTGAGAGCCAAAACTGTCCCCAGGCTTACTGGAAACCTCTTTAAACTACTGGGTCACATATTTCCCTGTAATCTTCAACAATTTTAGTTCCATTTCTTTTGTTCAGGAGGCAAAATTCGTCTTTTATTGTAAGCACTAAATACATAATATATTAAATACTGAAATAGGATGTTAGGCTTTCTAACAGTATTGATGGTGCTCTGCAGGCAGTGGCAGATGAGAGCTCATTGTTGTGGGACAAGCAACCCCTTTCAATCCTCTTGCTGGATGTCTGCGATCTTACTGACAAACCCCACCTGGCACTGGAGAAAAACTCCTGGATTTAGTTAAAAATGGGAGTTGGCCCAAAGAGAAGGCCATGAGGGAGCTGAGAAAGGGCTTTTTGAGTTGAAAACTGGAGTGTCCCCTGGGTGGCTCCCACCACCTCAGTGATGGGAGGCACTAACTGCCCAGGAGGGCTGGAGAAGGGGCAGAGGGTCAGGGCAGCGTGTGGGTGGGGACAAGCTCAGCTGCTGTGTTGGGGAAGCAAGGATGTCAAGAGTAGACTGAACTCAGGGGAGAAGTGGGGAGGACACAGGCTTTGCCACTGGGCCCCTATCACTTCAGCCTGCCTTGAGCGCCCCCTGCACGCCGTGACTGCCTGCAGGCTCTCGGCTGTCCTTGGATGGGGCCAGCCCCCTGCCACCCACAGGGCATCTGGAATGCAGTGTGTACGCTGGACCTGTTGGCTGCTGGCTCCTGGAAGCATCTGCAGCAGCTTTCGGGTGACTGTCCTGGGCTGCAGTTGTGGAGCTTCCCTGATGTAATGACTTGGAGAGCATTAGGGTAAAGAGGCTGCAAAAAGTCGAGGGAAGACAGTAAGGCCAGGAGTACCTGCACTCTCCCAGGCAAGAAGGTTTTCCATGTTTTTCTTTTGTCTCAAGGAGGAAGGGTGAGTCACTTTCTGGCTCTTCCTGAGGAGGGATTGTGGTATCCGGCCTGAGGGTAGAAACCATGTGTCCACTTGGCAACTGTGTCCACCAGGCCACATCCCAGAGAGCGACCTCAGGGACTTCCACAGAGATGCTGAGGAGAGCTGTGGACACTGCTCGGGAAAGCGGAGACAGAGCAGAGAGGTAAAATGGCTGCGTGGCAGGCAGGAAGGGCCTGGGGAGAGGACAGAGGGGTCCCCAAGGTTCAGCCCTAAGTGGACCCTGGCCTCTATCAAATCTCCTGAAGCACCTGGGTTTTCAATTCTGAAGTTCCTTGACACTGGAGTTGATGTCCTCTCTGTCACAGCACTGACAGTGGGTGTGTGAAGCTGGTGCCCAGAGGCCTCTGGCCCTACCCTGTGTGTCCTACCCCTCCCATTTCGTGGGTGGCTGGACTGCTTGTGTCAGCAGCCTGGTCTCACCTGCCCTGAAGCACGTGTGCATGGGCCTATAGAGGCCACTTCAATTTCTTTGGGTGATGCTGGGTCACTATCAGAAGGCTTGATTTTGTGAAACAACTTCAAAAATTGAGGATTTTCTTTTGTTTTATTCGATTGTGACCCCAAAGGTTAGGGCAGCATGAATAAAGGGATCACAAATCCCCTCTCCTGTAGAATTTGACTTTGGTTTACTTTTCTAATTCTCAGACTTTGGAAATTAGATAAAAATTGAATGTCAACTGTTTCAAGGCAACATTACTTATGGCAAAAATGACCCCTAACTATAGGTCATATGGACTGGAGTTCTATATATGAACTGTAAATATCTGCTCAAAAGCCACAGCTTTGGGCTTCCTGGACACAGCAACTTAACTGGGCATGTGCCCTGCAGGGATCCTGTGGAACTAGGGAATTATCGGCTTCTCTGGGCCACGATGTTTCCAAAGTCAAGGTAAACCCTACTTCTTCCTGATATGTCACATTCTCTTGTACCTGGGTAGCCAAGGAGAACAGCAGCTCTTGGCTGACTATGGGCCCTGTGAGGACCACCCTACTGAAGAAGAGTGCCTCATGCCAGGCCTGCTGTTTTAGCCTTCAAAGTGAATGCCTGTGGGAGTCTCAATCTGAGTGATTAGTAGGATCTATGTCAAGGGCTCCCCGGTGGGTATTGTGGATAGTGTGATGGACTGCACCCCTCATTATTTATGGAGTTTGGGGGAAGTGCCTTAACCTCTCAAGCTTTAGTTTTCCCACCTGTAAAATTGGAGAACACAGCAGTTATCCACCAGGCCTGTAGTGAGGTTTAAATGACATATGCTGCTGTTACCTTCAGTCTCTTGGGGAAGGGTCACATCGCTAAGTTCATCAGCAGGGTGCAGTAAGGCCCTCTTTGAAAATACCCCGAATAAACAGCATGGCCTACCAGACCTTAATGCCCAAGAGTCTGTGGAAACCAGGGGCTTATTCTAGTTTAGCAGCCCTGACCCGTGACTGCTTCACAGGAACCTGGTTAGAACCCCACACTGGCCAAGGGGAAGAGACAAATGTTAGTCATGATGTCTGGACTAGTCAGTGGTGACAGCTGGTAGGAGTGTTCATATGTCTCCTCATCCAAACCCATCAAAGCCAGATGGACCCCAAAGAGGAAAATGACCTACTCAGAGTGTTACAGCAAAGAGCTGGAACCCTGGCCTTGGCCCTGTAGTCAGATTTTTGACTTCAAACATCTACTTTGGCACTTCCTGGCTAAGTGATCTGAGCCTAAGTTTCTTCATCTAAAAAATGGGTTTGTTGGGCCTCCCCTGGTGGCACAGCGGTTGAGCCCTGAGCTGAGAGGCTGCCCGCAGCCTCTGCAGCGCCGGTTCGTTCCCTGGCCACCGGCGAGGGCCCCACAAAAACAAACAAACAAACAAATAAATAAATAATGGGTTTGTTGTAAAGATGAAAGGGGAATAATTCTAATCTATGTACACTTACTTTTAGGTAATAGTATTACTTTATGTAATAGTATTACTTTTATGTAATATAAAAGGTACATAGCTTTTTTATATTCTGTTTATGTAATATAAAAATACGAATTATTATCAGGTTACACTGCACTGTGCTATGATCCTGGCACTTTCTCCTTCTGTGACCCCATCAGAAACAGGAATGCGTGGCCCTGGACAGGAGTACCCGCCCCCTGTGTGTACAAGGGTTCCCCTGCAACCTGGGCCAGCCTGCGCCTCCCCTTACCCCATGTGGATGAGGAGGAACCCAGCCATGGATGTTCCCTGGAGTGGCTGACCCCTGGAACTGTTCTTCTGCTCAGACTTTGCACATCTGTGCGTTCTGCTGCCTGGCTGTCCCGGAGTAAAGCCCTTTGAGGGCAGAGAATGAACTCACACAGTATCTTCCCAGGGAGCTACATGATGCTGGGGCCCCCACTGAGCATTTGACAGACAGTCTTCTGTTTAGGGATTGCAGAATTAGAAATCTTAGGGTTATCTTGTCCATGCTCATTTTAATAAGGAGAAAACTAAGATGAAGAGAAGGGGACTCACCTGCCTGTTGGAGGCATAGTGACTGGGCTGTCAAGTGATTAAAAAAAACACTTGCATCTATATTGTATTTTATTTATAAACAAATAGACATAAAATAAGTCCAGATGGCAGCAGGGGCAGCTGTACTGCTGACATGCTTACAAAGGAAGCATATGGACAGTGGAGTGGGTACAACCAGACTCCAGCCTAGAGACCCCTCCCATCACCCACTTAGGGCCATACTGGCCTAAAATCACTGGGTCCAACCTTATCCTCAGAAATTCTAGCCAGGGCACGAGTTATTATTGTGGGACAGTGCAGGCAGGAGACTCCCATTCCCACAGATGAGGTCTGGGTTGCACAGGGCCCAGTGGACGTAGAGAGGGGAAGACGGGGACTCTGTCATGTCTGTGCTGAGTGATGTACTCAGGTGTTCTAGGTCTGCCCATCCCAATGAGAAAGAGCCTGAGGATAATGTCCTCCAAAAAGGGGCTAAGCCTCTCTGGGGAGTGCATCTCTGGGACCATGGCAGGGCGATCTCGCTCCTCCTGGAATCCAGGGTCTGAAGTGAGAGGAGCATGAACTTGAGGGCTTGCCCAAGTGCCAGAAATAATAAATTAATAAGAAAAGATCTTTTTAAAAAAAAGGTAGAGGTCTGCACCATGAATTTGGAGTTTAGAAATCTTGTGAGGAAACGGCAGAGCTGTAGGGTACTGGGGTGCCACAGTAGACCCAGCAGTGATGGGGGACTCAGCATAATGATTCATTTAGGCTCCCCTCTTCTGAAGCCTCAGGGGTTGGCCCCTTCCTCTATCACTAGGAAGATGTTCAGTTTAAATTCCTGGTGAGAGGCTGACCAGGCTTGAGAAATAAATATGGCACCTCAGGATTGAGCAGGGCTGAGGGGAACAACAGTGCCAGCCCTGGGCCCACACTCCCCTCCTCAGTCCTTCATGGAAGGACATATCATAGCAGGAGGGGCTAGCTGTGGTGGCTCCTCACAGCCTCCTGGAGTCCTGAGACAGCCCTGAACCCCACTGATGTACCCAGGAGTGACTGATGACCCTTTTTCCTGGGAGAAGAATGCCCCCATCTGCTCCACCCCTCAGTCATCTAGGCTGTGTCTCCCATTCAGAACTTGCCCTGCTTCAGTCGGTCAATGTGGTAGGAGAGCTTGAGTGCAGGCCCCAGCTTCAGACCCATGTACTTCATCATCATGTCGCTGCGAAGCAGAAGCAGAGCCTTGCCGTCGATCTCCTGGGGAATGGGAGGAAGCACCATTAGGGGCCTAGTTGGTCTGACCCAAGCAGGTTCTGACTAGAGGACACCCAGGGAAGTAACTGCCATCCAGCCACACACAGTCCAGTAAACCTGCTATGACACTAAAGCCGACCTGTTGTCCCTACCTTTTGTCTCTAACCATTCCTGCCCTCAAGTATCTATCACTGAACCCAAATGGTTAAGTTCATCACATATATACCATTTTCCTTTCTCTGCTGCCTGAGAGGCAGTTTCCCCACCCTCCCAAACTTCTGAGATCCAGCTCGATTCCATCTTTTAGGAAGCCTCCCCAGCCAGTATGCTTATCACAGGCTGTTTTTTTTTTTTTTTTTTTTTTAAAGATTTATTTATGCATACAAGAGCTGGGGTGCAGGCCAGAGGTGCAGGGAGTGAGAGGATTCATCAGACAAAGTGGGGAGCAAAATTGGCAGATCTACTGAGATACACTGCTGAGGGCAGCAGCAGGTGAGGCAGGAGTGGTCTGCTGCACCATGTGTGTTTGCTCCCTGGCTGGGGATCAAACTTGTGCTGCAATGCCTGCAGATAGCTTCATAGTGTTGAGACTTAACGTCACCGGCTATTTTTATATTGACCCGCAATTGTTACTCTGTGAGACATCTTCCTCCCTGAGGAAGGCAGGGGCCTTGAGTTTTGCACAGGGCAGGCACTGAGTGAGCAGCTGTGAGACCTTCAGGCCTGGTCTAAGAGCACGCTCCAAACCTAACTAGCATGCAAGACTGAAATGATCAATGAAGGGGAACAGATCTATTCTGAATGCCCAAAAGGCAGAACAGCAACAAGCAGTAATGGGTATCGGAAAGTCAGTTTGAGGCCCAAATACAGGGGAATCAGGAGATGTCTCTGATCAGAGAGCCAAATGGTCACTTGAAGAGACGTTGGAGGTTTGTAGAGGGGCAAGTAGAGGATGGAGGCTGATGAGGTAGAGATTGGGGTTCACTTGTCAAGAGACTCTTCAACTTGGGCTTGAGGGTCCTTGATTCTCAGGCCAGGCAGGCAGATGGGAGAACAAGTACTCCTAGGCAAAGAGGAGACCCCTGTCCCTGTCATTGCACCCACAGGCCACCTACCCTGAAGACAGGTGACTGAATTAGATCCTACATCAAAGGAGGAAGTTGAACTCAGTGCCCAATGAGGTCTGTTTGAGACGCAGGATTTCTAAGTTCTATGTTTCTTTTGCTCTGTTTGAACGGACCTGGAACAAATATATAGCCCCTGGCCTTCAAAAGTCTACGAGCTGCAGAAACAGGAAAGGTTAGGTAGGGACACCTACGTGTTTGCGAAAGAGGTCAGCGTGGGGCCCAAGCTGAGGATCAGCTTCCCGAACAAACTGCATCACATCCTCGACAGTCCATGAGGAGGGGTCCCGGCCATTCAGTCGAGAGGCGTCCCGGCTTTCCAGGTATCGGTCCGACCCTGCAGGATAGGAGGACACCTGCCATAATGGGTGGGGACTGGTCTATAATTCCTCACCACTGTTCCTGGCATGTCCTGATGGCCCTATGAGTGAGGCTCACTGCATGAGCATGAGCAAAGGAAGTGTAAGCAGCTGAGAGAGAGAAGCTTTTTCCACAAAGGACCCAAGATACTTTTTAAGTCAACTCTTTGCTCTTTAAGGGTAGACCTGATTTTGGAATGGTCAGAAGGAATTTTACATAGAGGCTGTGATTCAGCCGGGATGAGTCAGGGTAACAATGAGGTAAGGTGATTACTTGGAGGGTTCTGGTGGGTGAGGCTGCTTTTGCCTTGGCTAGAGGGCCATTTCTGGAGAGCCATCAGTAGCTGGGCAAGATTAAAGTCAAATCCTTCGGGTCTAGGGAAGAAATAAATGATGGATAATACCCCGGGCCTCTTCCTGGCCTGGAGAATAGCCAAACTCGCTACAGCCTAACACATGGAGGGAGAAAACAACTTTGCCATAGCTGTCAGGACTCTTAATGTTAATTTAGCATTTCTTTTTTTTTTTAATCTAAATTTTGGGGCTTAAAAATAGCTCCTCCCATTTCCCTAGTGGGATTTGGGATATATTCTGAGCATCATCCGGCGCAGGTCTCTGATGTGTTTTATCTGCTCTGCCAGGAGTGTGACCCCTTCTTTCCCTTCAATTTTTCCTTTTCTACTGGTTAATTCCAACTTAGCTAAGCAAGAGATGGCTGTAAGGATCAGCTCCTTTATGAAACTTTTTTTTTTTTTGTCTAATCTTGAAAGAACTGGTCTCACAAAGCATTTTGTATATCTCTTGTTCACAACCCAATTTCTATACAATTTCTCTACCACATCTCCCTAGTAATTTTCCACCTGGCTATTTTCCACCTGGCTATTCATGAGTTGTGTTTTTATTAAAAATAAAAAATACTGTTTATTAACTAATGTATTATTGAGTTCTGTGAATGAATCTAGCAAACTAAGCAAACCCAAGGAGGGTATGATGAAAACTGGGGACTTCTGAGCTGAAACATGTGTGAAAGTAGTAGGAACCTACTCTTCAACAATCTCTTGCCAAGCTAAAATCTTCCATTTTCTTTCATTCTGGATCCCAGGTCTAAATGTTGAAGCATACTTTGTTTGCCCCAGTCCCTGTTCCTTAAGGAAGAGATTCTAGCATATTATTTCCCATCCTTGTAATTGGGCACTACCTTAAACAGCCCTTAAGGGACTCTCACTGAAACTGAAGCTAAATGGTCAAATTGCTTTAAGACCCTGAAGTACCAAGACAGAAAAAAAAACTTATCTAACTTTCCGTTTGAGGTTTGCTTTTCACAGCAAAGCCTGGATCTTATCAGGAATGACCCTGCCTGAGTAAAGTAGAAGCAACTAACCTTGAGCTGAGCTCCAAGGCTGACAATAGCTGCAAGTATGAAAATGAAAAGGGGGGGGGGCCTCCCTGGTGGTGCAGCGGTTGAGTGCTGGGCTGCAAAGATGCCCGAAGCCTCTGCGGTGCCGGTTCCATCCTTGGCTGCTCCCCGGCCACCGGAGGCGGGTCCCACATGGCCCGCAGACCTCTCCTGCCGCCTGCTGCTCCCCTCAGCAGTGTACTTTGGTCCTTCTGCCTGCTCTGCTCCCCGCTCTGGCTCTGGAGAATTCTCTCACCCTCCCGCGCTTCTGACTTACCCAGTGCTTGTATAAATAAATAAATAAATCTTTAAAAAAAATGCAGAGGGGACTAACCAGAGGCAGGTAGCCCACCAATGGAAATTCAGACCTCTAGTGATCCGAAGGAAAATCTCTTCATATGTCTTCACATAGGAACTGCCCTCTAACTAGTCAATGAACTTCAGCCAAGACCACATTTCTTTGTCCCTAAGCTGCTTTTCAGTCAATAAAATCCAGTTCCTTTGTTATTAGTTCTGGTCTCTAAAATTTATATAATCCCATTTCCTTCCTACCTCTTAATCACAGACATAGATTTGAATTTATCTCCATTTTTTCCCCAAGCTTTTCTCTTTGAATTTCCAGTATTACATTTTATATCTCAGTTATACCAAACTGCATGCAGTTTCTGGTTCAATGTGTATTATTTCTTATTCCTGTGCCTTTGTTTTCTTATTCCTGTGCCTGATGCTGTATTCTCTTCTTAAACAGCTCTCCCTCCCCTTCCACCCCTGAAATGGCCGTTCATTAGAGTCACCCTTCATTAGAGTCTCAGGTAAGGTGCCACTTACACAAGGAATCTTATCCTGGACACCAAGTTTGGGCTAGGGTTCCCTTTCAGTTTTCATATTACCCACAGCATACCTGTGTAACTTCACTCAAAATAATGTTTTGCAATGTTTAAGTGTTTGTCTCTCCCACAAGACTGTGAGTTCCTTAAAGAAAAAAAGTGATTGATTGTGCACCCCCTTATCAAACAGATGGTGTTTAAATAATGGTTAATGATGAATGAATAAATGAATTTCTCTGTCCCACTGACTTGAAAGTTTCAGTTACCTCCCAGGTACCAAATGCACAATGATAAGCTCAGACCCCAGATGAACACCAGGCAACATAGCTAAGCCCTTTCTGATCTCTCAGGGCTCAGAAAAGAAAGGATAGAAAGAGTGAATGACGGCAAGAGGGCCACAACTTTGGTAAACTTACCCCTGGAGCATAGCCTGCGCACAGCTGAAGCAGAGCTAAGTGGGAGGCCACAGGAGGAGAGCAAAGGCCTGTACCCAGAGGTTCGAAGATTTTGAGAGGTGCTAACAAGGTTGGTGGGATTCAAGGTAGAGTCCATTGAGTCTGAGTGTGGCTCCAAGGACCGGACCAGACTATTTCCAAGGACAAACGTTTCACCTAGAAAACAGTAAGACCAGGTTTAAAGCAGGGTTTAGCCTAGGAGGACTTCCAAAGTGCTGGCTCAAAGGTACCTGTTTGGGTGGAGCTAGAAAGCAGCAAAACTGACAGCCCTGGGCTTTCAGGAGGTCTGTGTACCTATTAAAGGTCTGGCTCCCATTAGGTGACCATAGTCATGTTCCAATATCACTCTAGACTAGATAGTCTTTGAGATTTGTTTTGTTTTGGGTATCTTTTTTTTTCTGGATAATAAGGACCTTAAAAAAAATAGAGAAATCTAGGATGGAAGAGACAGCTTTACATACAAAACGCAAGAGCAAGGAGTAGGGGTGCTAAAAATAAGAGATATTTGCTCAGAGGAGGGTGCTTTAGAAACTGACCAACTATGCAGCCAGCAGGACATCTAAGAAATGCTCTTGATGCCTTGTCTACAAAGGATATGCTTTTATATTCCCTCCATCCTTTCATATTTGCCTTTTTTTTTTAACCTTTGGGTAGTTCTTTTTTTTTTTTAAAGTTTTATTTATTTATGCATATAAGAGCTGGGGTACAGGCCAGAGGTGTGGGAGGTGAGAGGATTCACCAGAGACAGAGTGGGGAACAGAACAGGAAGACTGACTGAAATACACTGATGAGGGGAGCAGCAGGTGAGTCAGGAGAGGTCTGCTGCGCCATGTGGGTTGCTCCCTGGCCAGCCAGGGATTGAACTCGTGCTGCAGATGCTGTGGATTGCTTCGTAGTGAGGTGTTTAACCCCTTGCACCACCAGGGAGGCCCCTCATATTTGCTTTCTTTACACAAATATTCCAAGGAACCTGGGGTTATACAGGTTATACAGTGGGGAGAGTGTGTGCAGGAAGATCAGAAGCTGGCTTAGAATTTGGCACAGACACTAGGCAGGCAGGTGTTTCCCTGAGGACCTGTTTCCTCATCTATAACATGGGAAGCCCATTTCTTCCAAAGGGCTTATGATTATTAAAAGAGAATGGCTATGAAAACTTTTGTGAAGGGACTATCACCCTGACATTTCTACATTCAGGTCATGGCCCAACACCAAGCAGCAGCCCTTAATAATTGCACTATGGAGCCTGAAGCAAATTCCCTCTCATGATTGGGTTCTACCTGCACCTAGTCAGTTCCTTGCCTTGACCACAGCATTCTCTGCTTATGGAGGGTATCTTGGACACTGGGCTCTATCACTGTTCCTTCTTGTTTTTACAGATCGGTGTTTATATAGTACTTGATATTCGTTTAGGACCTCTAATGAACAAGAAGGACCTCGAATATAAAAGAATTTTTTTCTATTTAAAAAGAATTACCCATTTAAAATGAAATAAAAACAATGTAAAGTAGGATTTATAATATATTTAAATGTAAAATATATAATAATAACACAAGGACTGGAAGTTGGGAAGTGAAATGTAAGGCTCTTAAACTATATGTAAGGTTGTAAGCTTGTTATAGGTAAAGAGATATGATTAACGCTTTAATATAAATGACTGTGATAGGTAAAAACTGTAATATAAACTAAAGCAACCACTAAAATGAGAAAACCGAGTTTCAGTTAATAAACCAACCAAGGAAATAAAGTGGAATTATTAAAAAAACTGGATTAATCCACAGAAAGAAGAAAAAAGAAGGGAAACATACACAAATGAAACAAATTTCTCTACCCATGGCTTTTGCCCTTGTCCTCTGCGTCATTAAAAGTATAGATCTGGGGTTGATGATTCTTTTATGTAGATGATTACACAAATTACTAGATGAACTCTAGTTTCTGTACTTATCAGTGAGGTAATCTCACCTTTCTGGCTCTCATTTTACTCAACATAGACTGGGGGTAGTGCCACCTGCTTTACACAAGCTAATAGAGGTAAAGAACAGTTGTGATGGCAATGCCAGTAGCTTGCTAGATGTTTATGCATATTAGTGAATGTCTCTTCCTTTCAGCAATGCTAAGAATGGTAACTGAGACCTAGATTCTGAGTTGAGGGGGTCTCAAAATCTGGATACTAAGAATAGGCAAGGTCATTAAATCTCACTCTAATAAGAGGTAAGTGGAAAAATAAAGTATCGTGCCCAAGGCCATATGCGCTCTTGGTATGTTTAAAGCTGATCAAATGAGGCCCTGGATGCCTTCAGTAGAATAATGCCAAGGAATAAGACCAGTGCGCTGAAGCTGTGCTCCACAGAGCCCTTGGGGCTGCCAAAGAGAGGGCAAGTGAATAGAGCTCTGGAACTCATCAGCTCCTATCAAAATAGCTCTGGTTTTAATGATAAAGTACAATTTCATATACTCTTACTTTCCTCCCCACACACACAAAAAAAGAGTTCTGCTAAAATAAAACAAACTTTGAAACCACCGGACCAGGGTTCATATGTTGGGGTTGGAAGACTTGAGTTTTATTTCTGGCATGATCATCAGTCTGATCATTGCTTTTTTTGGGAATTTTTATAGGTTTGCTTTTTTTTTTTTTATAGGTTTGCTCACCTATAAAATGGAGATGAAAACCCTTAACCTCATAGGGCCAACATAAATTAAATTTGCCATTGACATACTGCAGGCATGAGAACAATAAGAATAGAAGTGGGGGAAACTCATTCATTCCAAAAACATTCACAGAGCACCCGTGGGCACAGTTATGAAAGACAAGGCCTGGGAACTGTTTAGAAGGGGAAAGCAGAGACAAAAAGAAACAAAATTATTTTGCCCAATTATTTGGAGTTGCCTGGTCATAGCTTGAAAAGGAGGTGGTATGGGACTGAGGGAATAGAGAAATCAAATTGCCAATGCCATGTCATGAAAGCTAGAAAAATAAAGGAAGGTTGGAAAACTGCCCTACATAAAAGAAAACTAGAGAGACAACTAAATGAAGTAGGTGATTATTCATTGGATATCAGATTTAAAAATAAAATAACAACTACAAAAGACACTGCTGGGACAAATGGGGAAATCTGAATATGGACTACATATATTAGTTAGTAGATTTTATTTACATTAAATTTCTTGAATGTGATAATAGCATTAGGAGGTAAATAGTTCCTAGGAGATTGTAGGTTTATAATTTTTCCAAATAAAACATTGAAGGAAAAGTGTAGGTCTCAACTTAGGTGAAGAAGCCTACTGGAATACACATCTGGTGACTATTGCTATATTGGAAGTGACGGTTAATTAGGCCAAGCTCCTAAGGGATAGGGTGGCATGGAGATGGGCTGTAGGGAAAAGAGAAGGCTTCAGTAAATACCTAGGTAACTGAGTGTATCTCTGGAGGTCAAACTAGCTGAAGCGCGTAGCCAGGCAAAGGGAGTGAGAAAGACCAGGTCCGAAGGGCAAAGCAAAAGACAGCCCTTGTAGAGATCAAGCTTTTTGGTAAAGGTTTGGGTAAGTAGGCAGAAAAAGTGTAGGTGATGATAAATGACCAGAAGTGGAGTGAAGGGTCAACAGGGCAGGCATGTAGGCAGGCAGGCAGGCAGGCAGGCAGGCAGGCAAGGTAAGTAAAAGGGCACAGAGCAGTTAGAACTCTAGCCAAAGCTCTGGCTTGTCTGGGCACACTTTAAACCATACATTTCAGGGAAGCAAACAGAACTAGGGTGAGAACAGCCAAGTTGCGCCAAGTTGCTGAGTACCCATTATGGGAAACAGAGGTTAGAGCACACTGGAGGGCAGAGAGTTGGCTAAATCTGTCTGTAAATGAGGGAAGAGAAGGTTGGTGGCCAATGGCAGAATGTGGTAACCCTGATCTTTGTCTCTTTCTAGCCGGTAAAGCAAGAAGGAAAGGTGGCTAAAGAGTCCTCTTATCTGGTAGCTGAACCAGAGAGATGCAAACTGGAACAGAATTCCCAGGAATGATCCTGCCCTAATCCCAAACTACCTTCAAATGCAGGCTCATGATGTATATATACCCCTACTGGGCTTTGCATGCTGCAGAGAAACCTTAGTTCTTAATGGTACTATTCATTTGAGAATTCCTAGTTCTTTGAAAAAACTCTCTTTAGATGAGCATCTATACTCATGGGCATGCTACCCCCTCTCATGTATCCATTCTCCCAGAATCCCAGATAGGAATAATTTTCATTACTTCAGAGTTTCTCTGAATGCCAAAAGTTGAAGATATTTAACCAACTCCCTTTGTCTGCACCAACTTCATCAAGCCTAGTCCAGATTTACAGCACAGCATTCTAAACACAACCAAGGTCTTTTCCTTTCCTCAGAGATTCTGATGCTGGATGAAAGCAATCTAGAACAGGTTAGGTAAGAAGATTCCTTTGAAGAAAGGATCAGTTGGGGGGGGGGGGGAGGGTGTCAAATACCTATCTTCAGGGGATAATCTGGCCTCCATAAGAAGTATTTGAAATTCAGGTTTCTTAATGCAAGTGATTAAAAACAATGCTCATTGGGGCTTGGAAGAATAGAAGCGGGTGGGATAGGGTAGGTGAATAGTTACTTCCCCAAGCACATGCTCTAGGAGTAGCACTTTGTCAGAGGTGATTCTGCTAAGAAGTATGATAAAAAGATTACAGGGAAAGCAGTGTGGGAGTAAGACTTGTCCAGAAAGTTAGAAGGGAGTACCTTTCAGCTTATGCTACCCAATCAATAGCCAGCACAGGCCCAACACTGAGAGCACCACCTCTCTATTCCTCTGGCCAGGACAAGGTAACAGAACTCTTAAAATGCCTTCCTCCCTTTTCAGCAATGACCTACCTCACTATGTTTAGGGTCGAGTTTTCGTTCCCACCCTGTTGTGCTGTGTCCTGGGCTCCAGAAAAAGATGCCGAGTCCCATTCACTCTTTAATCTCTCTCGGAAGTGCTTAGTCACTGATCCGGCCACGTGGCATCCGCTTTCCCCTTCTGGGTCTCATATGTTAACTAAGAAAGTTATTTTCCAGCCTAGTTAGAAAAGCAGGAACTTGAATTGACTTGCTAGACTGGCAGTGCTGGAGGAGTTAGGGCCACATGCCAAAGGAAAGAATGGATAGCCAATCACCAGGGAGTAAATTTCTCAATCTACAGCCTGAGACTAAACCTTCCTGCTGGCAAAGGAGATGTCTGTTAGGCCTTTGCTGCCAGATTCACACTGGGAGATGTACTGTGACTTCACAGTAGATCCACATGCAGTTTGGAGCTCAAAAGGGGAATCGTGAATCACTTTTTCTTGGGGATAAAAATCCAGAGGCAAGAAGGTTAACCCTAGAGATAGGAAATGAAATCCTGAAGAGAAAGCAAAGATGAGAGGAGACCAAAAAGTCCCAATATGGCAAAGGTGAAGGACAGAACACCAGATCACTGGGTAGTAGATACCAGGCTAGAATAGAGTTCTGAGGGTCACCTCTTGGCCCTTGCTGGTGCTGCTACTAGCTCTGTCCCCTTTTTATTCCAGACCCCATCCCAGCTCCTACCTGGTAGGTACCTGTCGTGGCTGTGGCTGTACTCTGTGGTAGAGAGTGACAAATGTGTCTGTGTAAAGGGCTGGTTGCCAAACAGATTGTCACTGCGAAGGTTGTGGCAGAGTTTCTCCAGGAAACGGAGGACGTAGGTGATGCTGTTGACTGCTGGGAGGTTGAGGGTGTGCTGTTCCCGGTCAAACACGGCTGTGGAGTTAAGTAAACAGGGCTGAGCATGTCAGCGGGGCAATGTACTACTGCGCTTGGGCAGGAGAAATCCAGCCCACTGTTTGCCTCAGGCTTACCTGGTTACATAGTCCTTGCCCAGGTTCCTCCCTCCCACTTTCTCCCTCCCTCCAGGGTTTGATTTTTGCCTCCAACTCCAAAAGGCTTGCAATAATGGGCGTGCCCGGGAGAGGGTCTGTTGCACCTGGGGCTCTGGAATGATTTTAATCAACCTGTGAAAACAACTGTGAACCTAATTCTATCTGGTCTATCGCCTGGCTTAGCCTCCTCCAGGAAATCTGTTCATTTAGGGTACTATCTCCATAAGAACTGCCCGAGAACAGAGAATCTGAGAAGAAGAGGAGGATATAGGTATTGCCAGTAATGATTTGGCTGCACAATCCAGTAATGATTTTGGGTGCACAAAGCACTAGGATTGTGGCAACATTTGGAACTAAATCATGTTTGGTTTTATTTTATTTCTTATTTATTTTTACTCAAAAAGTGTCTGTATAATCTCTAGAAAGCAAAAGTCCTCTGCATTTGTCTCTGACAGTAGCAAGGAAATGGGAGAGATAGGTTACTCTTAGGAATGAGTATGGGGGCACAGGAAGAACCCCAGAGATGAAGGTGATAGCAGCCAAAGAGAGGAGATAAAGGGTAGGTCCCCACAGAATGCTACACAGATGCAAAGGAGACACAGGAAAAGAAGACCGAATTTCATGCAGTTCCTAGCTTTCCACAATAATGTCTTCCCCCATCTGCCCCATCTCCAGGCCTGGTCCCCTCTCCATGTAGCCAATTACTCCCAGGCACTTACTCTCTCCTCTGGGCTCCCATACCACCCTGCACCCATTTCTCTATTATAACACTCTCACAGTTAGCTGTGAGATATTCTTTATTTCCTACCATAACAGATCCTGAGCCTGTCATCTTTTCTCCCCCTCCCACAGCTAGTGTCTGCCAATAACTTCTCACATATAGTAAGGGTTCCATAAGTGTTTGCTAAAAAAATAAAGTTGGTTATTTATAGGGTTTTCCCAAGTCAGCTGGGTTTTCTGAGGCTAGATATTACAACTAGTTAAGGAGGAGAGGCAGGGGATTATGAACTATCCTACAGTTAAGATTGAAAGGTTAGGTCAATTCATAGGTTTAATGCACTGGTAAAGAATAGGACTTTGAACTTGGGAAAAATGAGCCAGCTCAAGGCACAGAAGAAAAAAGTGAATATTCTTAGTGAATATAAGGAAAAAACCCTAACACTGTGCAGCTGAGTCATAGCAGGTAAGAAAGAGGAAATGACCTTTCTAACTCTGTATCAGGGCTAAGGATTGGGGCTAAGGGATGAAATGAATGAGAAAAGTTTTGTGTTTCCTGAAGCCAGGTAAGAGGTTATGGTCATCAGAAGAAACTTTCCTGATGCCACAATTCAGCCACCCTTGGATTATTTCTTCTGGAATGCCTTCAAAGCAGCACACTCCTATATTTCCTATATGGGAGAGGTTAAGCAGACATACAGGACAGGTGTCCCTTAAGTACAGTCTGTGTAGGTATCATACTCAGCAGAGATATACAAAAGGCCCAGAAGGTCTCTGGAGCAGAAAATGGGCAGTCTTTGAGAAAAAGAATGCCTTCACATTTCTTCAGAGACTCCAGGTGTGAAGTACGAACCAGGATGCCTTGTCAGAAATCAGCCAATTGAAAAGATTTACCCTCTGACTAAAAGGTGTACCGGCCCAAGGGTACTTACCTGAGATAACCTCACCACCGTGGCCTTGTTTGAGGAAGCTGAAGACGGTTTTCTGGTGATAAGCACAGTCGATACAAGCCTGGACAGCCTGCTGTAACACCACAGAGGCACGGGCCGGCCCAAAATGGTCAGGGAGCTGCTGGACCTTCTTCTTATCTAAGTGGGGGCCTGTGCTGCCGTTCTTGTTCAAGTAAATACAAACTGCAAGAGACAAAAAGGCAAAGAAGCTTAGAGTACATTCAGGCTTGAGAAGGTGGAGAATGCTGCTCTTTTCAATTTTTCATGTCCTGTGCTCTGCTCCCTAGCAGGATTCCCAGCTGCCAAGGAGGAGTAGGAGGGAGTTGGTTGTGCCCAGCTGCTGCCAGCCCAAACTGCATGACCAAATGCTCTGGGAACACAGCCTGCTGGGAGAACAGCCCAGAACTGGCACTATCTTCTGTGCACTGAAAAGAAAATCCGAACAATTTCCCAGATGTATGTACTTTCATTTTGGGTATTTGGTTGCCTCACATATTTTTTGTATATCTTAACTTATGTGTAAAGAGCTATGGGGCCATAGCAATATTATCAAGATTGTGCTTGCATGTTTGGTCAATGACACTGATCACCTGCTTTGCTTTCTATCTGGGCACTGAAATCCCTCTGCTATCTTCTACATCAACATGCAGAAAATATTTTGAAATAAAGAAAAATATGAAAAAACTCGAGGGTCCCATCTAAATATTTGTTTCAGTAATTTCTCTGCAAGAGAGCTGCGTACTCTGCTAATTGCAGCCCCCCCAACACCTAGCATTGTGGTAGAGATTGTATGGGTACAAGAAAAGAGGCAGTACTAACAGAGTTGCTTCCTTGATCTCTGGAGAAGACCCAAGGTAGCCTAGTTAGCGATGACATTCTCTCTTCCGATTTCTCTTCTAGGCTTCCACTTGAGCTGGGGGTGGGTGGTATACTCTTCTTTCTCATACTGTCATGGCTTACTAATGGAAGGGATAATAGGGCTAAAAGCCCCTTTTGCTATTAAAGGCAGAAAAGATAAGAGCAGTAGCTGTGTGGGCTGTGGATGGACTGCTGGCCTCAGGTTTACCACCTGAGGGGTTGAGCCAGATGGTCTGAGGACTCTTGTATCTTTATCATTAGAATTCTTTTCTTTTCTTTTTTTTTAAAAGATTTATTTATTTATGCATACAAAAGCTGGGGTGTAGGCCAGAGGTGGGCGGTGGTGGTGAGAGGATTCACCAGAGACAGAGTGGGGAGCAGAACAGGCAGATCTGCTGAAATACACTGCTGAGGGGAGCAGCAGGCAAGACAGGAGAGGTATGCTGCACCATGTGGGTAGCCCCCTGGCCAGGGATGGAACATGTGCTACGGTGGCTGCAGACAGCTTCATAATGCTGAGACTTAATGCCTTGCACCAACACGTAGTCCCTTTATCATTCTAATTCTAAGGAGAAGCAAGATGAAGGAGATGGAACACAGAAGAAGGTAGAGTACAGAAGGTGACAGGTGAAAAAGAAATGGAAAAAAGTAAAGGAATAACAAGATGAACTGAAATATATATTTAACTGTTTTCTCCTAAAACCCACTAAGATGAGTCAGTTAACAAGGAGACAACATAAAATTTTGGAACTGGAAAGGCAGTCTGGCAAATTAGCAACTGATTTAGCATACATGAGAAAGCAGAATTCCTAACAAAGAATGGGGAATGCTGAGGTAACAAAAGCCTAATATTCATGGCAGTGACTGTGGGACTGGGTAGTAGAAGCCTAAAGAGCCACAAAAAGAGTGAGTGAAAGCTGAAATGACACTGAATAGAGTTTTGATGGGAGACTGGCAGTGAGGGCTTAAAGGGAAGGGAGGAGTATCTTATTGGAAGATTACTGGAGGACATGGATGCTTGTTAGGTGGTGATGGAAAGTTTGACAACACTGTCACCTGCAATAACATGGAAACAGGAAATGTCCCTGATGAACCTAATGAAATAGCTAAGGACATTTCCAGACAGAGTGATGAAAGTGCCATCTGGTTTCTTACTACCTGTGATAAAAATGCAAGATGAGCTAGAGAACTTAAAAAAAGAGAAAAAAGCCTGGAATTGACTGAGTCCACAAATAAAATTGCTTATTATGTCTGGTCTTCCCAGAAGACAAATAATTCTAAATTAAGAAAGGGTCAGATCTACAATGGGGCAATAAAATCTTTTATTAAGATGTCAGAATGGGGGCCTCCCTGGTGGCGCAAGGGGTTAAGCACCACACTATGGAGTAATCCGCAGCCTCTGCAGTGCGAGTTCAATCCCAACCAGCCAGAGAGAAACCCACATGGTGCAGAAGACCTCTCCTGTCTCTCCCACTGCTCCCCTCAGCAGTGTATTTCAGTAGATCTGCCTGTTCTGTTCCCCACTCTGTCTCTGGTGAATCCTCTCACCCCCTGCATCTCTGGCCAGTGCCCTAGCTCTTGTATGCATAAATAAAATCTTTTAAAAAAAAAAAAAGCCTAAAAAAAAGATGTTAGAATGATTAAAGACTTCATACAAACTCTTTCAAACCAAAGTTCTTCTACGAATCACAAGGGCTAGTCTCACAGATTGTTTCCCTTAAACAATAGGATTTGAAAGAATACTATGGACATTGTCTCACAGCAGCTGTACAGGAAGCCCAAAGTGGAGAAGGTATTATTTTCAAGAGATTTGTGGTTGTGTTTTTATCTAATGAAGTAAAATCCAATACTATTCATAAAAAATTCCTACAGTTTCTAAGAGAATCATTCTGGTAGAAGTATTGCCAGCTCAGACTAAAAGGAACAGAGATGGTACAAATGAAAGGAACCCCTTGCATGCAGGAAGAAGACTGAGACAGCAATCTCAATATTCTTGTGGAAAAGAATGATTTAGAGGTTAAAACCAGAGCTATGGAAAAATGACTCCCATGAATAGCAATCGATCTAATTAAGATATTGTCAATTACAATGTGCCCTGCTGGATTTTAGTATTACAATAGACCTGTGACTGCTATGTGCCTCTATGACTCACAAGTTTTTCTCCCCTTTGAATGGGTATATCTATACTTACCATCAGATGTTGGGTATCTGGGGAGTAGAAAACATGTTTCTTTAGTTCACGGGTTTTCAGATTGAGAACTATATTCAAAGAGCTGTAATTGAGAAATTGCACTTGAGAGGTTTCATTTGTACCTGGACCTGATTCATAAGATGAGATCCTAGATCTGGAGACTGATGTAAAGGGATGAGACCTTTAATGGGGAATCTTTCAAGAAGAATGAATTTTCCAAGTATGAAAAATGTAAATGACTTCCATCCAGAGAGTGGACTGGTGGTTTTCATAATTCTGATCCTCCTCCTATAGATAAGTAGAATCTATCCCCCTTCTTTTGAAGCTAGGCTCTATGACTGTTTGATCAATATAATATGGTAGCAATGATGCTATGCTGATTTCTTAAGTGTTCAAGTCTTAGGAAAATGGTGGCCTCTCCTTTCTGTCTCTTGGGGCACTTGCTCTTAGAACCCAATCACTATGGCATGAGGCAACCCAAGCTATACTTTGGAGAGGTCCATGGGAAGAATAACCAAGAACTAAGTATCAATTTTGATAATCATGTGAATGAACCATTTTGGGAGTGGATCCCCCAATTCCAAGTGAGCCACCCCAACTGATGCCATGTGGAGGAGAGATGAGCTGTCTTAATTTTAATATACTTAAATATGTTGATATTACCTTTCTTCAGATAGGTAAAAGGTTGTATATCTTTTTAAATAGTTTATGCTTATCATCTTGTTTTAAAAGCCTTCCTGATCTTAAGGTCAGAAAGATATTTTTGGAAGGCAGCTATGCTCACCACTATACCACCAACGCCGCACCAGAAAGATATTTTTGTATACTGTCATGTTTTCATTCACTACTGTATTCATGAAATCAGAATTAAAGGCTATAAAAAAATCTGAGAAAGATTCGGCATATAATTAGGAGCTTGGAAGTAGCCACTCCATCCTAACAAGTAAAAAGCTAAATTAACTAAAAATTCAACCACCATTTTAGATTTATCAGAGAAGTGAGGTCTTACGGCAAGCTACTGCCTCCTCCCAGTCCCCAACTTGGAGAAAGACAGGTGAATCACAATTTACTAGAACAGAAACCCACAAGTAGATATCTCCATAGAAATAAATTCTGAGGTAGGAAAATCTAAACTGTACTTGACAAATTGCTGGAAGTTCTATGTAGGAAAGTTAAAAGTTCTGAAAGTTAAAAAGTCCAGGGGAACTGGTCACAGTAAACCCCACTTTTGTGAATTTCATCTCCAAGTTCAACCAGGTTCTCACAGTGAATATGGGAGGAAAAATCCCCTTATGCTTCTGGAAGGGGAGGGGTAAAGGACCCATTTACAAATACACCAGAGAATTCTGTTCTTCTTACAAGGTCTGCAATCAGGAGAAACTACTTTACTAGAAGTTAACATGTTTGGATCTGAACTGAGTCTAACTTAGCTTAATGATGGGATATACCCAACTCCAGCCCCCCTCCAGCCACTTGTTCCACCTAGGAGGGCTGGAGGGGCTAAGAAGCACTGGTGAAGTTGGCAGTCTAGGAGCACATATCACCAAGAGACCAAGACATAATCAGAGGACTACAGGATAGTCCCACACCTTGACATCACATTACTAAAGCCCTACTTTTTATAGCAATTCCTTTTACCCTCATGTCTGGTTATCAAGAAACAATTATAAGTTGTACTAAAAGGCAAATAATTTGGGTTGAAGAGACAGAGGCAAGCATCAAACTAGATTCAAACATGGCAAGATGTTGGAATTATTAGATTGGGAATTTGAAGCAACTATTATAAGTATGCTAAGGGATTTAATGGACAAAGTACAATATGCAAAAACAAAGAGGAAATGTATGCAGATATACTGAATTTCTAAGAAAGAATCAAAATGAAATGCTAGAGATAAAAACACACACAAAATAAAGAATACCTTTGATGGCTTAATATTAAACTGGACACAGCTGAGGAAAGAACTGCTGCACTTGAGAATATCTCAACAGAAACTTCCAAAACTAAAAAGTAAAAATACTGAAGAAAAACAATCACCCCAAACACAGCCAAGAACAGATTATTCAACAATCGTGGGAAAACTTACAAGAGATATAACATACACATAATGGGAATATCAGATGGAAAGAAAGGAAGAAATATTTGAAACAATTAACAACTAAGGATTTCCCCAAGTTAATATCAGATACAAATAATGAGCAGGACATATGTTAACACAGCCAAAAACCCTATGCCTACTTATTATATTCATATATTCACACATTACACGCATATTTTGCATATCATATGCAGAAAATCAAAGATAGTCTTGAAAGAAATAAGAGGAAAAAAAAATCACAATAAAAATTACATCCTTAGAAATCATGTGAGCAAGAACAACATGGAGTGAAATATTCAAAGTGTTGAGAGAAAAGACCTACCAACTTAGAATTCTGCATCTTGCAAAATTATCCTTCAAAAGTACAAGAGAAATAAACTTTCTCAGACCAAGAGGGAGTTTGCTACTAGTAGACCTGTCTTGCAAGCAATGTTAAAGAAGTTCCTTAGAGAGAAGGAAAATAATGTGTATAAACAAATATATGTGTATAGAATAAAATGTGCATAAATATACACTGTCCTCAAGCTCACATGGAATATGAGCAAGACAGACTGTATTCTGGTCCATAAAACATAAAAAAATTGAAGTCATACAACATCTGCTCTCAGGCCATAATGGAATTAAACTGGAAATCAGTAAGATAAAGATAGCTATGAAAGCCAAAATACTGGGGATTAAACAACACAGTTGTAAATAAAATATGGGTCAAAGAACAAATCTCAAGAAAAACTTAAAGATATTTTGAACTAAATAAAAATACAATTGATCAAAATTTATGAGATACAGCAAAAGTAATGGTATTGAGGGAAATTTATAGCACTGAATACAAGTATGAGAAAAGACAAAAAATCTAAAATGAGTAATATAGGTTTCAGTTTTAGGAAACTAATAAAAGAAGAGCAAATTAAACCCACAGTAAACAGAAAAAAATAATAAAAATTAAGCAGAAATCAATGAAAATTAAGAACAGAAAGTCAATACAGAAAAATCAATGAAACAAAATGCTGTTTCTTTGGAATGCTCAATATAATCAATAAGTTCTAGCCAGGCAAAATAACAAAAAGAGATGACACAAATTAATAACAACAGAAGTGAAAGAGGGGATAAGAAGGGATATCACTATAGATCCAGGGTCATTAAAAGGGTAACAAATGAAAAATATGAATAATTCTATACCCACAAATTTTTTTTGTTATTGTAATGTGTTTTTATTTTATTTTTTTATAATAAATTTTATTTTTATATTCCTCATACAATTGCAACCCTCCCATTCTGACCCCAATCCCTCCCCTCCCGCCCCCCACCCCCCAAAAAGTGTCTCTGGTTCATAGTTTTTTGTTGATTTTGATTTTCACTTTCTTATAGTTATTCATTTTCCTGGTCCCTTATTTAAGTTTTCTAGATTCCTGCTATGAGTGAGACCATCCGGTATTTTTCTTTTTCTTTTTGGCTTATTTCACTGAGCATGATCCCTTCCAGTGCCATCATGTTGCTGCAAATTGCATGTGTTTATCTTTTTTGAATGCTGAGTAATATTCCATGGTATATATGTACCACATCTTCTTGATCTAGTCATCTATTTTTGGGCATTTGGGCTGTTTCCAAAGCTTAGCTATTGTAAACAGTGCTGCTATAAACATAAGTGTGCAGGTGCTCTTTGGAATTGATGTTTCTGTGTCCTTTGGGTAAATACCTAGGAGTGGAATTGCTGGATCTTATGGAAGCTCTATGTTTAGTAGGTCAAGAAATCTCCACACAGCTCTCCATAGTGGTTGGACCAGTTAGCACTCCCACCAACAGTGCAGGAGAGTTCCTTTTTCTCCACAACCTCGCCAACATTTGTTGTTGCTAGTTTTTTTAATATGTGCCATTCTCATTGGTGTAAGATGGTATCTCATGGTAGTTTTGATTTGCATTTCCCTGATTACAAGTGATGTTGAACATTTTTTCATATGCCTGTTGGCCATTTGCATTTCCTCTTCAGAGAAGTTTCTTTTTAGCTCTTCTGCCCATTTTTTGACTGGGTTATTTTCTTTGTTGTTGTTAAGTCTCATCAGCTCTTTGCAGATTTTTGTGATCAGTCCTTTATCATTAGTGTTGGGTGCAAAAATGTTCTCCCAGTCAGTGGGGTTTCTCTTTGTTTTTGTTATTGTCTCTTTTGCTGTGCAACTTATTTTATGATGTTATCATCAACCAATTACCAAAATCAGACAAAGACATTACAAGAAAAGAAAATTACAGACCAATATTTCTCATGTACAAGAAGCAAAAATCCTCAACACAAAATTAGCAATAAAATGTATCAAAGGGCTTCCCTGGTGGTGCGAGGGGTTAGGACGCAGCCTGTGAAGCTGTCCACAGCCTCTGCAGTGCAGGTTCCATCCCGACCGGCCGGCGAGGGTCCCACATGGCACAGCAGACCTTCCCTGCCTCTCCTGCTGCTCCCCTCAGCAGTATATTCCATCAGTCTGCCTGTTTAGTTCCCCACTCTGTCTCTGGTGAATCCTCTCACCCTCCCACACATCTGGCCTGTACCCCGATTCTTGTATAAATAAATCTTAAAAAAAAATCTAACAATATATGAAAAGAATTATACCATAAAATCAAGTGTGATTTATTCCAGGTATGCAAGGTTGGCACAACTTAAAAAAAATCAATTAATGTAAGTTCATCACATCACATTTATAGAAAAAATACTGTACGATTATAACAATATATGAAGGAAAAACATCTGACAAAATCCATTCATGTTAAAAACTCTTAGAAAATTAGAGGCAGAGGGATACTTCCTCAACTTGGTAAAGAACATCCACAAGAAACCTACAATCATAATGATGAGAATCTAGAAGATTTCTCACTAAGATCAGGAAGTAAGTAAGAATGTCCCACTGACCACCAGTGTTCAATACTGAAAGTCCTAACTAGTGTACTAACACAAGAGAAGGAAATGAAAGGTATACACATTGGGAAAGAGGAAAGAAAACTCTTAGTTTGTAGATGATATACCTGTTGATGTAGAAAATGTGAAAAAATTGACAAAAAATTCTGCAATTAATAAGCAATTATAGGGCCTCCCCAGTGGCGCAGCGGTTGAGTGCTGGGTTGTAAAGCTGCCCACAGTCTCTGCAGCGCCGGTTCAATCCCTGGCCGCCGGGTGAAGGTCCCACATTGGCGCACAGACCTCTCCTGCCATCCGCTGCTCCCCTCAGCAGTGTACTTTGTCAGTCTGCCTGCTCTGTTCTCCCCTCTGGCTCTGGTGAATTCTCTCACTCTCCCGCACTTCTGACTGTACCCAGTGCTTGTATAAATAAATAAATCTTAAAAAAAAGTTAAAAAAAATAAGCAATTATAGAAAGGTTGCAGGATATAGGTTAATACACAAGTCAATAATTTTCCTATATAATGCCAATGAAAAAGTGGGACTTGAAATTAAAAACAGAATGTTGTTTATACTAGCATGTCCAAAAATGTTACTTATACCTAAATATGAGGAAAATTTGAAGAAAAATTACAAAACTCTGAAGATGTAAAAAAAAAAAAGAACTAAATAAATGGAAAGATATCCCAGGTTCATAGATAGGAAGATCCAGTTCTTCCCAATTTGACCTACAGATTCAATGCAATGCAAATCAAAATCCTAACAAGTTATTTTGTGGCTACTAACAAACTGATTTTAGTTTATAAGAAAAGGTAAGAAAAAAAAAAGTCCACATACCAGTATGTTATTGAAGGGCAAACAAAGTTGAAAGAATGACACTACCAAACTTCAAGACCTGCTATAAAGCTACAGTAATGGCACTGGTGAAAGGATCAACAAATAGATAAATGGAACAAATTAGAGAACCCAGAAATAGTTTCACAGTTGTCCTATAAACAACGGCAGAGGTTGATTAATGCAAAAGGCTACTCATCTGAGGGTGCCAGGGGTATATGGAAAATCTCTACCTTCTACTTAATTTTACTGTGAACTTAAAAAAAGGTCTGATGAAAAATTCAGAAAGCTAAAAATAGAATTCTTGACAGCTGATGCAAAAATTTGCTGACTAGGGAAGAAGAATTCCCTAAATGTATTGACCAAATTTCTCCAAGGGATGCAAAATCCTTTTATGCCAAGCATTTTCCCACCAGTTATGCCAAGCAGAACTGTTTCCCACCAAACACCCTTTGGAAAAGATGAGAGTAATAAACAATGAAACTTGTAAAAGATGTCAGAAGTGAAAAACGCATTACAAAGTGTGGAAGATATAGTTGAAGAAAGACTGAAAGAAGTTCAGTAAAAAGACAAAGAACAGGGAATAAAGAATAAAGAGGGTTAACAAATCAGAGGATGCGTTCAAGAGGTTCAAAATCTCAGGTAAGCCAGAAAGACTGAACAGAGAAAAAGAAGTGGGAGAAAATCATTGATGAAAGAAATTAAGAAAATTTCAAGAAGCTAAAGAATGGAATGGGTACAGTAAGTGCACAGAGTAAGTACCTTAAGGCAGGTAAAAGTATTCATATCTGAGGTGAATTTCAGAATATTCACCATGAAGAGAAGTTTCAAAAAAGAATAAGCAGATTATATATATATATATATATATATATATTTATATTTATATTTAAAGGGCAGGTTTATTAGAAAAGGGATAGGATAGTAAAAGGCACTTGCATAGACACCAGTGGGCAGGAAGAGCTGCCTGAAAAGGGAAAGGTTTGCTGAGAAAGGCTTGCATGGTTGCAGGCAGGTGGCCTTGAGGAGAGCTGCCTCCACTGAGGGAGATCAGTGAGGAGAAGTGGCATGGTATAAGTCACGGATAGGCAGGAAGCTGCCACCCTGCAGGAGAGAGTTGGTGAAAGGACGCACCTGCATAGTCACAGGTGAGCAGATGGATGCTGCCATAAGCAGATTTCATATAAAACTGAAGGTGTAAATTTAAGAAAGATTTGAATGGGAACAAAGACATGGGAAGGAACAAACTGGGGATAATACAAAAGAGATGAAGAGGATCTCAAGGAACTCAGAGGTTGCAGGAGAAGTTTCTTTCAGAGTATAAAATGGATAGAATATATATTATAATGTGCTTGAACAAAAAGGGAGATGTATATAGTATTAAGAAAGTTTAAAGTCTCAATTTATAAGTACAGCGTAAATAACATAAAACAAAGAGATAAACAAAGTTGACTCTGAAAGCAAAATGTTGTGCCACAAAGGAAAAGCAATCACGATAAACTAAGTAGCTCAAGGGAGAACAGCATTTGACAAGTGATAATAACAAAATACTGGATTTCAATCTAGTGAAGACTATCACATCACTGTAGCAGGACAGGGAATTATGTGTAAGAGGGTAAGAACAAGGAGATTAAGAAGGGTTAAATCCTCACCATCTCAAGTGGGTTGTCTCTTGAAAAATGCCCAATGCTTTAAAAAAAAAAAAAAAGAGGCAATATAAACATGCTGCTTACATGTATGGAGGGAACAGAACCAGATGAATTAAAAGCAGTGGCATTTGGTGAGAAGTAAATGACAGGGTGAGAGGAGGTTTATTTTGTTTTTATAATAATCTGTGTAGACCCCTTATTCCTTTAAACTATGAGCATATATACCTGACTGATAAAAATGACTCTTACAAAAAGTGTTGCATAGTTAAAAAATGAAAGGAAGGTAATAAAGGATATGATGTGGCATATAACTTTCTTTTTTTTTTTTTTAAGAATTTATTTATTTATTATTTTTAAACTTTTTTTTTTATAGAGGCATGTTTTATTTGTTTGTTTGTTTGTTTGTTTGTTTTGTTTATACATGCACTGGGTACAGTCAGAAGTGCGGGAGGGAGGGTGAGAGAATTCACCAGAGCCAGAGCGGGGAGCAGAGCAGGCAGAAGGACCGAAGTACACTGCTGAGGGGAGCAGCGGGCGGCAGGAGAGGTCTGCGCGCCATGTGGGACCCTCCTCCGGTGGCCGGGGAGCAGCCGGGGATCGAACCGGCGCCGCAGAGGCCGCAGGCAGCTTCGCAACCCAGCGCTCAACCGTTGCGCCGCCGGTGAGGCCCGGCATATAACTTTCAATCTATGATAGCTTTTATTATTATTTGAAGAGACTATAAAGATAATTTGGACTAATTTTATCATTGCATCAAAGTGGAAACTGAGGCTCAGAAAGGGAAGTAATATCACGTTCACACAAAATGAACCAAGGCCCAATCAGGATATGGTAACACAATGATCAGTCAAGACTGCTATAGCTTGGCAACGAGCAGGAGACAGGGATACAAAGGAGTTCCCACTTTTCCTAAACTAAGACTGAGCCCAATGGAGGGATGCCAGCCCAGTGACCACCTCTCATAATAGGAATAGTGGAGCACATTCATAAAGCTCCTGCTGCTGTGAGTCTTCTAGGTATTGTTGAGAAGTCAGCTAGGTGGCACCTAGAATATGGGGGTAAACCAAGCAGAATCACAGGTATCCAGGGGGCATGTCATGCAGTTGGAAAATGTAATCAATATTTTCACCAAGGTGTTCATCTGTCTTTACTTCCTCCTTCATGGAGCTGAGGTACAAAGGCCACTGTACATTGGTCTAATGACACTCGCAGGCAAGGCATATTTGGAGAAATCACGTGATAGGATCCTGACCAGAGCTGGACATAAATACCACAGGCAGGCTCTGTTGTCTTCCAAAAGTTATTTGGGAAGGAAATTACACTAGCTTTCACTCCAGATTGCTTAGGCTTTCCTAGAGACTGGAGAGTAAGCAGCATACCAAGATGGTCTCACATGTACCTTAATTTACACGGAAGCAATAAGCACTCTTCTCTGTAGTCACCCTACTGGATACTGTGTATCTATTCTAAAGGGATAGTTCTTTCAGAGTTATCCAGATAATGAAAGGGGAGCAGAGAAGCATAGTTGATTAACCACTGTGATGATATGATTTATAAAAATGTATTTGGTCATTCAGGTGACCAAGATACAGCTCTCATATATATTTGGTCTTTATCCACAATTCCTAGCTCACAGTTCCCCAAACATGGAATTTCCTAATTGTTGTAAATGATAAAGGCATCTCTTTTAAAATGTTAATGAAAGAGAATTTTGGGAAGCACCCAGGGATAGGGGCTGATTGCCTAGAGAACCAAGCATGTGATCAGAGATTCTACCCCCAGATCTCCAGTTCTACCCCCAGACCTCCAGGAGGGGAGATGGTTTGGAGGTTGAGTTCAACTGCCAAATGGCAAATGGCCCAGTCAATAATGCCTAAATAATGAGGCTTCCATAAAAACACAAGAGGAGGAGGTTCTGAGTACTTTCAGGTGGGTGAATATATGTAGATCCTAGGAGAGTGGCATGCTTCTAGAGGACATGGAAGCTCTGTGCCTTCCCCGTATACTTTCCCCTATGCATCTCTCCCATCTGGTTGTTTCTGAGTTACATAGCCTTTGTAATAAATTGGTTATGTAATAAGTAGACAGTTTCCTGAGTTCTGTGACATACTCTAGCAAATGAATCTAACTGAGGAGGGATTTGTGGGAACCTTTGATTTGCAGTCAGTTAGTCAGAAGTACAGCGAACAGCCTGGGTATTGCAACTGGGCTCTGAAGTGGTGGCCAGTCTTGGAAAACTGAGCTGAGCCCTTTCCTGTGGAACCAGATGTCATCCCTGTTAAGAGTTGTTAGAATTGAGTGGTTGGTGTGGGAAACCTCCAATCACATTGGGTTTGGGTTCAGTGAACCCTATTCACTCACATTTTGCTCTGAATTGAACATTCATTAACCCCAAATCAAGTTTACTCTCACAGTACCAAGATTTGCCTTCATCAATGATGCTAAGAAAAATCAGAGCAGTTTCATATATATCTGAGTGGTAGAGTGGTAGTAGGATTACTGCAATGCCTGAAGGGATCACTAAGAAAGGAGCACCCTAATGGAAAGGTTGAATGTTTTTACAAACTGGGTCAGGGAGCTCTTGGTGCTGGCCCTAGTTCCAACCTGCTCCATGTCACAGCTATCCAACCTTGAGTTCATAGAACATCCACCTGATGTTCTCTGATCGTTTTGACAGTGTGAAATTTCTCTGAAACTATTTCAAATGGCTAAAGATAAAAAACTTATTTAAAAAGAATCTATTTAGGTTTATAAATTAGACAGAGTGAATTATTAGTATAAGATGAGAAAGTACACTGGGGCCTGGGGCCTGTTGCAGTTAGTCTGGTGGTCTGCTCTTACCTGTGGGGGCCTGCATGGCTGAGCTGGGGATGGTGGCAGCATCTTGGGGTACAGTGCTGGTATCCGGTTCAGGGGTGCTGGTTGTTGGTGAGGTGGGTGGTGGGTTCAGCAAATTCCGAGGTTTCCTCTGTCAAAATGGATGGGGAAAAGTTTGCTACCCATGATTGGTAACTTGTCCTCTCATTCCTCTCTATAGTCCTAGTATTTAATACACCCTTGAAATGGAAATCTATCTATGGATGTGACTGTATTTTATCTTTGTTTTCTACACTGTCTCTTGCACAAGGATGTACATACTAAGATGCCCAGTAAACATTTTTTGAATCTGGGTTCAAAATTCTGGACTTCTAGACAATCAGAGCTTAATTCACTGTATTTTATACTAGAATCAATACTACCATTTTTAGTTTCAGGTTCTGTATTAGTTGGGCAAAGAGAAACAAAAAGAAAGAAAAAAAATATGTGGCTAAGACTACTTTAATGTTACTTTGTGTTTTGTTTCTTTTTCTTGAAAATGGAAGTCTCTCTCCCCCTAACTCTATAAACTACTTTCCTTTGCCTACCTTCTCTTCAGTGCATCATCTGTCATTCCTTATCTGAAAACCTGTCATAATCTCTAACTATTGGGCTGTCTGAAAAGTCATGACACATTTTTGCTTAGAAAAAAATACATCATGACTTTTCTGATAACATAATACATTCTCTAAAATCCTGCCTGGTCCATGCCTTTACACGGTCCATGTCTTTATAGTAATAAACAATCCTATATTCCTAGAATGCCCTTTTTTCCCTTTTTTTAAAGTCTTTCAAAGATCTGTTTATCTAGGAAGACTTTCTAGACTTCCTCTAATTAGTATCTGTTTTGTGCAATCTCTGTACTTTGTATTGTTACATTTGTCTCAATGTGCTAACACATACATATGACATATGTGTATACATATACACATATATAACATGTATACACACATACATAGACATAGCCATACTGGTGTCCCCTACTAGCCTAGAATTCCTTGAAGGTCTGATTCTGACTACCATACCTAGCATGATACTTAGCATATAATAATGTCAATAAATGTTTTTCAGTGAGGCATACAGTATAGAATACCAACAATGTGGGAAGCAATAAAGATGATTTGAGAGAGATGTAGTATCACCTCTATGCTGTTCAGGGAAGTTTCTGGAGAATAAATATCTCAGAAATTTATTTTCAAGAAATGTTTTTCTAAAAGCCTTTTTGAATACAAGGAAAACACATCACTGAGTTGCAGAAATCCCTTTTTACCAAATATTCCATGTGGGGTCCCTGCTGGGAGCTACATAAACCTGTCTGCTTTCTAGAAGTATATTATTTAAAGAGACAGCACCAATGATAGCAGGCATATAAAAATGATCTTGCCTGTGAAAATAATAATTCAAGCACTCATGAAACAGTCAAAACACATATGGGATGATATGGATGTCTCATGTTTTTGATACTGCTAAAAGTGAACATCTAAATAAGCAATGAATCAGGGAAGAAGAGAAATGTCAGTTCAGTTTTAATGAACTGGGAGTATGATTTCATGGAGTCCCTGAAGGAATAAGCTTGGTGAATTAGGTATCCAAATATTAAAAATGAAAACAGAAAGATGCAAGGAATTACAACTATTTGAGATAGATGCATTTACATGCATTAAATCTGTTCATCTATTGTCTCATCTCCATTTCATTGGTGAAAAAACTTCAGGGTCTTACTCAAAGATTTCTCAAAAGTCACACAGATGGTAACAGATGGATGAGACAGTTTGTTTTGATTCAAAGTCCATGCCCTAGTCACAATACTACTTTGCGTCAAAAAGGAACACAGAGTTATGAGTTAAATGGGAGGCATATATATGTATAGGAATAAGCAAAAGAACAGAAAGAGGAATTAGGGAGTCAAATGCCAAGCCACAAAATACAAGGTGGGGTGAGAGTCACTGTTTACAAGAGGGTTGGAAAGAAAGAGGATTCTGGCTACTTGTTTAGGACTGCCCGAGAAAGAGCAGAAGCAATCACAGAATCACAATTCTAGGTTTTGAAGAATCTTAAAGGCCATTTAATCTGACTATCCATCCAACACTTTTACTTCCCTCTCCCTAAAAATTCCCTCCCATATAGCCATTCAATACCTGATGAAATTCCTCTAGTGATGGGAGTCACTGACTTCATTTTGGGATAGATTAAACTGTTGTTTCTTTTTTATAGAGATGAGACCTGTCTGCTTGTTTCTGCTTAGTGGTTTTGGTTCTGTCTTTGGAAGCTCACAGAGATGATTTCTCCCTTTTTGATTTGTCTTCCAGATGTTTTCACATCATCAGAAGACTTCTGGTCTTAGAATCTTTAACTTTCAGCCTCTCCTCCACAACATGAGAATGAGAAGAGTAAAGGATGCAAAAATGAATGAGCCCCTAGCTACATTAGGGGCTAGTAGTAATAGATCAGGAGCACCGAAGATGAGGATGTGATGTAGAGAATTCAAAGCTAATAAATAAGAAACAATCTCAGTTGGAATATCATCACTAAAATCATCACCCACCACACCCTCCCTCCTTACTTCCCTCCTTTCCATCTATTGTGCATATACCGAACATCTGCCAAAAACTGAGATATAAAGCACTGCAGGAAAGAAAGGAAGATAAAGATTAGTTTCTTGATCTTGAGTTCACATTCGAGTAGGACTGAGGTCATCTGGAGCTAATAAACAAAAAAAACCAATCAACTTACCCTAGGGAGGAACTTAAGAGATTGGAATGGAATGCCCAGCAGGGAGGACTAGGTAGAATTTACACATTGGAACTCATATAGACTAGTTCAGGATGGAGCTCCAGAGAAATCCCCTGACATTTTGAAAGTAAGTGGAAAAGGTGGTGCCAATGGAGGCCATAGGGAAGCGGCTGAGGAACTTTCATATCAGTGTTTTCCCTAGGGAGATATGCATGAAGAACTGGTCATGACTAAAAGGTGTAAACTACAGTAACAGGGTTCAGTGAAGTTTGACTCTCAGCAGTCTTTTCTACACAAGAAATGTTTTCTCTTTCAGGAAATGTTACAGAATGAATATGTGGTAGGACAGCAGTAGCCCTGAATCTAAAATATCTGGGACCCCATTTTTATAGCCTTTGCCACTTGTTAGCTATGCTATCTTAGAAGTCATTTCATATCTTTATGTCTCAATTTAATTATTAAATAACATTAACATTACTTATCAATAATTTTTCTTTTCTTTATCTTAGAAGAAGGGGAAGATCATAAAAAAAATACACAGAATTGATTTGCTTTGTCTGTTCATATGCCTGAGTTTCTGCTCTGGGCAGTTAACACCGAGTAAGGCTTTCCATCTATGGAAGTCGTTAGGCTAGAATTTTATCAAATGTGAGTAACTTTCAAAATCAAAATTTGTTTCTTACCCCATATCATCCTAATTCTAATATTATCAACTCTTAGGTAAGCAGCTAAGTAGGGATATTCTTATTAAAGGCATACACAGGTGGAGAATAAAGTTAGACATGCCCCTTTCCAAGATGCATAAGTATGGATCAGTTACCCCTTTATAACTCTATACCTTTCTGGGAAACCCACATATTTTTACCTACCTTACTGCCAGGTTTGGGACCCCTCTTCTTTGGAAATTTCAAAGGTTCAGTTGACTTGGAAGGGGTTGAGATGGGATGGGGAATTAAGGGCTTGGGTGTCCGGCCCCGCTTCTTTCCTGGTTTACGCCCCTTCTGTCCTGGTTGATGCTCCAAGACAGTTTTGGTGCTGGTGTAGATGCTGGGCTTCTCAGTGTTCACCTCAGATACAGGATAGGGATTCTTTGGGATCACAACTGCAAGAAAAAAAACTCATTCTATCACCTCTTCCTCCCACCTGTATTCTCATACCAAACTGAGGGGAAAAAGACGTACTACTTTCACTTGGGCAGTTTTATGTCAAGAAGCTAGTTTCCTGGTATCTGACCTAAATGTTAGGAAACCTCAGAGGATAATTGAATTTAGATTGGTTAGAACTGAAAGTTTTAATTACTTTGGGCAGAAAAAAAATATTAAAAAATTTCCACAAGGCAGCTAGTTAAAACATACAAACAGAACATAGGTTCAGAGATGGAATGGCTCATAGATGCTCACAGTACTCTCCTGCTAAGAACAAGATCTGAGGCTCAGAAGAGGAAATGATGCCTTTGCCAGATTATACAATAAGTTGGAATAAGGACTTATGTTTTGAAACTGGGCTCTGACAACCAATGTAGGGATTTCCTATGTCAATAGGAATTTTTTTGTGTGATTTTTGCAGTGAGGAGTAGTGAAACACACGGTAATATATAAATCTAATACCATCTCTCCGTACCTTAAAAAGCTTTGTTTCATATTACCTTTAAGGTAAAGCCCAAACTCTTTATTCTAATATCCAAGGTCTCTGTGACTGTGCCTCCACCTTCTTCTCTTAGTTATGTTTGATGTTCCTTCCTGTCACCCACCCCCATGTTATAGCCCCACTGCTTTCTGAACACCAATTCATTCGTCGATGAGGTTCGCTATTCTTCCTGATCAGACATACATCAACACTCAGCTCCAAGGCCACCTCCTTATTGAGGCCTTGTCTGACCTTGCCCCAACTCCAAAGCAGTCAATAGATATCTATGTTAGAGTACTTTCAACTTTATTCCATTCATTCATCTTCTTAAATGGAAAACTCTTCAAGGTAAGGTATATATAATTAATCCTACAAACCATGATTGCCACTAACTATTGTTTATGCACTGTTCTAAGTCCTGAGACTAGAAGAGTAAAGAAAACAGACACACTCTCCCTCTAGTGGGTGACAGAAAATAGACAAATAAATGGTATAATGGCAGGTAAATGCTCTGATTAATACTAAAGCAAGATAAGAACATAGAGGGGTGAGGAAAGTCCTCTTTGAGGGGGTGAAATCTACATAGAGCTCCCAAATGAAATAAAGGCAAAGTCTTGTGAAGTTCTGAGAAAAGGCCTTTCCAAGTAGAGGATATGTAAACAAATGCTAAGATGCTGATATAGGAATACATGTTAGTATATTTGAGAAACACAAAGGAGGTCAGTAAAGTTGATAATGATTGAGCAAAGGGGCAAGCAAAGGGAAATTAGGTTAGAGAAGGAGTAGCAATAAGATGGTGTAGCACTTATTTCAAATGAATGGGAACTTATTCTAAGTATGAACAGATGCTGCTGGAGTATTCTGAGAAGGATGTGCTTGAAAGGAACATTCTTCTCTGGATGGCTGTTCTAGGAGGGAAGAGGGGCAGGTACAGAATCAGGGAGACTAGTACTAATTACACTGGGCAGGTAGAAGACAATATTTCCTTTTTTTTTTTAAGATTTATTTATTTATTTATATAAGCACTGGGTACAGTCAGAAGCGCAGGAGGGTGAGAGGATTCACCAGAGCCAGAGTGGGGAGCAGAGCAGGCAGACTGACGAAATACACTGGTGAGGGGAGCAGCGGGCGGCAGGAGAGGTCTGCCACGCCATGTGGGACCCTCACCTGTGGCCGGGGATCGAACCGGCGCTGTGGAAGCTGCTGGCAGCTTTGTAACCCAGCGCTCAACCGCTGCGGCATCTGGGAGGCCCAGAAGACAATATTTCTTATGTTTCCAGATAGAATGCAATAGATTGTGGCACTACAATGCTGCCTATGCAACAGCTAGAAAGTCATAAATTATTTTAAAAGACATTGCAGTGTTGTAGAAATCATGAGGATTAGATGAAGTGGAATTCCAGACCTGGCATGGGGGTGGGCTTCTGAGATGGCTGACACTGCTTTCTTTCCTGAGGACATTTGCCAACATTAGGGAATTTAGAACCAGGGATTGTACTGGAAAGGGTGGATGTACTTAACCAGGTGTGGAAAAGGGAAGGGGCTACTTCCAGAAAACAAATAGGATTTGTGAGAGCAGAGATCTGTGGTGAATGTACAGGCTGAATATTAATGAAGGAATCAGGAGCACTGCCAGTAAGGGTGCTTGAGGCCATCAAACAGCCCTTGCTGATGTTGCACTTATCTAAGGTGGTGACTGCCAGCTTGAACTTGTCCAGATATAGGCAGCTGAAATTAGGCCTGTGGAGGAAGGACTGGGTAGAGAAAGAACTTGGTGTTCTTTCACATAAGCATATCCTCTCTACAGTTGGATTCTGTGTTATATGAAACCCTTGTCCCACTCCTGGCCTGGAGCCACCGCTGAGATAACATTCATCTAAGATGCTCACTGCCTCCAATCAGAGTTTAAAGCACCTATGTCTTATAGAAGCTTGTGTGGGAGGAAAGCTCAGTACCTGAGAGAGGTCTGAATCTTAACCACTAGACCACCAGGGAAGGCTCAGAACTTGAAAGCCACAGGGAACAGCCTCAGCTCTACTCTGACCATACCCCCCTCCTGGACACAATCCTTGAGAAAAGGACTGAGGGTTACCAGGGAAGCAGTCTTTTACTGACAGCACATATGGACCATGAGAAACATATCCCTCACCCACCTGTGACTGCAATTCAGAAAATAAATACAGAGAAAAGATATGCAAAACATGTGTCAGGAAAAATAACATCCGGAATCTGTAATAAAAGGCTAACAATACAACTCTACCTATTCCATCATAACCCTAAGTAACTGAAAATGCCAAATGGTCTTACCTTAAATTTATTACCATAAACTCTAAGACTACCTATTATAGGCCATGGAATTTAATATGGGCAAGGAGATAAGTGATTTACTTTGGAATTCTTGCCATCATATGACAAGGTGCTGAGTTCTCAGCACATGTTTGTAAAATAAAGGAAGGAAAAAGAACTGAGTCGGGCTCTCCTTAACCTTTTAGTAATAAAAAAATAGTCTTTCTTCTTCCCCTTTCCCCTAAGCCTAGACATGAAAGTCCATGCTGACTGACAGAGGTTGCCCTCTCTGGCCTGAAAGAAATTAGCCAATTATATTAACAGTTCTGAAAAATCAGGTCATGAGGTTATGTGTGAGTAGCTAGTAGTGAGATTAGGTTTCATACTAATTTAAAAGCTTCTTAATAATGAATTTGAGCCATCCTGAGGGATTCCAGGATTTGGAACTTTTTCCCATCAGGAAGTCCTGTCTTGTCACATTCTAACTTAATTATCCTAGTTGGGAAAAAAAAAAAAAAACGGGACAATGTCAAGGGACCATGGATCTAATTCTAGTTCTGTACTTTATAGTGTAACCTTGATTTTGTCATTTAAACACAATCTTCTCATTTTCTCAAATGCAAATAATTGAATAATTTAATGACTGTCCTACTTCAGAGAAAGAGAAAAGATAGGAATATTTGCCAACACGTTTTGATGCTAATACTAATTAACAGAATTAGACCTTAATGAATAATACCTTGACAAAATTTTTGTACATCTGCATTTTCATCTTGGTTATAGTGCTCATACAATTTCCACCCCTCTTGTTTTGATCCTACTCTCTCCTCCCCCCTCCCTCCCCCCCCATAGTCTGTCTTTGGTTTATAGTTTATAGTTGCTTGTTGATTTTGCTTTTTACTTTATTAGGCTTTTTCCTGGTCCCTTACATACATTGTGCAAAAATGAAAAATGATGTAAAAAATGTATAAAATAAAAAAAATGCAACAAATGCTTAGTTTTTAAAAATCTCAAATTTTTTTTTTATATATCTGTAGTTTCATGTGACCTTCATAACAATATTGTGAAGGCTAACATTATCATCATATTTAACAAGTGAGGAAAACAAGCCTCAGAGAAGTGAAAGTGGCAAAACCTGTTATGATTCTAGCCTTAGGAATCTTCACTGCACACATTCTGCCATATGGCCTGAGAGAAGGACGAGCTCTCTCTCTTTCAGGAGAGCCCAGGAAGTTACAGTTCATAGTAATTAGTAAATCAGTTACAAATTCAGTAAATAAATAAGTACGAAATCTTGCCAATTACCTAAGGTTAAAAAAATCCAATGTGATATGATTCTTTACCTGGAGAAGCACAATCTTGAGAAGATTAGATCTTTATAAGATCAATCACAATTCAGTGGGTAAGGACTTGGGTAGAGAAGATACAAGTTTATCTCATGATCTAGAATTTTCTTTCCCTAAAAGGACATTATTGGAGCAATGGGAAAATACGGATGTTTGTAGATTTACTGCCAGTACTATATTAACATTAATTTTCTGATTTTAGTAACAGCACTATGCCTATAGATGAGTATGCCCTTGTTTTTAGAAAGCATATGCTAAAGTTTTTAATAGTAAAAGGATGTTAGGTATGCAAGTCATTGTCAAATGGCTGAGGAAAAAAATGTAGAGAATAATAAAAACAAATGTGATAAAATGTCGCTTGGAAAATCTTGGTGAAGCGTATAGGGAAATTCTTTATAGGACTATAATAATTTTTCTGTGAAGCTGAAATTATCATTCAAAGTAAAAAGTTTCAAAAAAGATTCCATGAGTGTAAAATAAAAATGTATACATACACAGAATTATGAGAACCTGGAGGAAGGAGTGACAAGCTGTGCAAGGGAAGGGGAGAAGGCAAAAGAGATAGTCAAATGAGACTAGTCAGGCAAGTTTTCAAAATAAGTGACATTTGGAATAATCTTTGAAGAATGTGTGGATCTTGAATTAGGAAAAGAGTTAGGGTAGAGGGTAAGAGTACTTCAGTATGTAGATAGACTTAAAGCTGTAATAAAGCAGGGTTATAGGAGACTATAAGTACTTCTGTGTGACTCAAGACCATAAAGAGAAACAGTTAATGTTAGAGAGAGATGCATCTCTGGCCATATGACATTTAAGTAACCTTCCAGATCTAATCTGCCAAAAGACATAGAGAGGGTACATGGCCCCTTGACCCACCCTAATGGCAATGGAGAGGCTCATTGTACAGGTGGAAACACACCTAAGGCAGTGTAGTAGCTCATAAAGATGTAAACTGGTTTCCCCTCCTTGAAAAACTTCTGACCTGTGCATGCAGGCTTGTGGCTAATCCGGATTCCCTTGGTCGTAATAATGACTAATAATGTTACTGTTATGAAACTGTTAAGACTAAGAATGGAGAAACAAATTACTTTATACATGGGTGCCCCCTAGTGATGGTGTTAATTTTTCTTAAAAGGAACTGACATTTATTGAACACCTCTTTTGAAAGAGTTGGCACAGTATTTGCAATGGCATTATGGACAGCCATCAGTGCCAATAAAATATTCTAGGGTATGTAAGCAGCAGTAAATAGAGGCAGTTAAAACAATGATTTTAAAGTCTTGACTATGAAGCATGTATTATGATCTCTAACAAATAAGGCCAATGAAACTTGACCAATTTGGCTAAGGACATGTAAGTAATGAGGCAGGAGTGGAATTTAAATTCAGGATGTCTAATTCCAAAGTCCTTCCTCTTTCCATCATATCATGTAGTTTTTCTCTTACTAATTCAAGATCTACTCATTTATTCATTCATCCAACACATATTCTATATTGAAAATATACTACTGATAGATAGTAGGTTTTACAGTATGAACCAGGTATATAAATAAAGGAGTGAATAAAGAGTAATCTCAGAGAGTGATAAG
Source organism: Talpa europaea (assembly GCF_964194135.1). Taxonomy (NCBI): domain Eukaryota; kingdom Metazoa; phylum Chordata; class Mammalia; order Eulipotyphla; family Talpidae; genus Talpa; species Talpa europaea. Next base: position 25,000,202 of record NC_140076.1, read on the forward strand.
TGCTTTGAAGACAATAAAAGAGAACACTGTGTTAGAGAATATTTGAGGGGTACTCAATAAAGGCTCTTTAAGAAATGATATTTGAGCTGAGACAGGCATGGCAAGAAGGAATCAGGCATGTGTAGATCTAGGGCAGAGCATCCCAGAAAGAGGTGCTAGCTGGTGTAAAGGACATAGAATGACTTTTATTTAAGAAAAAGTGACTTTAAGAAGACCAAATATACTCCAGATATACTCTTAAGTAGTTATTAGTGCTTTGAAGGATGTATCTCACACTTTTTATCCTTCTTATTTTACTCCCAACACATATTTCAAATGCTACCCTACAGTTGCTAGGGTTAGAATGGGTTCTGGAATTTCTGGTAGATTTCACTGAGCATTTCCAAAATCACTGATAGAAACCCCTGACATGAGAATCACACTTTACAATTCTCAAAGTACTTTAACATTCATTAACTTACTTGATATACATAATTACCTCAGACTTACATACCTAATAGTGATAGCCAAATCTCCTTTGAGGCATAGAGAAGTAGAGTGTGGTATAGTAGAAAGAACATTTTGAAGTCAGAAATCCATGGAATTTAGACTAAAGTCCTTGCAAATCACCTACCCTCTTTGAATGACTGGTTATTATTAAGTCTAAATGAGATAAAAAATAAGTGCCATGTCTGATATGATCTAGGTACTCAACAATTTTAGTTCTTATTCTTCCTTTCTGAGCCTTGGTTTCTTCATATGTAAAACAAGGTTATATACTATAAACTCCACAGGAATGGGGATTATGAGATTTAGAGAAATTCAAAGAGACAATCTATCAAAGTATCAGCTACCACATTTGAGATCTTGTATGGGCTTGATCAATGTTAATGTCCTTTCTTATTAAAAAGGTGCTCATTAACATACTTCTAATCATTGTTGTAAAAGGTAATTAGTTTCATGTAGTACAAGCTGGCAGATACTCAAAATGTTAAACATATTTTTGTGACATACATTCTCTCCCACAGAAATGTGTATATGAAAGATTTCGGCTTCAATGCAGGCATCCATGTTTCTTTAGAGCAGATACTATATATCCTTACTATTTTAATGAAGAAGTTATCATGGGGAAAGACAAGGAATCCTCTTACCTGATGAAAACTTTTATAGAGGAAAATACTGTTAATTATAACCTGGGTATTGTGATTAAAGAGACTTATAACAGCACTTTCCAAATTTTGTGAATTACCATCACTACTCCTCAGTATTGAAAGGGAAAGGGAAACACACACATACACACACACACACACAACCCACCACCAGAAAATCCCCTTATCTAACATGGCCATTATATCCTGAAGTTTGGTTTGACTTGTATGGAGATGATATAAAGGGTAACATTAAACATCTACCATACTGTGTGAGAATATAAAAATAGGAAAAAACGCAATGCAACTGCTTATCTGGAACAAGCTAGGTCATAGTATAGTGCCCCTTTAAGGGAAGTGGAGTACAACTCCATTCTGTACTACTTAGACTATCTGTGAGGTGTGGAGTTCACTCTATGTGTAACAATGTAAACTGAAATGATCAGGAAGAGAGTCCAATATGATGAGGGGTTTAGAAACTACCCAATATGAGAAATTTCTGATGAAAAAAGACCCGGAAGAACAAGAGTATCAAGAACTATTTGAAAAGGTTTCAGGTAAAGCAAGAAACAAAATTATAGCCAATGGATATCTGGGAAAAGCAGATTTCAGCTCATAATAAAAAAGAACATTTGTAGCTATTAGAGTTATCACAAATGGAAGGAGCATCTTTGGAAGGTTACAATCTCTTCTCTCTGGAGAAAGTTAACCAAGGGCTAAGTAAGTATTTCAAGCAGATGCTTTCAAGGTTAGTCCTGAATTAGATGGGAAGTTGAATTTGATGACTTCTGGGGTTTTCTCTAAGACCTAGGAGTCTGATGTTTTAGCTTCCTGACATCTTTAATATTAAGGCAACTAGCTGAATTTTAAACAAAGTAACTTACAGGTGGGAGAGAATATGGTAAAAAATGATTGTGAAGTTTCTTTATTTACATGTTGGAAAGATGTTAAGCTCATCATGGTGGATACAATTTTTCCAAAAATTCTAATTTTTCCTTAAAAGTTTAAATTTATCTTTTTTTTTTTAAAAAAGATTTATTCATGCATACAAGAACCAGGGTACAGGACAGATGTGCGGGAGGGTTGAGAGGATTCACCAGAGACAGAGTGGGGAACAGAACAGGCAGACTGATGAAACACACTGGTGAGGGGAGCAGCGGGCAAGACAGGAGATGTCTGCACGCCAATGCTTATAGGCTGTCTTCCTTGAAGTTCACTTCTTTCAGAGAAAATGTGTGCTAGATATCCAAGTCAGCTGTTCTTTCAAGTAAAGATGATGTTCCATGAACAAGGTTGTTCTACTTCAGCTTTGCAACTTCAACAATCATGTAAGTTCCTTTTCCAGAAACAACAATTATACCTGGATATTTTAGAGATGAAGAAACTGAACACAGAGAGGTTAAAAGACCTGACAAAGTGCCACACCACAAAGCTAAATCCAGGCTTTGCACCTAGATCTTTAGGTCTCCACGCTCTTTCTACTATTTTACTCTGAAACCAATATATAAGAGTGTATCACCAATTAAATGAAGATGAAGAACTAAACATGTCTAGTTATAACAATGATAGGCATCAGGGTACTGATTGATGACGTCTAAGTTTCTCCAATAACCTTTGGTTAGAAGTCTCAGCTACCCCAAATAATTCATTATCAAGCCTCTCTTCTCTTCATTAACATAGCAGATGATATTGAAAATGGATTCATAAAATATAAGTCTAGTTTTTGTTGTGTATGTGCATATGTGCCTACATGACACACAATATGAACAATGAAAAGTAAAAAAAGAATCTGGGGAAACCCATGTGGTTTATCAGTTTCCTGGACTGGGATCTTGTTTTCATTCACAGTAGTGTATCATTGGCCTTGGCATAGTAATTTAGAGGATATGTTCTTATTAACTTTACTAAACTTGGCTGGGTTCAGCTATGTTCTGCCAGTTGGGTTGATGCCAAGACTCAAACTCCATTCCTCTAAATTCCAGATCACTTAATATAGCATGGGTTGCTTCTTGTTCCTAACTAACTTAACATTTTCTTTTCTCCATATATAGCTCCTTTTTTCCCTCCTGACTTTATTCCTCCAGCATGGACAGAGGACTTTTAAGGCCATCAAATCTCTAGAGTGAGGAAAACAGAAGGATAATAAAACCATGCATGATGGGACCACAAGTTGACTTTAAAAGTCTCATATTACTGAAAATCAGGATTCAGGAGCAATTTCACCAAATGGTGGGCTACATCTTCTCAGGAGATGGTCTGCTAATGTATCTGGTCAAGTCTATGTCAGAGAGGAAGAAAGCACATGGTGATAAAGTACCTGCCAGCCACACAGTCAAATAAGCACATCCTAGCTTTTCTTAGCATAAGACAATGGAATCTAAAAAGTACACAAGCTCTTGCCTTATCACCATTTCACACTCAATCTTTTTTATTTTGCTCTGTTTATGAGTTTGTCAAGTTTTCCTCAGCTTCTTGATATATATGACTTTGTGGTTTTTTTCCCTAGTAAGTCATTATAGAGATTCAGAATTTCTCATTTAAAACTATAATATTTCCTCAAAAATTCACCTATGGAATTAGGGGAATATTTAACCACATAGAGTTTTATCAACATAGAATTTCATTACTGGTTTCCAATATGACTTTGCTAAGAACTACATACATTTGTTAAAAATAGTGGATTTCATAAGTTGATATGTATTAATGCTGGCACACAGTAGGTGTTCCAATATAAGCGTGCCAAAGAAAACTACAAGGGTCTAAGTATTCCCAAGAAAACAGCAGGTAAGGTCAAATTTATGAGCTGACATGTCACATCTCACTATTTCCAGGAGTTTGAGAGATGCCAGTAGTTGATTACACATGCCAAAAACTGCTACCATTCTCAGACATCTGTGCTTGGTGAAGGCAGCAGAGCAAACTGAGAAATCAAGGGGTAGCTTATGGAAGTTAGAAGAGAGGCATGGGACCTGATTTTTCTGTTCTTTAAGCAGATATAAATAAAATCAGTGAGAGAATCCAGATCCCCTGCTTCATAATCTTGCGCCACTCATTTCATTTCCTTATCATCTTGTTTCTATTTGTGTACCCTAAGCAAACAATCAAGAGAAAGTCAGTTGTGGGAGTACTAGTTCATTGCACAAATCAGTCATAAATGTTTATTTTTCCTGCTCAAAAAAACAGAATAAATGCCTCTGTGTGCAGTACCCTTTTTGTGTGGTATTTGGAATCATAATTCAGATATAACTAACATGTAGTGAGTTTCTACTTTGTGCTACATGGTGCTATGCACCTGCATATATATTTCCTCACTGCAATTACTTCATTAATCCAGGAAGTAAGCATTTCTTTATAACCTTCACTGAGTCTAGCACTGATAATGAGGTTGCTCTACAACTGTTAGATGGATGGATGAATAAAGGCCAGACTTTCTAGATGTGATTAGAATACCAGGTCAAAGCTGGAATAAGAATAGACAGATTTGAGATAGTGAGAGAGAGAGAGAGAGAGAGAGAGAGAGAGAGAGAAAGTGAGTGTGTGTGTGTGTGTGTGTGTGTGTGTGTGTGTAAAGAGGAAATGGTGTATTAAATAAAGGCAAGGCCTAGACTTAACATATTTGAGTATAAAAGGGAAAACAGTCAAGTAGTCATATGGCTGTCTTCATGAAGGGTGCCAAAGAATCTGTTTTCTTACTGGCCAATAAGCCCACCTTTTCTGACATGCCTTGTCAGCATACCTTCTCAGGTATGTTGAGCGGCATAATGGTCACCAGAAGCTCCCTGAAGAGAGGACATGTTCCTGTTTGTTGTTGTGGCTTACTAGAAAAAGAATTTGGGTGGAAGGGTAGCAGGTAGTCTAGGTGTAGAGATATACATATATTTAGTGTCAGAGAGGTGGGTAAGTATAGGTTCTGGAGATAAGAGCCTTTTGAGACTCTTATTTTTGGCCACTAGGTTTCCAGTTTAAAAAACAGAACACTAGGTTAAATAACTTTTAATTTATTGTTAAGTTGTAGAGGCACTCTCATTTTTGTAACTGAGTGAATAATGGATTCAATGACTAGCTCATGACTTGATAGTTAGGACTTGAGTGGATGGATGAATAAAATCAGACAGTCCATCAGTTGACTTACATGCTGTGACATTCAGGTTAGGCTTAGTTGCTTAATGCTTGCTGCTATGCTAGTTTTTTCCTGTATCGTTTAGGGAATTATAATTTAATATTTTCTTTCTGACCTAGAATCCAAAAGTAGTTTTTCAACAGGAAGAGATCAGCCATAAATTATGGAAAATACCTTTTAAATATTTTATGGGGTAAAGGGAAAAGACGTTCTAAAAGATTTGTTTTTAAACATCAACTTCTTATTCTCCATATCAGTGTAATACCCTTGCAAATCCACCACACCATGTATGAGATTTTGAATTTCTCTTCTATTATGTCACTGTTAGGCTAGACTGAAAGGAGAAAAGAGGCATGGTTGACCATTTACTCCAACAAGAATGCTCAAGAGCTGCACTTCTATTTGAGTCCCATATTTGTATCAGCATATAGAGAGCAGAAAAACCTAGCTATACTATATGAATTCACAAAAGACTGATGCATAATTCAGAATAGCAATATATTAAACAGTAATAGAAATATACTTAGAATATAAATCTATTTATATCTTATAGGTTCTCTTCCTGTTATATAACTACTAGGGAGCTAAACTATAATCTGAAACTGGTTTGCCCAGGCTAAAATTAGAGCTAGGTGGAATTAACTGGATGACTATAATGGCTAAAGACCTAATTAGCATCATAGTCATGACAAATAAACTGAACTCTATTTGGTTTTTAAATAAAAAAATAAAGCATACTTCTGTTTCAATTTTAACTCATACATAGGGGTGATAAGCTAAAAAATCCCTCCTTTTATGACCAAGTACCCTGGATTAATCAAACGCTTATTATTTGTTGACCATGAGAGTTGCTTGGCATCAGGCATTTAGGAGCTAAAAAGGATACTGCTGGTTCAGCAAAGGAGAAACAGTATTCAGGAGTGCTTTTAGGGAGGCAGAGCACTAGATGGGTAGAGGACAGAGCTAGATGACATATCTGGAATGAGTAGGGAACAGTCACAGGAGTCATCCATTTCCAGTATCAGGAACCTATACCATATTATAGGGATAGGGAAAGGGAGAGCCTTTAAGGATCATCTAGTTTAACCTCTTACATTACGAATAACTTGCTCATAGACAAAAGCAAGTCTGTGACCAGCTGGGACAAGACCCCAATTCAATCATCAGATATTATACTATTCTGCTTCTTTCCTATTTCACATCAGGAGCTGGAAGCCAAAGTGCTATACTGGTCCTACTAAAAGACAGTTGGTCCTACTAAAAGATCTCTGTGATCTCTCCCTCTAGACTTAGATATCAAAAGAACAAAATCATTAATCCTCTGAACTTCACTTTTCACACAAATACAATGTATCTGATAATTATTACACTGAGTTCAGCATTACCGGGAAGATAAAACAACATGTGAAAAGGAAAATGAAATGAATATTGGCCCTTTTTCCCTACCCACTTGAGCAAGAAACAATGTCATATTACTTTTGGATTTCTTAACATTTGTACATGACAGGAAGGAAGGAGGAGATAGCATGGCCAGAAAGAAAGGCTTACACATAGAGAACATCTTGTTTTGTGAAGTGAATTGAGTAACCACATTTTTTCCATATTGTATCACTTGCTCCTTATCCAGGACACTGAGATGGCTGAGGTTTTGTATTACTGAGCCTTACAATTTAGGGCCATCTGAGAGAGTACAAGGTGGGGGAAGAAGAAGCTGTTGGGAGGAAACAACGTGGTTCCTGGAATTATGACTGATGGACCTGGTCTGAAATTGCTATCAGGAAGCAGGTCTCTACCTTCTAAGCCTGATCCTTCTGGCCATCTTCTTTTAAAAAAAATCTAAGATCTCCAGAAAAACACAGAAGAGGAGAGGAAAATGGTTAGCAAACTCCCCTGGAAGCATTCCCACACAGTGAGTCGTAATTCTAATCATCATGTGTACGGTCAGCAATTCCTGGACACAAAGACACTCAGCTCTTCTGATTCCTGAGAACTGCCCAGCTGTTCTAGATATACCAATCAAAGTAACAAGCGTTCTCTGATAAGAAAGGGAGAAACACAACATAGTCACTGAATATAACCTGGAGTTCCAAGATTTATTCTGGTTTGATCTCAAACGATGATGATTCCACTTCCAAAGCACCTCTCTTGCTGCTGTATCCACAGAGATTTTATCTCCCTGGGATTGTAGAGGGATGACAATGGGTTTCTTATACTGACCCCCAAGACATTTGTTTATTGAATTATATAGAGGAATACCACTTTGCTGAGCCAAGAAGAGAGTCTCACTGGGCTCCCCCTCCCTGACATTTTAAGTTCCCTCAGTGCCACTATTCTAATTCAAACAACCATCCTCTCTTTCTTGCCAAGTTACCATGGTACAACCCTTTCTCCATACAACAACTCAAGTCATTTTTTAAATAACAGCTTCATTGATATGATTCACATACCATAAAATTCACCCTAATAAAGTGTACAATTTAGTGTTTTTAGTAGATTCAGAGTCAAACAGCATCCCTAACTCATTTTAGAATATACCCATTACCCTCCAATCCTCCCACCCCTAGTCACCTCCCACTTCTACTCCCTGTAGCCCCTGGGCAACCATGAACCTATTTTTATTTGTTTTTGTCTGTTCTTGATACCGCTCCTAAATGCAATCATGCAATGTATGGTCTTTGTAATTGACTTCTTTTCGCTTAGCATAATGCTTTTAAGGTACATCAATGCTGTACCATATATCATTACTTCATTCACTTTTATTGCCAAAAAGTATTTCATATGGATATATATTAAATATCTTTTTCTCTATTTATTTATAGATGGTGAACATTTGGACCATTTTAACTTTTGGCTAATTATGAACAATGCTGCTATGAACTTTCATGATACTCTGTGTGTGGAGTTATGCTTTCTATTCCTTTGGGCATATACCCACAAATAGAATTATTGGATCAAAGATAACTCTTTAACATTTGGAGTAACATCCAAGCTATTTTCTCAGTGACTGCAGTCTTTTACATTCTTACTAGCAATGTATGAGAATTCTGATTTCTCCATATTCTTGCAAACACTTGTTATATATAATCTGTCTTTTAATTACAGTCATACCCATGGATGGGAAGTAGTATTTCATTGTGACTTTGATTTGCATTTCCTTAATGACTAATGGCATCAAGCATCTTTTCAAGTGCTTACTGGCTATTTGTATATTTTCTTTATGAAAGTGTCAAATATTCAAATCCTTTGTCCATTTTTAAACTGGGTTATTTCTCTTTTTTATTGTTGAGTTGTAAGTATTCTTTTATATTCTGCATATAAGAGCACATGCCCTTTTAAAAATAGATTAGATTTTGTCATTCCTCTACCATAGTACCAGAGTGACTCCCTACTGCATTTAGAATAAAATACAAATTTTCACTACGTGATTTTACCAATTTCCCTGTCAGGCAGTTCCACCTGCCTGCTTGGCATTTTCTGTCCTTAGATGACTCCTTCTTGTCATTCAATTTAAATATCACCTTTCCAGATGCATTTTCCTGAAAAGAAATTGTATCTGAAGAAGCTCTTCTTCCACAAACAAGGAAACTTTTGGGGGGTGATGGATATGTCCATTATCTTGATGATGGTAATGGCTCATGGAAGTATATATATTTCAAAAATCTTCAACCTGTATACTTTAAATATGTGCCATGTATCTTACTTCAATTAGACTCAATAAAACTGCTAACCAAAAAAACTACCTTCACAATCACACTTTCATTGTCACTGTCTTATATTTTATTTCCTTATGAGGAACTGTCTATTTGGAATCACCAAATTACTACTTGATATAACTGTTTAGCTATCTCATTCCATTAGAATTCAAGATTCCATGAGGGCAGGAATACTGCTCATCTTTGTCACTGTGTTGGCTCACAATTAGATGCTCAATAAATATCTGGCTAAAGGAATGAATGAATATGACAGAGATTTAGGAAAGAGATAGTACGAAGGATGGCTCGGTATTCCCTCAGATTCACCAGTACTTTTAGACTTAAGAGGATGAAGAGTCTTATTATTTCCTTTATAAAGAGCAGATATCTCAAGTTTGATCCTGGATAATTTCCAATATCATCAACTGCTTAATTACTCTATGGTACTATTCTAGGACTTTGTGTAACTTTTCCATAGGTAGTGGTTATTTATTTTATAATAATAGTATTGTAACATTTTAAATACAGCATATTACAATGGATAATAGCAATAATCTACATTATATAGTAGTTGCATTAAATGTACTATAGTATATAATAACAGCAGTAATACAATAAAAACATTGTTTAGCACTGGTTATTTGCCAGATATTATGTAAGCGTTTTACCCATATAATCTCATTTATTCCTCACAATAACTTTATGAAGTAGGTATTCTTTAACAGATGAGGAATTTGAGGTTTGCAATATGAACTAACTGCCCAAAGCCACACAATTAGTAAAAGACAGACTGGAAGGCAAGCATAAGTTTATCTTATGTTAAAGACCATGCAATTTCTAGTCTGCTATAGTGCTTTGAATATTTTTAAAACATATTCGTATACGAAGCCTTTAAGACGTAAGGAAGATGTGTACCTTGAGAATGATACTAACTCAAACTCCAAAATGGGTTAGGAACAAAAGTAAAAGCTGAAAAGCTAGTTATCTGAGCATCAGGATATTTAGAGCAAGGAATTTTTACTTTATCTCATACTCCATGTCTAGCTTCTTTGATATTTTATCCTTACTATTTCTGATTACTCTTGGGTACACCATGTTGTCGACCTAATTTGCTGGCCCTTGCTCCTCTGCTTAGAAAGGAGGTTTATTGGTGAAAATATGCTGACCATGAAAGGTATAGGTAGTCTCCCTTATCAACGTGGGTCCTGGTTTCAAGAGCTCACAGAAGGGCCTTTACCTTTAGTGCCAGGTGGCTGTAGGTTGTCTCCAGTCAAGGAACACCAGCCCACAGGGAAGATGTCTCGGGAGTCGAAGCGGCACCAGTAGTCAAAGGCCCCTCGCCACCCATCAAAAGTGACAAGCACCTCTGAGCCCCGAACCTCCCCAATAGTGGCTGGGCAAATGAAATGAGGGTTCTTCCTGTCCACAGCTTCTAGCTTCATTCCCATTTTGAAGTAGTTGTGGGGAGGCGATGGTGGTTCCTAGATGAGAAACAGAAATACGCATCCTAGACGGAGAGAGAGGCCATATATGCCAAAACACTGCTCCCTCAAATGGGTGATTAAAAAGAGAATGCTAGGTAAGATTCATAATGGAGAATGAATTTTTCTTTTAAATGAATTTCAAAATATACCAATGTATTACTTTGTTACTTCTAATATTTTGACTTCAGATCATTCTTTTTAGAAATAAAAGTAACATAAAGTTGAATCCCCTTTGTTCCTTTCCCCTAGCCCAATTCCTTACATATATTTTTATATTTCACTATATATGTACATATCCATTTGCATACTTTAAAATTTTATATAAATGGTATTAATCTGTACTATCATTCTACAACTTGCATTTTTGTTCAACATGTTTTTGAAATTTACCCATGTTGATAAATTTAGCTCCATTTAGCTTCATTTAACTGCTAATAGTGTTCCATCATACATACATCTCACTATTTACTCATTCTCTTTTGATGAACATTTAAGGTTATTTTGTATTCAAGAAGTGTTCACTATTTCAAAAGAGTTTTAATGGTCATTCTCACTTGTTTCTTTATACATATGTAGAAGGGCTTCTTTAAGTTATATATCTAGGAGTAGAATTGTTGGGTTATGGGGTAGATAAATACATCTTCTGTTTCAGTAAAGATTGGTAAGTTGTGCTCCAAAGTGGTTGTTTTATTATGTACCCTCACGAGCAATATGGAGAGTTCTTGGGTACTGATTTGTGATGTAGCTGCACAGATAGTTTCTGAAAGTGTGTCTGATACTCTATTTTGTTCCTCTGGCATTACTGTATGATCTTGCACCAATAACATAGTCTTATCAAATATATATTTGGTAGAAAACACCCTGTTTTGTCATTTATCAATATTGTTTTGGCTATTTCCTTAATCTTTCATAAGAATTTCAGGTTCCACAGAAAAATCTCACTTGGATTTTGACTGGAATCCCAATAAATCTGTAGATTAGTTTGGGAAGAAATACCTTCTGTATATAAGATATTGATCCTTCCCATCCATGAACTTGACAGACAGCATTTTCCTCTTGTATGTATAGTTCAATATAGATTTTAAAAATTCCTCAATATTTCATGGTTTTTACTAAAAATTTCCTAGCATATAACAATTTGTTGCCATTATAAGTGCTATTTCTTAAAATTTTTATTTTTAAACCCTCTGTTGCTGGTAAATAGCAATGCAACTGATTTTTAAAAACTGATCAACTGATTTAATGCTGATTCGTTTATGCTGACTGATAAATGTGTGCTTGATTTATCAATTATTGAGAGTATTAAAATATCCCTCAGTTATTGTGGATTTTTCAATTTTCCATAAGATTCTGTCAAATTTGGGTTTACATATATTTTGAAGCTATTTTTTTTAGAAGCACACTTGTAATTTTTAATTTCTTGGTGCACTGTGATTTTTTTCAGTGATAGTAAGCACTTTAATGCTTTATAGCATCAAAGTCTCCTTTCTCTAATTTTAGTATAGTTAACATCAGCTTTATTTTATAAAGGTTTGCTTGGAATATCTCTTACATTCTTTTACTGTCAACATTTTTGTGCCATTTTTTTTGTTGTCATATTTAACAGTGTCTTTTGTAAACAGCATATTGCCAGACTTAAAAACAATCTAACTTATGTCTGACTAAATTGATGAGTGTAAGTTCATTTCTCATGATAAGTGATATATTCAAATTTATTACCATGATTATATTGTCTACATTTCCACTTGACTTATTTTCAAAGTTCTTTACAATCAAATGAATTTTCTTCCCCTTTTCTCCTTCTATTGATTCAGATGTTAACATTCTATTTACTGTCTTTTAGAGGATCCCTTTAAGAATGTATAGCTGCACAGTTGTCACAATTAAGTCTAAACTAATGTTTATCTCTGGCCCCAAGAACCTGAAGAGTTAACTATTCCTGAATTAATAGGTGTCTGATAATTTGGTTTCATATTGTTATACTGCCAACTAATCATTTTGTTATTATTATTGGTTTACAGTGATAAAGCTTCATTAACTTTAAGTAATTGTTACCTAATCTTTCCTCACCATTACTTCTTGCATCTTACTTTCTGGGTTCAATAACCCTTTCCTGAAATATATTCTTCAGTTGTTCTTTCAGTGGATACATTGGTATCTACTTGCACTGGTTTGTTTGAAAATGTCTTAACTTCATATTCATTCTGAAATAATAATATAAAATAGATACAAAATTTGAGTTGGTCAATTGTTGGTTCTGAGAACCTTGAAGATACTATTGTGTTATTTTTGGCTTGTATAACTGCTGTCAAAAAATATGCTGTCAGTCCAACTGTAATCCCTTTGAAGTTAATCTGTGTGACCACTTGTTCAGACCTTCTCTTTTCACTTTAGTTATACCATGATGTTTTAAAAATGTATTTATCTTTAGTACATACACTTGAAAATTCTGGCATTAGTTTTTCAAATAATACCTTTTTCTAATTTATCTTTCTAGATTTCATGCTCAGCATATAATGGACCTAATATTTCCTTTGTCTCTTTTTAATATTTCCATGTTTATCTCTCTCTGTTGCATGCTGGGGAAATCCCTTATACAGTTTTTTCAGTTAATTCTTCTTTATCTATGTCAAGGTTGCTTATGTTAAGTTTTTATTTTAATGGTTAAGTTTCAGTTTTAGATGTCCAATTTGGTTTTTTCAATTCTTATTTTAAAACTAGGGTTTTGAACTTTCCTCATTTTAAAAATTCCTTCTTTTCATTCCTTAGTAATTTCTAAATACTTATAATCTCTACCTGATATTTCTCTTATCTAAAGCTTCTGGGGTAATAAACATACTGTTTGTTGTATCTACTGATGTTGCATCATGGTTTGCTTTGTTTTTAGAGTTTTTGAGGGTTTTATAATTCTGAGCTGAATGCTCATCTTCAGTAGCATTTCACTTTGGGGACTTCTGACTACTGGGTAAACCTGTGAGAGAGGTTTTATTCTGCTTTTGCTAGGTACCCAGGCATAGCTACATATTATTTTGGAGTCCTTGGATAACACAGGCAGTATATGTGAACCCTGGGTTTCAATGGGAGAAGACTGTGTTATCAGAGGTGATGACTCCATCCCCAACTCTGTCCAGAGACACTAGCAGATACTCCTCCTCATCAATGTAATAATCTTTTCACTAAGGAGTAAACATTCAAGGAATCTCATCTGGTTTTTGTGTGGCAGTCTCAGGCCCTTTTCTTCTGACTTGTATAGGCCCAAAGTCTCAACTCTATTGTGACTATTAAAAGATCCTTGGAAAATAAGACTGGGAAAGCCTTTCAAAGTTCCTGTAGATTCAGTATATACATTTAACACTCTGGTTTTTCTTTTTCATTTTGCCTTCTGGAGAGTTTTCTTGCTTTCTAGTAAGCTCAGCAAAGCATTTAAATGAATATTTGCTGGCACTTTGAGATATTTTGTAGTGAAAGGGTTTTTAAGTTGCCCATTATATTATATTCTGGGAATCAGAGCACTTTCAGAGTTTGGCATTAAATAGCAGCACAGCAACCCTAACTCAGTCCTCATTTATTATAACTCTAACCTCACTGAAGAATTCAGCTGAGAGCAGACGGATAGCCTCATCTCTTGAGAAACAAGGAAGACTAAATACGGTTTTGGCTCTCAGTTCCACCACTTACTAGACATGTGATTTTGGGCAAGTTCCTCATACAAAAATATTTGTTTCTTTATTAAATAGATTAAAAATTCTTATTTCATAAAGTTAACTGTGGGTATTAAATGAGATAGTATATATAAACCCCAAACATACTGTACACACTCAAAAAGTAGTCTTCCTTTCTCTTCGTTTAGAATATAGACCTGCATAAAGCTCCAAGATTTACAACAAGAATAGCTACTTCAGATTTATATTATGGTTTATATGTTTTACTAATAAACAAATTTTAATTTCTTAAGAAACAGAATTCTACTATATAGACAAGATAAAAGGACACAGCTTATTATTTGCAGAGCTGGGACCCAAAAACCAGGAATCATAACTTAAGAGTATAATATTCCTCTGGGATAACTGCTGTTTCAATAAGGTACTAAAAAACCATCCGCAGGACACAAACAGAATGAAAGTATTAGAGATGCAGAATATAAGCATTTGATTTTAAGCAGTTTGGAATTAGTGACATTGAAGGGACACTGTACCTTGTGGAAAATCCTGATGGGAGCCATCTCTGCTCCATTGAGTGTCTTCAAAAGGAACATGGGCCAAGAGGAGGCATTCAGCCGAAATCCTGCAGCAAACATAATGGGCAACAGATAAAAAATATGTTTCAAAGGGAATGGTGCTATCAAGTTTTCCCTTGGGACTCCAGCTACTCCTGCCACAACCTATACTGTGATAGTTTCAGAATCATAGACTGTTAGGAAAGGACTTAAAGGTTAAATAGAAGAAATGCCTCATTAGACAGATGAGGAAAATGAGGCAAGTAAGAGGGAATGTAATTTGCCCATGGTAATGTTGCAAAGTAAGTAATGGAACAGAATACCCAATCAAGTGTCCTGACTCTAAAACAAGTATTACAAAAAAATATATCATAATGCTTAAAAACCTTTGAAAATCCAAATAAATGTGAGATAGGATTAACAAATACTTAGACAGTAAGAATGTGAAAGGGGATAATCTCTTAAGAAGAAACCAAAAATGTCAAAACAAGTAAATCTTGGTTTGTCTCAATATATACTGTTACTATTTCTCTCTCTCTTTCTCCTTTCTCTCTTTCTCACACTTACATCCAACAGACATACACACACTGAGTACAAAACTTTTTGATATTTATTTGTACTTAAACAACTAAGGAGCAGTTCGGATGATGAAGATGGAAGGGATCATCCTATGCAAATATATTCATTTCCTAAAAGAGGAAAGAGACGCCTAGAGAGTTCCATTGTCACTCAGCAAGTAAATGCCAAAAAAGGGTACCATTTAATTAAGTAATTGTAAAAATAAAATTATTATCTTAGGCCTTCCAAGTAGAGCTCGAGGTGCTTCCTTCTATTTGCTTCACCTCTATCTTGAGATGACAAGATCTAGAGCCTTTTTTCATAGTCTCCCATATAACTCAGCTTTCCCATTCCAGACAAAAGGCCACACCAAAGATGTTGGTCAGGAAATAACAACAATAACAGTATCTGTTATTACCTGAGCACTTTATTGCAGGTTAGATACTGTGCCAATCACTTTCCACTAACTTAATGAAGACAACCCAGTGAGGTAGATATTATCTTTATTTTAAAAGAGGAATAAAGTAAATTGCTTAAGATTTCAAAGTGCGCAAATGACAACGATAGGATGAAAATTCAGGTAATATGACTCTTGAGCCTACCCACTTAACCACTATGTTAAGCTAACAATATGCAGGTAAAATGCAATAGGAAGAATCACCTTTTGGGATTAAGTGTTAATAACTATAATTAAATTAAAGGGGAGTGAAAAAATGGGAAAAAAATGGAAATATGGAAATAAAAAGAGAATGACCACCCCATAAAATTTAAATTTTCAGTGTCAAAGCTGGCTAGAATATAAGCCAAACTTGCCAAGTTCAGGATATTTCTTGGGATAGCACATTCATATCATCAATGGTCACAGCAATGTGGATCTTTCCATCAATTTCAAACTGCTATCACATTTTTGCTTGTCTAACTTTTTTTCCTTTTGGGAAAAAGTACTAATTCTCTGTGATTTGGTGGTGATGCCTATCACAGGGCTCTTCCTGACACTCTATTTTCTTCCTATCAAATGGTAATTGCCAATTTCTATCTCTAATACAAACCTTTGCCCTGAGTTTCATGCTTTTATTTCCAACTGCTTTATTCCACACCTCTACTTATATGTCAAGAAATCTTAGATTGGGTAAGTCTAAAACAGAAATTTTTGTTACCCTCTCCAAGCTTGTTCTTTCCTCCAGTCATCTCATCTTAGTTTACGGCACCAGGTACTCAGCCCAAATAGCTTAGAAGTCACCCTTGATTGCTTTCTTTATATCACCCCTCAAAATAGTTACCAAGCCTTGGTGGCTCTTAAGTCTAATATGCCCTACATCAAATAATTTCTTGCCAGTCTCTATTTCTTTTTTTTTTTTTCGTGGGACCCTCGCCAGCGGCTGGGGAATGAACCAGCGCTGCAGAGGCTGAGGGCAGCCTCGCAGCCCAGCGCTCAACCGCTGCGCCACCAGGGGAGGCCCCCAGTCTCTATTTCTTACCTACTATTATACCACCCTAATGTAAGCCACAGTCAAACTTTGCCTAGATAACAGTCTTTTTAACAAGTCTTTTTAACTGGACTCTGCTTCTACTTTTTCCTCTTTATTGTCTGTTCTCACATAGTGGCCAGGGTGCTATATATTTTTTAAAAAACATAAATATATTTATACCATTTTTATTCTTACATCCCAGAACACAATATAAATACTTTAAGCATGTTAACAAAGTTTACATCATCCAGAGCTTGCCTCCTTCTAATAACTCATCTATCATTCCCCTACTCCCTCTATTCACTGGTCTTCCAAACAGTGTCTTTCAGCTCCAAACACCCTTCCCCTTTCCTTAAATTTTTAATAGTTAGTTCTTTGTTGAAACATCACCTCCTCAGTGAGGTATTCCTAGACTACCAGGCCTGAAATAGCCTCCTAAATGCTGCTCCCTTCTAATTTACCCTTAGTTCTAATCAGCATCTGAATTTTTTTTTGTAAAGTATTTACTTTTTACAAACACAGTATAAGCTCCATGAGAATTTTACCGAACAAAGGAAAACGCTCCACTTATTGAATGGGTGCTAGGAATTGATGGATGCTTTATGTTATCCCATTTAATGCTCTCAAAAGCCATGTATGGCAGAGCTTATCAATAATCTGGCAGATGGGGTAATCGAAATTCAAGGTTAAAAGTCAAGGTAAAGCAACCAACCAGTGGCAACATAACTGAGGTAGTAAGTGGCTGGGCTAATACTAGTTAGGTCTCTTTAACTTTATTTTATTTTATTTTTAAGGTGGGTGGTGGGGAAAAGGACTATTTTTTCCCCTAAGATTTTATTTATTTATTTATACAAGCACTGGGTACAGTCAGACGCGTGGGAGGGTGAGAGAATTCACCAGAGCCAGAGCGGGGAGCAGAGCAGGCAGAAGGGCCGAAGTACACTGCTGAGGGGAACAGCGGGCAGCAGGAGAGGTCTGCGCGCCATGTGGGATCCTCACCCAGTGGCCGGGGATCGAACTGGCGCTGCAGAGGCTGCGGGCAGCTTCACAGCCCAGCGCTCAACCGCTGCGCCACCAGGGAGGCCCTGGTCTCTTTAACTTTAAATCCAGGCATGCTGCCAAATGTTTTGTCCTTACCTAGGATTTCTTTTAAAATTATTTATAAAGAACTAGTTATAAAGAGTTTTCAGGTGTTACCAAGAATGTAAGACTACTTAATATATCAGGGTTCAGTTACTTAAACTAACAGTGACCGGACGGAGCTCTGTACTCAAATGTAGAGCAATGGCTCTGGAATCTAATCATAGTTCATGCCCCCTAGTGGCAGGTAAAAGAACAGCAGGAACCACATGTGGGCCCATGCACCACCGTGCAATTATTCTATACGTTACGGTAATTCCAAGGTTTGTGAAGTTATTAGACTATATGGCTGTTAAGATGACTCCATGACACTCCCAAATCATTCTCTCCTTCCAGATCTTTACACACATATACAAATACATGTACAGAAAATCGCCACTGCTTCACTACACCTCCATACAACTCAACTTCCCCTTTCCTGTGTGAGACAAGGACACTGAACCAAAGTAGTGCGTTCAAACCAAAACTGGGTAGTTATTTAAAATGTACTCCGAGAGTGAGGGAAATAAGAAGAATGGTAAGAGAGATGCTGTCTCTGAGGAAAAAGTGAACACTCAGATTGATGGTATCTGGGAAGGACTTCTTTCAGTTCTGATAAAACTCTTTCACCCCATTCCTTGCTATACTCCCATATTAACCCTCACAAGTAAATTCAGATTAATTTAACTGGGTGGGGGCTGTGACTAATCTTGAGATTAGCTTAAATATAGATGGTTTTGGCATTATCCAATTCCAGGGCTCTTGCTGCAGGGAAGAGGGCCTTCAGTAGGTTAAACACTATCTTAATAAAATAAGCATATAAGACACCATGGTTAACATCATTTGTCTCTTGTCCCCCTCCTATTCACCCTGCTCTGGACAAATTTCTATGAAGTTCTAATTTCTGTGATAAGAAGATAAGCTATGTGTCTTTTTTTTTTTTTTAGGATTTATTTATTTACTTACAAGCACTGGGTATAGTCAGAAGCGCAGGAGGGTAAGAGAATTCATCAGAGCCAGAGCGGGGAACAGAACAGGCAGACTGATGAAATACACTACTGAGGGGAGCAGCAGGTGTGGCAGGAGAGGTCTGTCGCACCATGTGGGACCCTCACTGGTGGCTGGGGATCAAACAGGCACTGCAGAGGCTGTGGGCAGCTTCGCAGCCCAGTGTTCAACCACTGCGCCACCAGGGGAGGCCCAGTTATATGTCTTTTAAATTCCTTTTTACTGACAGTCCTGGAAGCTACTTTGCAAATGAGAAGACTGATCTGTGGCAGGAACATACAAAGGGTTCCTTTCAAGTCAATGTATCACATATACACAGAGCATGTGACCAAGTTTGCTGAGCAGGCAGTTTGTACTTGGATCTTGACACACTTGTCTGGGGCCTCACTAGAGACCAGTTCCCCTTCCATATGAATAACTCCAAACTTGGATACTGGAATTCCCTGGGGAGCATTAAAAAAAAAAATACATCAGTTATATATCAGTCATTTTCATTTAACTAATCTGAGGTAAGGTCTAGGCACTGAAACTTTTTCAAATTATATTTATGAAGGTAACACTGGTTTAAAACACTTTGTATGATTTAGGGGTATAGGTTCCCACTTCTACAAATGTATGTAATCACACCATGCCTACCACCAGAGCTCCAATAACTCTCCACCATAATCCACTGGTCCCTCGCCCCACTTTGCTCCTATCCCAAACCCTCCCCTATGGTAGCCTCAGTTCCAGATTTCAAGGGTTTGCGTACTTAAATTTTTAAGAGCCCCTAAGATGATTCTAATTGACAGCCAAGTGTGAGAACTAGTGATCCAGACAACCCTGTTTAGAAGAAATAATCAGTCTTGAGTAGTAAAATAGGTTAGTAAAACAAAGGGGTGTGAAGAAAAGTTTGGTAGCACTGAGCTAATGCCACCTGAGAATTATCCAACCTTCCCATTTTTCCCCCCCGAGTACTCTGCAAGGGAGTAATGAATGTTCCTCAGTTAACAGAACACACATATGCACGCACATACACAAGTCATACAAGATTTTAATGGAGAAGATTGCTCTTCCAGAGCGATGCTTCCCAAATATAGACCAAATTCGTTAGAGTCTCGGGAGAGCCATTTTGCCATGCAGAATCCCAAGCCCCATTACCTAGAGATTCTGATTCAGCAACTCTGGGGAGAGGTCCAGAGGAGGCCTGGGGAACATGAACACACACACATATATATGTATAATTATTTAAATAATTTATTTAAAATTTTTATTTTGAAAAACTTTAAACCTAGAGAAAAGTAGCAAAAACAGTACATAACTATGTATCTTCACCTAGATCCAACAACTAAAAACATTTCACACATTTGCTTTCCATCTATCCACATACTGTTCCCTCTGAGTTATGTGAGAGTTCGAGATATCATGACACCTCAACCCTAATTTCATCATAATTGTCCTTTAAAACTGCAATACTATCATACCCAAGAAATTGAATTAAAAATATTCACAATTGTCCCCCAAATATTTTTTATTGCTATTTAGTTTTTTAAATATAGGATCCATTCAAGAATCACATATTGCATTTGGTTATCATGTTACGTTACTTTCCTTTAACTTATAATAGTCTTATCTTTTCTCTGTTTTTCATGAAATTGATATTTTTGAGGAGTCTAAGCTAGATGTTTTATGGAATATCCCACAATTTTGATTTTTTCTGATTGCTTCCTTACATTACACTCACGCTAAAGAGTTTTGACAAAAACACTATAAAGTGATGCTGAGTATTTCTCACTGCACTATTTCAAGAGGCACATTATATCACTTAGTTTAATTATTGATAATATAAAATTTGATCATTTGCTAAGGCGTGACTGACAGATTTCTTCATTGTAATTTGCCTTTGTAATTAATAGGTAATCAGTGAGGAGAAACAATTAGACTACATGAACATCTTAAAAAAAAGCTATTCAGCTTTTTTTATCCAATGGTTTTAGCAGTCATAATTCTTGCCTGAATCAATGAAAATGATGGTTGCAAAATGGTAATTTTATTTTTACTTATCTTCAGTCATTAAAGTAATATTTAACAACATACTGGACTACATTCTAACTTATCATTAAGTGAAAAAAGCAGATTACAAAATAGTTAAGTATACACACTTAACTGTAACTAAAATACATATATATGCATAGAAAATGGACCAACAAGTAAAAGTGAAATGTTAACAATGTTTTTCCTTGATAGTGGAATTATACATTTAATTTCCTTTTACAAGCTATTACTGCTACAATGAGAAGATCACTCTGCTAATAATAATTTTTAAAATATCTTGAGAATAATTCAATACTATACTGCTGTAAAAAGGCATTAGGAATGTCTTTGTACAATTAAGAAGTCATCTTTAGGATGTATTATAAGATGAAAAAAGGGAAGGTTTAAAATTTGTATAGTATGCTTTCATTTATATAAGAAGGTAGGGGAGACATATGTTTATGCACACATTTATGTGTATTTTAAAAAAATGGACTACAAACGAAGTTTAAAGAAACTGGTTAGCTATGGTAGAGGAAATGAATAGGGTGAGGTAATGTCACTGAATACGCTGTCTTTTATAGACCTGACGAAACAGAAAGTAATCTAAATGATACCATAACACAGTATCAGCTAAACTTCCCTTGATGTGAAGAAAAAAAGAAAAGCAAGTAACCCAAACACTGTTAGTAACCACAATGTTGTGGAAATATTGTTATTCTGAGACCACTGTGTGTATGTTGCTGGATAAGCAAATGAGTTATTTAATTAGAAACATGGAGAATGAGTACTTTGTTGTGATACAAAGATACAGATTTAAGATAGTAAAGATGAAAGAACCAAAAGTAACTGTTATGAATTACAGTAGGATGTATCAATATGAACTGATAATTTATTTTACAGAAAAAAGGCAGTTCCTGTCTTTATCAAAGGAACTAGAAAGGATGACCAGCCCAGCAGCACTGAACACCTCAGTGCTCAGGTTATGGTCTCTAAATACCACTTCCCACTAAAAAGAGCCCAGGTACCTAAAAACAAAGTTGATTCCATATTTGGGGTAGCAAATGTACAAGAAGAGTATGGAGCATTTTGAAATCTAAAAAATCTAAGAGCTCTATTAAATAATAAAGAATACAAGACAACTTGATTAGCCTCCTATGAGGTCAAAGATGGGACAATTTATGAATCAATAAGGACAATTAATGCAATGGAATGAAACACATCAAATATGTATGAATCCTTTAGTTTACATACTAAACAATAAAACAAGAAAAATTAAATGTCAATAAAACAATTCATTATTTTGAAAACTGTCAAATGAAGAACAAGCATATGCTGAACTATACCTCAGAGTAACCAAATGACTGATGAAAGTTTAATAGATGTACTCCACTTATGAGGATATAATGATAAAATTTAAATTTCCCATTTTGCAACCATAATAAATTCATGGATCTAATCATGGGTCAGCAGACTGTAGTCAGCAGGCATTTCACCCATTTTTTTAAAATTTAATTTAATTTTATTTTTAAGATTTATTTATTTATACAAGAGCTGGGGTACAGGCCAGAGGCACAGGAGGGTGAGAAGATTCACCATAGACAGAGTGGGGAGCAGAACAGGCAGACAGACCGAAAGCACTGCTGAGGGGAGCAGCGGGAGAGACAGGAGAGGTCTGCCGCGCAATGTGGTTATCTCCCTGGCAGGCCCAGATTCGAACCCACGCTGCAGAGGCTGCGGAAAGCTTCACAGTGCTGTGCTTAACCCGCTGCACCACCGGGGAGGTCCTTACCCATTTTTGTAAGTAAAGTTTTACTGGAATAAAGCCTTCCCCATTTGTTATGTATTGTCTACGGCTGCTACTGCATTACAAGGACAAAGATGAGTAGTTGCAACAGAGAATATATGGCCTGCAAACCTTTACTCCCCTGACCCATTAAGAAAATCTGTCAACCCCTGATCTAGATCACAACAATGGCTACAATAAATAACAAATACAATACAAAATAATAAATAAACAGACCATATATGCTTCCTATAGAAATAAACACCACCACCTATGAAATATTTCTTATGAAAAAATTAAACTTGATCAAGCTTCTACATGCAACTACTATCTTTAAGAGAGGATAGAGAAACATGTTAACTGATACTATAGAGATACAATCATCAAAAAATCATCAAAATCTAATTGTGGGAAATTTTGAAGACAAATGACTTAGGTACTTTAGCAAATAAATTGTAGGAAAAAATAAGAGAGTGAAAGAGAACCTATAGGTTAAGAGATATTTAAATGACATATTAACCAACTGTAATATGTGAATCTTATTTGGCTTCTGATTCAAAGAAACTATTATAGAGAGAGAGAGACAGCAAGAGAGAGAGACAGGGAAGGGAGACAAAAAATTGGGAAAATTTAGACAATGAATAAATATTTATTAAGGAATTATTATTATTTACATGTAGTAATTTATTATGTTTTAAAAATATTATCTATTAAAGATACATACCATAAATTTAATGAGAGAATGATACTATATTTGGGCAATTGGGCCAGAGAGGATTGGGGGTATATAAGAATACAGATAAAATTGTTTATGTGTTTATATTAATAATATAAAGGATGCATTAACAGTTCCATTATTCTTTCTACTTTCATAGATGTATGAAATTTTATATTACAAATATTTTTTAATGGGGAACAATGTTAAATAATACATAGGGAATTCTTTCAAATGATACATGCCTTTTAATGCTCATTAATCAAGCACAAACTTCTAAAGGGACAAAGCCCAAAGCCCATAACCTATCTCTCTTTATCCATTGAAATTCATTGCATTACTGACTGATGGTAACTGATGAAATGGGCTAAATCACTCAGGTATATTGAGGCCATTCAAAAAAAGTGAATCTGATTTTGAGGAAAATAATCTAGTGGGGTTGTTAGTTTAAGCAAAATATAGTATTAAGTATTTTATTTAATTTCGATTCAAAGTGAGAAATTCTAAGGACCAAGGGAGAAAGGAGATAAAGGACCCCTGTAACATCTAAGATTTTTTTCCCTCGCCTCTTGTTATTGTAGGATTTGGTGAAAAGTTCTGTGGCATTTTCAGGTAGATTAAATGATCAGATTTTCTTCCATTCTCTCTCTCAGGGTAAATGGAACTGACAAAGAAGGATGAAGGGTGTGGTTTCTTGTTAAAAAGGAGAGTTTGAGAGAAGCATAGATGTAAGTGAATACCAAGCTGGAGGTGTCCAGATAGTACAGCTCATTTCACTTAGAGTGGACCTTTTCTTTTGGACTATATAAAACAGAAGGGATAGGCAGGGACCTAGAGCTTCCACATAGGATTCACAATTTTTGGACAACCAATTGGCTAGCGAAAACTTGGGCTCATTACTCACCAAGAGGAGGCTGCAGCATACCCCCATTCTTCTCACAGTTCCCAATAGGCTGGATTTCAGCTGAGTCAACCAGCCGCCAGAAGTCATTCTTATTGTCGCTGCCATCAAGGCGGAGACGGAGGCGAGCACCTGTCAGTCCAACAACTGTGGCAATACAGGTGGATGTGGTGTTCCTGGGATCCTGTGCTTCCAGTTTCATGCTGATCTTGAAATCGTTGCTTGGAGGGGTATAGGACTGAGAAGAGCAAGCCACAGGGATTAGGCAGACTAAGAGTAAACAGTACTTCCATTAAGGTTGTTAAGAGATGGAACCTGAAAATTTATGCCTTGGACTCAAATTGGTTGCAGATAAGCCAGGGATAACTGCCTGGAATTATTTCCTAATACTTAATTATTTACTAATTATTTCCTAATACTTAGGAGGGTTTTGTGCATAAGAAATACTGGAAGGTAAGATGAAGGGGGAAAAATTACTTTTCACATTAAGTATCAAATATTGACTAAACCAGTAAGAAAAGAACATGAGTGTCTTAAATGGCCCTTACTTAAATGTGTTCTCATCCTATATTCTCTAATACCCTAGCCCTCCAGGAATTCATAATGCTTTCTTTTCAGGATCATTACATTGTATTAGACGATCATTCTCCTTAGTATCTCTTAGCTAAGCATTTCAGTATATTGGCTTGCATATCTATCACAAAGAAAAACGATGGGGGGTTGATTTTTTACTTATTTTGACATTAAATTATAAATCAACCGGTTTTCTTAAAAACAATTTTAAGTTGTTAAGGGCATACAATAAACTATGCATGCCGATAAGTCTTGACATATGTATACACCCAAGACACCATATATATATATATATATACCTCATACACCTTTGAAACCATCACACAATGACAATTATGAATGTGGACATACTTTCAACTTTGCTCATGTCCCTTTATAATCCCACTTTCTGGCTCTTCCCAGATCCCTGTTCCAAAGCAACCATAGATTTGGTTTGCATTTTCTAGTGTTAAGTGGAATCATAGAGAATATACTCTTTTGGGGGGATGTCTAGCTTAGTCAGCATAACTATTCTGATATTCATGCATATTGTTCAGGGTATTAATAATTCATTTCTTTTGTTCAAATTAGTAATTCATTTTTACAACATTTTTATAATCACAGAAAAATTAAGAGGAAGGTATAGCTATTACCTATAATTCCTGCCACTACATATGCACATCTCTTCCATTATCAACATCCTCCATTAGTGTGGTATATTTGGGTAAATTGCTGGGACATATGGTAGAGCATGTGGTTTTTCAGATCACCAAATGGTCTTACAAATTGGTTTTACCTTTTGGCATTCCCACAAGCAATGGTTAAGAATTCCTGTTGCTTCCTTGCCAGCATTTGGTGGTGTCCGTGTTCTGGATTTTAGCCATTTTAATAGTTGTATAGTGGTATCTTGTTTTAATATGCATTTCCCTGACAGCATATGATGTAGAACATCTTTTCATAGGTTACTTTGTTATGTTCTTTGATAAAGTGTCTGTAAAGATCTTTGTCCTGCTTTTTGAATTGAGTTGTTTGCTTTCTTATTGTTCAGTTTCTAAGTATGTTTTGTATATTTTGGATTACAATCATTTACCAGATGTGTCTTTTGCCAATATTTTCTCCCAGCTCGCGGTTGTCTTCTCATTCTCCTGACACTGTCCTTTGCAAAGCAGAAGTTTTTAACTTTAATGAGCCTAATTATTTCTCTCATGGACTGTGCCTTTGGTGTTGTATCTCAAAAGTTACTGCCATACACAGGGTCTTCTTGATTTCTATTATCTTTTAGTAGTGCTATAGTTCTGCATTTTATGGTTCCTTTTTAAAAAATAATTTTTATTGAGATAACACTGGTTTACCACACTATGTATTTCAGGGTTCTAGGCTTACATCTCTTCAAATATGTTATCAGACCACACCTACCACCAAAGCCCCAATAATTCTCTTCACTCTCTATTCTGATTCATTGACCTGTCTATTTTCACCAATATCACACCATCTTGATTACAGTAGTTTTATAAGTCTTAAAATCAGCGGTATCAGCTTTCTGACATTGTTCTTCCTCAATATTTTGTTGGCTATTTTGAAGCTTTTGCTTCTCCAAATAAACTTCAGGGTCATTTTATCAGTATACACAAAATAACTTGCTGGGATTGTGAATGGGACTGCATTGACTCCATAGGTTAAATTGACATTTCTGAGACTTCCTATCCTTAGGCATGACTATTTAGTTTTTATTTTATTTGACTTTGTTAATCAAAGCATTGTAGTTTTCCTATTAATCTTGTACATAGTGAATACAAGTATCATATACTAAGTATTTAGTTTTTAAAGGTGCTAATATAAATGACACTATGTTTTCAGTTTCACAT
The DNA here is from genome assembly GCF_964194135.1 of Talpa europaea. NCBI lineage: Eukaryota > Metazoa > Chordata > Mammalia > Eulipotyphla > Talpidae > Talpa > Talpa europaea. The sequence goes on from NC_140076.1 coordinate 25,026,827, forward strand.
TCTAATTGTTGCTGATTACAAAAAAGCAACTGACTTTTCATATATTAAGCTTGTATACTGCAACCTTGCTAGAGCTGCTTATTAGTTCTAGGAGGAGTTGTTTTTTTGGTTTTTTGTTTTGGTCAGTTCTTTCAAATTCTCTACATAGGACAATCTTGTCATCTGAAAATAAGGAGAGTTTTATTTTTTCCTTCCCAATCTATGTATCTTCTATTTCTTTTTCTGGTCTTATTGTAATTGCTAGGTCATCCAATGACAAGTTGTAAAGGAATGGCGAAAGGAGACATCCTGTCTTGTTCCTGATCTTAATGGGAAAGCTCCTAGTTTCTCTGCATTTAGTATGATGGAGATAGCTGTAGGTTTTTTCTAGGTATTATCATTTAGCATAACTATACTGTTATCCATAAATATTACTGAATATATCAACAATCTATTTCTTTTTATTGCTGAGTAGCATATCATGTTGATGACTATCTGGCATATTTTCAGTTTTTAACTATTACAAGTAAATCCTCTGAACAGGAATGTATAAATCTTTATGTGGAAATAATACTTTCTTGGTTAAATTTCTAAAGGTGGAATAGACAGATCATATAGTAGGTATATATATAACTCACAGACAAGGAAATTTACCTTTTTATAGTATATTTAATATAGTCACAGAGTTGTGCAAAACATCACTCTATCTAAATTTAGAACATTTTCATCATCACCCAAAAGGAACTCCATATCTGTTAGCAGTCACTCTCCATTCTCCTAATCTAATCTCTAGAAGCCATTAATCTACTTTTTCCCTCCAGATTCACCTGTTTTGGACATTTACTACAAATAGAATTATATAACGTGAGTTTTTCTGCTCTTCACCAAGAACGATTTTTTTTCAGGGTTAATCTATATGGTAACATCTATTAGTATTTCACTCAATCTTACTGCTGAATAACATTCCATTGTAAGGTTATACCACTACATTTTGCTTATCCATTCATCAAATGATGATACTTGAGTTGTTTCCCCTCTTTGGCTACAGTGAATAATGATGCCATTAACATTTGTGTGGACCTCTGTTTACATTTCTCTTCAGTGCATATTTTATACACAGGTGCTACTCATAGCAGAAGAGTGCTTATGTGATAATTTTATGTTTAATACTTCGAGTAACTTACAAACCCTTTTCCAAAGTGGTTATAACATTTTACAATTTCACCAGCAACATATTAGGGTTCTAATTTCTCCACATCTTTGCCAGCACTTACATCAGCCTTTTTAAATTTAGCTATCTAGTACATATGAAGGGCTATCAGTGCAGTTTTGATTTGAATTTTCCTAAAGATTAATGATCTTGAACATCTTTTATGTGTTCATTGGTCATCTGTATATATTTAGAGAAATACTAAAATCCTCTGCCCATTTTAAAATTAGGTAAGTTCTTTATATATTCTGGATACAATTCCCTTATCAGATACATTATGCAAATATTTTCTCCCATTGTTTGGGTTATCTTCACTTTCTTGATAGTGTCCTTGAAAACATAAAAACTTTTAATTTTGATGAAGTCCAATTTATTCAGGTTTTCTTCTGTTGTTTGTGTTTTAGGTGCCACATCCAAAAAATGCTGCCTAGTCCAAGGTCATCAAGAGTTAGTCCTACGTTTTCTTCTAAGAGTTTTAACACCTGGAGTTAATTAATTTTTGTATATGGTATGGAGTTAGGGTTCAACTTCATAATTTTTTGCATGGGAATATAGTTATCCCTGCATCAACTGTTGAAACCCCCACTGAATTGTCTTGGTACCCTTGTCAAAAATCAATTGAGCATAAATTTTGTACTCTCAAATCTAATCGTGATCTATATGCCTATCTTTATGCCAGTACCACGATTTCTTGAGTTTTGTGAGTTTGTGGTAAGTTTTGAAAATGGGAAATGTGAATCCTCTACCTGTGTTTTCCAAGGTTGTTTTGGCTATTCTAGGTCCCCTTTTTGCTATATGAACTTTAGGATCAACTTGCAATTTCTGCAAAACAGGCTGCTTTGTTTTATAGGAATTCATAAAATCTATAGATCAATATGGAAAGCACTGCTGTTAGCTACATGATTTGCCAATACTTTCCCCAAGTCAGTGGTTTATATTTTCATTCTCTTGTCAATGCCTTTTGAAGACAAGTTTTCAATTTTGACAAACTCCATTTTATAAATTTAAAAAAAAGGAAACATGCTTTTGGTAAGGTATTTTCTTTATATGAATTTTACACATTTTTAGTGTATTTCTAAATATTACCTTTTTGCTATTATTGTAAAGGGGAGTTCTTCTATTACATCTTCTATTGAGTTACTTGTACTCACTGAGTAAAATTCTGGCTTTACTACTCAGGTGAAAAAAATACATTTTTAAGTTAAGGGAATAATACTCAATTCCTAATTTACTGATTTTTATTTTTTTGAAATTAAGTGCTGTGCTGAATTTTGTCAAAAAATCGAATCATTTTACATTTCCCCAGCAATTTATGAAAGTTTCACTTGTTCCACATTCTTGCCACTATTTGATATAGCCAGTATTTTTAAAATCAGAGATACTTAAATAAATGTATATAGATGTATCTAATTTAACAATGGTTTGACTTAAGATTTTTTAACTTTATGATGGTACAAAAGCAAAATGCATTGAATAGAAAATGTACTTTGAATTTTGGGGCCTCCCCGGTGGCGCAGCGGTTGAGCGCTGGATTGCGAAGCTGCCCGCAGCCTCTGCAGCACCGGTTTGATCCCCAGCTGCTCCCCGGCCACCGGGGGGAGGGTCCCCCATGGCGCGCGGACCTCTCCTGCTGCCCGCTGCTCCCCTCAGCAGTGTGCTTCGGTCCTTCTGCCTGCTCTGCTCCCTGCTCTGGCTCTGGTGAATTCTCTCACCCTCCCGCGCTTCTGACTGTACCCAGTGCTTGTATAAATAAATAAATAAATAAATAAATAAATAAATAAATAAGTAAGTAAGTAAATAAATAAATAAATTTACTTTGAATTTTGAATTAGGACATCATGCTTTTTACTCTCAGTATAGTATTCAATAAATTACATGAGATATCCAACACCTTATTATAAGTTTTGTATTACATGATTTTGTGCATCTGTAAGCTAATATAAGTGTTCTGATCACATTTAAAGTAGGCTAGCCTAAGCTATGATGTTTGGTAGGTTAGGTATATCAAATGCATTTTTGATTTATGATATTTTCAACTTACAATGGGTTTGTTGGTTGTAACTCCATCACAAGTCAAGGAAGATCTGTAGTGCTATTTCATTATGCTTTTACTTTGTATTTCCCCAATGAAGTGGTGCTGAGAGTCATGTGCTTATTTGCCACCCATATATTTTCTTTGATGTTTATCCCTAATCTTTCAATCTGGATCCCTTTTCTTTTTTTCTTTGGACTGATTCTATTGGTAGTACAATGTTGCCAAGAAGTGGCCAAAGTAGACATACTCTTATCTTTCACAGAGATGTAAGTATCAATGTGAAAAAACTTTTCATATATTTATCCTTATAATTACAATTTGCAGTGGCTTTCAATTTCTTTGTGTAGATCTATAATTCCATCTGGTATCATTTTCCTTCTCTTGCTGGACTTTAACAATTTTTACAGTGTGAGTCTACTAGTGATGAATTCCTTCAGTTTTCTTAAGTCTGAAAATATCTTCATTTGGTCTTCATGTTTGGAAGAATTTTTTGCTGAACACAGAATTTTACGTTAATTTTCTTCTCTTAGTACTTCCAAGATGTGAGTCAACCTTCCTCTTGTTTGCATACTGACCAAAAAATTATCACCCTTATCTTATACTTTGCCTGCATCACTGTTATCTTAGTTCCCTTTTATGTAAAGTGTTTTTTCTCCCTGGCGGCTTTTAAAATGTTCTCTATCACTAGTTTTGAGCAATTTGATGATATGCTATAATGTAGTTTTCTTTTTTTGGGGGGGAGAGGAGAAACTCACTGGGCTTCTTAGATCTGTGAATTTAGTTTTCCTCAGTTTTGAACATTTTTTAGCACTCTGTCCTCTCATCTCTTTTCTTCTTTGACCACTCTAATTATGTGGTCTAGTAAGTCACTTGAAGTTATCTCATAACACAGATTCTCTTTTCATGAATTCTTTTTTCTCTTTTGCCTTTTATTTTTGATAGTTTCTGTTGCTTTCTTCAAGTTTACTAGTCTTTTTTTCTGTGATCAGTTCCCTTCGGTGTCCAGTGTATTTCTCATTTTCACAGAGTAGTTCAATATGTGGCTTTTTATACCTCCCATGTCTCTGCTTAACTTTTAAACAGATGAAATACAATTAAAATAAATGCTTTAAAGTTTTTGTTTGCTATTCTAAATCTAAATACATTCCAATCCTGTTTCAGCCAGTTGGTTATTCTGCTTAATACTGGTTATGTTTCTGCCTTCTTATATGCCTGATTATCTTTGACTAGATGTCAGGCGTATAAATTTTACCTTGCAGGTGCTGGATATTTTCGCTTTGCTTTCTTGTGCTTTATTCCTAGATGTGTTACAAGTAACACATTTCCTCTGAAATAGTTTAATCATTTTGAATCTTGCTTTTATGATTTGTTAGGTTCCAAGCAGTGCTCTATTTAGGGTTAATTATTTTTCACTCCTGAATAAGATCTTCGTGAATACCCCAACCAATGTCACATGTATTATGAGACTTTCTCCTCTAGCTGGTGGGATTAGGCACTAATCACAGTCCTGTGTGAGTGCCAGGCTCTATTCTTTGTAATCCTTTCAGATGTTTTGTTTCCTTGGCTTTGGGTAGTTTCTTCACAAGCATACAGTCAACAATAGTACTTTGTGGAATATTTCAAGGGGGTTCTCTGAAGATCTCTGCTGTTTCCTTTCCTCTCAGCTCTATCTGTTCAAACTAGAGAGTCTACTGGTACTAGTCTCTCAGCTCTATCTGCTCAAACTAGGGAGTCTACTGGATTCAATCTAGGTTTCCTTTCCTTGGGCCATGGTCTTAAAACTCTCAAGCATGCTGGTGACAAAATCATAAGGGGATCTTTCTATTCATTTGTTCACCATCTCTCAAGATCACTTGCTTGGCTCTCTGAGATTTAGTAGCTTGAAAAATATTTAATATATTTTGTCTCTCTTTTTTACTATTTCAGGTGGGAGTATGAATTCAGCCTCTATTATTTCAAATGAGCATAAGTCCTGAATTTGTATTTTTATTTAGAGCACAGACAAAATTCAAACTCAGAATGAAATGTTTACAGTTTGAAGAAATAAGCACTGGCTAGAAGGGAGATGTAAGTAGCTTTCTGATGTCTAACCCTGTTCAGCAGCAGTATACTTCTTTGCTTACCAGTCTTATCATGTACTAACATAGTCAACATCATTTGTACATCATGTGGGGCATTTAATACTATGTGGAAACTGAATGGTGTCTGATAAAACCCTAAAACCCCCCAGTGGGGCTCAGTGTCAGCTTCCTTATGGAAAGTTAAGATTTTGAAAGGGATCTTGAGTATAGAAAAATGAATACTACTCTACTTTGAAAAATTATCTAAGAGTTATAATTGTTACATATCTATTTGAATTAAGAGCTATAGCAAAAAATAGCAATTATTTTCAGTAACACAGAATATCCTCAAGGAGGTAAAGAAGAAGGAAAAGATTTTACTTGGGATGAAACTGGGAAGCAGGAATATTGTCTAAACTCACAGTGACCAAATATTACATCTTGAGTTGTATTCTTTCCACAGTTTATTCTGGGGACTTCAAGTGAGACACTCCAACCTCATGTTTTACTTGTTTATGAATTAGAAAAAACTTGCCTCCCATCCACTAAAGATGTTGAGAATCATTTACCTGCTTGAAGCAATGGACAGGTGCTGGGACTGAACATGTTTCTTTTAGGTATTTGTCCCAGGTAAAATGACCTGTAAAGGAAATAGAAATTTATATCACACTCAACTTCCTAAAAATGTTTTCAAGATATAATCTACACTAAATTTTAAACCATTTTCAGACTGGCTTGGAGCTTAAGAAAACTTATTTTATTTTGTTCAAGCTCAAAGGAACAATAGGGTAGGAATGTAAGTGACCTGAGTGGATCATTGTATGTCAATTTTAAATTATGATCTGAAAATAACCTGGACATGTTAGTTCCTAAAGTGATCCAAAATGCGAAAGCAAGATACCACAGTCTCAAAGAAGTGCCCAGGCAGCCTGTATAAAACAGAAGAGATAGCAAGTGGGTATGGAGGTTTCTTCTGAACAACATGTCTCTTGGAGAGGTCACTTACTATCTTCATGTAATATCTTTTCACACACAATATGATTGGATACAACCATCTCAGCTCAGAGAGAACAGAGGAAAGGTTAGGGATATGGCGTAAAAGGATTTCAGGGTAAGGAAAGCCAGAAGGAATGAGAATATACTTGAATACTCATTCTAAAAAGTGACTGTCTCTCACCTAACTACACCCTATTCCCATCTCTGCCATAGTTGCATTGCTATAAGGTACAAAATGACAAAAATTTGATAGAGAAAAATAGGACCAGGGTTATATTTCTGATGACAGTAATTAAACTGGGGAATGTACAGAATCTTTTAGCCTCTCGAAGTGGCTGGCCTTAGAGTTTGAGGAACACTGTGGGAGAGAATGATCTTTACGGAGACACCATGCTTAACCAGGCATAACATTTAAGGGACAGGATGTTCTATACATATCTTAGATGATCATAAAAGATTACCAAGTTATTTTAAAAGGATAAACCAATTACCAATCTCCTACTAGTACCCACCTAGAGGTGACCCCATGATGGAGCAGGGAAGGTCCCAGAGACTTTCACAAGCTAAAACACTGTAGCAAACCAGCATTTCTTGAAGTTTCCTCTGCAGTGGAGCAGCACAAGGCCCCTTTGGGCCGTGCATAAAGCACTAGCTGCTGAGAATAAAAATGAGTCACTGAAAAATGAAATCTAAATCACTCCAAAGATGATGCCAAGACTTTATACTCTACTGACTTTATAGCTTCTGTTTTAAAGCTAGTACCTTTCCCACCATCATTAACCAAGCCAAATAGATTTTTCCAGAAATTATAGTCAGTTCTTATCCATTTTATGAACTGGCCAATGATTAGTCATCTTGAATAGTTAATCCAGAGGTAAAATGAGATGGATATTTCCTGGAATCAAGATTTAAAGAGCTTGTCAGGATTTAATAAAAAATTTGCTCCTAGCTAAAACAGCCCTCAAGTGAAGACTGAATACATGCATTGTTACTTTTTGTTAGAAAAACAAAACATTACAAATTACCATTCCATCTTTATAAATGAAGGATTAAATAGTAAGTCTTGGATTTAACTGGACTGTGACTCGAGATCTAGCATCTAGAGCAGCACTGTCCAAAAACACTTTCTGTGACGACAGACAGAATTTTTCTATCTGTAAGATAGCCACTAGCCAAGTGTAACTACTGAACACTTGAAATGTGACTAGCGTGAGTGAGGAATTAAATTTTAAATTTTATTTAATTTTGATTTAAATATACCTGACTAGTAACTACTGTGATCTAGGGGTCTGGTTTGGTCAGTCCTAGGCAACTGCTTGAATCAGCTTGAGTTCTGACCAAAAACACCCACAGGTTTTTGGTTTTAAAAAGTATGATGATACCAGGGATATCAAAATAATTAGGGTATAAGTTATAGTTCTCTATTATACATATCAACTATGGCAATCAATCCCTTTTACACAGGTAAGGAACCTCACATCTTTTCCTACTTAGGAAACACCCTCTTACCAAGAAAATGGAAAGTAATCTTTTTGTTTAAAACAGTTCATACACTGTGAGGTATGAATCATATCTATGTAAGTATTTTTGTTTGACTGCTAAGACAGTCCCTTATTAACAGGTAAATTGTAAAGTAAATTTATATTGACTCAATAAGGATATCGAGTCATTCTTATCACTACTTATTACTTATATTGTAATGCTCATAATGGAGCCAAACAAGTTTACCACTTCTTTAAGTACTAAAATAACCGCAAAAGGAACAGGACAGGTAGCAACATACAAATCAGAGGTTAATAAAGTCTTGGTAAAGGTCCAAATACTAAAAAGTTTGTTTTGTGGGCCATGCAGTTTTTGTCACAACTCAACCCTGCCATTGTAGCATGAAAATAGACACATACAGTATATAAGTAAATCGAGCCTAGCTGTGTTCCATTAAAACTTTATTTACAAAAAACAGATAGCAAACTGGACTTGATCCCCCAAACTGGCTATTGTTTCATAGCACAAATGAGTAGACTTTAAACTTTGTAGTTAAAGTACGTCTTCTAACCTCTACTCATTGGTCTTCTATATGTCTAGCCTCTCTAACACGTCACAAATGCCTTGGCTTCTAATTTGATGTGGTTTTCAGGCACCTCTATGCCTGTTGGCAATGTTCTGGCCACTTTCCTCTACAAGAACTCTATTTTATTCTACTTAAAGTGGGGAACTCAAATTCCTAAGAGCACAAAAATTAATTCAACATGAATTAAAGACTTGGATGCGAGACCTGAAGCCATAAAATACACAGAAGAAAACATAGGTAATGTAACCCATGACAATGGCTTCATTGATGACTTCGGAGCCTTGGCTCCAGTGGCTAGGGAAACAAATGCAAAACAAAAGGAACTATGTCAAATTGAAAAGCTCTTCATAGTGAAAGAAATTACCAGTAAACCAAAAAGATATCCTACTGAATAGGAGAAAATATTTGTACATCATATATATGACAAGGGTTAATATCTAATATTTACAAAGAACTCAACAGCAAAATAACAAAAAACAAGATGGCTAACAGATACATTAAAAATGCTCATCATCCCTTATTATCAGGGAAATGCAATCAAAAGCACAGTAAGATATCATCTCACCCGTGTGATAATGGCCTATATTAGAAAGATCAAAAATAATTAGTGTTGGTAAGGTTGTGGGGGAAAAGGAACCTTTGTATAATGACGGTGGGAATGTAAACTGGTCTAGTCCCTATGGAAAACAATATGGAGGCGTCTCAAAGTATTAAAAATAAGTCTACTATATGACCCAGCAATTCCACTCCTAGGTATCTATCCAAAGAATATAAAAATCCTAATTAAAAAAGATATATGCATTCCTGTGCTCATTGCAACACTAGTTACAATAGCCAAGTTATGGAAACAACCTAAGTGACCAATGATGAATGAGTGGATAAAGATACACAATGGAATGCTACTCAATTATTTAAAAAGATGAAATCACGCCATATGCAACTTGGATGTTAATGGAGGGTATTATGCTAAGTGAAATAAATCACAAGAGAAAGACAAATATTGGATGGTTTCCACTCATATATGGAATATAAAAAACAAAGCAAAGAAACAGACAAAAACAAACCCTGGGAATCTGATGTTACCAGATGGGGTGGAGGCTGCCAAAAGGTAGAGGGAGTCCACTGCATTGTCATTTGCGGTTATTAGCATTTGGTGATAGGTGTGATGTGGTGACATATATTTAAGAAGGTGTAATTCTGTACTCCTAAAACACAGTGTTATAAACCAATGTTATCTCAATTAAAAAAATGAATAGACTAATTACTTTTAAAAAAAGGGGGGGGGAAATTTTAACTCTCATACTGCCTCAGTAACATGTTATGCAATTTCCTTTGTAAAAAATAAAAGGATGAAAAGGAAAAGTCACTTGAAGACTTGTCATTTAATAAAAATTATCTTTACCAAGTTCAGTGCTTTTCTTGTTGTTTTTCTCACTATACCTGAAAGGATATGGACTTGTAGGCAACAGAAAAAGAAACTTAGCTAGGGATGGTCCATGCAGCTATACTGAAATGTGAGAGATCTTTACTTGGGAGATTTTATAGAAACAGAATCACAAAATGAAAGAAAGGACCTTAGAGCTTCCGAAAACAAAGTTGGCTGCCCAGGCCTTATCTTTGCTTATGTCATTCCTACTCAGTGACTCAGGCTTAGCAAAAATGCTTTTTCTATGTAGCATTCTGTCTCCCCCAAATCCCACCATTTCCTTATCTCCTATAATGTACTCACACCTTTACTTTCATAATCATCTAATCACAGTAATTCACGTATAAGTTTTTTGATGACAGGGGCTACCATTTACTAATATTTTTAGCTTCACTATTTAGCACAGTGCGTGAAACATAATAGAGACTCAATAAAAGTTTCTGAGTGAATGAAAAGTAGCAGCAAGTAAGTAATAGTCTTTTCTGGACAAGTAGTATTACATCTGAGATATTAAATTTATTTTTGGGAGAGTTATACTCTGAGGTAAACAGAACACACTAAGCCTAAAAGGGACCCAAGGAGTGAAGAGACAGAAAACGATGTTCCCTGAGGACCAGCTAAAAGAGGAATGAAGATTCAAATGAATAAGAAAGTAAAGACTCAGAGTCATTTCCTCTCCCATCTAGCCAACAGATATTTATAGTGTGTAGCAAAGCATTGTGCTGGGTTCTGGAGTTATAACCACAATCAAAATCTTTCCCTCACAGAGCTTCAGTCTAGTGAGGTGCAGAGACTAAACAGTCAAGTATAATCAACAGTGGTAGGTGCTATGCTTGGAGATGGAGGGTGCTATAGGAGCATCTAGAGGAGTATGGAAGGATTCCCAGAGGAAGTAGCCTCTAAGCTTCTAGATAATTTTTTTAAAAGATTTATTTATTTATTTATGCATACAAGAGCTGGGGTACAGGCCAGAGGTGTGGGTGGTGAGAGGATTTACCAGAGACAGAGTGGGGAACAGAACAGGCAGATCTACAGAAATACACTGCTGAGGGGAGCAGCGGGCAAGTCAGGGAGAGTTCTGCTGTGCCATGTGGGTTGCTCCCTGGCCGGCCAGGAATTGAACTTGCGCTGCAGAGACTCTGGACAGCTTCATAGGTTGCGTCTTAACCCCTTGCGCCACCAGGGAGTCCCCTAAGCTTCTAGATTAAATTGTAAAAGCAGGAATTAGTGAGAGGATTTTTTTTTTTTTTAATTTTGCTTCAGACTGAAATAAAAGCATGTATAAAGGCGCAGAAGTGAGTAAAAAGCAGTTCTAAAAACCGAATCTTTTAGAGTAGCTAATGGGTGGAGTTAAAAAATAGTAGTTCAGAAAAGGGGTTGTAGATAAAAGCAGTGTTCAAGTTTCAGAGAACCTCACACAACACACTGGTGAGAAAAGAATAAATTGAACAGTTTACAGAAGGATTAATTCTATCTCTAGTATGAAGAATGGACCAGAAGAGGGTCAGGTTGGAGGCAGGAAGGCTGGCTAGGAAACCATACTAATAATCTAGGTGGTTCTAATTAGGAAAGTCACAAGGTGCACTGAGAAGATAGTCTCAAGAACTACTTTCTATCAACAAGAGGCCAGTGAGTGAAAAATTCATTCAAACTATTCTATATGGTCCCAAAAGAAAGACTAATAGGAATTACAAAGAAACCGATTTTGGTTCCAAAAACATTTGCCTAAATATGAAGTGAGTTACCCAAAGAGGCTGTTAAAGTGGCCATCAACATTGAGGAGCTGTTTTAGAGATTTTATAATATACAGTGTTATGTTTTGAAATGCAAGGTCAACTTAGATTTTTTTGTTTTTGTTTTTAAAGATTTATTTATTTATACAAGCCACTGGGTACAGTCAGAAGCACGGGAGGGTGAGAGAATTCACCAGAGCCAGAGTGGGGAGCAGAGCAGGCAGAAGGACCGAAGTACACTGCTGAGGGGAGCAGCGGGTGGCAGGAGAGGTCTGTGCGCCATGCGGGACACTCCTCCAGTGGCCTGGGAGCAGCTGGGGATCGAACCAACGCCGTGGAGGCTTCGGGCAGCTTCGCAACCCAGCGCTAAACCGCTGCGCCACCGGGGAGGCCCCAACTTAGATTATTTTAAGGCCCCTTCCAAACTCTAAGGTTCTGTGACTCTATTGAATTTTATATTTTGGACTGCTTTCTGTGTTTGATGAGTAAAATGAATATGTAGGACTAACTTATCAGATGATAGCTCTGATTGGGCTACCTCTATTTCCATGAGGAAAAATACTTTCAAACTTTAAGCAATATTTAATAGTGGATATACTTTATGTTAATTTGAGTGTATCCACTTTTCACAATTTCCTGTCAACAGTTGTTTATAAATTATCCTAAGTTGTTACTGAACTTGAAATTGCTATTACCATATCAGCAACAAAATCACAAACAGCAGAAATGACATTTGCCTGCACCATGCCAAATTATGTTCATTATCTCCCATGTTCATTATAACTTGCAAAGTAGGTTCTATTTCCATTTTAAAGATTATAGGTGCAAAAAGATTAAGTAATTTTTTTGAAATCAAAAAAACTGGTAAGTGGGGAATAGGAATTTGGACCAAGGCTTTTCTGATTTTATGTCCATGCATTTTCTATGATGTCAGTGGCCTAGACAGTTCCAGGAAAGTTTTAAGGAATAATTAAAAGTGGCTATCATTTATTGTTTATCAAGTGGCAGGCCGTTTACCTGCATTATTTTATTTTATTTATTTTTTCTGCCCACATTAATAGAATGCTTCACTTCAAAGATGTCACGTATTTAACCTAAAGTCTGAGGACAGTCATTTACAGAATGAAAATTATAGTAACCTTCCAAAGTTGAAAAGTATTCAAGAGTTTTTAAGATGATTTCATACCCATTAACTTATGTAATCTTAACAACCACGTGAAGCAGGCAAAACAGATTATTATCACCAGTTTACAAATCAGAAAACTAAGGCTCAGAGTCACAAAGATACTAAGTGGCTGGGTTCAATTTCAAAGTACAAAGGAGCTCTGACTCCTAGTTTAGTGTTTGACTACTTTATCTTCCTTGCCTATGGATCATAAAAGTAGTATGTCATTGGTAGAAAATAGACATTGATAATAAGAGTTGAACACATGAAGTTGCAGTAACACAGTATGTAAAAATACTTGAACAAAAATTGATAATCAGGTTTTCAATATTAACATGTAGGATTTGCAAAGACTAAGAAATTAAGATTAATGTCTTTATAGGAACCCTAAAAGCTGAGTGAAAAATATTAGTTTAACTCTTGCTATTTAATATTTTAATATTTGTTTTTATTTAATTTAAAAAAAATAGAAAATCCTGAGTTTTAATTTTAGTTCTCTGTATCTCATACAGTAAATAATTTCTTTTGGGAAAAATTCCATCAAGTTCTGATTTTTGGATAAATAGGGGCTTTAGTTCCACATTTATTGAATTTTAAGAAGTTAATTCCAGTTTGGTTCAATTCTCATTTTCCTTGTACTATGTATAATTAAACCCCCTTCCCTTTTACTTAGTTTGGACAGTGATAACGATGGTCTGACATACAGCTAAGGTAAATTAAATGGGCTTATTAGGAGATAAGAGCACTAGAATCACTAGTTTATGAGACAGAGACACATGGGATTTTTTTCCCTAGTTAAAATCTAATCCCTGGCTTAGTAATTCCCCTTATTTAATAGAAACATACAAAAATAACTTACCTAGCTCCAGGATGTCAGTAGCTTCTATTAAAGAAAAAAAGTTACAGCATAAGTCACCATGACAAACATACCAAAATGACAGGAAGGTGAAGTTCTGGGGTAAAATGAGGGCTTGAGAGTTCACCTAGTCCAATTCTCTTTTCAAAGCTATTGAGTTTATTAGTAGTTGTTGTGGAAGTTCACCACCAATTCTGCCTTACTCCCAAGTCTAATATCTGAAAACTGTGGAAATCCAGAGAGGCTAAGTAGCTGTGCCTAAAGTTACCAAGTTACCTGTCTATACTCAAAATTTAAGTTTCCTGATTTTTAGCTCAAAACAAAGCATACTTCTCTTGACAGATACCTCTATACATTACAATATTTGTTTTTGCTTTAACAAGTGAGTTTTTTGTACACTCAGATCTCTAAGAGCAAAGGTTTATAAGAGACATCAACTATGATTTTTTTCTTGCTAAACAAGAGTTTTTTCCTTACCTTGACATTGGGATGCAGACTCTGACAGATGACTATATTTGTGTTTTCTAACATCATTCCAGTCTATTACTGCAGAAAGAGAGAAAACATAGGATTTAAACACAGGATTTAGCAGAATGCATCTATTTTGATAAAGTAGTCTAGTTGTGAAATTCTATTTTAAGAAATAATACAAAATATTGGAAAAAAGTTTTAAAATGTTTTAGTATTTGGTATAATAACTGTTCAAAACAGAATCTTAGACTAAAATATTGCAATACATTCACTTGGCCAAGTATTTTGCAATAATCACATTTTTATAAAGGCTACATAACAAAATGGAAAACGCTGAAGTTATGTTATCTGGAAAAATTTGGTATATTAAAATGATATTCAAGAAATATAAATTACATGAAAAACTATAAGCAAAGAACATCGTTGTCAAGAGCTGAATTAAGCTCTCCTCCCCACCTCTCAATTTATGTTGATGTTCTCCCGCTCCACTGTTTTAGAATGTGACTGTTTTTGGAAAAAGGGTTAATAAAAATTAATTTAGTAAAATAAAGTCATTAGGGTGGGTCCAAGTCCAATGTGATTTGTGTCCTTACAAGAAGACAAAATGTGGACACAGGCACAGAGGAAGCATCACATGAAGATACAAGAGAGAAACCTAAGAGCCTGAGGAAAAAAACCAATCCTGCCAACACCTTTATCTTGGACTTGCAGCCTCCAGAACTGCGAGGGGGAAAAAAATCTCTCAGTTTTTACTTTCTGTTATGACAGCCCCAGCAAAATAAAACAACACTTGAAAGTTATTACTAGAAAAATTATATAAAGATAGGAAATGACAGAATCAATTGTTTATCTCTGGCAGTAGTAGTACTATCTAATCTTACTGTTTCAAATTTTCTATAAATAAGATGATTACTAATACAATGGAAGCTCATTTTTCTTGTTTTAAAATTTAGATCTGTCTGCCCTTACCACTTGCCATATTCATTATCCATCTTCTTGCTTTATTTTTACTTTTCTTACCCTGGTCAGACTCCATGGTCCTTCATTAATACCACTCCCCAGCAAACATTTTTTTAAAAATTGAAGTATAACTGACACATAAGATTTTATTAGTTTCAGGTATACAACATAATGATTTTGATATTTGCGTATCTTCAACATGATCACCATAATAAGTCTAATATTTGTCATTATGCATAGTTACAAAATATTTTGGAAGGAGGGCTTTCTTTTTTTATGAATTATTTTATTTCATATAATTCTTACATCATTTTTCATTTTTGCATAATGTATGCATTTTCATTTTGGTTATATTCCCCATACAATTCCCACCCCCTTTTTCTGACCCTAATCCCTCTTCTCTCCCCACCCCCCACTGTAGTGTGTCTCTGGTCTGTAGTCGCTTGTTGATTTTGATTTTTACTTTATTGCAATTAGTCTTTTCCTGGTCCCTTATTTAGGTTTTCTAGATTCCTGCCATGAGTGAGACCATCCGGTATTTTTCTTTTTCTTTCTGGCTTATTTCGCTGAACATGATCCCTTCCAATTCCATCCATGTTGCTGCAAATTGCATGAGTTTATCTTTTTTGATTACTAAGCAATATTCCATTGTGTATATGTACCACATCTTCTTGATCCAATCATCTATTTTTGGGCATTTGGGTTGTTTCCAAAGCTCAGCTATTGCAAATAGTGCTGCTAAAAACACAGGGATGCAGGTGCCCTTTTGAATTAATGTTTCTGTGTCCTTTGGGTAAATACCTAGGAGTGGAGTTGCTGGATCACATGGAAGCTCTATCTTTAGCAGGTCAAGAAATCTCCACACAGCTTTCCACAGTGGTTGGACCATTTTGCACTCCCACCAACAGCGCAGGAAAGTTGAAGGAGGGCTTTCTTAACTCCCTTCTTTTTTTTGGTCAGATTTGCCTAGGAAAGTCTCAGTCCTAATGTTAGTTAACACCACTTATCCACTTAACTATGCCTACTGCAGCAGCTCATGAGTGCTGAAGAAAAACAAATGCCAAATGTATAGGTCTCACTAAATTTAAACTCATGGCCATTCATTATCAAATGTCACGAATGATGCCTAGAAATCACACCACAATTCCCTACTATGCTTTCTACTTTCAAAAAAAATAATAAATTCATATATTTTCTTCTTCTTTACTCCAAACATTCCTTCCCTCACCTTTTCTCTTAAGGGATGACCTTAATTCAGGCTTCATTGAGAAAACAAATAAAGGGTAGAAGACTTTCATATGTGACTTGTTTTTGGAAAGAACAGACTTTGGGAAAGTACAGATGGATAGTATAGGAGCAGTATTCAGTTAATGTTTGGTGAATGAATGAAACTACTCCCTCATTTTTCTTTCTGATTTCTCCCCTGTTGTTGTGGATAAAATGTCTCTAAAAGTCAACCCTTTATTTTGGGTCCAGATTCCATTCCCTCTTATCCTCTTAAGGACTTTGTAAATACAGTTAACCCTTGAAAAATGCAGGGATTAGGAGTGCTGCACCCGCTTCCCCCCACAGTCAAAAATCTACCTAACTTTTGACTCTGCCCCAAACTTAATGTTGCACAAAAGGCTTACCAATAACAGTTGAATAATACATATTTTATGCTACATGTACTATATACTGTATCCTTAGAATAAAGTGAGATAGAGAAAAGAAAATAAGGAAGAGAAAATACATTTACAGCACTGGATTGTATCAATACTGAAAGTTTAAATCACCTGTTATAACAGAAACTTTTGTGAACAGTTTACATTATCTGTTCACAAGAAAATCTGTGTATAAGTGGACCTGTACAGTTCAAACTCATATTGTTCAAGGGACAACTACGTTCTCTTTCTAATAAAGCATTTACATTAGCATTCTTATTCCTCCATTGTCTCCTATCAAAATAAATACACATATAAAAAATCTAAACATATACCCTCACCCCAATACTCTTAATGCTAATTTATCCCTCCAGCTATATTCTTTTATTTCTCTGCTCTCCTTAATAGGAAAATTTTTTTAAAAGATTTATTTATGCATACAAGAACTGGGGTGCAGGCCAGAGATGCTGGGGGTGAGAGGATTCACCAGAGACAGAATGGGGAACAGAACAGGCAGACTGACCGAAATACACTGCTGAAGGAAGCAGCGGGCGAGTCAGGAGAGGTCTGCCTCACCATGTGGGTAGCTCCTTGGCTGGCCAGTGATTGAAATCTTGCTGCAGAGATGCGGATTGCTTCATGGTGCTGTGCTTAACCCCGTGGGCCACCAGGGAAGCCCGGAAAAATATGTTTTAAGAGTTGTCACTGCCTTATTATTTCTTCATGCTATTTCCTAATTAAAATAGGGTTTTTCCTGCTCACAACTCAAGTTGAGATTACTCCCAAATTTATATCACCAGTATTGGTCTCTTCTTGGAATTCCACATTCACATAATACAATACTTACAGGCCATCTCTAAATGGCCTATAAGGGCCTCCCCTGCTGGCGCAGTGGTTGAGAGCTGGGCTGCGAAGCTGCCCGCAGTCTCTGCAGTGCCGGTTCGATCCCCAGCTGCCAGCGAGGGTCCCACATGGCGCGACAGACCTCTTCTACCGCACCCACTGCTCCCCTCAGCAGTGTATTTCGTCACTCTGCCTGTTCTGTTCCCCGCTCTGGCTCTGGTGAATTCTCTCACCATCCCACGCTTCTGACTGTACCCGGTACTTGTATAAATAAATAAATAAATCTTTAAAAAATAATAAAAAAAAAAGAAAAAATAAATGGCCTATAAATGGTTATCAATTGGATATTTCAAACTTAACAAGACCAAAATATCTTTGTCAACCTTTTCATCTTTCCAAACACAGGCAAATAGTAACTCCATCACTCAAATGCTCAAGAAAAATTCCCTCAATTATTCTTGATGCAACTATTTCCTTTATATGTACAGTCAATCCATCAGTAAGTGCTGCTGGGCAAATCTACCCCATTATTCACGCACTCTAGTTCAAGTCACCATTATTTTACCTGGACCATTATAATAGCCTGCTAACTTTTCCTGCTTTTACTCCTGTGGCACTCCAACTTACTCTCCACATAGGGGTGAGAGTGAGCATTTCAAAATATGAAACAATGTCAATTGTCTGCTTAGGGACCTCTAAAAGCTTCCACTGAATTAAGGGTGTCTTTCAAAGATATGCAGAATCTGGCTATTGTCACTTTTCTGATTTGCCTGTTACAGACTTCTTTTAAAACTACATTCCTATTATATTGGTCAGTGCCCATGTGAAGGGTTTTGCCTTTTCTTCCAGTTTGATGTCATCTGCCTTCCAAATAACCTGTTGTTTATTTTCCTCTAGATCATTAATAAAGATTACAAATTTGACCAGGTTTAAAATTTGCTGACAGAGAAGAGACATTAGGGTATAATAATTAAATTTGTTTAAAACTTCTCACATTTTTATAATTAGAAAAAATGTATTCTTAAAAAATACACAATATACATTTCAATTACACACAAATTTTTACTATTATATCACTTAAATATACACAAAACTAAGTCAAGGAAGCAATACTAAATAGAAACCAGGCTACAAGATCATTAATGTTAAAATAATTATCAAAAGCAACCAGTGCTGTTTAGGAAAACAACAAAACAACACTCCAGTAAAGAGAGTGGGGAAAAAAAGAAAGCCAAACTTAACTGCCAAAGAATATGAACAAAATAAGCTAGCAAGCTTACTTGGAAAGAAAAGCATCAAATAAAGACAAAAAGAAAGGAATTTCTGAGAAGAAATGTTTGAAACCACTGGCACATATCAGTAGAATCTGGAAAGCAACATCAAAAGAAGAAAAGGAAACAATTATATTAAAAAATGCTAACTTTTAAGCATCACCATAAATTACTCAAGGGGATTAGGTAACTGACCCTATATCAATTCCTAAATGAACAGAATATAGTACCTGATGTTAGCCATTAAAAAGAGCTAGTCACCTATAATTTTTCAAAACATTCTAAGAATAGCCCTGTTTCAGAATGTATTATGATATTAAGCTACTATTTTTAAATAACCAGTTTTATTTTATTCCCCTTCTCCCGGCAGTACACCAGTTAACAGTAACAAATGAGAAAACTGGAATCTTCCTTCATGCTTGCTCTCCCTTGCCCTCCAAAACTAATACTGTTAATTTTATCTCTTAAACCACCATCTCCTCTGTTGTACCACCCCTGAACTTATCTGCATTTAAGATTTCATTATTTCTCACTTTGACCAATAAAGTTACTTAATTCCTCTGATTTCAATCCTTTCCAATCCACTTTAATATAAATTTTTAAAATATATATATTAAACTTGTTATTGCTCCATTAAAAAGTCTTCAAATATGGGGCATCCCTGGTGGCGCAGGCGGTTGAGTGCCGTACTGTGAGGCTGTCCGCAGCCTCTACAGCATGATTCTGTCCCAGCCAGCGGGGGAGAAACCCACATGGTGCAGTAGACCTCTCCTGTCTCACCCGCTGCTCCCCTCAGCAGTGTATTTTGTCAGTCTGCCTGTTCTGTTCCCTGCTCTGTCTCTGGTGAATACTCTCACCCTCCCGCACATCTGGCCTGTACTCCGGTTCTTGTATAAATAAAAATCTTTTTAAAAAAAGTCTTCAAATATCAAGCCCTAAATTATATCCAAATATAATAAACATCCCATACTCTCCTATCTCTGAACTCTTCCCTCCCATCCCTCTACCTGGGAGCTTCCTGTTTACTTATCATTGTCCAGAATAAATGTTACTTTGCGATAGCTTTCTAGTTAACACCCCTAAGCAGAGTCTGCCTTCTATTTCCAGTCTGTCACAGTGTGTCAGAGAAATAAGAGATAAGTATTATTAAGACAGTCAGTATTCCTGGCAAACAGTAAGTACTCAAACAAAACTGTCTGTTTTCCAAACTCAGAAAGTTATGTAATGAGAGAAAAATTATACAGAAGTCAATATTTAAATGCATGCCCTCATCAAAACAATACTGACAGATTAATACTTAGACACTATGGTTAGTTATGGTTATTAATTATTCATGTTAATGAAGAATAACTAAAAACGTATCTAAAACTGTAAGTAATGTAAAAGTCACACGTTTATATATATTTTAGTATATGTAATCTTTGTCCACTACTGCTTTACTGTTTCAATCACGATTTATCCTAAGTTAATATTTAAAATGAGCTTTATTGGGTCCAGAGCTTCATTCAGTTTTGCAAGATAAAAAAATTCTGGAGCAAGAGTATGGTAATGGTTGTACAACAATGTAAACGTATTTAATATCACTGAAGAGGATAAATTTTATGTTACATATACTCTATAAATAATTAAAAATAATAAATTTAAAAATGAACTTGCAATTTTCTGGGATACCGGGAGGGTCAGAGGTTGCCGCACTGATTCAATTTCAGATTAAAATAATACCTGTCATTACCATACATGAGGCCGAGTACCAGGGATTTCTGATGGAAGGTTAGAGTAGAAAATTTAGGATTCAAGTTTTCCTAAGGTCAAAAACCAGAGGGAGGGGTAGAAAGGGTTATCAGTCTTTACAAATACCAATCCAACCCATCCCAGAGTAATAAATCCCATCAAAGAAAAATACATAAGAACACCTTATGCTCTGGCAAAACAAAGCTCTTTGTCCACCTGCACGTGTCTTTTTCTTAATGAATCTGTCCCTTTCAAAATATAGCTGTTTGCCCATTTGTTTCTATGCAAATGTCTTTTTTCCCCTTAATACACCTGTCTTTTTCAAAATGCAGTTTTCTACCTGCCTGTGTCTATGCAGGAGTTCATTTTTCTTAATAAACTTGCCGCGTGCCACTGAAAGGGAGACTGCCAAATTCATTCTCAGAGGGACCCAAGAACCCCCAACATCTTCATATATATAACTTCAAGCATTATCAATTACTTTTTTATAGGTAAGGAATCTGAGATTCAGAAAGTTCAACAGTGCCCACAGAGGGGAAGGGCTGCCCACAGACAACAGCAATGAAATGCATGTGTATGTTCACAAAGGGAGAAAACCCACAAATAAAAAATGCAATTGAATTAATGCCCTGAACCCTGCTTATGTAGGTTTATTAATTCAATAAACATCTGCTATTTATCGGGCATTACTCTCAGCACTAAAGATATATCACTAAGCAAAATACTAAAACCCTGTAAACTAGATATTGAGCACTTGAAATGTGGCTAGTGACTAAGAAGTGAATACTTTTGTTTTAATTTGTATTAATTTAAAAACAAATTTATCAATTTAAATTTAAGAACTAATTCAGTTCAGTTACTGGGAAAGTATGGAATAAAACTGGTTATGAGAATCTACTTTTTCAACTGTAAATTTTTTGAAGTCTAAATACATATCAAGCATTTCTGATAAAACTTAGTGTCTGTATTGAGATGTGCTATAACTAAAACATACAGCAGATTTTTAAGACTACATATGAAAAAAGGAATGTAGATTAGCTCATACATTTTTATATTGGTTAGAGTTCAAAATAATATTTTAGATACATTAGGCTAAATAAAATGTTACTAAAATTAATTTCTCCTGTTTCTTTTTACTTTTTTCAGTGTGGTTACCGGAAAATTTAAAAATTACAGTGTAATTTGCATTGTATCCATTGGGCAGTGCCATGTTGACCAACTGCAGTCCAATGTGGCTAGAACAGAAGGCAAGTAGTGGGTATATAAGAAGTAAAATGTGATTAATGTTAGTGGCTATCCCTTTAACTATAGCAGATAAAGCAGATCTACAATAAGCTAGAACAAATCCATGGGTAATACTAATGGCCTATAGGGTAATACTAATGACTCTAGAGATCCATTACACCCTAATTTTCATGTGACTTGGTTGCTCAACCTACCTAGTAATTAAAGAAACATGACTTTTTAGACATAGAAATAGAAAAGGTTTTAGAGAAAGTATGATTTTAGTGGTAAATGAAAAAGCAAGCTTATCTCAGCAAGACAAATCATCTTACTTTAGAATTTCCCAAGGAAGGGATAAAAAAGTGAGAAGACATTATAAACTAGAAAACCATGTTTAAACATAAAAAGATTTTATCTTTAAGGATATATAATAAGGTTTTTAGCATCTGTAAAACTCAAATTTTATTTAGAATCTAGACTCTTCAAGAAAAGATTTTTTTATATTTAATCCAATTGATATTAAAAATAACAATATAAAAATGGTAAGAATGCACATCGTCCAGAATTGGCTATACATTTTAATGACAATTAAGTAAGCTATTATGAAAGTATTTACCATGGTGCCCAACAGAGAGCAAATTCATTTAATAATAGGTTTTTCTTTCATTCCTTTCTTAACAATAATGTAGTTGAACTGCTACAGAAATATTTTTCATGTTTAGAAAGCAAAACTTCCAACCTCCTCTCTTACGTGGAAAATTCATGCTAAGACAAAAATGACATCATGGCTTAAAGAAAAGGCTACTGGATTATTTAATTAGTAATAAGGAATTCCTTAAATTCTGTCCTTGCTAAATTTCTTAATCCCTCTTACCTCAAGGGTAGAGTAAAAAGATACTTACCATTACGCTGCATAGTCAAAGAACTAAAAACTGATCAGGAGTTAAGAGGGTTGGGATTTATCCCTGGATCCACCAATACCTTGCTCTGACCTTTGATAAATCAGTTTCTCAATTAGTTTCTCCATCTGTAAAATGGGAGTGGGAAGGAAGGCGGATATTTATTACCCTATAAAGTTCTGAGACTTTTAACTATTAACAAATTGGGCTACATAAAAGAAAAGAATGTTTAGATACTATTTATTTTTGCTTATTAGACTATCGGGGTTAGACAGTACCTCATAGCAAGTACCACAAGCTTAACTAATTCTCAATATTTATGAAATAAAGACTACAGGTATTTGTTATGGGTCCTATGCACATACTGAATAGAAACAGTTTCCAACTAACAAGGCTTCCTCTTATGGTTGGCTGAGATCTTTAAAAATTATGACAATGTGATCTTGGGGGAGTGAAAGTACTTGTACTTGTCCCAAAGACAGCAGTTAACACAGGGACTAGAAAAGGAAGAATAACCTAAGTCCTCAAAATAGATTTGCCCAGAGCCCTAAAACACTAAGAGAGTAGTCTCTGGAACATTCTATAAAATACACCTTTGATTTCTGAGGAAAGCACACAAGAGATAGACTAGTGATTGCTAAAGAATACTATCCAACAGGACTTTCTGCAATAATGGAAATGTTCTATATCTGTATCTCCAACTGGCATCTACTAGTCATATGTGGCTATGCAGCACTATAAATGTGGCTAAGGTGACTGAGGAGTTGCATTTTTAATTGTACTTCATTTGTATTAACTTTAAATATCAGATGGCCAGTGACTACTGTATTGGACACTGCAGAACTAGAGAATGCAAAAATTCTAGTATTTCTGGAAACCATTAAGCAGAAGATATTATGGTGTAGGACTATCTATAAGGCTATGGAAGTATTTTTTCAAAATACGAAAAAACAATCATAATAGGCCATCACTTGAAGAAAAGAGGAGGAAAAATTCTTCATACTTAACACTGATAAAAATCAGTTGTAAAATTATCACTTGTATCTTAACAATAACAATTATCACTGATATCATACAGCTATTATTTTTATTATTATTTTATATATTTTTTACATCATTCTTCATTTTTGTACAATATATGCTTTCTTGTCTCAGGTATAGTCCCCGTGAGATTCCCACCACCAATTCACCCGTATACCATCACCACAGTCCCTTGTGCTCCTCCCACCCCTGTTTTGATTCTACTCCCTCCCTCCCCCCCAGCAGAATGTCTCTGGTTTATAGTTGCCTGTTGATTTTGATTTATACTTTATAATTACTTTTTTCCCCTGATCCCTTATTTGGAGCCTCTACATTCCTATGAGTGAAACCATTCAGTATTTTTCTTTCTGGCCTATTTTGCTGAGCATAATCCCTTCCCGCTCTATTCATGTTTCTGTGAAAGGCATGGGTTTATCTTTTTTGATTGCTGAGTAATATGCCATTGCGTATAAATAACACATCTTCTTGACCTAGTCATCTATTTTTGGGCATTTGGGTTGTTTCCATAGTTTATCTATTGTAAACAGTAACACATCTATTATTTTTAAGTGTTTACTACGTGGCAGATTAATTTATGCTAGGTATTTAAAAAATAGCATCTTGTTGAATCCTCATCGGTATGATACCACATAATATGATACCATTACCCTCCTTACTAATGAGGAAATGATAGAGAGGTTAAATTAACACTGAATAGAAAAGTGGTGATTTGCACTCAAATCACACTTTTTAACTTCACTTCCTTTCTCTATTAAAAACAACAACAAATTCACAAATTGGGAACCTTAGATTTGTTTCTAACATAAAATAGCCTTGCCTTGGGTATAACTACAACCAGGTGTGAATGTAAATATCTTACCCATTCTATTACAGGAAAAACTGAAGCACTGATGTCTGTTAACTTAATATGTATAATGAATAAGATTGGGCATGGTCTGGGATTTGATTATGTAAAACTAGATTAAATAGAGGGTGTCCAGAGGTACCACGTTTTAAAAATACATAGAACTTGGAAAACACAAAAGTAGCATACAAGTTTGCAGGCACACACCAATCAGAGAGAATGGGGAGGGAGGGGAGAAGGAACCAGGAGAGGGTTATTTCCTCCAGAAATGGAAACTAGAAACCAGAAAATGTATCAAATGTACTTCTAAAAACTATTAAAACAATACAGAATTCCTTTGGAGTTAAATTAGTAGCTGTGCTTGTGATAAACCATCATCCTATGCCAATATGCATGAAATCAAAATAGAAAAGCTGGGAGCAGAATACTTGTCCACTGTGGTCATGGAGTATAAGCTACAGGGCAGTCAGGAGACAGAGGACTAGTCTGGGATGTGCCACTGATTAGCCATTCTTCCTTATTAGCGAGTATTCCTAGTGCCTTTCAGCTGATTTTCCACCTTCAGCAGGCCTTCATTTACTGTACTTTATTCAGAGATAAGTGTAATGAGATGGTAATATTCATCTGGGACGAGCTGTCAAAAGAGGTGGGGGAGGGGAAGAAAGCTAGGCAATCCCTTTCTCAAAAAGAGCAGTAAATCCTGTCTTGTGCTTGCAGCAGATGTGAACAAAGAAGATGAAGCAGATCTCTCCTTGGTGATTATCCCACTCCCCACTCCCTCTATAGCAATTACACATCTTGGCGTGTGTGTACACACAGAAAAGAACCCCAGAGCACACCAGTAATTCCTTTAACAAGCAAAGCAGTAGCAATGAACGGCTAATGAAAATGCAGAGAAGACGTAACTCTCTTTGTCTCAGGCAGTCTTAGTAGAATGATACACACAGACACACACACACACTTTCCAGAGGCTTATAGAGGTGTGATCCAGAACAAAAGGAATCTAATACTATTAGAATTCTTTGCTTCATGCTTCTTGCACACAGATGTTTAGTGGTACCAATGATGCGGCATCATACTTCCTGACACACATATATGGATCTGATTCATGAAATAAGTAATGCATTCCACCACCCATCATTATCATCATCATTCAGTCAGTATACAGAATGAAGGAGAGATGACAGTACTGGATGATCCACTCTATTAGTCCATCCAAACACTTCATAGGTAGAGAGCTTTCTGTTCAAATCTAGCTCCTATACTCTGAATGAAATATAGGTGCAACTCTCATTTAAAGGAAAGCATCAAGGCTAGTGAGGATTTAAGAAAGTAGAGAGATTTAACCAGAAAAAGTAAAAACTCAAGGTAAAAATGAGAGCTGTTTTCAAATATGAGGAGTGTTGTCATGTTGAGGAGAGATGAGATTTGCTTTACTCTGTTGTAACTTCAAGAGACTAGATACAAATAAACAGGTTTCATCTCATTAGGAAGAATGCTGGCAATCAGAGGCATCCAACAATGGGATGAAGTCTCCGGAAAGGGAAGGTATGAATCTGTCCTCATTGAGGGTATGGAAACAGAGGTAAGATAACCTTTTGGAGATGTTAAATCATGAGAAGAAAGAGAGACTGGATTAGGTAACCTTTAAAGGTCTTTTCCAATCTGAGAGCCTATAATTTCATAGGAGTATGCAATTACTGAGTTCATCATTACATCGCTGTGCAGCCTTAGGTTTATAGCATGGAATGAATATGTGTATGCACGTGTTTATCTCCGAACGCTTATAGAAGTGTGCGTGGTAAGGGACAGAAGAAATAACAAAAGCACCTTCTTTCCTTTCTGCTTCTGTATTTACCACTTACTGGGACTATGGTAGGCACTTTACATACCTTATGGCTAGCCAGGGTACTGTGAGATTCTAAGCCAGTAATATATTATCTTTAGTTTTTACTTTCCTCATTTATAAAATGAAGGTATTGAACTTCACTCATGATCTGTAAGGTCCCTTCTAAATTCCATTATATTATTAGGTTATGGAATAGTAGCAGCAGGGGCCCAGTTCATATCCACTACAATTTAACCTGGTAGATACTTTGAAAGACTTTCTTTGAAATAATGAACAATGTATACTGAACTTTATTTTACACAGTACATACAGTCCTAAAAAGTTAAGTATAAATGGAATTTTTTTTCTTCTCTTTTGTCTTTTTTTTTTTTATAAATTTTATTGTTATATTCCCCATACAATTGCAGCCCCCCCATTCTGACCCCAATCCCTCCCCTCCCGCCCCCGCCCCCCTAAAAGTGTCTCTGGTTCATAGTTTTCTGTTGATTTTGATTTTCACTTTCTTATAGTTATTCATTTTCCTGGTCCCTTATTTAAGTTTTCTAGATTCCTGCTATGAGTGAGACCATCCGGTATTTTTCTTTTTCTTTTTGGCTTATTTCGCTGAGCATGATCCCTTCCAGTGCCATCCATGTTGCTGCAAATTGCATGTGTTTATCTTTTTTGAATGCTGAGTAATATTCCATGGTATATATGTACCACATCTTCTTGATCCAGTCATCTATTTTTGGGCATTTGGGTTGTTTCCAAAGCTTAGCTATTGTAAACAGTGCTGCTATAAACATAGGGGTGCAGGTGTTCTTTGGAATTGATGTTTCTGTGTCCTTTGGGTAAATACCTAGGAGTGGAATTGCTGGATCATATGGAAGCTCTATGTTTAGTAGGTCCAGAAATCTCCACACAGCTCTCCACAGTGGTTGGACCAGTTTGCACTCCCACCAACAGTGCAGAAGAGTTCCTTTTTCTCCACACCCTCGCCAGCATTTGTTGTTGCTAGTTTTTTTAATATGTGCCATTCTCACTGGTGTAAGATGGTATCTCATGGTAGTTTTGATTTGCATTTCCCTGATGGCAAGTGATTTTTAATAAAAAATGGAAGTGTATTTTGAGCACAAGATGGTTAAAAGAAATTTTTATACAAATAAAGTAACTTGTTCTATAAATTCAAATTTTATATATTGAATTTTCTCTTACACCACTTTTTCTTCCACTCAAGTCAACTATCTCAAAATTACACTGGAGTCTTTTCCTTTGGGTTGGGTTATCAGTCTGTTGGTAAAAACACAGAATTACAGGTTTGAAAGGGATGTTAAAAGTCATTTAGTTCAATGCCTCCTCCTTCTCCTGTCTCTAATCCCACCAATCCTGGCCAATGCTTGCATCTTCTTTCTAGCATTTCTACAAGTCTTACACTTCCAGTGATAAAGCTCCAACATCTCCTTTCCATTCCTTCCATTCTTGGCATTAGGGAAGTGATTCTCAATATTTTTCTATCTCAATAACCATGACAGAATTCCAGCACATTTCCATCAGTAAAAACAGTTTCAAATACAACCAAATTTTAAGAGAGATTCTCTCTAGAGAACAAGATGATAATGGGAAGGAAATTTTCCCCTTTCATCGGTCATACCTGTTGGTGATTTTTCACAATGTATTTATTATTTTAATACACACACACACACACACACACACACTCTTTTTAAAGTGCTCTAAAGGGGTGATAGGTTTCATCCCCCTAAAGGAATAGAGGAAAAAACCAGAATCAAGGAAATTGTATGTGTAATGATTTGACAACTGTATGATTATGATATATTGGGTGTGTGTGGGGGAAGGTGTTAAATGCCCCTATACCTCCTTGAAAAATCACTGCAAATCTCTATCTCAATTGAGTAAGCCCGTTTTTCAGGCATTTAAAGACAGATTTCATATGTACAAGAAAGTTAACTGCTTTCTGGTCTCATCAAGGTTAAACTCAATGACTATCTGTGCAGCATGTTTCACTGGATAATGCATCTGCCACATTTCACTTCTACTTTCCCTCCCATCTGCCTAACCCATAGTATATTTTATCTAGTTGGACACTGTCTTCCAATATTATTCTCCTATGGTTTGTTCATTTTCTCTTTATTATGGCAGGATAGTACACTTCTCCTAATCTCCCAAAGAAATTACCTTACTCCAAGCTTAAGGGTGTTTTACCAACTATCCCCAGATTTCCTTCCTCTAGTATAATCTGTAGCCAGAGAGCCTGCGTTCAGATTTTGTTCTATCACTTCCTAGTTGTATAACCTTGGTTAAGTAATTAAATCTCCTGTGTCCCAGTTTCCTCATCTGTGAAATAAACACAGTAACAACAATTACTCCTACAGTTGCTGGCAAGATTACCTGGATCACATATAAAGCACTCAGAATAGTACATGGCATATAACGGTAAATGGCACAAACACTCAATGTTAATTGCATTGTTGCATCATCATCATCATCATCATCATGCCCTGCTACTTTTTTTAAAGTTTTTTTTTTTTTAAAGATTTATTTATTTATTTATACAAGCACTGGGTATAGTCAGACACACAGGAGGGTGAGAGAATTCACCAGAGCCAGAGTGGGGAGCAGAACAGGCAGATTGACTAAGTACACTGCTGAGAGGAGCAGTGGGTGCAGCAGAAGAGGTCTGTGCGCCATGTGGGACCCTCACCGGTGGCCGGGGATCGAACCAGCACTGCAGAGGCTGCGGGCAGCTTCGCAACCCAGCGCTCAACCGCTGTGCCACAGGGGAGGCCTCCTGCTACTTCTTAAGAAACTATCTTACTGTATATAGATGCAAAGTGTTTACTCGACATTTTCTTACCATTCTATTTCTATGTTCCTTATTTTTTTAATTTTTCAAGTTTTAATATAAATTTGACATTTTCATACTATATAACTTTGGGTGTACATTATCACACCTCATGCGCACATGCCTCACTTACCCTCCACCAGTGCTCCTGTGACAAAGACTTAGCCCCTTCCCTCCCCTGTGCCCTTCCCCCACCCCACTCCCACTGATAAACAGCATGTTTCAGAGAGTACACAAATTATTTTTGCTGTGCTTTACCAGTATGCATTCTTTATTTATATTCTACAAATGATTGAGACTATTTGGCATCTGTCGTTCACTTTCTGAGTTATTTCACTTAGTATATAATCACCTCAAGATCCATCCATTTTGTCCAAAAAGGCCCTATTTAATCTTTTTTGATAGCTGAGCAGTATTCCACTGAGTATATATTCCACAATTTCCTTTTTTTTTTTAAAAAAAAACATTTTATTTATTTTTTAAAGATTCATTTATTTATTTATTTATACAAGCACTGGGTACAGTCAGAAGCGCAGGAGGGTGAGAGAATTCACCAGAGCCAGAGCGGGGAGCAGAGCAGGCAGAAGGACCGAAGTACACTGCTGAGGGGAGCAGCGGGCGGCAGGAGAGGTCTGCACGCCATGTGGGACCCTCCTCCGGTGGCCGGGGAGCAGCTGGGGATCGAACCAGTGCCTCATAGGCTGAGGGCAGTTTCGCAACCCAGCACTCAACCACTACTCAACCACTCAACCACGAGGGAGGCCCCACAATTTCCTTTTTTTTAAAAAATATAACTGTTGGGGTTACATTTTTGTTCTTCCATATGTGCACATTTCACTCACTCTCCACCAAGCCACCCATGCCCATACCTAATCTGCCTCCCTCCTCCATTGCCTCCTCTCTTCCTTGTTCCTTCTGGCAGCCATTATATTCTTTCACAGAGCTTTAGGTATGTTCCTATCACATTTTACCTGTGTATTTTTTTAAAGATTTATTTATTTATGCATACAAGAATGGAAGTATAGGCCAGAGGTGCAGACAGTGAGAGGATTCACCAGAAACAGAGTGGGGAACAGAACAGACAGACCAACTGAAATACACTGCTGAGGGGAGCAGTGGGCGAGCCAGGAGAGGTCTGCCGCGCCATGTGGGTTGCTTGCCTGCTGGGGATCGAATTCATGCTGCAGTGGCTGCGGATAGCTTCATAGGTTGCGTCTTAACCCCTTGCACCACCAGGGAGGCCCCGCCTGTGTACTTTTTATTTATATTCCACAGAGGAGATAAACCATCCAATATCTGTCTTTCACTTTTTAACTTATTTATTATAATCAACTTAAGGTCCATCCATGTTGTTGAAACAGCAAGAGTGTATATATATATATATATATATATATATATATATATATATAAATATATATATTTATTTATTTTATAGCTGAGTAGTATTCCATTGTTCCATTATGTATATATATCTTTATTCATTCCTCTGTTTTGGGGCACTTAGGTTGTTTCCATAGCTTAGCTACTACAGTGTTAGAATGAATATAGAAGTGCATATATCCCTCAGAATTAGTGTTTCTGTATTCCTTGAGTAGATACCTAGGAATGGAATTGTTGGATCATATGGTAGATCTATATGCAGTATTTTGAGAAATCTCCCTACTGTTTTCCATAGGTGCTAGACCAGTCTACAGTTTTACAAACAGTGTCTGAGGGTTCCTTTTTCTCCACATCCTCATCAACACTTGTTTCTGGTCTTTGTGATATGGACTATTCTCACAGGTGTGGGGTGGTATTTCATTGTGATTTTGATTGCATTTCTTTAATGATAAATGATGATGAGCCATTTTTTCATGTGTCTGCTATCTGCATGTCTTCTTTGCAGAAGTACCTATTTAGCTCTTCTGTTCAGGTTCTGATTGGGCTATTTCTTTTCTTTCTTTCTTCTTTTTTTTTTTTT
This sequence comes from Talpa europaea, assembly GCF_964194135.1. Classification (NCBI taxonomy): domain Eukaryota; kingdom Metazoa; phylum Chordata; class Mammalia; order Eulipotyphla; family Talpidae; genus Talpa; species Talpa europaea. The sequence continues at coordinate 25,057,930 of NC_140076.1, forward strand.
TTTTTTTTTTGAGCTGTATGAGTTCTTTGTAGAGCTTGGATATTTGCCCCTTGTAGATGTATGGTGTTTAAATATTTACCCCCACTCAGTATGATGTCTTTTTGTTTTACTGCTAGTTTCTCTTGCTGTGTAGAAGCTTTTCAGTTTGATGGAGTTCCCAATTGTGTATATTCTCTTTTGCTTTCTTGATGTTGGAGATAAATACCCAAAGACATCACTGAAGCCTATATCACAGAGTATTTTGCCTATGATTTCTTCTATGTATTTTATGGTTTCAGCCTTACATCTAAGTCTTCCATACATTTTGAGTTAATTTTTGTGTGTATGATATGAGATAGTGGTCTAAATTAATTTTTTTGCATGTGGCAGTCCAGTTTTTCCAGGTGTTGAACATTTTTTTCATATGCCTTTAGGCATTAAAATGTCTTCTTTAGAAAACTGTATAATTAGATTTTTTGCCCATTTTTTTTGACTGATTTTTTGTCTTCTTGTTAAGCTCTGTGAGCACTTTGCATATTTTGGAAATTAACCCCTTGTCAGACATGTGGTGGACAAATACCTTCTCTCAGTCTGTAGGTTCCCTTTTGTTTTTAAGTTGGTTTCTTTTGATGAACAAAAGCTTTTCAGTTGGATGTAGTCACACTTGCTTATTTTGCCTTTGTTTCTTTTACAGTGGAGATGCATACCCAAATATCTTTTTGCAGATGATGTCCAACAGTGTATCACCTATGTTTTAAGTATTTTTTTAAAAGATTTATTTATTTATGCATACAAGAGCTGTGGTGTAGGCCAGAGGTGTGAGAGGGTAAGAGGATTCACTAGAGACAGAGTGGGACGCAGAACAGGCAGATCTACTGAAATACACTGCTGAGGGGAGCAGCAGGCGAGACAGGAGAGGTCTGCCTCGCCATGTGGGTCAGCTCCCTGTACAAGGATTGAACTCATGCTGCAGTGGCTGGCAATAGCTTGATAGCTCTAAGACTTTAACCCCTGTACCACCAGGGAGGCCTATTTTCAATGCACCTCTTTCATTAATTTTACTTTCAGGACTTTTTTTTAAGTTTCTCTTTCTTCTAATTCATTGTTTGTATATAGGGAGGCAACTGATTTTTGTGCATTAATTTTGTATCTCACCAATTTAATGTATTTACTTCTTTCTTAATCCAAAGCATTTTTGACATTTTATCTCTTCAATATAGCTCTCTCTAATAAACTGGTTTAGAACAAAACCTTCTTACTTAGCATACCTTCCACTATGGCCTGTTTTTACTGCATTATGATGCGCACTCAAATTTCCTCAATTCACATTCCTCATCTTTTCACACCTGTATTCAAAATTCAGTCTTCCTAGAACAGGGATTGGAAAACATTATCATGAAGGGCCAGACAATAAATATTTTCAGTTTCATGGGAAATATGGTTTCTTTTGCAACTATTAAACTCTGCTGTTGTAGCATGAAAGCAGTCATAGATAATATATATTTTTAAAGATTTATTTATTTATTTATACAAGCACTGGGTATAGTCAGAAGCGCAGGAGGGTGAGAGGATTCACCAGAGACAGAGTGGGGAACAGAAGAGGCAGACCGACAAAATACACTGCTGAGGGGAGCAGCAGGCGCGGCAGGAGAGGTCTGTGCGCCATGTGGGACCCTCACCTGGTGGCCGGGGATCGAACCAGTGCTGCAGAGGCTACAGGCAGCTTCGCAGCCCAGCGCTCAACCTCTGCACCACCAGGGAGGCCCCACAGATAATATATTAACGAATGAACATGGCTATGTTCCAAAAACATTTTCAAAAACAGTCAGCAGACAGGATTTGGCCTGTAGGTCAGTTTGCCAATCCCTGATTTAAAGAAATAGTCCTTTATAAAATTCCAAATGGTGGATATCATTCCTCTACTTTACTTCAAGCATAAACTATATTTATTAATATGTATTTGTAAGTGTCTTATGTATTTTTCATATGGTCAGTCTCCCACTTAGATTAATGTACAGGTCTTTGAGGAAAGCTTTTTTAATTCATCAGACAAAAATCTATCAAAGTCTAGGAGTAACATGGGGTATTAAGGACACAAAGACTAATAAGTCCCAGCTTATACTCACAAAGAACTCAGATTAGTAGGTAGATGGCAGTTCAAATACATAATCATAATATGTGATTTCTGCTATAATAAGGATTTGCTACACTAAGTGCTATGGGAAAACAGAAAGGAATTATTAACTTTGCTTGGAGAATTGAGGAAAGGTACAGAGAGGAGATGAAGTTGAGTTAGGACTGTTGAGAGATGAATAAGTATATTAGATTGAAGGGCACAGAGTACTAAGTTGCTAAGTACCTTTGGAAATGGACAGTGTATTTGGATAATAGTCAGCTGTTCATTATAGTTGGATAGGGGAAGGGTAAGCTACAGAGATGTATGACAGAAACTGCTATGAGACAGAAAAGTAGGTAGGAAATAATTTGTGAAGAGGCTTATTACCATACTAAGAAAATGGCATTACATATTGAGACATGTGGTGTCATCCTAAAATTACATGTTAGACACTCAATATCAAGATCTGATTTACTAATACTTTATATCCATAAAGGGGCTTCAATCTTTTTCAGACTTTTATACCTACTATTGCCAATGTTCATACAGCTTCAAACTTACAAGCCTACTAAATTCTGATTCTGAACTTATGCTGTAGTAAGAAGGGTAGCATTTAGAGACAAAAGATCTAGAACTAAATCTTGCAGTGTGAAATTTTAAATATGCATATTAGTCCCACACTGTTTACATAAAATAGGAATAGAAAGAATACCTCCTTCATAAGATTAATGTAAAAATTGTGTAATTATATGAAGAAGTACTTTACACATGATAAAGAACTGTATAAATGACATTCAGGATTTGTTAAAATTGTAGGATAAGTTGGCAAGACAGAATGAGATCCTTTCATTCTCTCTAAATGCTTTTTGTGATACATCCATACACAGCCTAAAAGAAGATAACTCTATTTCTATTATGTATAAATACAGATTCTGACCTTTTCGAGGATCTGAATTTTGCATGGTACCATCAGCTATACCAAATAGGAAATCGTTCCTCCTTAGCAAGATGAACAGATCTAGAAGTAAAAGGGAAAAATTAGAAATGTGAACTACTCTAGAAAGAAGACACGCAATGAAATTAGATTTTTATCAGAGGAAACAAGTAGTCTGGATACCCAGACAGAAGTTCCCACTGGCAGCAAATGGTTAGGTTTCTAATTTCTAGTATTGTTCCCTCAACTTGGTGGGTTCAGAATACCTATTCTGTTAAAAAGAGAACAGACTCTTACAAGCAGATACAAGGGTCATTAAACTATGCTAGATAAACTAGAGTGCTAATTTACTAATTGAGAAATATAAGAGCCACATGCATCTATGCAATGAAAACTACAAAGCACTGCCAAAATAAAAAAAAAAAAGACATTCTGTGTTCATGAACTGGAAAACTAATATTGTTAACAATATTACCCAAAATGATCTACAGAGTCAATGCAATCACTATCAAAATCCCAATGTCATTTTTTTCACAAAAATATAAAAAGCCATTTCAAAATCTTGGAATTTCAAAAGAGCACAAATAGCTTAAACGATCTCAAAAATAAAGAACAAAGTTGGAAGACTCATACTTCAGAGATCAAAAGCTACTACTACAAAGATACAATAATCCAAGCAGTATTGTACTGACATAAGAGAGGACATATAGATTAATACTGACCAAAAGTAATAAAGGGCCCAGAATTAAATCCTACAATATACCATCAAATAATTTTGACATAGATGCCCAGACCACTCAATGGGAAAAGAATACTCTTCAACAAATTATGTTGGGAAAACTGGATATCCACGTGTAAAAGAATGAAGGTGAACCTTTACCTTACACCATAAACAAAAATTAACTCAAAATGCATCAAAGACCTAAACCTAAGAGTTAAAGTCATAAAACTATGAAGAAAACATGGGGAAAAAGTTCATTACATTAATTTGGCAAGGATTCTTGGATATGCATCTAAAGCACAAGTAGCCAAAGAAGAAACAGATAAACTGGACTTCACTAAAATGAACATTTGTGCATCAAAGGATAAGATTTTGAGAATGAAAAGACAACCTACATAATGGGAGAAAATTTTCTAAATCCTCTATCTGATAAGGGATTAATATTTAGAGTATATAAAGAACTCCTATAGCTAAACAATAACAACAACAAAACCTTAAACAATCCAACTCAGAAATGGGTAAAAGGCTAGAATAGACATCTCTCCATTTATCTGGGCAGATAACCAATAGGTACATGATAAGATACTAAACATCATTAATCATTAGGGAAATGAAAATCAAAATCACAATGAAATACAACTTCACATCTATTAGGATTACTAGCATGAAAAGAAAAAGAAAAATAGTAAGTTGTAGTGAGGATGTGGAGAAATTAAAACCCCTGTGAATTGCTAGTGAGAATTAAAAAATGGTACACATATTATGGAATGGATCAAAAGATTAAATATACAACTACTACACATATAATGATCCAGCAACTCCATTCCTAGATATCTCCCCAAACAATAAAATACAGGGATTGAAACAGATACTTGTACACTGATGTTCATAGCATTACTTACAATAGCCAAAGAACAGAAACAATCCAAGTGTACATCAATAAATAAGTGGATAAACAAAATGTGGTATATACATCCAATGGAATATTATTCAGTTTTTCTATTGCCCACTGAATCATAAGCACTAAGTCTGGTTCTCTAATTAAGAGACTGGCAGGGTGTCCAAATGAAAAAGCTTCAGCTGTGTTATTTTATAGTTGTTTAGAACATCCTAAATTATGGATCTTAATGTGAATATGTTTGTAAACTTTCTCTTTTCCTTTCTTTTATTTGAAGAGTGACAGAGGAAAATGAAAGTGGTTCTTAAAGATACTATGTTTGGATTTGGTTTTAAATTGCCTAAAGCGCAACAAAAAATATAAATTGAAATGCAATAACAGTGACATTTATATTCAGCTCTTTGGAGCAAAATTTCATATTATTTTCCATAATTTCCACTGAGAGATTACTATTGTTCCCACTTTAGTGATGATGAAATTTCAGAAATAATTGAGAAAGTAGGTGGTTGAACTGGGATTTGAAACAATGTAGGTCATGATTTTCACAGTATACTACTTTGTTACTCGCTTGCACAAAATCTATCGATAGCTTTCTAATTGGTCTCTCTTACTTCCATTATATTGTATGTATGGAAACTAGAGTAATACTTCTAAAATAAAAGTTTGATTATTTTGATTATCCACTTACAGTTCTTTAATGGATCATGCTGCCTACAGAATGAAATCCACGAAGGTTCTTGGCATTGCACACACAGCCTTTCAAAATCTAAATCCTTTACTATTCAATCCATGACTTCTCCAGCCTCATATACTGATCTTCTCCTTCCTCTAAGTTATTTGAAATAAACTTCAGTTCTTCAACTCATCTGCAATGAGTTATAGATACATGTCAATTTAACATTCATCCTTCAAAATTTTACTCAGAAATCAATGAATCTCCTCTTTCTCAGCCTTTTTAGTTCATTTACTCATTTCCTACTAAGCTCATATCTGGCTCACACCTACAGTATCTAAATACTGTATTACAATTATTTGTTTACATATCTCACCTCCCTATTTGACAGTAAAGCCCTAAGGGGTATCTTATTCATCTTTACATTCTTAGTTTAATATACTGCCTGGTAGTACAAGACATCAGATACATATTTGTTCAGTTTAATTCAAATACACTCATAAAGTACACAAGTGTTAAAACAGAATTTGAATTTTGCAAAAATATAAATTCTCAAAGGAAAAAAATAAGCCTGAAATCCTTTAGCTGAACTGTGTATAACAATGGCAATTGCCCTGAAGGTCCCTGCTAGCACTCTGTGCCCCAGCTGGGCCTCCAGAAGGTTCATTACTTTCATATTACCACTCTGGCAATTTATTAATGAGCTCAGTGCTAGCAAGACAAATTGAAATGACAGTCCTGGCAACTAACATCTCTTATTTATTACCAGAGCTAGTGTCTCAATAGCAGTGCCATGAATAAGTCTTTTTCAAAGCAAAACAATATTTATAGACTATCTTCTAAGAGACCTGCAAATATTGTGATTGGTACTAAAGGGAATCCAAAAAGTTTAGATCCTCATTAAGATAGGCAAAGACGTGTTCTTGAAAAATAACTCAAACTGAAAACAGATAGTCACTAGACACCCACTAGAAGTAACAGTAGAAGATTCATTATGCAAATCATCATTTATGAGTCAGATGCCTATCTATGGGTTAATTAAAGAGCCACTGGGGGCCTTCTGGCTTCACCCTAATAGAGGTAGGTATTACAACAATATGCGTGAGGAAGAAACCAAAAATCAGTATTAGGTATTCTGGCAGAAGGAATATACAGTTAAAGTCCCCACCCTCCCATAAGTTTGAAGACTTTTGGTACTAAAGCATCCCTGAGATAAGGCCAAATCATAAGCTGCTAACATAACAAAACTTTACAGTGAGACTAGACAAAAATATGTTTGAAACAGAGAAAGAGAAATGGCAAGAAGCCCCATGATTCTGACACCACATACTGTCTTTCACTGATGACTGAGAGTACTTGCAAGTTAACACACATTTTGGCTTCTTAGGGCTGCCATAGTCAATACCACAAACTGAATATGATAAACAAAAGAAATTTCTTCTCTTGCAGTTCTAGAGGCTAGAAGTCAGAAATCAGAGGAAGGGTGGAAGGGCCATGCTCTCTCTGAAGCCTGTCAGGAAGATCCTTCTTCGCCTCTCTGAACTGGTAGTCCCAAGAAACTAATACATGTTTCGGTAATGATGAGAGTGGGGCACTGCTCTAACAAATACTTAAAAATGAGGACATATCTTTAGAATTAAATAACGTGTAGAGGCTTGACAGATAGAAACACTGATTACCTTGAAGAGACAGTTGATAGAAACACAAACATTACAGGTGCTTCTGAGGAGGACTTAAAAGGAAATGATGTTATTGGACACTGGAGAAAAGGTAATTTCTGTTAGAGGACAGAAAACCTGTCTAAATCGTGTTCACTGGTGAACTTGTAAGTGATAAATTTGGGTATTCGGTTGGGATTTCTCAGTAACATGTTGAAATGTGGCCTAGTTTCTCCCTGGTGTTTACAGTAAAATATGAGAAGAAATAAATCAAGGAATGAACTGTTAAGCAAAAGAGGAATCAACCAACACTGGAATAGAAAATTCTCTGCTTATACAGTGTGCTATGAAAATGGGGCAAAGGGTGCGACGGGACAATTGTTTGTCTGTGACTTGTGATACAATCAACCATCTTAGAAGCGAGAAAGAGAGATATGGATGCCCAGGAAAGATCTGTGGAGGACCCTGCTGTCAGAAAGTTTAGACTCCCATTAACTGCATGAGGACAGGCAAGGTTTTTGAGAATTTTATAGCAGTAGAAGTGCTGCCAAGCCTGGACTAAAACGAACAGAGACGGAATAAAATGAAGAATAACACCATGGGCAAAGCCACGGATGCAGAGCCCTAGGTGTAAGGGACCTAGTTCTAGGGCTACAAGAGCATGCAGTCACAGGATATTATTCTCGGGTCTTGAAATCTAATGGAATTTGTCCTGCTGGGTTGAGAATTTGCTTTAGACTAGTGACTCTTTCATTCCGTCCATTTTCTTCTTCTCATAATGGAAATCTTTCTTATACCTATTTTACCATTGAATCTTGGAAGCAGATAACTTGTTTTCTAGGTTTCACAGGTCCACAGATAAAGAGGAATTTGTCCCGGGATGGGCCATACCATAGTTGTATCCACATTTGATTTAGAAGATGAGATTTGAGACTTTTGGAGTTGGTTATATTTAGAAGAGATTCTGGACTTAGAGTAGATGCTAGAGTGGTTTAAGACTTTTGGGGGTGTTCGGATAGGGTAAATGTATTTTACACATGGGAAGAACATGAATTTTGGGGTAGGCCAACAGGGGACTTCTGTGGGTTCAATTACGTTCCCCAAATTGTGTACCCGATACCCATAATGTGATCTTATTTGGAACAGGTTCTTTGTAGATATACTAGAACTATTGAATAAGGTCATGAGCGTGGGCCATAACCAATATGACTAGTGTCCTTATAAGAGGAAAGACCTATGTGAAGACAGACATACACATACAAGAAGAATGCTATGTGATGACAGCAGCAGAGACTTGAGTGATGCAGTTATAAGCAAGGGAACACCAAGGATTGAAGCCACCACCAACCAGAAGCTAGGAAGGGGCAAGGAAGGATTCCACTCAGTGTCTGAGGGAGCATGTTTCAACTGTACCTTGGTTTTGGAGTATTCTATCCTCCAAATAATAAGTTTCTGCTGTTTAGAGTCACCTAATTTGTGATACTTCGTTACCCAGAGCAGTCCTAAGAAACTTAAAAAAAAAAAAAATCCCTTAATATTAACTAATATATATTTAAGACTTACTTTGCACCAGGTACTGTATTAAATGCTTTGTGCTAATGAATGATTTTAACCCCCACCAGAATCTCATGAGAAAAAGAAATAATTTTCCACTATACTGCTCTTAACCACTAAATTTTCTTATATATCATGTGCAGTGTAATAAAGAATTTGTCTGACCTATGTCCTAGGCTCCTGGCATAGAGCTTCCAGACCCTTGGAATTTTCCGAGTGATAGGTTATCTTTGTTATTCATGAGACCCTTGGATCACATGTCAGTTTTGGCTAATGAGGTGACTCAGCATGGGGGGTGGTTGACACAAAGACAACCATGTGATTAGAGGCTATAGGCTTGGGCCAGCTTAATCTTCAGGGCCTACATAATGAAATACCAATCAAAACTCTGGACACTGAAGCTCAGTGGAGCTTTTCTTAATTGGTAGACCATCAGATGATAGAATATGTAAATAGTCTTAATCTCACAACATTAAATCAAAGACATATATCTATTTATGGCTTTAGAAAGCATTATTTGTATCATTCTGATACACCTTTTATTTGGAAATATGAAAGGGGAGAAGGATGATGTTAAGGACGAAGGAAAGGAAGGAGGGAGAGAAGAAGTGAAAGAAAAAAAGTGAAGGGAAGGTGTGAAGAAGATTTAAAAACAAGAGAAAGACATTGTAAATAGTGTAAAGCATAAAACATGCTTTGAGTGACTTAATGATTTTCCTAACAATGGGCAATAAATACAATAAAGTGTGATGTTGATCCAGACAGTCAAGGAAAGATTCTTTTGTAAAATTTAAATAAAAACAAATACTGAATTTCATCAAAATTTTCAAATTTTATAGCCATAGTCAGAGAGTTATATAAATGACCTGATTTAATGTTAAAAAATTCTTAAAACAAGAATTGTTCTGTTAATTCTTTATAACATTAAAATCTTAGGAATGCACCTACCATATTTTAACAAAAAAAGGCTGCATCACAATGTAACACAGTGCCAAGGGGGAAGACAGCATTGTGCCAAGAAACTGTACAGAGGTAATGCTTGGACACTTTGAGGCATTTTCACTTTGAGAATTTTCATATTCTCCACTTCATTTGGCCCTCACAACCTTGTGAGGTAAAAAGGACAAACATTAGTATCTCTGCCTTTCAAATGAAGGAAACAATAACTAGAGAACTAAATGACTTGTAAAGGTTACACAACTAGTAACCTAACTAGATCTAGGATTAGACTATCTAGTCATGTGGCTCCAATGTGTGTCCTTTTCCCATAGGTCAATCTCTAGTCAGTAAGAAATCACCTTAACTACTAACAAAACTGCAAGAACAGACAAAAAATTCAATGAAGATAAAACAAGATACGACGTAAAGAATTAGATTCCAATTTTTAAAATCAAACCAATTTCAAGGTTAATCCAGTTTTAACCTCTTTCTCTGTATATCTAATACATACACAGAGCTTTCATGCAGGTCACTTGTATATTTTCTAAGACACATATTTTAACCCTTATTATATTTGTCATGCTCAACACACAAGGATGGGTCTCTATCAGCTTACCAAAGACCAAATAAAATGTTTCTATGTCTAAAACATGCCTAATACTGCTGATTTCCTCAATTTATGTGCCAGTCCCTGTACTAGGATGCTAGAATGGATAGGACAAGAACCATATTAATTTAGCTGTGGAGTGGATAGAGAAAAGCAAATACATTAACAGAATATAATATTGATATGTGGTTATTACAGGTATGTTAGAAGTACAGGAAAATTTTGTCTAAAGTAATTGAAGGGCCTCCCTGGTGGCTGAGGCGGTTGAGCCCCACACTGTGAAGCTGTCTGCAGCCTCTACAGTACAGGTTCGATCCCGGCTGCTGCCGAGAATCCCACATGGCACAGCAGACCTCTCCTGTCTCACCCACTGCTCCCCTCAGCAATGCATTTCATCAGTCTGCCTGTTCTGTTCCAGCTCTGTCTCCAGTGAATCCTCTCACCCTCCTGAGCATCTGGCCTGTACCCCAGTTCTTGAATAAAAATAAATAAAAATCTTAAAAAAAATATATATATATAGGGCCTCCCCTGGTGGCGCAGCGGTTGAACGCTGGGCTGCAAAGCTGCCCGGCAGCCTCTGCAGCGCCAGTTCAATCCCCGGCCACCAGGCAAGGGTCCCACATGGAGTGACAGACCTCTCCTGCCGCCCGCTGCTCCCCTCAGCAGTGTATTTTGTCAGTCTGCCTGTTCTGTTCCCCACTCTGGCTCTGGTGAATTCTCTCACTCTCCTGCGCTTCTGACTGTACCCAGTGCTTGCATAAATAAATAAATAAATCTTTAAAATAAATAAATACAATAATCGAATAAGAATATGGAAACTGTATCTTAGCCAGAAAGGGCTTGTATCATGTCCTGTGGAAAATGGCAGGTGGTTTAAAGACAGATATATATAGACAGGGAAGTAGTGAATGAATTAGACACTAAGTTAGAATCAGATAAAGACCAGGAATATATTCTACAGACTAGAGATCTTCAAACCTTTGTCAAAAAAAATACCTTCCAACAAATTTTAATGTAAAACACAACAACAATAACTACAGTTATCTGGTAGAAGGAAGCAAGAGTCTATCCATTCTGCCTCGCCTTGACACCTCCTCCATGGTGTACCTGCATAGAACCCTAAAGCAGTACTAGTACCCAAGATGCTGTTACCTGTTTAGAGGTAGGTACAGTAATGGAGAGTAAGCACTTAGAAACTCTGTATTACAATTTAACAATAATTTTATGCCATTAGAGCTAATATATTTTTGAGGTTTACCAGAATTTTAAAATGTCATCTGCCTAATAATTTAATTGTATTGCATTTACAAAATTATTACTCTAAGATGAATGAAAAATACTGTTTCTCCAACACAGCTTTAATTCATAGAAAAAAAGCCACAACAAATACATCAGGGACTGCGGAACCTATCTGATTAATGGAATACTGTGAGGGTCTTTTGGTAGATTAGGGGTGACAGTCATGGGACTTAAACCCTTACCAATCAGAAAACAAAACTATTTCCAACTTATGATCAATGTAAGATACAGTTCCCTCTCAATGTAAACATGCACACAAATGAAAAAAAAAATATGAAAATGGTCCATTAATTAGAAATTGGATTTAACTAACTTGTATTGAGCACTTAATATGCAAACATTCATGTATTAAGTACCTAAATATAGGTTTTCATTAATAACTAATAATCAGACACACCTGCAAATTAGTAAATTGCCTGAATAGATATTTCTCTTTTCAGCCTAATGGTTTATTTAAATGTCATCATTAGGAGATTTAACATATCAAAAGAAAATTGTTAGTGTTGAGAATAAAGTCAACAAAAACATTACTTGACATTTTACCAAATTCAACTAGCAGTTCTTAAGAAGACAATTTTGACACCTAAGTATCAATGGCAGCATTTAAAAAAAAAAATCTATTCATTGTTAAGGAAGTTAATAGAATTCAGCCTAAACAATCAATCCTTATTTATTCATTAAGTAAAGCTTTATTAAGTAATTAAGTTGGAGAGGTAGAAATCTGAGTATTAAGAACTGGGAAGTTCAAAGAGCAGATTCTGCAAGAAAGAAGCAAGGATGTTACCAGTTCTGTTGGTTTTTATTTAGTAATATTTTCTAAGTTTTCTATAGAGAAAGGACATTGAGAGTCATTAAATAATAATTTACAAAACATGTCCTTATAGATTTCTGCGGTTTCTTTTACATGCATGTATAACTGATAGTTATATAGTTAGTAGAACACTAAACTCTGTGATTAAGAGATTTCTCAATAAGTTTTTTCTTAAAACTAACTAGGACTTCTAAATTTATCTCATTAGAGAATCACAGTAATCTTATAAAACATTTGTAGAAAAGATAACTATGCAACTCACAGCCCAATATAGTCGTCATGGGCATTAGTACCTTTTTAGTGTCACACACAAGAGTTCAAATAAAAAAAAAATTACTATGTGAACTGAATAATTTTTGTTAGAAGCCAATGTGGGACTTAGCCACAATCATGCCAAATAAAGGCATTGTGTTTTCAATTAACCAACTATACAGTGTGGTAAGCATTTTTTACAATTGTCTGAAACCTCTTTGTTGACTAACACTCGGCATATTTTTATCATCTCTATGTATAACAGACCAAGGTGGAACATCCACCTAACATACACTTCAGCACATGAACCTGTCAACAGACTGCAGTTTGTCATTCCCATTAAATGAGTCAAGCAAATTGAGACAATTCTATGAAGAAATGTGTTTTAATTAATTCCCAAATAGCATTTAAAATTGTTTTAATTTTATTAAAATTTTTAAAACTAAGCTTTCATTTTAGAACTGTTTTAGATTTACAGAAAATCTGCAGAGATAGTTCAGAGTTTCTACACACTGTGTAGTTTCCCTTATTAAAATATCTCCCATTTCTCTATTTGTTACAGTTAATAAACCAATATTGGCATAATATTAACTAAAGTCCACATTTTATTGAGACTTCCTTAGTTTTCACCCAATACCCTTTTCCTGCTCTAGGATAACACATTGTAATGAGTTATCATGTGTCCTTAGGCTCTTTTCAGCTGATAGATTCTTCTGCTTTCCTTGTTTGTTGACTTTGATGGCTACAAAAGTCAATGGTCAGGTATTTTGTACACTGTCTCTCAGGTGGGACTTGTCTGATGTTTTTATCATTTATTAGACTAGAGTTACAGGTTTGGGGGAGGAAGATCACTGAGGTGAAGTTATAAATTTTTATCCAAACTCTCAGCAAGTTTTCTTATTCTTACCTATGCATCCTTTGTAGGAAGTTTGTAATATTTATTGGTGAAGAAGGGAGAAGTAGATGTACATCAAAGGTGGAAAGGATACAGAAACGTCACAATTTATTAAAGTATGAGCACAAGGAAACTGTTCTTATGTTTGCTCTAAAGAAAAAAATGACTGACTCACTGAAGCATTTCATTGTTCTATTCAGGCATCCTTCTAGTTTGCCCAATTGTTTAATAAGGTAGGATATAAATAAACAAACAAATAACACCTGGCTAGCATGAAGCCAAGGTAAAATGAATGAACTGGGCCTTGGTTAGAAAACCTAGCCGTCCATAGATTTCCCCTTGGTGAATTGTGGTGTTCACACAAAGGCAGCAAGTTTTATGGGATTTACCAGGTGAAATGGTATTTTCATACTTTGTACTAATTGGGAGATAACAGTAATTTCAGTCCTAGGTGACTTAGGGATTTAAAAATGTATTAGACAAAAAGCATCGTAAGGGGAATTTTTGCGACTAAGAGGGAAAGGTCACAAACTGACTAATGAAATTTTTTAAAATAGTCAATTCTTACACTGAGACAACAGAAGTGATGAACCTGTCCCACCTGGGAGCAGAGGAGGGAGGAGGCCTAGTGGAACATGATAGATGACTACTGTGACACAGGTAGTAGCATGGTGTGAAAAGATGTATTTGTAGAGGTTTTAACCTGTAACCCCCAAAGCAGATATAACAACTTAAACCAACTTTGCCTCAATAAACACACATTGGGGGAAAAGAGTCATTTCTTACAAACAAACCTTGCCTTCTATATGGACAAAGTCACAGAGTTAGGTAACACTGCTGTGGGGAGAGTACATGGTGAAATGGAAAGGGCATTAGGGTTCAAGGTGAAGATGTGGGTTTGCAACTGAATCTTATCACTTATAAATGGCATGATTTTGGCCAGATAGCTTTGAGTCTCCTTTTCCTTATGTATATAAGGGAGCTAATAATACCTATATGCTAGTGAATAACAAAATCTATTCGTATGATGCTATGTGACTGACATATACTCAAAAAAATCTATTAGAATAGGTATGCTTTAAATACACTCTGGAATAAGGCAGGATATGTACAAACAAAGGAGATGCTGGCTGTTATTTTCATTGTATAAATAAATTCTGAAACAATTTTGTATGCCTTTATGTTTTTTTCAGGCACTTAATATATGCCTGATATATAGCAGCCACTCAATGTTTGATGATTCTTCCTTCAAATTTCTTGAACCAAAGGTCAAGAGAATAAAATTCCTGTTTTATGATTCTGGACAAAACATGTCCCTTCTTTAGGCCTTAGTTTCTTCACTGAATAATTTACCTAATAGTTACAGAATTTGAGAATCAGAAGAAATCTTAGGGCCTTCCTGGTGGCGCAAGGGGTTAAGCATCACACTATGAAGCAAACCACAGACTCTGCAGCATGAGTTCGATCCCCGGCCAGCCAGGGAGCAACCCACATGGTGCAGCAGACCTCTCTTGACTTGCCCGCTGCTCCCCTCAGCAGTGTACTTTGGTCAATCTGCCTGTTCTGTTCCCCACTCTGTCGCTGGTGAATCCTCTCACCCCCAGCATCTCTGGCCTGTATTCCACCTCTTGTATGCATAAATAAATAAATCTTTTTTTAAAAAAGAAGAAGAAATCTTAGAGATCACCTAATGCAAGCATCTCCCCTAAATCTTGGAGTCAGTGAGTGGCAGACTTGAACTGGAACTCCTAACCACCAAGCCATAAATCTTTCCACATTAGTGTTGTTTAAAAGGTGTATTTCATTTTTTCTATGAAATATTGGAGACTGAACTACTGATCTTTAGAATACAGAAAAGCCACCAAATCAATAGCACCTACAGTCTATCTTTATTAAAAACAAGATACAGAACAAAATTGTCAATATTAACCTTAGCCAGCATTTTAGAGAACCTATAATACAATAGATTAAAATTCCTTTCAATAGTGTTCATATTTCTAATATTTAAATATAAAAAGGACCTATTTGGAGTAATCTCCTTGACTCCATCTTTCTCATAAGTAAACGGAAGATAATCACTTGCCCAGTTTAAATCACCACTATTCTGATATCCACCTGTCTATTATCTTGGAATCCCTTACTGTACCTCAGAGCACAGTGATTTTTTTTTTGTAAATATCCAATGATTTCTTTATAATATTTCTATTTTATCTCCCTAATGCCTTTCATACCAGCTTTGGGATTTTGCCCAAAAAGTACATAAGGACAATGAAACAAGGGAACAGAGGATAATGGCAGCAGAGTGAATGAAATGAAACTAAGAAAATTAAACTGGATAGGAAAGGAAGTGAAGATAAGCGAAGATGAGGTCAAAGAACAAATCTAGTGGGGATAGTCAAAGGTGAGATAGAGGAAGAAATTTTGAACAGAACTGCATATTGTTATTTATAATTTCAGAGGCAGGCCATTTCCAGGTGATAACAAGTCCCACGTCACAGACTTGGTCCCACGACAATGGACAAGTTCCGTAGTTATGGAAGCTGATTAGTTAAAAAGATGACCACTTGAGTTGAAGAGGCCAATATGTGTTGGAAAAATAATTATCCATATGAATAATGAAGTCACTAAGGGTAAGAACAGAAATTGAGATGGAAAGGAAGACTATGTGCTGACTCCTAAGTGACTAAATGACTAAATGACTTTATGTAAGAAAAGAGTAGTATATTCCTTGTGCCAGAGAGCAAAGGAATTTTAAGAGGATGGAGAGGAAATGGTTTGGAAATAGTGATGTTCAGTCATCCTTACTTCTCCCCTTTGGTATAGGTGTGATATGGGACCCAAGTGATACTGTTCTTTATGACTAAGGAGAGATTCTAGCTTTCATTTAAGACCAGAACAGAGACAGACAGGGATGCGTGCACGCGCGCGCGCGCGCGCACACACACACACACTCTCTCTCTCTCTCCCCATTAAAATTATAACAGTAGGAAATAGGTGTTTCAGAGAACAAATAGAAAAGCTTAAGTTTTAAAACAAGCAGAGTTGAGAGGAAGATGAGTCAGCACAGGAATAATGTAGTAGAAGAAGAAAAATGATTAGAAGGGTTGGGACAAAGTAACAGATAATAAAGCCATTAGGTTATCAAAATAATTAGTTCTGGCACTTCTCTGGTGGCTAGAGAGTTAGCACCAAGGCTTGGCAATGGTTTGGTTAAATTCCCTGATTTATAGATCGGAGGTGGGGGAGTAGAGGATGGACATTCTAGTACGTGGTTTACATGTATTCCTTACCTAAATCTTACACTTACTTTTTCTCTCATTTCATAAATGAGGGAACTGAGGATCAGAGAATCAAAGTGACCAAACAAGAATTTAAAGTCACAACATCTTTAGGCATGCTCTACCAGTGAGATATTGAATGTTTCTTAACTTCATTAAGTCTATCTACCAAACAAGGTTATTGTAAAGATTAAACTATAATTATAAAACAAATCTTAGTGCCATTTTAAAATCCAAATTCCTACATAGGAATTTATTTTGAAAAATGGGATTTCTTACTTGGCTTACTTAAAAATCCTAAAGTGTCTGAATTAATGCCTATCAATTTTACAGATAGAAAACTAAAGCAGATAAAGAGAAGAGATAATTATAGTTCTGGAGTATATAAAGAATCAAGTCCTAACTGCATAGTTTCAACTCTTTAATACTAGGGTACTAGCCCATCTCTTTAAGTCATATCTCTCACTATGGACCTATACAAATACAATACTCAAACCTGTGGCAACTATTAATCTTTAATGAAAACATCCTATACTTTCCCCACTTTGTATTTCCACCTAAATTTAATCTACTGAAATTTATTTAATAGATTTCCACAATTTAACCTACTAAAATTTGTTTCCCAAGGTTCAAAATGAAAAACATCTTGAGTGTGAAGCCTAACTTTGTTTCCAAGTGTTGAGAAATGATGGCTCCCTCCTCTGAACTCCTGTATCACTTTGCTTTTATCTCCCTTAAAGTACTTACTGCCTTATAACTTAGGTACTCATGAGAAAATTTTGTTTCTGCCTGTAGAACTTAAGTCCCTTGAAGGTAGTTGGAAGTAACATTTTGTATCTTGAAACACCAGTTCCCTTTCAAGTGAAAACACACACACACACAATTTCATGTACTCTCTGTGACACTATATGAGGTAGGAATTTATTTTTTTATTGGTAAGGCCCTGAAAGTCACAGAGGTTAAACAATTTGTTTACAGTCCTATGGTTAGCAAGTGTCAAGGACCCAGACTTGAATCTTGGTCTTTCTGACTCTAAAGCTGAGGCTGTTTCCATTATATCTTTCCAGAAAGGAGGTACATCCTCATGGCTTTATCTGTTTCCTATTCCCTCATTAATCATCCAGGAAAGAACCTCCATTGCCTTTTGTCATTAAGTATTAGCAGAAAGGATTTCATACAGGGTATTCTCACTTTTACTTTCCAAGACTAAGAACAGACTCTCCAAAGCAAAAGAATGATTAACATGAATCTTAAAAATAAAGATTGAAAAGATCAGCACTTCCTTCCAGGAAGGAAAAGTAAAACAAAACAAAAAAAAACATTACTTTTCTACCCCTGTGTTTAAAAACTCCTTCTCTCCTCCGAGGTTTACACCAGCTGGCTATATCACTCTCTACCCCTCCTCCTCATCTGTCATCTACCACCCTCGCCATTAATTCCCTATATTCACTGCACCTGGGTCACAATCTTCCTCTATTCCTTACATCTTAACATTCTAAATCAATTCACTATCCATACAGATGACTCACTCAATACAACAGCCTCACAGCTCCTTGTCATAATCAGCTCACTGGCCTTCACCTATGCTCTTCAGCTACCCATACACAGAAACCTAGCTCTCACCTAGACCACCTCCCATCAAATAACTTAACTCCAATATTGTACTTTCTCACCACAACCTGCACAACCTTCTAGCTTACTTCACCACATTTGCTCACTGATCTAACTCAAGAAATCACAAAATCTTCAAGTCCCAAACTGAATGCATCATTCAGTATTCCCAGTTTATGTCAGTACCATCCCAAGTCACCCAAGCAAAAACTCTGCCCATCATGCTGAACTCCTCAACCTCTCATCTGCATATCTAATCAATGATTCAGCTTCATCCCATTCTCCTTATTCCTATTACCACATTTTAAAAATGTTACTCAACCATGTCTGATAAAAATCAGTGATACCAAGTTCACCATGACATGGCTGCTGCCTGCATTTCTACTCTTACAACTTTGCACTTACATCTTCATTGTTATAGCCTTAACAATCCCAAATTATGGTTCTCTATGCAAGCCATTCCTTTTCTCACACTGATACCTTTCCTTAAGCTGTTGTTTTTTGTTTGTTTGTTTGAATCACACTTTTTACTCATCTTTGACCGGCTTATTTCTACTTACCATTTCAGATTTGGGACAGGTGTCCTTCCTAAATCCTTTAATTAATCCTAAGCTAGCCTAAGCACCCTCACTTTGGGGCAATCACAGCATCATATGCGAAGTTGTCTTTTATTCTGAGATGACCTATTTTAATCCAACTCCACAAGGAATGGAAATATATTGTATTTTATTTTGTATACCCAGCTAAACACAGTACACAGTGCCTGACAGTAAGTAGAGTGAAGATTAGTATATGCCGAGTTTAAATTTTCAATAGGATATTCACCAACAGTTCTTTCTCAGAGTTTTTAGTATTTTTTACCAGGAACTTTAAGTGCGTTGAAGGGAAGAACTAGAGCCTTCCCTAGGTGGTCTGTAGAGTTCTACAAAGAATGGAGCCATGCAAATGTTTACCCAACTTACATAAAAAGGTAACAACATTTGCACAAACATATCAGAAAACAAAATTTGATGTGTAAAATGAAGACATGAAGAATGAAAATAATCAATTCTGACTGCTGCTATGTGTTTGTCTGTTATAAAAATGGTGAAATTTTGCTTAGAATTTGAACAGGGTCCCAGATAGAAAGGCTTAGCGTTTTCTCTTCAAGGCCACTGTGTCTCTGCTAGGCTTAAAAAATTACTAACTTGCAAGGACTGCTTATGCAGGAATTTAGACATTAGCAAAAGACCCTTTTTAAAAATGAAAAATGTAAACTGAGGCTAAGTGATGAAAGATTAAGTAAAAAATTAGGCGAACAACAAAAACATTCTTTTTCATAGTAATTTTGGGCCTTCTATTGGCAGTTAGAAATGAACAAAGTTTAATTTAATAAAGCATTTTCCTCACCAACTAAATATTAAATTGCAGTTGGCACCACATTAGGTCTCCTTCCTTTCTCAGAGTCAAAATAATATTATACTCCTATTTACAAAAGGCACTACGATACTTTGATATTCTTTAGCTCATTTAATAGTGTTTACAAACACTTTTAAAGTGAGGGAAAACGCAGACATTTCCACAAAATACGATCTCTTTGTCTGAACAAACAGTACTAGACCCTTTTTTTTTTTTTTTTTTTAAGTTCAAAACACAGCACAGAAATGAGGAAGGGAATAGAGTACTTTTATTTAAGCAGGTCAATCCTTGGGGCCAAGGAGCATCTTGGAGAAACTTGCTCACTCGTTAAGAGACTCTCCTTTAAAGGGAATATGAGCGGACTACAGCCCATTCAGAGAAGGGGCGAGAGAACCACAGCATCCGAGAAACAACAGAAGAAAGTGATATGAGAGGAGCGAAGACAGGACTCGAGGGACGTGACTACTACCTTCACATATCTTCACGGCTGTCCGTGAGGGGAAAGAACTAGGAAAAATGGGAGGCAGCTGTTTACTTCAACCAACAAAATCTCTCTAAAACCCAAAGTTGTCCTGGAACAGAATGGGTTTCTCTGGAAAGAGATCAGTTTCCCAGTCAAATTAATGTGGGATCTTTCAAAGTACTCCGGTCCAGGAATGGAGAAAGGGAACCTGGGTGACTTTTAAATTCCCTTCCAGACCGGAGACGACGTGGGGTTCACCCATCTCCTGGGAACCCCGCTCCCTCTCTCCCGGGGCTGCGGCGCCCAAGCACCCCGCCCTCCCTGCGGCTCCCGCGGGTGTGAGCCTCGAAATCGACTCTCCCCGCGCGCACGCGAGCGGTGCCGGCGCCCCGGCCGCGGGGCCAGCCCTGAGGACCGCGGCTGACCCTCGGCGGGGCCCCGACGCCCGCCGACCCCGGCCGCGTCCGCCCCGGCCCGGGACCGGCCGGCGAGGTCCCTCAGGCGCCCCGGCTCCCGCGCCCCCCGCGCGGCGCGCAGCCTGACAGCGGCCCCTCGGCGTCCGCGTCCTCGGCCCAGCGCCAGCCTCCCCGCCGACCGGGTCGGAGCGGCGCGCGCGCCGGCCCCGCGGGGGCCCCTGCCCTGGGGGTCTCGGCCCGGGCCCCCCGGGGCGCCCCTCCCGCGTCAGGGCCGCCGACAGGTCTCCGGGCCCGGCGCGGACGCAGCGCGGCCGCCGCGGCGACGGGCGGGCTGACAGGGCGGCCGCGGGCCGCGGCGGCGCTCGGACCGCGGACAGGCCGGCCGGCCGCGACAGCCGGCCAGACAGCCGGACGGGCGGGCCCGCGGGGCGGGGGCAGCGGCCCGCAGGTCCCGCCGCCGGGGGCGGCCCGGGGGCGGCCCAGGCCCCGCAGGGCGCGGGCTTCCCCGGCTAGCGGAGGCGGCCCCCGAGGCGCTTACCTGCGGCGCAGCGGCGGCGCGCGGCGGCTCACTCCCTCGCCGCCGCCATGTTTCCGCTGCGCAGGAGCGAGAGGACGCGCGAAGGGGGCGGGCGGGGGCGGCTCCGGGGAGCAGCGGACGGGCGGGCGGGCGGGCTGCGGGGGGCTCGACCGGCGGCCGCGGCGGCGGCGGCTGCAGGAGCGGGGGGCGGGGCGGGAGCGCCCCGGCTCCGCCTCCCGCCGCGAGGTGGCGCGCGCCTCGGCCTGTGGGCTCGCGCGCTGGGGGGTGAGGCGGGCGGGCGGGCGCGAGGGCGGGCGCCGCCCAGCGGCCGGGGCCTGCCAGCCGCGGGCACCTCCTGCCGGCCGCGCGGGGGCCCCCGCCCCGCCCCCGCCCCCAAGCCCGCGTTGCCCAGGGGGGTAAAAGCCCAGCGTGAGATGAGGGACTTGGGTTCGAGTTCCGCCGCCGCGGGTCAGCCGGTCCGAGGCCGCGCCTGCGCCTGTGGGCACGTGGAGAAGCCCAGGGCAGTCGGGGCTCACGCTCCCAGGCCCGCTGACTCGGGGAGGAGGCGGGTGGGGAATGCAGGGGGGCCCGGGGTGCCGATCTCCGACCTGCGAAAGGCCCAATATGCCAAGGATGACCTTGAGCGAGTTACCTTGCATTTCTCTCCCAGCGCTCCCGCCTCTAACAGTTAGCCTGGAGAAGCCCGAGGAACTGTGCGGGACTTAGTAAACAAATGCTCAGTCAGCATAAGCTCCCACAGGGGCTCATTCATTCTTTCAGTACGCATTCAGCTCTTGTGGGTGCCAGGCACTTAGGGTGGCGGGTCATGCTCTCTGTGCCATTGGCACTCTTTGCTGTGTTCCTTTGGTTAACCACCACATCCACCCTGGATTAACCCTATTTTAGCAAAGAGTAAACAGACGCTCGGGAAGGTGAAGTTAACCTGTCCGAGGTGAAGCTCACTTCCAAGGTCAGCCAGCCAGTAAATGAATGAGTAGAGATTCATCTCCAGCCTGACTTCAGAGCCTGCACTCTGCCTGCAGAGTGGTCAGGTCAGCTCTGTTCGGGTGGGTCGCGGGCATCCCAGAATTATAGACATTCAAGTGGTTTTAGTAAGACTCGGCAAGGGGGAAGCTAATTCCAGGCGAGGGAAGGATGTGTCTTAGGTATAAAGATATGAAACTGTGTGGCTGGTGGTTGTAACCAGTGTGGGAGGAACATGGGAGATATGGATATGGCCGGCTGCTGCAGTTAGGGACCGGGACCTAGAACGAGGAGGTTCTTGTTTGTCTACAACGAAATCGAATGATCTTATATGTCTGCTTTATAATTTATTTTGTAAGTCAGTGGCTTTCATAGTATGACATTGGGACCCCTGGGTGTCCCTGAGAGCCTTTCAGGGGTCAGTAAGCTCAAAATTATTTTCATAACAATGCTAAACATTATTTACTTTTTTTACTCTCATTCGCTCACAAGTGTAGAGCAAAGTTTTCTGCAGACTCTAAGACATTTAATATTGCAACAGATTCAATGCAGAAACAGATTTTTGGAATCCAGCTGTCTTCTTTTAAGCCAGTCATTGGAGATTTGCACAAATGTGAAACATCTCTTTTCATTAATTTGTTTTTGTTTTAGAAATCATTTTTCATTAAAATGTGTTTATGTTAATATGTAATGGGTTTATTATTGTAACTTTTAAATGAGTTAATAAAATTTTACAAATGCCTCACTTTTAATTGCTTAATATTGACAGAAGTGCACATAAACAAACTTCACGGTCCTCAATAATTTTTAGGGATGGAAAGGGGTCTTGTTGTAAGCAATACAAAGCTATTGAAGTTTTAAGCAGCAAAATGACTTAATCAGACTTGCATTTCAGAAAGAGCTTTTAAGACTCAAGCTGAGCCTTGAGGGCTGAGTCCACACACAACGTGCGCAGGCATTCCACGCAGAGAGAGAGAAGCAGGAGAGTGGAGACCCTTCCTGGCAACAGAGCTAGAATAGGAGCCCATGCTTCTGGTGTTTTCCAGTTTGGTATCATCTCACCACCTGACAGGTGAGCACAAAGGCGAGTCCTGTGTACCATTATTTCCACCTGGCCCTGTGTTGTGAGGATTTTGCTTGTGTTTGCTGTGGATGCTGCCCTTCTTCTTGACTCTAGCACACTGTTCCCTCTCCTCAGTGCCCATTTTCTAAGAAGCAGTCAAGTGAGGGAGGCAGAAGAAAGGAAAGGAATACCTTTTAATTTGCTAAAGCTGAAAGGTAAGTAAACCAAGCTATCTAGAATCAGCCGAGGAGTCAGTCTTTGAGCGAGGGTCTGAGGAACAGTGCTGGCATGAAACACTGAGATGGTCAAATAGGGCAGGAGAGTAGGTGACTGATGATAAGCCATGCAGTTAGCCTTGACTTATATAAAACGGGATGATTATATATATCCATGGCATGGAGATGTCAAAAGGATTAACACAAAACATTGAGTCTACATCATCAGCCCTCTCCCCACACCTGTTTGTTCTACTAGACAATTACATAAGGAGTCCCATGGGTTAAAAACCAAAATCTTGACTCTTCATCCTAAACCTTCTCTTTCTGTGTTCTCCATTTCAGGCAATGGCACAACTATACTTCCAAATCACCCGTCTTAATAAGCATGGTAGCATTTCTTTAAATGCCTTACTCCACATCCTGTCAATTTCCACTGCCTTCCCTGGACTACTAGAGTCTTGTAGGTAGGTGCCTCACCTATACTACCTTATTTAATCCTTGTGACCATTTCCACAAAAGACATACACAGTATTATGATCTGAAAAATGCAGATCATAAACTAAGCCTCAATGGGTGGTGGGTAAAGACACCTGTCCAAAGTCACAGAGCTAGTAAGTGGTGGAGCCAGAACAAGATCCCAGGCAACCGAGCCCTAGAGCTTACTTTCTCCAGCTCATGGTTTCTCACCCCATGGAAAGTGAAATGAGTTCTCCTGCTGCCCTTCCTGCTACCTCTAAAAAAATGCAGGCCGCATAAACGTCTTGGGGACTTTTATCATTTTCTACCTCACTATGGTTAATATGTCTTAACTTTCCCACCTACACAGTAAATTTGTAATGTCAGGACAGTGTCTAATCGACAACAGTACCTACTGACTTTCTTGAAGCTGGCATAGAATATTTTTTTATGAATAAATATTTTTATGAATAAATATGTAGTAAACTATTCTATAGCAATAAAAATGAATGATATAGAGCAGGACTGTAGGGGCAGGACTGGGCCACTGAGCAGATTTTCTGATCCAGCAGACCGGGTAAAGAGGAGTCCTGTAGCCCTCAGTGGCTTTGCAGGCTTTTATTGGGATTACCAGGCACATGGCAGGCAGGGACGCTGGGGGGCCGGGAGGCTGGCAGGCCTCCCAGCCCCCAGCAAGTCTTCCCTCTTTCTGGGCTCTCCGGCGTGCTCTCTCTCTCTCTCTCTCTCTCTCTCTCTCTCTCTCTCTCTCTCTCTCTCTCTCTTCCTCAGCTTCTGTTCTGCTTCTCTGCTTCTTGCTCGGCTTTTTTGCTCCTCTTCTCTCAGCTTCTGCTGGCGTCCCCGTGACGCCGCCCTTAAAAGCCCAGTCTCAGCCCAGGTGAATCCCATCTACCTATGCCCACACCCTACTCCAGGTGTCCACCATCTGGCATGCATTCTGGACCACAAGGATCCATCATCTATCCTGATGGCGGGAGGGCAGAAAAGCCTGACATTTTTTTCTTACCCTACAAGGACTGAGGCAAATAATGGTTCTCAGGTCAAATCTGGGCAAACTCATGTTGGTGGATGGCTGAGGAGCAGAGAACAGTTTTTATGTTTTTAAATGGTTGAACAAAATCAAAAGAAGAATAGTTTGTGACACATGAAACTTACATGAAAATAAAGGTTTACTGAAGCCCAGTCAGGTTGTCTATGGCGGCTTTTGTGATACAATGGATCTTATGACCTGCAAAGCCTAAACTATTTCCTACCTAGCTATTTACAGAAAAATTTGCCAACCCTGATCTCAAGTTCTATGTGATAACATGAAAATACCTTGGAAGCAGCATTGAACAAAAAAAGGATAAGATGTATGATGCTACTTATATAAAGTTTAAAATAAGTAAAATAATACCAATTTTGTTTAGGAACATATATAGACTTGTAAAATTATAAAGACTTGTGTGGAAACAGTAAACCTCAAATTTCAGGGGAGTGGTTACCTCTAGGGTGCTGAGGGTGGGAATGCCATCAGGGAAGCACACAGGGAATTTTTATTATTTGTAAGTCAGGAGCAGGCACTGCACAGTGTTCATTGTGT
The DNA here is from genome assembly GCF_964194135.1 of Talpa europaea. NCBI lineage: Eukaryota > Metazoa > Chordata > Mammalia > Eulipotyphla > Talpidae > Talpa > Talpa europaea. Next base: position 25,083,270 of record NC_140076.1, read on the forward strand.
TATTCCTTTTGGTTTCCTGTTGACATAAATGAATAAATGAGGGTGAGCAGAGGAGGGGTGTTAGCAGAAGCATAGTTTGGGGTTGACTCGGTCAGGTCTTGTTGTTTCCTAAGCCTGGGTGGAGTGTCTCTACTCAGCTTCGTCAGCTTCATTCTGTCAATTGCCAACGTATGCAATTGCCATCACCTCCAAGAAGTTTTGTTTCAAGACTCCAAGCCAGCTATGATCTCTCCCAACTGGAGCTGCCCACCAGCTGAGTCTTTCCAACAGAATTTATCACAGCCCACCCTGCCAGATAGCTGTTTTAACCTGTATCTTTCTTGAATCCTGCACAGGTTACATGCTTGGTGAATGTTCTTAAGTCTATAATAATTTGCTTCCTCTTGAATACCTTTGCCTGTAACTTGGGGAAGTAGGGCCAGGACACTTAATCAACCTGACTAGTATTTCTGAAAGCATGGTAGACACACAGATTCTAGTGCTTTTCCACTCAGCTATGGCAGAGGTTGAGAGTAGGCAGGACCTTGAAATCCATCTAGTCCTCATTTTATTTGTGATGTCCAGAGAGGTGCAGTAACTTGCTCATGGTCACACAGTGAGTTAATGATCTGAAATACAACCCCCATCCTTGAGACTCTTAGGCTACAAAGAACCATGGTGAAGCAAAGGAGGCTGATATGAAGTCGTAATGACATAATGGAAGGAAACAGAATTCAGGTTGCTGAGAGGCCAGGAAGACTTCGTACGGAAGTGACATTTGAATGGAGCTTATGGGAAAACCAGGATTTCTTTAGGCAGAGGGAGGAGGGGAGAGCACGCAGGCAGCAAGTACGACATATGAAGACAGAAGGGAATCCTCATGGAAAATCTAGGATCTCTGGAGAAGTAGACGGAAGTGAGCCTGTGAAGTCTGGTGGGAGCCAGATTGTCAAGAGCTTGGATATTAAGCTAAAGAATTTGGACTCTTTACCTCAAGTAGGTATTGAAGAGCCATCAAAGGCATTTAAGCAGGGGATTTTTATTTTAAAAGGAATGCTCTGGTATAGTGTGCTGCGAGAGCTTTACCGTAAAGAGACAGAAGGCAGGGAAGACAAGGCATCTCGGAGAGTTACGGCTGGGCTCAAATCTGCCACTTACGGTGGATGAACTTGGGTACATTATTTAAACTCTCCAAACTTTTATTCAATCTTATATTGGGACGATCACATTTCTTTATAGGGATGCTTTAAGACTCAGGTTAGATAATATTTCCAATTCTCTCCCATGTGTTTGATGCCCGGTTGGCGCTCCATAAGTGGGCTCAGTAAGAGAGTCCCTTTTTTTTCCTCCCCTCTCTCTTGATGATCAGAGTAGACAGAGTTCTACCCAATGAAATGTGGACCCATGGCCAACTGGTGAGGTAACTCTCCTTGGGAGACATGAGTACATTACTGGGTATGTTCAAGATGGCTATTTCTTCGGTGGAAGAGGAGTTTAACCAAACGAACCTCTAAAAATCTTTCTGTCCTAATAGTCCATGATTCTGTCATCTTCAGGGCCTAAGTACTAAGGAAATAGTCAAGAACCTGAGGTTTGATATAACCTTTACTATTGATCTTATTAACAACAGTCCACTGGATCGCAAGGAAATGATTTTTTTTTTTCAGAATGAACATCTGTTATTTAAGTGTACAATTTGGAAAGAGCCACCCTAAACTTACAACAGTCCCTTAGGAATAGGCAACCATGGCGCAGGAGAAAGAGCCCTGGATTTGCAGCTCAGAGGCCCACATTCCAGGTCAGAAATAAAGAATTTGCTGTATATTCTTGGATAGCTCCATCCCCATGTCTTGGCCTCAGTTTTTCTATCAGGAACATGTGGAAGTTGAATTTCTGAATGGCCCTTTAAAACTAGCACTCTAGGATTCTAGAAGCCTGAGTTACTAAGATCCTGAAATTATGGATGCAAAATTGTTAGGAGATTCCAAGGGTTCCTGCAACACCTATGTCACTCAGAGGATATATATACGCATGTCTCAATTTAATAGCATCAAACTCCATAAAATAGATTCAGAAAGATGTCACATGCTTGGGAAGTGAGGCTCATTTCACATTCTTCTTAGAATCAGGACTTTGGAATTCATGCATTTCAATTCTCAGCATTACCTTTTGCTGAAATTGGATTATTTCATATTTCTGGTTGAGAGGCAAGGCACTTTCTCCAGTATAGCAAAGAAATAGAAATGTCAGTCATCTGTCGTGGAAGGAAGAGATTGTTTTATCTCTACATTAACTCCAGGACCTAGATGCCACTTCATCTGGGAGCAGACAAATATGAAAACTAAGTGCTAGGACAATCTTGCTTTTCTGCCTGCTAGAATGTCCTCCTGGTCAACTCCTGCTCATTCTGTTTGAAGCCTCTTCTCTCCCCCTTTTCGTTCCATAGAAGGAGTCCCTCCATTTACTCTGCTCCTCCAGTACCTCGCATCTGTTTCAGTGTTCAGTATACTGCATAGTAAGCATTGCCAGCATGACTAGTGGTTCTCTGTGGGTAGGTAAGTGGCACAGCACTAACATTTGTCTACCAGTGTGCCAGGCATATATATATATATATATGTGTGTGTGTATATATATATGTGTGTGTGTATATATATATATACACATATATATATGTGTATATACACATATATACACATGGCCTCTCCTGTAACCTTACAGAGACGCTTATCCTGTGTTTAACAGAGGTCAGGGAAGTTAAATAATCTACTCAAGATCACACAGCTTGTAAGAACTGAGTCTGGCTCAGATGAATCAGGCTCATTTGACTCCAAAGTTCATGTGCACATGCCCTTTTCTGGTCTTACTCATCTCTGTAACCTAAACTCTTAATAGAAGCCCAGTGTTTGGTATACACCAATAATGACTATTGAATGGCAATCCAATTATGATCCATCAATCAGGAGAGTCTTCCTCAATGAAGCAAGGTGTTTGGGCAGCTACAGTGGAGAATGTAATTGGGTGGGGATTGAACTAGCCTTTCCTTGACTTGCAGTGACTTCTGGAGACTTCTACTTTGAAGTCTATATTCTCATCAGACTTGGTGATATCTTAACTTGGCAGGAGAGGCCATGCCAATCTCTTGACAAGGCCAGCACATTAGGATAGAGTTGTTTAAACCAAACTATTATCATATCTTTCTGACAAGCGTGCTTTAAGATCCTGGGGTCATAGGAGGAATAAGAACATCAAAAACAGCTCTCAAGCTTATGAAAAGTATAGACTGTACAAGGTGCTGGGAGCAGGATGGAGAGAGGGAGTGATAAATTCTGCCTACAAGGATAAAGGAGAATTTCAAAGAGAAGGTGACATTTGGGCTGGAGTCCAAAGAAAAAGTAGCTGTATTTATTTGTGGATTTGTTCTGTTTATTTGTTTTCTAGGCACAGAAAAAGTTATTTTGGTGGAGAATAGACAAAGGGAGGCAGGTACCACCAGGAAGCTGAAAATAATTTTCTGTGATGGAACATTAGATACCACAGGGAGATGACATGAGGTGAGAGAAAAAGCCTGGTTGGACCAGGGGGTCAGAGGGTCTTGAAGACCATGCTAAGACATGTATCCTTTTGATGTTTTGTTCCTCCAAGACTTGGCAAAGTTCTGGCATTGTGTAGGGGGGGGGGCAGTGCGGTGTGGTGGAAATGGAGTCAGATGACCTGGATTCTCATCTGATTCTGTTACATTCTTACTGTGCCTCAGTCTCTTTGGGTTTCTTTTTCTCACATATAAAGTGAAGTGTTTAGATGATTTCTCAGAGCTCTACCATCTCCGTGGCTGTCTACCAGCTTCACAAGGAAAATTCTTTACGAGGTTCACTCAGTTGCCGTGGTGGACAGCTTCCTGAGGAGGTTGCAAATTGTCTCACCTGCTGGTATTCATGGCTTTGTGTAATTCCTTCCCCTAAATCATGGGCAGGGTCTGTGACTTGTTTCTGTAGATAGAATGTAGCAGAGATGATCAAATGCATGGGATGTACTTTATTCTAGAACTGATTATGTGGTTATATGACATAAAGTTGTAACACCTGTATTGCTGGGGCCTATCTCTCTCTCATTCCCTTGTTGATTTGAAGCTGCCATGTTGTGGGATGCTTATATTGGGAGGCCCACTCCTGCTGCAGTGGCCGAGAACTGCAGGCAACTCTAGGAGCTGAGGGCAGCCTTCCTCTGATTGCCGATGAGAATATGAAGCCCTTATTCCTACAAATGCAAGAAACTGAATGTGCCAACAGCCTGAGTGAGTGTAGAAGTAGATCCCTCCCCAGTCAAGCCTCAGATTAGACCCTTTCCCTGGCTAACTCCTTGACTTCAGTCTTGTGAAACTCTAGGTAAATGACTAGGCAGAGGAGTAGGCAGAGCTTGAATTTCTCCTCCATAGAAACTGTGAGATAAGGAATAGTTGTTTTCAGTTTCTATGTTTGTGATAATTTGTTATTCAGCAATAGATACTATTCCCCACTCAACACTTGAAACCCCTGATCCCAAGCCCTGTGCTCTATTTACAACTTATGCCATCTCTCCGTGAATAACCTCTTGCCTGAATGTATGGGTGACTTTATCTGTCTATATCTAAGTGTGGCTCATTCATTTATATTCAATCACAGTCCTTTAGGAAATATTTGTTATGTGCAAAGGACACATACAGGTGGGTGGACCTGGGGTCTTCTCCAGGGTGCTCACAGTCTGGTGAGGAAGAAGTCTTGTGGTGCTAGAGCTGAGTAGGGCCCACCTGTGAGGTGAGATAGCTAAGGAGATTAATGTGTATCTAACACTGTATAAATGAATTTGTTTTCCCAGAATCATCTCATTTGAGTCTTATAAACCTCCAGTGTAGATACTAGTTTTACAGAGAAGGCAACTGAACTCCAGAGAACTTAAGGGACTTGCCTTGATATAGATCAGATCTAGAACTCTAACCCAGTTCTTTTGAATTCAAATGGTTTGGATGGTAGAGCTGCCATGTTGTGGGATGAAAGAATAACTATATGTTTCTTATGTGTTGATAGATTCTGCTGGAACTCTAGGGGGCAAACTTGCCTACATCTCTCTGAGAAGGGATGGAGGTGAAATTCTGTCTGATTCCAATGTTGGTACACCAGTGAGCTCTCCACCAACCTCAGATATGGGAAAGGGGACAGAAGCAGAACTGGGCCTGTTTCATCCACCCTCAGCTAGCACATGGTGGACATTCAAGAAATGGAGGCTGGACTGCATTTTCTTTGAGGGCCTAAACTTTGCCCTCGATGTCTGAGGCATCATCTGACATGACAATAAGAATGTAGACAGTGATACTGAAACTTAGGACCCATAAGAATCCTCTGTGGAGAACTGTTACTGAGTAGATTCTGTGGGGCCCAGGAAACGATTTCATCAAAACCCTCGGATTAGTCAGATTATTCTGCTTATTCTCACAGAGCACTTGGACATTAAAAATAAAGTCAGAGCCAGGTCAGGCTGAGGTTAGTTTGCCTGTGTCTTAACAGGAGCTGTTCCTAAATGTGTCCCCACTGATGTTTGTGTTTCCTTTTCCTTTCAGGAGGGAGAAGCCAGTAGTGTACTGGGAAATGTTTTAACAGCTGGATCTCTGGGAAAAAATATATAAATATATCAAGCCAACAAAGATCCCCAATTTATAGCATTTGCCAATATCCGTGGTGTAAATGCTGCTACCCTGATATCAAGCAACTGACAGGACACCACTAAACATTCTACTAAGCTGGGAAGAGATCTTTCTTGGCCCCTTGCAAGCTGGTAGGACCCACTTTCAGCAACTACTGGAGAAAGCTCAGCCCTAAAGGACTGTGGTTGAATATAAATGAATGAGCTACACTTAAGATATAGACAGATAAAGTCACCCATACACACAGGTATGGGGTTACTCACGGAGAGATGTCATAACTTGTAAATAGAGCATAGGGCTTGGGATCGGGGTTTCAAGTGTTGGGTGGGGAACTGTATCTATTGCTGAATAACAAATTATCACAAACTTAGAAACTGAAAACAACTATTCCTGGAATAAATCTCCCCCCACCCTAACTTGGGTCTTGGTTTCTTTTTCTAGTGACCTAGGGACAGGAAATCTACAAATCAATATTTGTTGAGTAAATGTGTGGAATGAACGAATGAATGGGGTCCAAACTGAACTGGATTTTTCTGTAGTCTGTCTTGCGTTGTTTTTTTCTTTTCTCCTGCCTGGCAAACTCTTTATGACAGACCTTGAACCTGAGAATGGGCCACTGACTCCTGTTCAGTGTTCTCTTTGCTTCACTACTTTAAAATAACCTAATGAAAGAAATGACCCCCCTGAAAATCTTCTGGTTTCTCAACTTGTGCTGAATAATTTTCTGGAGAAAATCTAGGACCTGTAGAAAAAGTCCTAGAATTAAATCTACCTTTACCCAGCAATCTTAAGCAAAGTTGCTTCCTATGTCCCAGACTCAGTGTCTCCAGATAAAGAACAAGGATGTAATTGCTGTCAGGTTTAAGTCAGAGTGCCTGGCACAAAGCAATTGCTCAAGTGAATTCTGCCCTCCATAATCTGGATATGAAGGCAAGACTGATGTGCCAGGAGGATTTGGGGGAAAGCAGCAGCAGACTTTGTTGGCAGGTTAGACAATGAGTGTTAGAGAAGTTAATGTGCACTTGGTTACATCTGGTAAAAAATTTAACTTTGAGGAGATTCATGATGGCCAAAAAATCATCTGCGAAAGCCTAGCCTGCAGGAACAAGACTGGGCACTAGGTGGTGCCAGTGGCCCACTTGGGGACTGGGAGAGACCAGCAGGCAGCCTGGGAACTGGGTGACCAGCAAATTCTTTTTTGTTGCTTCCTATAAAGAGAGGAACCCTGGGGCACTGAGGGTCAGGGGACTGTACCCCATGCAAGAGGATAAACAGCAATTTCACACTCTTTAGTCCTTACAAATTTTATCTGCTTTACCATTGAAAACTGGAGAACACTGGTCCAAAGTAACTTAAAACAGTTCTGACCAGACAAAATCGGTTCTGACCCAATGAAATTTGTCCTGACCGCATCAAATTGGCTGAAACTGGATAAAGCCTGTTCTGACTGGATCAAACTGGTAAAACTGGTTCTAACCTGTTCAAACTGCCTCTTACCAGATAAAGCTGGTTCTGACCAGATTATTATATAGGTTCTGACAGGACAAAGCCAGTTCTGACCAGATAAAAGTGAAGTTCTTCTGTCCAGATAAAGCTGGTTCCAACTGGATAAAACCAGTTCATACCGGATAAGGCATGTTGTGGCCAGATAAAACCAGCTGAAACTGCTTATAACTGTTCTGAATAGATAAAGCCAGTTCAAGCCGGTTTCAAATGACTTCGGAATGAATAAAGTCAGGCAAATCTTTCCTGTCTTTTTTTTTTTTTTAAAGATTCAAGTTTCTTTTTTTTTAAGATTTATTTATTTATACAAGCACTGGGTACAGTCAGAAGCGCGGGAGGGTGAGAGAATTCACCAGAGCCAGAGCAGGGAGCAGAACAGGCAGACTGATGAAGCACACTGCTGAGGGGAGCAGCGGGCAGCAGGAGGGGTCTGCGTGCCATGTGGGACCCTTACCGGTGGGGATCGAACCGGCACTGCAGAGGCTGTGGACAGCTTTGCAACCCGGCGCTCAACCTCTGTGCCACCAGGGGAGGCCCAAATCTTTCCTGTCTTGTCTGATCTGTTCTGGCTGGTGCAGAGTGGCCCAAACATGTTCAAACCAGAGCTGATTGGATAAAACTGATTCAAACTGGTTCTGAACACACACACACACACCCCTCCCCAAACTGGGTCAGATTGGAAAGGCTAAATTGATTTAAACCAGCTCAATCAATTCAAACTGCATCTGACCAGATAACACCTGTTTTGCCTGGCTCAAACTAGTTCAAACTGGCTCTGACAAGAAAAAAACTCATTCTGATAGGTTCAAACAGCTTGTGACTGGATCAAACTGTTCTAAACAGCTCAAATGTGTTTAAACTAGCTCAAAGTAGTTCAAACTGGCTCTGACCAGATAAAACTGGTTCTGACTGTATAAAATGGTTCTGGCAAGCTCAAACCAATATAAACTGGAAAAAAAACTGGCTCAAGCTGGTTTAAACTAAAACCAGTTTTGGGGCGTCTCCCATGGTGCAGCGGGTTGAGCGCGGTGCTGTGAAGCTGTCTGCAGCCTCTGCAGTGGGGGTTTGATTCCTGTTGGCCAGGGAGATTCCCACATGGTGCGGCAGACCTCTCCTATTGTGCCCGCTGCTCCCTTCAGCAATGCTTTCAGTCTGTCTCCCTGTTCTGCTCCCCACTCTGTCTCTGGTGAATACTCTCACCCTCCCATGCCTCTGGCCTGTACCCCCGCTATTGTATAAATAAATAAAAAAAATTAAACCAGTTTTGACTGGATAAGACCAGCAAACCTTAAGACTGGCAAACCAGTTCTGACTGGATTCTGACTGGATAACACTGGCTCAAACTGGTTCTTCTTGGCTCAAACTGGTCTGAATGGCTTAAACCAGTTTGAGCCAACTCAATCCAGTTATGACTGAATAAGACCAGCTCAAACTGGCTCTGACTGAATAAACCAGTTCTGACCAGCTTGAACTGGTTCTGACTGACTTAAACTGGTTTAAATCCACTCAAACCATTTCAATCTGGCTCTGACCAAAAAAACCTGACTCTGACAGGATAAAACTGGTTCTGACTGGTTCAAAACAGTCCGACCAGATCAAAATGGTTCTGAATGGATCAAACTGAAAGATGACTGGAACTGGTTCAAACCAGATCTTCCTGGAAAAAAAAAAAAACCAACAGCTCCAACTGGTTCTGACTCAACCAACTAGTTTAAACTGGTTCTGACTAGAAAACATTAGGTCAAACTAGTTCAAACCAGTTGTGACTGAGAAAAACTGGTTCAAACTGGAAAAAAAACTTTTCACTGGAAAAAAAACAGGGGCAAACCTGTTCTGACCATTTCAAGCAAGATGAAACTGGTTCTAACTGGTTCTGACCAGAAATGAAGTTCTGCCTGGGGGCAAAAAAAAAAAAAACAGATTAAGCAGGTTAAAAATGGATGCAACTGGAAAAACCTAGTTTTCACTTGAACAAACATGCTCAACTGGTTCAAACCAGTCCTCACAGGAAAAGACATTTCTCATTGGGAAGAAACTGGTTCAAATGGTTCCAACCTGTTCATACCAGTTCAAAATAGTTCTCACTGGGAAAAAAACAACCAAACCTGTTCAAAGTGGTTCTGACCAGTTCTGACTAGCTAAAGCTGGTTCAAACTGCTTCTGACCAAGTCTGTCTTGACAAAACAGATTGAAACCATTTCTGATTGGAGAACACCAGCTTTGACTATCTGAAACCTATTCTGACTGAAGGAATCTGGCTCAAACTGGTTCTGGATAAAACTGATTCAAACCAATTCTGACTGATTCTGATTATATAAAACCTGTTCAAACTAGGTCTGCCAGAGAAAACCAATTCAAACAGGTTCTGACTGGAAAAACCAGATGTGACTGGATAAAACTGGTTCTGGTCTGTTCCAACCTGACAATACCAGTTGACTTTTTTATTTGGACGAGAGAACTTGGAATTTCTCCCATTTTGCAACAAAATATAAAAAGAGATAAATTATGGAAATAGGAGTATAGAAGTTAGATGGGTTTGAATGAAATAGACAGGGTGCAGACACTGTCAATGGCAGCCAGTGTTCCTGTGGCTGACCCCAGCAGTCACCTGATAACAGTGCTATAGAGGGTGACAGCTTACTGCATCTCCATCTGAGAGCATGTTCTGGCCCCAGGAGCTCATTTTGCACAAGGGACAGGGAGAATACTGTGGAAGTTAACCCCAAGAAAGACCCTCAACCAGTGGGGAGATTGGCTCATGGGGAAATGCTCCAATTTCCTTGCCTTTTGATGGCACAATTGCAATCTGTTTCACATAGTCTCCCATGGGTCCCACAGTGGGATAGAGACTTAGTTGCCCCCAACATTAACCTGCTCACCATCAAATCCCTTATTGGCTTTTCTCCCTTCCTCCACCTCCTTTTCTTATTCTTTCACTGTGCTTCTGGGACCATGTCCCAAATAAAGTACTTGCATCCAAATTCTTGTCTCAGGGTCTGCTTTTGGAAAACCCAAACTAAGACAGATATGATAATAACCACGACTTAAATAAGATACAAGTCCATTTCTCTCTGAGTAGTAATTTATCCTTAGAAGGTTTAGAGCTAAGAGGGCAGTTTCATAAAATTATTCAGACCCAGGTTCCTTCTATCTGGCTTCCACTCTGTCATCCCAGATGGCTGCACCAGCTCCAGCCATCTCATGCATTTTCTAGATAGCAGAAAGAAAGACAGGTCAAATGAATAACACACTCCCTTGCTCTACATTTCAAAGTAGTTCCACAAGACTCATGTTTATACCCACCATCCAGAACTCAGTTATCTAACCATATGTAGCTAAAAGGAAGACTGAGAAGTGTAGTCTTTATTCCAAGTGGCCATGTGCCTAATTGAAAGTCAGAGCTTCTATTTTTAAGGGGAAAATAGATACAGGGAAGGAGGGGCACCTGACATTCCATGCCCAAAGCAGTTAAGCGATGTGGGGTACAGGTTGACAGACTGCCATATAGGAGTTCCAGGAGAATGAAGGGAAGACAGAAGAAACAAGATTAAAGAAATAAGGAATGAGAATTTTAAAATTAAAGAGAAGACACAAGAGCTGACATTCAAAGTGCATACTCAGTGCTAAACAGACCAAATAAAATTAGTTTCACACCTAGACACATTGTAGCAACACGACAATATATCAAGGACAAAGAGAAAAGTAAAAGCTTCTGTGAAGGGGTCCCAGATTGTGGAACCCCACTGAGGACTCAAGGCTTCCATCCTGTGGTACTGAGATGCCTTCATATGTCCAGTCTCTGAACCCATGTGAGGCTTGGCCTTGACATTTCCTGGCACTCACAAAGCTCCTTAGACCCCAAGGGAATCAAATTCCTGGCTGCAATCCCTGCTTTGGCACCCAGACCCCTAGCTCCCATGTTATATTGCCCTTTGTGTTTTATTGCATTTCTGGACCATGAAGATGTTATCCTGCTTTATGGCTATTCCTGTTCTGAACTTACCTTTTCATATTGTTGCTATAAGTTGAGAGCACAGAGGTGGGATTGCCAACATGAACTTCTAGTACCATCTCGATCAGATGTTTCTGAGCACTATGAATCTCTCCAGAGTGGCGACTCACTGGCTATGGATTGGAGTGTTTCCAGCATCCAAGCCACAGGTATGGGAAAGGAAGGACTCCGCCCATCTGGGTGTTTCTGTTCTCTTCCCCAAGGAGACAAAGGCCCCAGAGGACCCAAAGAGACCCCTGCATAAGGAGAATCTGGGCTTCGGGACCTCCCAGCCTCATGGTTCATTGCTCCTGACTCTCTTTCATTCCATCATGGGGCTTCCTGCCAACACTCCCTTGAAGGTCTTCACTGATGCGGGGCTGTAGGTGTTCACAGCCATATTTGAATTTCAACAAGGGACTCATAAAGATGTTTTCATCTTTAAAATGTACAGGAATGGAATTCAAATGGCATAATGACAGGCTGCATGTGGGGTCGATCGGCTGGGTCAGAGACATCACACCTGGCTGGCGGGGAGAGCTCTCTGACGACAGGAGCTGTCCAACAAGGAGTGGGCTGCTGTCACCGGAGGAACTCAAGCGGTGGACGACTGACCTTCCACTGGGCTTCAGGTGGGGGCCGGATGCAGGGAGTCTTAAGTGGGGGAAGGATTCTGGGAGAAGCAAAGGAAATAACTCTGCAAAAGCAGAGTGGACATTGAAAAGTGTCACTGAAATGTCATCACTGCTCTAAAAAGCTAGACTGCTGCTCTGAGGCCAGCCTCCCCCCACACAGTGTATTTCCAAAAGCATATTCTATGCTGCCATTTTCAGGACCCAGGAATTGGGCATGTCATTCCCCTTTGGGGGTGGTGTCGCATCTGTGAAAGAGAAGGCTGGACTCATTCCACCAGCAGACCTCCAAGGCCAGATAGTGAGGGGCTTCGCCACTGTTCCTGAGAACCAGTCTCCTTGGCCCCCCCATGCATATCCAATCCCCTGTGTGACCCACTCCAAACAGGTGACCACACCTGCCAATATGACTGTACTTCAAAACCTGCATTATTTGTAGTATTTCAGTTACCATAGCAGTAAGATTTATCTTCATCTTTTACAATTTAAAAATACTAGTGGAATGACTGTTTTTGTCTGTGTTTTAAAGTCATAGCATATTTCTCTCAATGCTACTGCATTTATGATGCCCTTAAATTTATCACAAAAGATATACAGATATTATTAATGTATATGCATATATTAATCCCAGAAAGACCTTCTCAGGGAAAAGTATTTCTCCCACAACTGTAGTGTGGTTCAAATAATTTTATAGTGTGATTGGTAGCACTTGTGAGGTTTCATAGTATGATTGGTGGTATATAATGGATTCTCCCAAGGCCCCTTTCAGCATTAACCTCCCTTCTTAGCCTTAGTAGGTGAGGGGAGAATCCTTGCTGCCACTATGATTGTTAGGGCTGATGGCTGCCAGGAAGCAAGGGACTTCATGTTTATTGAGTGCTGAACACCTCATAGGTGCTGTCTCTTTTAATCTGTATAGGAACCCATTTCACAGAGGTGGAACCTGGGTCCAGGACAGGTTGGACAGCTCCTGATGTGGGGCTGTGTTCACAGCCACATTTGAATAGATATAAATATATATATAGAAGTGAATAACTTTCCTAAAGTCACACAGCCAGGAGGAGGCAGAGAGCTACCAATCACGAGGCTCTCAGCCATACTCTCGACCCAGTTGATTTCTGTTCAAGCTTCTATTCTCAGGGAGGATTTCTGTGAAAATAAGAATTTCTATGTGGATTCTAGCCCTTCAGTAATGACAACTTGTTGTGATTCTTTTAGCTTTTGTCTGTGGCACTTCACATTTTGGAACAACTTTTCAGATTCTAAGAATCATGTAATCTGCCTTTGTGGCAAACTTTTTGGGAAACTTTTTATTTAAAAGGCATTACAGATTTATAGGAAGTTGCAAAAATAGTAGCGAGGTTGCAGCAAGATCCTTCACCCAATTCCTCCTGTGGTACATTGTCAAAACCAGGAAATTGACATTGGTACAATGTCTGTGTACAGTTCTGTGTCATTTTATCACAAATGGATTGTGTGACCACCATTGTAATCTAGACACAAAACAGCCCCATCACCACAACAAGTTTCCTGAGCATCCCTGTAGAGTCCTACCCACTTTCTTCCAGTCTCCCCAGCTCCTGGCAATCACCAGCCTTTGCCCCACTTCTACACATTTGTCATGTCTAAAATACCATATAAATAGACTCAAACAATATGTAGCCTTTTGAGATTTTTTTTTTTTTTTTTTACTTAGTGCAATGCCCTTAAGATCCATCCAAGGTTTGCTTATGCCAATTTTTGGTTCCTTTTTTTTGTTAAGTAGTATTCCATGATGGTCAGTTTTTTAAAACAATTTTGGAAATATGTATAGAAAATAGACAGGAAAACATAGAAAAAGATCATCTGCTCCCTTGGAGCTTGGAAGGAGGAAGTCTCCTAGTTTCCTTCTTGCCAGGCCAGGAGTGGCTTAGGCCCCAGGACTTGTTGGGCAGACCACAGACCCAAGTGCAGAGACAGGAAGAACCAGACAGGGAGAAGACAAAGCTTCTTGCCTTGAGAAGAAGCTGCTCCCTCTCTTCTCCTCTGTGGGACTCCATCTGGCTGCTGCTAACTCTTTCTTTGCATCTCGCCTCCTTTCTTTTTTCCCTTCTCTTTCTCCTTGCCCTGTGTGTCTCCATCTGTCTCTGTGAGTCAGTCTCTCTCTTTTTCTTAAACCACAAAACGTGGCTAAATGCAATTTCCATTGAGTGCAAAATCTTGTGTCTGTGCTTCATTATTCTGTCTGGATTCGTACATGTTTTCAATTGCATAATTCCCCTCCTTCCTCATTTTCTCCCCAAGACTTTCTCCCACATAATATGAGCATTTGGGGGCCAGCTTTTGACAGTTCTGCCTTTGAATGCTGTGAAAAGTAGAGCGAGTGCCTCTTTCAGTCCTGCACCGCCAGGGAAGCTTGGCTAGCAAGTTCCTGGGGTTCCTACAGAGTGTTATCCCTTAGGCCAGTCCTGGGAACTGCTCTTCCACCTGCTTGTGAGAAGCCCAAGGCTTGTGTGGCAGTGCCAGCCTTGAAAGAGTCCAAAGGGCATTTTTAAAGGACACCCCAGAACCTTCTACCCAGCTGGAGACCACAACATCAGGTCTGAACTCTCCTCTGTTGTTCAGCACCTTAAACATCTGAACCAGCCCATTAATTCACTTATTCTTTCATTCATGTCAGACTGGACTGGGCAGGATAGCTTCTGGCTCCAATAGCCATTGCAGTTTTGAAATGGGGTTGATAGAAAATAGCTTACATAAGCCAACAAGAAGATAATAGTAAAATAAGTCGTGAGATATCCTATAAGATCAGACATTCCAAAATCATTAAAAGTCAAAGTTTATAGAATCAAAAAATACTCAGGATTTACAGTTGGAAACCTGATGACTTACAAATACACGGGTGTTGGGGAAATGATGTAGAGAAAAGGCACCAAAGTGTTAACAATTCTTATTTCTGGATGGTGGGATCATGGATGAGTTTAAAAATGTTTCTTAATGTTCACAATAAGCATGCTTTATCTTTATAATCAGAAACAAATATGCATTATTAAAACTAAATGAACTCTGCTGGGTAAAAATCATCTCTGCAGCTCTCCACTCCAGCAATGTTGTCACAGGGACTCAGCACCTCCCTCCCATCGTGACCCCAAGGGGTAGGCAGGCCTGGCCCAGGCACCTTTCCTTGAGTTCAGGGCTCTGCCACTGGGTCAGGTGCCTGGTTATTCTAAGGAAGTTCTATGATTCTCCCCACTCCACCCCACACTCTGTCTGGGCACCCCGTCCAGCCATGTTTCATGTGCAGTTTGCAGATGGGCGTGTCCTGCCTGATGTGTCTGCACTGCACTTCTGAAGCCAGGTGCTGCTCCACTCCCCTAATGCGGTGTCCTAGGTCCTCTGCACAGTCTCGAGGTGGAGTAGTAGACCACGGTGCCCCTGTGTACCCAGCACACACCCTTCACACCAAGCAGCCAGGCAGTCTGACCTGCAAGGGCGGGGTGCTGCACTAGCCCTCCAGAGGTGTGCGTGGAGCTCAGGCCACACTGGCTCTGGCCCAGTGCACCGGGGGAGAGCCCAGAGGTCTAGAAGCCTCAATGCAGTGATTAGCTTGGTCTTGAGAGAAGAGAATCTGAGTGAGAATGGTCAGTTCCATCTGCTCGTGGAAAAATACATGGAGTGTCTGGGTGATTTTGTTTTATTTTATTTGACAAAGCGATTTTTGAGCCAGTCTGAGTGCAAGCAAGAGTCTGTAGTCCCTCGGCCTCAGTAGTAGTGCAGGGCTGGGCTCTGGAATCCAGCTGTCCTAGTCCTCACCCAAGCTCTGTCATCTGGAGCCATTTTCTTTTCCTCTCCGTGACTCAGTTTCCTTAACTAAATAGGGTGGGTGATAATTGTACCTTTATAGAGTCATTGTGAGAATTAAGCCAGGAGGTTCCTGTAAAGCCCTGAGCGCTGTGCCTGTCTCTGAGGAGCCCACAGTGAATGTTAGCTATTATTTTTATTATTCCGCCATGCGTTCATGGGAATAGAGAAGGCAGGATATTTGACATTGGGCTCTCCCAGAAAAGCCCAGATGTAAGGCTCTGTGATGAATGCCAAATGAGGATTACCAATTAAAAGCTCTGCTTCAAATCCGCTCTTGAGTGGGGTGGGGTATAAAGAAATACAGGCCACTGTGTGAGGGGGAGCAATGGGGGGCGGTCAGGCAGGGGGCACAGCTTCCTCTTGATCTTGAAAGAGGGCAGGGGGCAGATAGAAGGCCTTGGTCAGGGAGGACAGGGGTGCCCTGAGCAGAAGAGGATGTTCCAGTCTTCTTTAGAAATGGTGGGACTCTAGTCGGGGCAGGGGGCCTATGGGTGGGGCTGCAAAGGATATTTTTGAACCCAAACTTGGGATGCCCACCCATTTACAGATGCTACCTTCTCAGAAACATCTGCAGGGTAGAGTCTCATATAGACAGGAAATGAAGGCTCAGATTCGGCTGTGACTTGCACCTGGGAGGGATAGAGCTGAGATTTAAGTACCCGGGGCTATGCAGTTGGCAGGGACCCCTGCTTCCATCTCTCTAGGGCTGGAAGCCTGCCCTCTAGGCTGGGGGTGGGGAGCCATGAGGCATCAGAGGGGACACCTGGCTGCAGGAAGAGGGAGGCACTGAGGGAAACCCAGCTCCAGGTGTGGGAGAGACCCAGCGCTGCTGGGCAGCCACGTGGGGAAAGAGCAGAAAGTAGGTCAGTCATGCTGGAGACGGAGCGTGAAATTAATGAGCACTTGGGAGGGGAGCAGTCACCTTCCAGGAGGGTGCGGAAGGAGGAATGCGATCCTTTTGGGAGAGGTAATGAAGCCTGGGGGGCTGGAGCAGGAGGGAGAAGGAGGGATGCGGTACCAGATTTCTCCCTGGCCCCTGCATTGGGGGAACATCATGAGGCAGGATGGAGAAATGTGAGATGTGATGGGGGAGTATAAGGCAGAGACAGACAGGAGGAGCCATGAGATATAAGCTCTATGAGGGCAGGGCCATGTTTGTTTTTGGTGCTGCTGACTGTTCCTGCTGCCTAGGAGAGTGCCTGGCACGTAACAGGCCCGACTGAGTGAAAGCATGATGAGAGACAGTGCTGCCCCGGGCCATTATTAGGTGATCTGGGAAGGGAGGCCTCTGTTCCTAATGTGTATAGAGAAGCTTCAACTGAGCTGGGTAACATGAGTATCTTCCATGTGCAAACCCCAAGCCAGGCGCTAGAGACACGGAGATGTAGAAGGCATGGCCCCCTTCCTTATCTCACCATATAGTGGAAAGACAGGTCAGCCAATCACTAACATTACATATGAAAACGTGACCTTTGACCTAAAAGTTTATTTATTTTGTGGACTGCTGGAAGTGTTGAGGCCTGATATTCCATGCCTCTTATACGAGTCTGCCCAGATCAAGAAGGAATTTGCAGACAAGATGGAGAAAGGCATTTCCAGGGCAAGTAAACAGCATGTGCAAAGCACAGAGGCAAAGGGTGACAGTTTGCAAGAGCAAACTGTCCTGCAAGGTAGGACACTAGAAGTTTGAAGAGACTGTAGGAGATGGAATAGAAAATGCCAACTGGAGGCAGACAGCCTTGAACGCCCTGCTATGTGCATCCTAGGAGTTTAGCTAGGGGTTTAAACCATATCAGAGCTTCTAGAATAAGGATCCGAGTTTGCTAGTGAGAGGGGCAGATTCCTGGATCTCAACCCCAGACTCTGCCAGCAATAGTGGCTGGTGCTTGGTAACGTCTCTCCCAGCTCAGGGATTCCCCTGCACTGACTCGAACAGGCTGGGGAGCTGGGGTAATGGAAAATTGAGACACCTACCTTGCCCCTGTTTATTTTCCACAGTGAAATATGCAGTTCCTTTAGGCTGGAGGGGCTTTTTTCTAGTGCTGTTTCTCAGCAGGGATACTGATCCCTGAATAGAGGGTTTAATGGAAAGACTGGTAAGATTTGATTTGAGCTCAAATCTGCCTCTGAGAGAGGCCACTTATGAACATGTGACCTATGTGACCCTGGGCATGATGCTTTTCCTTGTGAACCTGGGTTCCCCCACTACGTGGATCGGAGCATCCCCTGTAGGGCTGTTATGGTAGTTGAATGGGTTTGTGTGGGTTGGCACAGGGCACAGACACAGGAGAGGCTCCAGAGGGGGAGACCATGAACATGCATTTGTTCCACCTTCGTTCAGTGAGTGCCGGCCAGGTACAGACACTGGTGAGCACAGGGATGTGGTCGAGGACACTGCACACAGGCCTACTCTCAAGCTCTCAAGGGGCTGTTTCTTTACCCACAGTCTTCTTGCAGTATCATGTTGGGGCTGGCTGGTTGCTGGTTTGGGCCAGATCTTGCTCCTGGGCCATCTCCCCACCCTCCTAGCTGGCTGTAACCTCTGGAAAGCAGAACTTCTGAAGGGAGCATCCTCTCCACCTGAACCCTTGAAACTCAGGACTCTCCAACTGGAACCAGCCAACTTGTCACCTTCAGTAGAAAGACTGTTCCACTGTCCAGCACTCTACACATATTCACAAAAGCCTCTATAGGGTTAGGACAGGACCTGTGCTCCTGGTTTACAGATGAAAAAGAGGGAAGAGGTGGCTCAACCAAGTGCACAGAGTGAGCGAGCGAGTGAATGGAGAACAAAGACCTGAATTCATGTTGGTCTGATTCCAAAGCCCAGTGCTGGACCAGAAACAGGTGAGTCAGGAATAATGGACCTAATGGAGATGTGGCACACAGGCACAGGTGTTTCAATTTCCTTTCCTTTCCCTTCTTCTGACCTCCAACTCCAGGTCTATCAGGCCTGCTGAAGATCAGGAAGGTGGGGCCTGCAGGATAGGGTCGGGGGGAACCAAAGTTCTGCCCCCCCCACACCAATCAACAAATACTTCCATATGGCTTTCCAGGTGCCACACGGGACACTGGGTGTATCGAGGAGAATCTGATACTTCACCCCTTCCAGGAGCTCATTTTCTAGGGCAAAGTTCCTCCACTCTGGCTTTCTGGATATTTGGGACCGGATGGTTCTTGTGGGGGCCTGTGCATGATAGGATGTGTAGCAGCACTTTGGTCTCAACCAGATGCCAGTAACTTTCCCCCTATTGTGACACCCGCCCATTTGTCCCCTGGAGGGCTTAGGGAGAAGGAGGCTGACACATCAATACAGTGTGCTGGGTACTATGCCAGATGTGAGTATGAGTGCCTTGTGACACTGTAGACAGGAAAAGCTTCTGGGGAACCTGCCCGTGGCAAGGCCAAGGTCATCAGCAAGTTTCTAACGAGTTGGGATTCCAGTTCAGGATCCCTGTGCCCTCCCCCAGCACTCTGTCTGGACACTTTACTGCTTCTATCCATGTCCATCTACTACCCTGGGCTCTGCTGACAGAGGCGGCTTCTGGCCTGTGAAGCTAGCCACGCTGTTTGGAGCAGTCTCGCTTTCTCTGCTCTGGGCTGGTCTCCTGGCCTTGCCATAGAGTTGGTGCCCAATATGCTCTCTTGCATGTTAAGAAAGGCTCTGCTTGTCCTCTGGGACGGCCCTCTGAAAGCTGACTGGGTGGCCACTTAAGTATGGTGCTTATGCGAAGAACAATCCTTCAACCAAGTGCCTCAGTGTAAGTACTTCCAGGTCCCTGCTTAGAGAGGCCGCCGCAGCGTGGGCAGGGAAAAGCTCTGCAGCCTTATACCCTGCAGACTGGCTCCTCCTGGCTCTTTCCCTTCACAGCTGCGTGACCCAGACACAGGCCCTCACTCCGCAGAAGCTCCACTTCCTGGTCCTTCGAGTGTGAGCACAGTCCTCCTGTCCTTGCTCCTCGGTGACCTAGGGACAACACTTCATATTTCATAGAAAAAGATTTCATAGAAAAGTCTTTGACATGTTCACTAGTTTCTGAGTTTCCAAGAGGCATGGGGGAGGGATGTCAATGTTCTGATTTTATTCTTTCTCCTCAAAATTATTCTTTGAATAGTCACCCACTCATTTAACAAATATTTATTGAGCCCTGACTACATGCCAAGAACTCAGCGGTGAATACATGGGATGGGAGAAAGATAATAAACAAGAGAATTAAGTCAGGTATAGATGGTGTGCTGGATGGTGACATGCAAAGAGGTGGGTGTTGAAACTTGAGGTAAGGAAGACCCCTCCAGAAGATAACATTTGAGTAAAAATCTGCAGGCAGTGAGGAAGCAGGTTATGCCAAGGTTAGGCCATCACTCCAGACAATGGGAATAGCACACACCACACCCAGGGTGTTTAGGATTGAGAAGGCTGGGGGCCAGGTGGAAAATGGGGGGATGCAGTCAGGGAGGGGAGGGAGGCGGCTCCAAGTGGTCTTGAGGTTGCTGTGGGGAATTGAGCTCTTATTCCAGGCTGAGAGGCTAAGTTCTGATGGATGAGGACAGGATGGCCCCCACCCCCGGCTGCTTGGAGGACAGGCTTCTGAAGACAGTCAGGCCTCAGGTGTTTCTTAAACTTTGCTTCTCAAACTTTTGCTGTGAATCTTCCCAAGATAGTGAATCCTGCTTTGCAGTTCGCTTTAGAGGCATCTCCAAGAAGGGGTGTGGGCATAGCCCAAGTGTGTCCACGTCAGAACCAGCACTTGACTCCCAGTCTGTCCAAGCCCCAGGTGTCTCCCCTGGGGCTACCCCACCGACCTCAGCCAGACCCCTTTCTGCCCTAAATCTGTATCGAAACTGACAAAATAATTTTCACAGCAATTTGAGATTATTTCTGAGCCACTAGAGAGCAATTGCTGAAAACCTACTCATCTTTTATGTTAACTGTCACTCGGCCCAGACATGTCCTTGGAATGGAGGGGGAAGGGAGGAAAGACAGAAAGAGCTTGCTAGCATCAGGGACCTCAGCTCTGGTTTGGATTATGCAACATTGCTGCTGCTTGACCTTCTCAGTTCCTTCATCTTCAAAACCTGTGACCTACTTTTCTCAAGGTGGTGGTGCGGAGACAGACGAGGATCCAAGGGAACTCCTGGCTTCAACCTCTGCGCTGCAGTGGAGGCCAAATGCCCCTAGGTGGCGCGGTTTTCCCAGCCTGTGCTCCCTGCAGCTGCTGCCAAATTTAGCCAGAAGATTTGGGGGAGACTGGGGCAAAAATGATACTGACAACCAGCAAAATGGAAGTTGAAGTAGAATTCTGCAGCCAGTGTTCCCTGCTGTTCCTCCAGTGGGCGCCTCGGAACTTAGATGGGTAGGGGAGCCTGCCTTCCTGGGTCTCAGCTGCTGCCGTGGGGGCCCAGGGCTATATCCCTCTAGCACATGTGATCTGGGGCAGGGCTGTGTGTGGCACAGTGTCCACTCTCTTTTTCCAGATGAGGACGCGGAAGACCAGAGGGGAAGGAGGCTTGCCTGGTCAATCTGGAAGTCAGGGACAGAGCTGCGGCCCAGATGGCCCCTCTGCTGATGAAATGGTCTCCAGCAGGACACTTGGTGAAAGCATCTAGTGCCACCCTTGCTTTTGGCCCATTTCTCCTTGTGGGTGGTCTTCCCTCCTCCCAGACCTTCTTCCTGGGCTGGGCCTCCTTCCCCCACCTCCTTGGATCTTCTCAGGAAAGGCAGGGCGAGCAGCCATTTGTCCTCATTTAAAGAGCAGTGTTGCTGGGCAGTAGAAGAACGCTGGCCAAGGGGCAGGAGACGGGAGGATGAACAGTGTTGTCACTACCATAGGGCATGTGCTTGGGCACATGGCTGCTCTCTTCCCCAGCCTTCTGTTTCTTTATTTGTAAAATGGGGTGGGAAAGAAAGAGAGGGTTAAGCTGGATATCATCAAGGTCAGTTTCTAGCTCAGACATTCTAAGTTGCCCTTGAAGTTTCACTTCTGTCCATCAGGGAACAGGTGGGGGAAGGGAGTTAGTTCTCTCATTTAAAAGACATGGGGGAGTGGACTCGACGATGTGTCATTCTGGCTCTGACATCCAGCTTGGCGAGGATGAGAGGCGATCACGGAGGCCAGGACCACCCCTCTGAGCTGCCTGCCCACGATGCCCACCCCCGTGGGAGGTGCAGACCTGCTCCTTTGGTGGCCTCCAGAACCTCTCCTGCAACGTGGAACTTGGGCCCCCAAGCAAGAATGGCTTCCTTCTCCGCTGGCTCCGGAGGCACGAAGGAGAAGCCCTTCCTCCCCCTCGTAGAGCTGAAGCCCATCTGCACGTCCAAAGGGTGTTCCTTCCTGGACTTGATTACTAACCGTCTGCCTCCCTGGCCAGACGAGCCTCTCGGTGACCTTGGGCTCCTTCCAAAATCAAATTTTCTTTCAAAGGAAGCAGGAGGTTCGTCACCACTGAAGAAATTCAGAGAATGACAGCTGGAGAGAAGAGTCTGAGGGGAAGGGGAGAAAACACCCACTTACCGCGAGCTAGCCGTGTTAACTCATTTAATCCCATCAGCCACAAATTAAGTTTTATGATGTGTTGTTTTCAGATGAAGAGCTGGTGTGGATGTGAGTTATTTTCTCCACACTCACACAGCTCGTGATGGTGGAAGTGGGATTTGGGAGGCAGCTCTGCTCACTACTATACCACCAACACTGGATCCGTGGTCTGATCTAGTCTCAGCCTCTGTCACTTACCCTCATGCTGCTTGGACACGCCGCAGCAGGGTGGAGTACAGCAAAGGGTCAAAAAGCCTGGATTCTGCCTCTGGCTTTGCAACTGAAAGGTCATGTGAAGGCTAATATTTGATATCATTTTACAATTTCAAAGTGATAACCTTGCAGTGTTTTATTTGATTCTCAGTTCATCCCATTGTACAGACGAGGAAACTGAGGCGTCCGTAGGTCCTACTGACGTGCCTAATTGTAGTTAGATAGTGGTTGGGCTGATTTCATTTTTTTTTTTCTAAGATTTATTTATTCATGCATACAAGAGCCTGGGTACAGGTCAGATGTGTGGGAGGGTGAGAGGATTCACCAGAGACAGAGCAGGGAACAGAACAGGCAGACTGACTGAAATACACTGCTGAGGTCTGCTGCACCATGCGGGATTCTCGCTGGCTGGCCGGCCATGATCAAATCAACGCTGCAGAAGCTGCGAACAGCTTCACAGCACTGCACTCAACCGCCTGTGCCCCCAGGGGAGGCCCACTAGTCGGGCTAATTTTGAATCAGGAGTTTTGACCCCAGGGTCTGCATCTCTCTTATCCAGCTGAGTTTTTTGACAAGTCAACCCCCTTGTCTTGGATGAATTTTTCCAGTCTGAAAATAAAGGGTTGGATTCAATTAGGAGGCAATCGGACATTTTAGATAAAGAACAAAATAAGAAAATCATAGAATTTGGCAACTTATGATTTGTCAATGAAAGACACTTAGAAAATAAAGAACATTTTACCTTCAAAAAGCTAGAGAGATATAATCTCAGTGTAACAGAGAGAAAAAATGGCTGCCAAGAATAGAAGTTGTCTTAGCAAAGAACTAAGTTGTGTTTAGCGTAACACCTTGGTGAGCCACTGTGGTCCAACCTAGTAGCTCTCTGGACTTGGCTGCTGTGGGCCAAAAGGGAAATGGAACTAGAATAACTCTCTGCAAAAGAACTGGTTTGCAGGGAGGGAGTTGAAAGGATGAGAAAGCCAGTGACATGATGAGGAAAGGCTGAAAGGAATCGACAGAGAGAGTGCACTGTGTTAAAATCCCAGGTGATCCGGAGAGGTTTCCCAAGTGGGAGGCTGAGAATAACCAAAGGCGACGGATGTCTGGTGTTCATTTCCAACCGCAGGCGTCTGCTTCCCTGTCCCGGTCAGCACCTGTCCCAAGTGTCCCTGCACCCTGCAGGGCTCAGCCAGTGAAACGTGGCAGTGCAAGGGAGGGGTCCTTTGATTAGGGACTCTTGGGGTCTGGCAGACCTAGCATCATCGCTGGGAGTTACAAGAGCTCCTCAAACTTCAGTTTTGCTCCCTGGGATATGGATGTACTGCCTCAGAGGTTGTTAGGAAGAATGAAGTGGGACAATGAACTTTGCCTGCTCCATAAATAGCCACTTAGCTGCCTATTATTAATCATGGCTATTCGAATATTTACAATTTTACTTACAGTGGCAACCTCGTTGGAGATTTTTGTTTGTTTTGTTTGGAGAGGGGTTAACTTTAGCTGCTCTTAACTCTAGCCAGGATCAGAAGTATCTTCTGGAAGGGGCGGGATATCACCCCTGGCACCTCCCTCCCCAGCCCTTTGCATGCTGTCTGTGTCTGAGAATCTGCTTCTTTGGAAATGACAGCATGTCCTTCCAGGGCTGAGCCCAGAGGGCAGGGCTTTTGCCAAGGACTGACTGAGGGCTGGGGAGAAGGGGAGATGGAAGTAGGGGGTGAGAAGGAGATGAGAAAAGGCACTCCCAGGAGTGACAATCAGTCACCCAGACAGAGGATGTGTGTTTGCATGCAGGATGACTGTGCGACCACACATGTGCATCAGCGAGCAGATGCGTGTGGCTTGCATGTGTGGGCGTCACTGTATATGAACGAATTGTGAACCTGTCAACATGTGAACATATCTGTGTGACCCTGCGTGTGCGTGGCTGACAGTGGCGTATGTGCATGTGAGAAGTTCACATTCACAGGTACCTGGAGGCAGCACGGGTGTGCTGGGTGGAGAGCGGGGTGGACATGTGACTCACTGAGTGAGTGTGAGAGGAAGCTCTGTCCTGAAAGAGTACCTGGGCAGGGCTGCGGGTGTAAGAAGGCTCCCCATATGCGGGATGTCTAAAAGGGGGGAACCTTCTATAGCTTCCTTTGAAAGCCCCTGACTTCCCCATCCCACTCACATCCACTGACTGTGTCCCTTCTTGGTCTATACCTTTGCCCCCAGCACCCTCAGCGACACCTCGGGATGGTCCTTGGTCTCAGCGGTGGGTGCAGAGGAGGAAGGGAAGTAGTGAGGAGGGGGAGGAGTGACCAGCCTTCTAGCCCCAACCCTTAGTGCTGCCAGGGAAACATCCTCCTCCCACCCCCCACCCCCAATCACCCGTGATTCCTGCTGTGAGGGAGAGAGGAACCCTCCGTTTCCATGGCAACATAGCAGCCCTGCTTCTCAGCCTGAGCCCAGGCTCCTCTGAGCCATGGAAGGAGTGGGAAGAAAGCCCCTCCTCAGGCTTTTAAACCCCCACCAAGTGCCTCTCCTCTACATGCCCCTCCCTCAACCTTTTGGTGTTCAGGACCCCACTGGGACTTGTGAAAGGAGCTCCAATCCCCGCCCCCAGCTTGTCTGCACAGGACCATATCTGTACACCCGTCTTGCCTGTCCGGGACCAGATCTGAGTGTGTGCTCTGGAAAGTGACAGGATGGGACCACGTCCCATGGTGAAATGGCACTGATGTTTCTACCCAGGACTCTTGCAGGGAGCACACAAGAACAGTGCTGCGGTGTGCTCTGTGGAGGCAGAGTGCGGGTCAGGGTCAGCCACCAGTGGAGCCTATATTGGCCCAGCCTCTTAGAAGGGGAAGCCTTGCCCCCACAACTCCACTTCCAGGTGCCCCACCAATACAGTACCCAGAGAAGGACCCACGGGCTGCCAGCACTTGGAGGCACCCATGGGGTGCCGGTGCATGGTGCTCTCTGAGTGGGAAAATTGGAAGCAAGCCCAATGTCTGTCCATCAATGGAGAGGTGGTTAAATCAATCATGGCACATTCTCAGTCTTATGGTTCTCAGGAAGGGAGTCTGCGTGCTGATGTGGCACAATCACGAAGGAATTGCTAAGTCCAAAAATTCAAGTTGAAGAATAGGTGCGGTGTGATCCCATGTACGAAGCACTGTTGTTAGCACGTGAGTAGGTGTGTCAATGCCTGGAAGGGAGGTCAAGGCATCAGGCCAGACTCTCGGTGGTGGTTACTCCAAGGGGTGGGGATGGGACAACTTTGACTTTTCTCTCTGTATCTCTTGGTTTGCTTGCCACTATAACAAGTGTAATATTAAAAGTCGGTGTCACTATTGTTATAGTTGAAGGGAGAAAACACACAGGAGACAATCAAAGAGCAGGACAAGAGAAGGTTAGGACTCAGCTGTTGTGAAACTCAGAAAAAAAGAGGGAAAGTCAGAAGGGCTTCCAGGAGGAGGAGAAAGGGGATCTGGATCTCAGAATAAGAGTAGACGTGAGACAGAGCAGAGGGGAGGGCAGCCCAAGTGCTGGTGAGAAGTTGGGAGTGAGATGTGTGCTATGGGGAGAGGAATCCTCATGTTGGAGTTAGTGTCATGTGAAGGGGATTCCCATCTCTGCCACTCCCTGAAGTCACCTTCCAGGTAAGTCAGTCACACTGCCAGCGTCCTCATCTGCAAAAGGGCATTAATGCCACAGGCCTCGCTGCATGGTTGTGAAGGCAGTTTGACATCAGTGTGTGGGAAACTGCAGAGTATCACAGAGAGGTGAGGTTATTCTTGTTTCCTTCTTAACAGAAACAGTGAGAAGCAGATTGAGTTGAAGTCTGGCTATTTGCCAACTCTTGGCAAACTCTGGTCAACCTGTGACCAGCCTGGCTTAGTCAAGGCTCGAGTTCAAGGTGATAGGGAGTTGGGAGCCAGCATGGATTCTGAAGCAAGGGGAGGAAGGTAAAATCCAAAAATAACAAAATACTTTATTTAGGCCATTATGCCAGTCATGAAGAATGTATTTTAATATATTTATTTACCTTATAATTAATCATTAATATATAATTAAATTAAACTTATTTAATTTAATATATTTATTTTTACAGATGGGAAAACGATTTTAGAAGGATTCATTCATTCACTCACTTATTCATTCATTCATTCAGCCAATACTGACTGAACAGCTCCCATGGCAGACATGGGTACAGTTGCTAAGTGAATAAAACTCCCTGAACTCCCTGGAGCTCACAGCCTGGTAGGGAAGACAGACAAGAAAGCAAATAAATCTATGACCCAATGCCAGGACACCGTGCTATGCAGAAAACAAAGCTGCGTAAGCATCAGGAACCAGTAGGCAGGTCACTTTGACTTTTAAGGAGAGACTTGAATGAAGCAATTGTATGAACATTCTGAGCAGAGTCAGTAACTTGTGCAAAGACCCTGAGGTGGGAGCATGCTGGCTGTAATCAAAGCAGGGCAAGAAGGGCAAGGAGTGGGAGCAGGGGGTTAACTAGGAAGCTACTAGGGGACTCCAGGTGAGAAGGAAAAAAGGCAGTGGCAGATGTGGAGGTGGCAAAGAGCAGTCAGATTTATGGGGTGGTCTGGCGGGGAGGTGGGGTGGGAGAGTGGGTGAGGCTGGAAAGAAATAAGGCACGTGGCAGCCTAGAATGTATGGCGTTTAGGGGGGTCATGAGGGAATATGGATTTAATTCTACATGTGATGGGAAGCCATTGGAGGAATCTGACCAGGAAAGTGACATTATCGCAGATTTATGCTTTAAAAGGATCATTCTGGCCATGGAGTAGAGGCAAATCAGTAAGGGGCATGAGTGGGAGCAGGGGGTTAACTAGGAAGCTACTGTGGGATTCCAGGTGAGAAGAAAAAAAGGCACTGGCAGATGTGGAGGTGGCAAACAGCAGTCAGATTTGAAATATAATTTAAAAATAGAATTCACAGTTTCCTGTTGAATTGGATGTGGGCTACGAGATCAAGAGAGGAGTCAGGGATGACTCCAAGACTGTGGGCCTGAGCAACTGGGTCAATGTTGGTGCCATTTACTGAGTAGGGATGATGGGGGAAGGACCGGTTTGGGGACAATTGGGATTCACTTTAATTCTGAGATGCCTTGAGACATCTAAATGGAGATGTCAGGTAGGTAGCTGGATGTATGAGCGAGGAGTTCAGGGGGGATGTCAGGACTGGAGATATAAATTGGGAAGTTGTCAGCATAAAATGTTTAAAGCCAGGGGATAGGATGAGATCACTCAGAGAGAGTAAAGAGAGGAGAAAAGAGGTCCCTGAATGCCCAGCATTTGCAGGGCTGGATGAGCAGGAGGACTCAGAAGGCTCACTCAGCAGCAACCCAGAAGAGCCCCCGTCCACTGTGTAGGGTGCGCTGCAGCTCAGAATTGGTCTTGCTGAATGCAGATGCGGGGCACACCTGGGTAGGTCTGGGTGGGGTCCAAAAATTGTAATTCTAAAAAGTTGCCAGGTGAGGCTGCCACTGTCACTGGGGTGAGGGCTACTGGTCCTGGGAAAGGAAGAGCTGCAGCAAGCTCAGACTTTGGAGACAGGAGGAACTGATTTCAAATGTAGCTTCTAACACTAACTTGCTGTGTGATCTTGGGCAAGACACTATCTGTCGCTGAGCCCATTCTATCTGTAAAAATGGAGACAGTAACACTTACCTGCTCAGGGTGATTATGAAGCCAAAGAAAGACGCTTTCTGTTTCTAGCATCAGGTCTAGAGTGAGCACAGCCCTTCTCCAACTCGGGTGGCCCTGGGTAGTCAGCTGGACGAGAGGAGAGGCAACCTGGGGAGGCTGACCATTCCATTTGGATGCCTGGCCTCAGGACAATCCTGAGAGCTGGGTCCCTGGAAGAGAAGCAGTGCCCTGTTAGGCTACTTCACCCTGGATTCCCACTCTCCACTTTTTCTCTGCCTCCATGTTACCACTAACACGGCCTTCCTGTCCTGGATTTGGAGAGCAGGTCTTGTCCCTTCATCTCTTCCAGAGACCAGTGACCACTTCTCCCCCTCCTTCTCCCTCCCTGGACATTGTCACTCAGTTTCCCCACAAGGGGAAGCGTGACCAGACAGCCAGAGTCTGGCCTGGAGTCAGGCCAGTGAGGCCACAGCAGCCAGGGACAGGGACAAGCTGTCATCTCCACATCCACTAAAGTGGGGATGCTGACACTGGCTGCCTAAGGCTAATGGGGACCAGCACAGAGGATGGGTAAGAAAGCGCCAGGTTTACAGTAGGTCTAAGGTACGTGTTCATCTCTGTCCTCCCTCCTCTCCCCACCTCCAGCCCAAGCCTCTCTCTCCCGAGGCTGCAGAGCCAGCCCAAGCCTGGGAGAGCTGAGAGGGGGTGCCTCCCCACAGGCCCCGCAGCTATTTAATGCCGTTAACAATGGATTCATTAACTGGGATTAATCTCGTATACCAGCTCTCTATCCCCCTGGCTATTAATCACTCACTTCATTAACAGGACAGCATTAGCCAACCTGTGAGTGAGACATGGCGCCCATACCAAGTACCTGTGTCTGCACCTTCTCTTCTTTCCTCCTTACGGAGCCTTCCTGGGGCCTTTCTGCATCTGGCCTGATTTCTGTCTCAGTCCAGCAGAGTGTGTGGGTCTCCCTCCTCAGGTTCCCCTCTTTGGCTTGTCTCTGCCCCTGATACCTTCTAAGTGTCCACTGCTCTTTTTCCTCCCAATTTGGGGTCTAACAGACTAGGTTCCCATTACAGGTTGAACAAGAGATACAAATAAGGAGACGCCAATTCTGGGAGGCTTATTTTAAAAAATTGCCTTTTCTGTTTACAAAGGTAATATATGTTCACCATACAAAATCCAAACAACACAAGAAAGGAATAAAGGAGAAAATCAAAATTCCCTGAAATCCCTACCATCTCAAGATAATAACCTTTAGCGTTTTTGGTGAGCACCCTCTCAATCTTGAGTGATATATATATAATTTCACCTAAATGGGATCCTACTATGCATGCTGTTTTGCAACCTGCTTTTCTACTCAACAATATGTTGTTGAAATCTTTCCATATCAGTGAATATAAATATACACCACACTTTTTAATGGTTGCATAGCATTCTGTTTTCTGGAAGTAACATAATTCAGTCAATGGATCTCCTACCGATGGACATTTCTTTTGTTCTTGTTTGGCTCTGATATATTTGATGTAAAGTTATAAACACTGCACTGTGCACTTGCCTCATTAACTCCATAATATTGATTCCCAGGGGTGGATGTTCTAGGACATAGGTTTGCTCAATTTGCATTTTGCTATCATATGGCATAGTAGAGCTAGGTTCTGGGATTTGATAACAATTCAGTCATTTCCTAGCAAAGGTACGTTGGGCAAATTACCGAATCTCTCTGGACTTTAGTTTCCTTATCTGTAAATGGGGATAATAATAGTATTTACATTGTGGGATTATTGTTTAAAGAATTTATTCCACACAGAACACTTAAAACTATGATTGGCATGTAGTATGGGCTGTATGTACCAGCTATTCCTACGGCACAGTGGCCTTCTGGTCTCCAGAAACACTGAGCTTGTTCATGTCTTCAGAGAGTGGGGGGTGAGGCCCTCTCCGTCTGCCATCATCAGCAATCGATACCCCTGTCAGTTCTATCTTAAGTTCTTTCCCCAATTTTTAAATTATAAAATACATATAAAACTTATTATCTTAACGCTTTTTAAGTGTAGAGTTCTATGACATGTAGTCCGGTCACCTTGTTGTGCAACCATCACCATCATCCAGCTCCAGCTCTCTTCATTTTGTCAAACTGAAGATCTATACCATTGAACTTCCCTCCCCCAACCCCTACAAACATCATTTTCTTTCTATCTCCATGATTTTGACTACTACAATACCTCACATAAGTGGAATCAAAGAACACTTGCCATTTTGTGACTTGCTTATTCCACTTAGCATGTTTTCAAGGTTCATTCATGTTGTAGTATGTATCAGAATTGCCTTCCTTTTAAAGCTTGAATAATATTCCACTGTGTGCACATAACACATTTTGTTTAGCGATTCATCTATCATGGACACCTGGGTTGCATCCATGGTTTAGCTATTATGAATAATGCTGCTGTGAATATGGATGTATAAATGTCTTTTCAGAGCCCTGCTTTCAGGTCTTTTGTTTATATACCCAGAAAAGAAATTGCCAGATCATATGGAAATTCTATTTTAATTTTTTTGGGGAACAACCTCAGTAATTTCCAGAGTGGCCATACCACTTTATATTCTGTCATCAGTGTACAAAGATTCCAATATATCCACATCCTTGCCCACACTCACTATTCTGATTTTTTTCCCTTTTATGGTAGCCATCCTAAAGGTTGGTATTTCATTGCAGTCTTGATTTGTATTTCCCTAATGATTAGTTGAGCATCTTTTCATGTACTTATTAGTTGTCTGTATATATTCTTTGAAGAAATGTATATTCAAGTCTTTTGCCCATCTTTGAATTAGGTTTCTTGTTGTTTTTTTTTTCCATTAAGCTTTAGGAGTTCTCTATATTCTGGATATTAATCTTTTATCATATATAAAATATTTTGTCCTATTCTGTGGGTTGCCTTTTTACTCTGCTGTCTTTTTTATACATACTTTATTTATATATGTATTTTTTTAGTTTATTTATTTTAAAGATTTATTTGTTTATAAAAGAACCAGGGTACAGGCCAAATGTGTGGGAGAGTGAGAGAATTCACCAGAGATAGAGCGGGGAACAGAACAGTCAAACTGACTGTAATACACTGCTGAGGGGAGCAGCAGGTGAGACAGGTGAGGTCTGCCTCGCCATGTGGTTTACTCCATGGCTGGCGGGGATTGAACTGCCACTGCAGAGGCTGTGGACAGCTTCACAGAGCTACGCTCAACAGCCTGCGCCACCAGGGAGGCCCTTTTTATATATTTTTTGATATTCAAACTTTTAAATTTCCATGAAGTCCAATTTATCTATTTTTTTTTCTTTTTTGCCTGTGTCTTTGGTATCATATTCAAGAAATCATAGCTAAAGTCAATGTCATATTTTTGCTCTATGTTTTCTTCTAGGAGTCTCATAATTTTAGGTCTTAGACCCAATTTGAGTTAATTTTTGGATATGATGTTAGGTAAATGTCCAACTTCATTCTTTTTGCATGTGGATAGTCCATTTTTCTAGCACCATTTGTTCAAAATAGGGTTTTTATTCCATTCAATGGTCTTGGCACTCTTATCAAAGATCCTTTGACCATATATGTTAAGGTTCATTTCTAGGTTTTCTTTTCTATTCCATTGATCTACAAGTCTGTCTTTATGCCAGTACCATACTGTTTTGATAACAGTAGCTCTATTAGAAGTTTTGAAACTAGGAAGTGTGAGAACTCCAGCTTTGTTCTCCTTTCTCAAGATTGGGCTATTTGGAATTCCTAGAGATTACATATGAATTTTATGATGACTTTTTAAATTTCTTGTTTTTTAAAAATTTATTTATTTATGCATACAAGAGCTGGGATAGAGGCCAGAGATATGGGGGGGGGTGAGAGGATTCACCAGAGACAGAGTGGGGAACAGAACAGGCATGTTGATTGAAATATACTGCTGAAGGAAGCAGCAGGCGAGATAGTAGAGGTCTGCTGCACCATGTGGGTTGCTCCCTGTCCGGCCGGGGATCGAACTCGTGCTGCAGAGGCTGTGAATTGCTTCATATTGCGGTGATTAACCCCTTGCACCACCAGGGAGGCCCCTGACTTTTTAAATTTCTTTAAAAAACATCATTGGGGGCCTCCCTGGTGGTACAGAGGTTAAAGACACAGTGCTATCAAGCTATTGCCAGCCACTGCAGCATGAGTTTGATCCCTGGATGGCCAGGTTCAACCCACATGGCGCAGCAGACCTCTCCTGTCTCGCCTGCCGCTCCCTTCAGCAGTGTATTTCAGTAGATCCTCCTGTTCTGCTCCCCACTCTTGTCTGGTGAATACTCTCACTCCATGAATCTCTGATCTACACCTAGTTCTTGTATGCATAAATAAATAAATATTTAAAAATAGTCATTGAGATTTTAAGAAGGATTGCATCTATAGATCATTTTAGGTTGTATTGCCATCTTAACAATGTTAGTCTTCTAGTGCACGAGCACTGGGTGGGACAGAGCCCCTGTCCTTGCACCATTAATAATAATAGACATCCTTATCAATTTTTAGAAACTTTTGTCCACCTGGTAGGTGACAACTGATACCTTTTTCATTTGCATATCTTTGATCAGTATTGAACTGGAACATATACTATGTTCTTAATGGCATTCATATTTCATTTGTGAGTTGTCTGATCAAGCTTTTTGCCTGTTTCTCTATTGGAATATTTATCTCCTTTGGCATTGGTGGAAGCTCTTCTAATATACTAGAGATAATATTTCTAATGTTTTTCTATTTTATCATGACTTTCAATCTAATTTATTTACTTTGGCCTTCATAGGTACTTGATTTTTATGTGGTTAAGTCTGTTGGTCTTTTCCTTTATAACTTTTGCATATCATGTCATGTTTAGAGAGGCCGTTTTCTCTTTAAATAATATAAATCTTCACACTTTACTTTAGTACTCATGTGGTTTCAATTTTTACACTTTGTGTTTTTATCTCTTCAAATATATTTTTGTGAAGTATGACTCTAGCTTTATTGTTTTCCAAATGGTTGGTTAGTTATACCACCAACATTTAATTATTTGCTCTTTCTCCCCATGAAGACCAGAGAGGAAACAAGGGTAAATGAATAATGTCCCAAGGCAGAAAGTAGGTCAGAAGAGCACTTCTGGACAAGATTCCCCAGAGTTCTAACAGCCAACCCCTGGGGACACCCTCTTTACTGGGATCCTGCTTGCTCTTAATAAGGAGAGAGGGGATGTTAGAGGGACTGAGTCAGACCTTGCATTATGATCAGAGTCCCTTCCAAAAGGCTCTACATGTGCAGTATAGCCTTGTTCCCAGTGCTCAGCAATTGAGAAGAAAATCTTGTTTTGGAATCAGTAGTTAAGTAGCCTTATAACTTGGGGTCTTTGTCAGCCTCCCTTGCTATTACCTCATCCTCATCATCTGCTCCAGTCACTGACCCAGATCCTCTACACCACTGTACTATATAAAGTAATTCATCTCTTCTTCTTCATCCACACTGCCACTGACCTGGCAGTGAGCAATAGTCCCAGGGGTGGCTTAGGTACTTCCCATGGAAATCTGTGTGTGTGTTTGGAGATGGGGAAAGGGATGGTGGGGTGATGGGAGCAGAGGCTTCCAGGTTGCCAGTTCAGCAAGAAGCTTGGATTCTCACTATCAATGTCTGTGCCCCAATTTACCCTGCTGGTATTTCTTTGCTAGTTTATTGATAGTGGCTTGAATTTGGATTTGACTCTGTCACAGAGAGGAGTTTGTTCTGGTGTTCCTGGCTAAATGCTCAGCATGGGGGATTCTAGAAGACTTAGGGCTGATAGAAGCATCCTATGGCCTTCTTCCTTGGGAGACAGCACACTTATGTGACATCTATTCCCTGCTCCGATGCCTAGTTTGTGGACACAGCTTAGTTCTAGGGCTAGGAGGAGAGGCAAAGGCAGGCCTGAGCTTAAGTCAGGCAAATCGCCAGCATGCTCAGTTATCTTGTGGGCTGAGGGTGAATTATGGCATCAGGGCCTATGGAGCAACCACAAATCACAGGCTGTCAGAAACTGGGGAAAGGCAATGCCTGCCCTCCTCCCCCAGCAAGATTGATGGGCTCAGGGCCTGGGTCTGGGTTCAAGATGATTGGACTTTATGATGTTTCATTTCCCCAGAATGCTCTGGTGAGAAGCTTGTCACCCAGGACTGTGTATGTGTGAGTGTGGACATATGTCTACCATCACACATGACTTGCTGTGCCTGTGCAGGAGGGTGACTATCGACCTAGCGCTGTGTGGTTCTGATTTTATTCTTACAAGACTGACAATGACTCTGAATTTCGTGTGAGCTTTGGAGGAGTGTGAGCTTTGTGACTCACTGGGATATTCTCAAGGGTAAAGATTTTGTGGTATCCATGAATTGTGTGCATGACTCTACTGCGGATATGTGCCTGTTGAAGAATGAGTTGGGAGTCTTGAGTCAGTGTGCCTGGGTGGTTACAAACCAAGGATGGGGAAATAAGAAGAAAAATAGATCAGGAAGGACAATTTGAGGGTATGGAGATTCTGAGGTCTTGGCAAAACATCAAAGGGAAACATCCAGAAAAGCAGGATTGGGGCTCAGGGAAGGGTAAAGGACAGGTTGGTCTTGGCTCAGGTTGCCTTTCAAAGGTGTTTAGATGACAAGTCATGGGGATGTGGCATTTGGTTGGAATGAGGTGAACACCTGCGTGCACACACACACACACATACACACACCCCTCTGAAGACCTAAAGAATATATGCTGTGTTGATAATCCCAGCTAGATGGAGTTAAATAGGAAATTTCCAAGGATTACTCAATGGCATAAAATGCACCCAATTGTCCAAGTCAGGGAAAATTTCCAAGCAGAGGCAATATTCAGTGGAATCATAAGGAAAAGAGAATGCAAAGAGAAGAGGAGAATGCTCTGGTTTAAGCATGGGGAATAGGGACAGGTGATGTAAGACACGGGACTGGGATAGCAAATCACTAGATGATAGTGAGCTGCTGCTGGTAGTCAGGGCCAGGCTGAGTCACCAGGGGATTCCTGGCACCTAATGCAGGAGTAGATGGTCTGTGTGTTGGGTTGACTTGGAGTCAAAATCTGAACCACTTTAACTAGGGAGTGCCCAGGTAGGGTACTGAGAGGAACTTTGAAATCTACACAAGCCACTAGGTGAGGGCTGACAGGGGTTGAGGGGATATTAGGCATCAAAAAGGGCACCCAGCCCTGCCTTACTCCCTTAACTACTTACCATGAACTTTTTTAAAAACTAAATAAGTCTCTGCATATTTATTTCCTCCATAACCTGTCCCTTGAGCTCTTGGTCCTAAACCACCATCTTGCATTCCCTTTCCTCATTGCTTCCTGATAGTTCTAAGCTCTGACCTTGACTTAGTTCTTGATTACAGCCTTGCCATTCTCAACATGTGGAACAACTTCTGTCTGATCTCTTGCTGAGTAAAGGGGATTTGACAAAAGGCTCTTTAGCTAAAAAAAAAAATACCCCAAGACTTGGGAAGAGCCTGTTGATCATCAGTTGTAAGGACATTGATGTACTGCAAAATATATAGGTTATATTTGGGAGGATCTAAGGAACATGACATTTGATTGCAGGAAGCTAGAAGGAAAGAGGGCTGTGTTGCCATAGCAGATTGTGAACAATGTGCGTGTTCAGGTAGGTTAAGTAGAATGCTGTGAAAGGGATCTCAAAGTATAGGGTATGCACAGATGCATCTGGGAAGGGGGCAGCCTTAGAGATTCAGACCATGAGCATAAAGATGCCCGTGATCAGAGGCACAGCATGTTTTTGGATGTGTAAACTCAAACTCAGCAGCTTGAGTTATAGTTCCTATAACAGGAACTCCTTCCAGGGAGGCTCATCCTTCCTGGATCAATGATGTTATCAAAGACAGGTTCTTTCTATCTTTGTTGCTGTCCTGAATGTTGCTTTTGTCCTCAGGGTGGCTCCCCTCATGGTCACAAAGGGGCTGCCTCAGATCCAGCCACCCCTTCCAGACACCACAATGTCCAGTGGAAGAAAAGACACCATTCTCTTGAATATTTTAGAGTGAAAGAATTTTCCCAGAAGCCCCCTTGTGCTCCTCCTTGTATGCCTGCTTTGAAATGGATACCAGCAGAAGACAAACCGGCTGAATCTGGTTCCAACCAGCTCCAACTTCTTCAAAGAAGTGAAACAGAAATCAACTAAAACTGAAGTCTATTGAAAGTGAAACCAACTGACACTGCCTCCAACTGGCTCAAAATGGGTGAAACGTTTCCAAACGGTTCTGATGAGTTCTAACCAAGTGAAACTGAAATTGACTGAATCCGATTCTGATTTCTTCAAAGAACTGATACCAAAACCAACTGAAACTGAAACCATGTGACTCTGATTCAGACTGGTTCAAACTGGTTCTGACTGGCTGAAACAGGTTCAGACCAGCTGAAACCTGTCCTGACCAGCTGAAACCAGTTCTGACTGGTTTAATCTGACTGAAACTGGTTCCAATGGGCTCAAACTGGTTCTGACCAGCTGAAACCAGCTCAAACTGGTTTGGACCGGATTGAACAGACTGAAATCGGTCTGACTGGCTGAAACCTGATCCGCTTAGTTCAAGCTGGCTGAAATGGGTTTGGACTGGTTCAAACCAGTTGAAATCTGTTCTGACTAATTGAAACTGGTTCTGATGGTTCAAACTTGTTCAAATGGCTGAAACTGGTTCCAACCAGTTCAAGTTGGCTGAATCCAGTTCCGACTGGATCAAACCTGTTCCGCCTGGCTCCAACTTCTTCAAAGAAGTGAAACTGAAACCAACTGAAACTGAAGCCAGTAACTGAAAGTGAAACCAACTGACACGGCCTCCAACTGGCTCAAAATGGACGAAACCATTCCCAAATGGATCTGATGATTTCAAACCAAGCAAAACTGAAACTGATTAAAACCAGTTCTGACTTCTTCAAAGAACTGAAATCAAAACTAACTGGAAGTAAAACCATGTGAGACTGGTTTGGACTGTGACCAGTTTGAACTGAATCAGTTTGAACTGCCTAAAACTGGCTCCAACCAGTTCAAATTGACTGAAACTGGTTCCGACTGGTTCACACCAGCTGAAGCCAGTTCCAGCTGGTTCAAACCGGCTGAAACAGATTCTGATCAGTTGCAACCGGTTCCAAATTGCTCTGATTTCTTCAAAGAAGTGAAACTGAAATCAACTGAGTGGAATTGTTAATACTTAGTCACCCTTCTCTTCTGGCTCTGGGACCAGGGCTCTGAACATGGGCCCCATATAGGGAGGAGAATTCTTGAACACAACCAGACTTCTATAAGGAAAAATGGTGTGGATACAGAATAGGCAATGAATTATCTCTGTTCCCCAAGACCTCCACTTGGGCCAGAGGGTACTAAGTACAAGGCAGAGCTGCAGGCCAGCTGTCAAGGCTAGAGCGCCACACTGGGACACCAAATCTAGGAACAAGTTATTTCAGATATGGTCTCATGTCCAAGTGGGATCAACACAAACCCAAAAGTCCTTATCACCATCTCTGTTCCAACTTGTCCTATGCCCATTTTGAAATCAAAATCCCTCATGAGGACTTTTTAAGCCTCATCTGAAGTTCCTTGATTCTCATTGCATAAACAATATTCTTTTCTGCCTCAGGGTCTTTGCACATGCTTCTCTCCCTCAACTTTCCCCTGTCATGTCCTCACCTCTTCCACCTTACTCTTAGGTTAGGTGACTCCCTCATCAGCATATTCCCATAACTCTCAACAATACTTCTTAGGGAAATTTTCTATATACCCTGCTAGTTGCCAGTTCTCTGTGGTCAAAGAAGGTATCTTTCTATTGTAGACTACGCTCTCCTCCCTAACACAGTGCTTGGCACAAAGTAGGCATTTGATAAATATTTGATCAAGTGAATCCCTATCACTAAGGATGGAAGTGAATCTAAGCTTTGGACAGGGTAGATGGGCTTGGGATTGGTGAGGAGCCTGGTCTACTAATGGCTTCTGGGCAGGGAAAGGGCATTGAGAACATGACTGTGTACAGGAGGGTCAGGGGCCAGCCAGGACTCCATGCTCAACACAGGCACAAAGTTCCAGCCATGGAATCAGTGTCTGGAGAATTGCTAATGACATTTTGGAGAAACTATGGGTTGACGTGGTGAGCATTAGAGGTAACAGCTACAAGTGTTGTTGCCAGAGATGTGGTTCAAAATGAGGAATGTAATTTTCCCTACTTTACAGGCTTATTAGGAAGAGTAAATGAGAGGACTTGCGTCAAGAACTGAGTCTAGTCAATAGGTGCTTAGTAAATAATTAAGCCTTGACTTTACAGACTTCTTATGCTAAATGACTTATTGTTCCCATTTTCCACCCCAAGTTAGTTCTGAGTTAGTTCTAGTTCTTTCTCCTCCCAACAGACTCTTCCCATGTGGGAGACACCAGAACTGTGTTCCCTTCCCATACTCACCCTTTCTGAACCACTGCTTCTTTGTCCCACTGAATGGGAGTAATGATACCTCCCTCATCTAGCTGACATGAGGGGCCAATAAGGTAACACCTTTTAGGGTGCCTTAGAAACTGTAAAGGACTGTGCCCATGTAAGGCATTACTGTTCTTGTTATTTTATTGGCGTTGGGCTTGTTCCTGGGCCTGGCATCTGCTCTGACTTTCCCAGTTCCTGTTTCTTGCTCAGTCTCCGTTTTCTTGTAGCCGCCCACGATTCTGGCACAGGCAGTTTAAGGATATAAGATGACATCCCAGGAGTTTGAATGCAGAAAGGAAAAGAAGGCAATGCAATCAGTAACAACCTGTAGCCCTCTTTCTATTCCCTGACTCAGGAATGGCCCCACCACATGTAGAGCCAGGCAGACCTCAGATCTAAGCATGTCCATGTTCCAGTCAGCTATTGCTGTGTAACAAACCACTCTATAACTTAGTGACTTAAAACAGCAATTTATTATTATCTCCTGTGTTTCTGAGGGGTGACTCAAATAATTCATCTCACTTGTGGATCCTGGTAGGATTGTAGTCAGAAGGCAGCTGGGGTGAGTCATTCAAAGGTTTGACTAGACAGGATAGCCAAGATGGCTTCACTCACATGTCTGCTGCTGGAGGCTGGCCAGGCATCCCTCTCTTTCTGTATAACCTCACTAACAGCTATTTGGGCTTTCTCATAGCATAGTGATCTTGGCATAGCTGGGCTTTTTACATGGCAGCTGGCTTCTCCCAGAGTGAACATTCTAAAGGACCAGTGTGGGAGTTTTATGGCTTCTTCTGACCTAGTCTTAGAAGTCATGTGGAGTCACTTCTGTTGCATTTTATTGTTCAGACAGGGCTGGCTCAGACCCAGTGTAGAAGGGCACTATACAAGGGCCTGGATACCAGAAGGCATGGTTCTTTAGGGAGCCATCTTTGGAGACCAGTTAACAAGATCCTAGTCTGGTGATTGGAATACTGTCCCTCAGAACCCTCACAAAGGCCAGGGCTTGGGAGGTGGATCACGGAGGAAACAGTGGAAGAAGTAAAGCTGCTAGGACTCCTGGGCCCCAACTTTAGTGTTTAATACCTATTTACTATTATTTATTATTTTGTAATTTAGATTTTCACAAAAAGTTTAATACAAATTTAAAATTCTGAGGCTCACTTAGCCAAAGGAGAGATACAGGTAATAAATAAGCATAATGAAATATGTTAAAAAATGTTAATCACTAGGGAAATGCACAATAGACCCCAGTGAGATATCACTGCACAACTGCTAGATTGGCTAAAGTAATAATAAAAATAATCTGTTAATCTCAAGTGCTGGCAAAAATGAAATCAACTGGAATTCATACATATTGCCAGTGGGAATGCAAAGTGGCACAGACACTTTGGAAGACAATTTGGCAGTTTCTTATAAAGTTAAGGCATTGCTACGAATCCACCAATTCTACTCTGAGGTATTTAATACCTAGAGAAATGAAAAGATACAGATACACAAAGACCTGTATATAAGTGTGTCCAACAGCTTTATTCACCATAGCATTCCCATAAAGAAAATCAAGCAAATGTCTTTCAACCGGTGATTGACTAAAATTAATTGTGATATATCCACAAATGGGTTACCTTTCAATAATAAGACAGAATGAACTACCAATACATAACTTCATGGGAGACTCTCAGAGGCATTTTTTTTTAGACTTATTTATGCATACAAGAACTGGGGTACAGGCCCAAGGTGGCATTTTTTTTAGACTTATTTATGCATACAAGAACTGGGGTACAGGCCCAAGGTGTGGCTGGTGAGAGGATTCACCAGAGACAGAGTGGGGAACAGAGCAGGCAGACTGACTGAAATACACTGGTGAGGGGAGCAGCGGGCTAGTCAGAGAGGTCTGCTGTACCATGTGGACATCTCCCTGGCCAGGGATTGAACTCATGCTGCAGTGGCTGCGGACAGCTTCATAGGTTGTATCTTAACCTCTTGCACCACCAGGGAGGCCCTCAGAGGCATTTTGATGATTAGAAAAAAACTCACCAGAAAGGCCGTATACAGTATAATTCTACACAACAATATGAAGAAGGCAAGACTCTTGTGCAGAAGGCAGATTGTGTTTCTAGCAACTGATGATGGGGGAAAGGGTTGAGAACAAAGGGGCACCAGGGAAGTTTGTAGGGGATGGAAGTGTTCTATGACTTGATTGTGGAAGTGGTTACATGACTGTAGACTGTCAAAGTTCATCAAACTATGTACCTAAAAATGAATTTTCCTGAACATAAATCATGCAGTTCTGAGGCTAACAGTTTGAAAATGCAGACTCCTCTTTTTTCTGCATGTCCCCTCAAGTCCAATCAGCCACCAAACCTGTTTCTATTTCTGGTGCACCTGGCACACTACATACCAGGCATACCCCTCCCCTGCCCCACACTTCCTCATGAACACTCTTTTCCCTGCTTACTGCCTGAAAAATTTTTATCTATCCTTCAAAACTCAAGCTCATTCTCACTTTCCCAGAGTCCTTTTCCCCTCTCCAATCCATATCAGGCATCTCTCTCTGTCTCTCTTTTTTTGTTTTACAGACAACACATTTGATCTTCCTTCCTTAGTACAGATGACAAAAGCCTTGAGGTCGGGAACAATATTCTGTCCTTCTTTGGTACATAATTAGTACTTTGTTTCATGAAAGAATGAATGTGTCCACACCTTCCTGTGTGGTTATGTGTTGCATTAATTTTGATTTCCCACAAGCCTTCAGTACTTTTTCATTTTCACGTATTTTTAAGCTACTTGGTAAGAATTGAAATGATTCAAAAGTACATAAAGGGTGAAAAACTTTCATGTACACAGTTTTTAAAAATAAAAATAAGTTTCTGCATTTCTCTGTTTGATATACAGAAATCTCACTTATTCTTTTTAATAGCTATGTAATATTCCAAAGAATGGTTATACTATAGTAAACATCATTTCATCATTAATGGGCATTTAGAGGTTGCCCCTACCATGTGTCAATGTTTCCCTATTTAAAATGCTGCATTATACATCGGCACATATGTGTGAGTATTGCTGAAAAGAGGATTCCTAGAAAATTATGCTGTTAGGAAAGATGCATGTATTTTAGGTGCAGAGAATATCTACCCTAAAAATAAGATGAATGCAAAAACATATTGTCACCACAGTCTATGAGAAAACCCATGTGTCCACACCCTCACCAACTCTGGATAGCATCAATTTTGCCAATTATTACACCCAGGTTAAAATTCTGTCTTATCCTTTTAATTTACATTTTCCACACTGTTTCTGAGGTTGTGTGTATTTTCATATGATTACTATCTATTTGGATGTCTTGTCCTATGAATTCCTGGTTGAATCTTTTGCTCATTTTTATAGGGCTATATGTTTTGGTTGATTTGTACTGAATTATAGGATTGATTTGTAGGAACTCCTTGTGTATGTATGATATGGAAATAATCAGTTTGAAAGTTATAAATAACTTTTGGGGTGATGGATATGTTCATTCTTGATTGTGGTGATGGCTTCACAGGTGTACACTTATGTCAAAACTCATCAAACTGTACACTTTAAATATGTAAGGTTTATTGTATGTCAATCATACCTCAATAAAGCTGTTTAAAAAGAAAGTTATATAATTAGCAATTTATTTTCCTCCCAGTTCTCCTTTTTCTTTAAACTTATTTACTTTTTTTTGGTCATATAGAAATATTACTCACATTTTGTATTATTTCCATTTTGTGTTGGAATTAACTTAGCTGTGTGACTTAGGCAAGTTATATAACTTCTCTGTGCTTCACTCTTCTTAATGTAAAATGAGAGTGAGAGTACCTTATAGCAGAGATTTGTGAGAATTAAATAAATTAATACATTTTAAAAGTTCTTGAACTGGTAACCATCATGGGATACCATGCAATAAAAACTAGTATCATTGTTTGGAAATTCATTATGAAGAAGAACTTCTCCATCCCAATATTATAAGAATATTCTCCTTTATTTTCTTCTAGTAATTAGAGAGTTTAAAAAAAGTTTAGATCTTTTAATTCATTTAAAATATACTTTTGTATATGGTGAGAGGTAAGGCTAAATTGTATTATTTTTCCCAGTGTCCAGACATTGTCCCAATATTACTCATGGCAAAACCTATCCTTTTTGCACTAATTTGAGAGAGCCTCTGCCCTAAATAGTGAATTCCCAGGTACAAACATAGCTGTTTCTCAATTTTAATGGGGCCCTTTGGTTTATACGTTTATTCCTCTACTAATCCTTTCTACTGGTAAATTGTAATAGCTTCTCTCCAATTCTAAATCTGTCATAATTTCTTGTGACTTTAGCATTCAAATAGATAATTTCTTTCATCCTGTGGTCTTTTCTTGATTTATATTATGATCCAATCCTCCCACCCTACTTCATCCACTCAGGGCTGCAGTTATGCCAGAGATCTGATCAAAACAAACAACTCTCATATCCCTAGAGCCTAGTTTAAGTGATTCACCCTCTCTGCGCCACCTCTGATCTTTGCGACTCATCCCTCTTTTTCTTCTACCTGAACATTTCTCCAGCCCACCAAAACCTACAATCTATTGGCCCTTCTATGTCTTCACCATTCTTACTTTCCCCCTACCAGCTTGCAGTTGATCATAACTCCCTTAACTCCCTTGCCCTTTACTCAGTATGGCAACTCTCCATGGATCTAAGAATAACTCCAGTTCTCCATATATTCCCTGATTTTATTATGAAACTGAGTAAGCCTGGAGAGAAACACAAGTCAAGCTGACTAGTCTCATTTTAAGTTCATGGCCACTAAGTTCAAGTAGACTCTTGGTATTGCAGGTAAAGATGAACATCTTAATCCATTCACTCTCCTACTCTCCCTTTCAGCACCTTCTCATCTCTTCTCAAAAGACTTGAACAGACACCTTAGAGGGGAAAACATCTAAATTAAAAGTATGAGAAGGTGCTCAACCTTTTTAGTCATCAAGGGGGGTATCATGACATACCCATCAGAAATGCTAAAATTACAAAGATCTATTATCTTGCTGGGTATTAACAAAGATGTGGAATAACTGGATTATCCTGCTTGTGGGAGTGCAAGTTGGTACAACCACTCTGGAAGCTCATTGGCAACATTGATTAAGCAGAAAATGCATTTGCTCTAAGATCCAATAATTCCACCTCTAGTGTATATACCTAACAGAAACCATGCATGTGTGCACCAAAAAGTACATTCAAACAAGTTCATAGTAACGTTAAACATAGTAACATAAAGAGTAAACTTTACAAATGCCCTTCCATCAAGAACAGAAGGAAACATGAATTATGGAATAGCCGTATAGGGGGCATATATATCAATAGAAGTTCATGAACTGTTGCTATATTCAACATCTCACAAACAATGTTGAATGAAAGAAGTCATATGTGTGATTCTGTTACATACTATATGACTCTACAGCAGAAATAATTTATGATTAGTATACCAGTTATCTTGGGGAGGAAGGAGCAGGTGATGAATGGACATGAGGCACTTTTGGGGGATGCTGGCAGTGTTCTCTCTCTCTTTTTTTCTCTTTTGTGGGACCCTCGCTGGCGTCCAGTGAACAAACCTGCACTGCAGAGGCTGCAGACAGCCTTGCAGCCCAGCACTCAACCGCTGCGCCACCACGGGAGGCCCTCTCTTTCCTGATAGTTATAGTAACAAGGATAAGTAAATCTGTGAAAAACTGAGTTTTACACTCACAATTTGTTCATGCCTTTCCTTGTACATCATACTTTACAGAAAATTATGGTATTTGTGTGCTTGTATGTGTGTACAGATAAGTATATGTGTGCATAGATAAATACATGTATGTGGTATATATTTATATTTCTCTCTTGAGCCCACTTTCATTTCTAGCTATTACACTATTTTTCTCCTTAATTTCATAGCAAAACAAAAAACCCTATTTATTTGTGTCTATAGGCTCCAAATTTTTAGCTCCACCATTCTCCTAAAATTATTCTTGTGAGAGTCACCGATACCATCCATATTGCAAAGTTCAATGGTTAGTCTCAGATGTCATTGTACCTGTCAACAGAATTCAACACATATGACCCTTCTCTTAAGCATAACTTCTTCACTTGACTTCCAGGACATTACTCATCTGGCTTCCAACCTCTCTGGACACTCTTCTCAGACCCAGGTTTATTGGGTCCATTCATGGACTTCTTTAACAACATTTACTCCATTGGTGTCCATGATGGCCATAGAATTTCTTTACTATTTCTACTTGTATGCTGATTACTCTCAAATGACACCTGGTGTCCTCATACAGCCAATTATCAACTTGATATATTCACTTGGATATTTAC
The DNA here is from genome assembly GCF_964194135.1 of Talpa europaea. NCBI lineage: Eukaryota > Metazoa > Chordata > Mammalia > Eulipotyphla > Talpidae > Talpa > Talpa europaea. Next base: position 25,128,144 of record NC_140076.1, read on the forward strand.
AGAGCATCTCCAACTTAACATGTCCTGAAACAAACTCCTCAATCTCCTCCTGCCTCAACCTGCACCTCTGTAGTAATCGATAAACTTGTTCTCCAGGTACTCAGATCCTTGCCGAAAGCTTTGATTCCTCTCCTCTTACTTCCTGCATCCCATCTATAAGCAAATCATTTGTCTCCATCACCTTTCATCACTTGCAAAGCTGTTACTATGGAACAAGTCACCTTCATTTCTCAACTGTATGATTTCATTGGCCTCCTAACAGGTTCCCTATTTCTGTCCCTACCTTCTTCTCCCAGGCAGGCAGGATTCATTCAGGGCAACAGAACCCACTCCATGAAGGAATGCAATACAAGAAACTAGCTGCACAGGTGAGAGAAGAGATGAGCAGAACACCAGGAAGCAGCCCAGGGATCACCAACAGGAAGCCGCAACCACTGCCCACAGTAGACTGGGAGGTAGTAGGAGAAGTGGTGTTGCCTACACCCAGGGACCAGAGTTACAATGAAAGAAGCTGCAGTTAAGGCAGGCTTGTTTGGCAGGAGTGGGAAGCACAGATTAGAGGCTGGTGATGACTCCAAAGGAGGGAGAGAGAGTTGCTCTCCCTTCTTCCAATCCTCTAATCTCCCACCAGGCCTCACATTGCCTGGATCCTGCCAGAGGGAGCTGACACAGGATCCCTGAAAGCAGCTTGCAGGGTTACTCCCTGCCAGACAGAGCAGAGCAGGGGCAGGGTGAGAAATGGATTGGAAACAAAGATGTCAAGGCTAATAACCCTGCCCCCATTATCTATTCACTTCCAGGACAGATCCAGGTCTTATGGGGCCTAAAGTATATGCAATATAGCGGGGGTGGGGGAGGTGGCAGGGGAGAGAATCTCCGTGATGAAAAAATTAAAAGATGAAAAACACTACATTAGGATTAGAAGTAAATATTTAGCTGAAAAAAGAAATCTCAGCAAAATTTTAAAGACAGATCAGTACCACAAATGTCTGACATAACTCAGAAAACACCATGATTGTTTAATTAATTGCCGAGTTCTTCTCTACTATGACTGATTAAAATGGTTATTATTGTTAATAGTTTAGAAAAGTTATCAGATCTAGGGAGGTTCTATCAAGTTCCTTTTATATATGAATCGTAAAGATTTCTGGGCCTTTCAAGTTTTCTTGTGCAGTGACTAATTTTTAAAAATTCTGTGAGCTGACAACACTCAATTAAAGCTCTCATGTCACAATCCTCGGTAAGTTGACACAGTGGGCGGTAGGCGGATTCCTAGAAACCATTCTTGTTCCAGGACAGCTGGCAATAACTTCCAGTAACATGCGGAGAACTGTGAGCCACACAATTATAGCCCACTAAGCTCAAACGAAAGGTACCCCCAACTCAATTTTCCCTAGCTATATCCCCCAAATTCTGTGGTCATTTCAGCATCAAGTTGATGTGATAGAGAAATTAAGTCATCTGAACCAATTGTAGATGTAGAATCTTACTTTTGCAAATTTTGTAAAGTTAATGGCCAAGTGAGTGTATTGCTGGCATCTGGTGAGGGGCCCTTGTAAAGTGTAGAATTCTGAAGTTTGAACTCTACCAGTTTTGTGAAAAAGCTGGTCACATGACCACATTCCTGTCACCCATAGCAGACAGAGTGAGCCTACACAGTATAGATCCATTGCGGAGTTTTCTGCCCAAGGTGTTCAAAGGGCTTTACATCTCACTCAATATCCTTGTAATCGGTTCCAATGATCCCATCTCCTAATCCCCTTCTGGCTCCTGCTGCCCATATTTCCTATTGATTTTGCTGTTCCTCTGGCATTCCTACTACAGGGCCTTTGCTCTTGCTTTTCTCATCTGAAACTTACTTAGCTCTTTGTTCAACCGACTGTGGTTGCTTAAAACAACACAGCTTTATTATCTTACCATTCTGGAGGTCAGAAGTCTGAAATGGATAGGCAGGGCTGCCTTCCTTCTAGAGGACCTAGGTGAGAATCCATTTTCTTGTCTTTTCCAGTTTCCAGAGGTCACCCATATACCTTGGCTAATGGCTGCCTCAGTCACATATCCTTCTCTGATTCTGAATCTCCTTTTTTTTTTTTTTTTTTTTTTTAGGGCACTTGTAATTACACTGGATCCAGCAGGATAATCCACAATCATCTCCCACCCTACCCCCACCCTTAACTTAATCATACTCACAAAGTTCCTTTTGCCTCATGACCTAACACATTCATAGGTTCTAGGATCAGGGCTGCATCTATTTGGCGGGGGATGGGGGGGTGGGGCGTGGGGTGCCTACTGCATCTTCCCAGTAAGACCTCTCTGATCATCCTTTTAAAATGCAGCTCATTGTGGACATCTTGTCCCTGCCTGAGAAGGAATGTTTCCTGTGGTCCATAGCTATGTGTGATGCTTGCTACAGTTAGAAATCTGTATCAGTCAGGTTTCTACAGGAGAAGCAGAATCACTAGGCGATATATATTAAGCGATTTAGTACAAGGAATTGGTTTATGTCATTGTGGGGACTGGCAAGGCAAGTCCAAACTCTAGAACAGACTGTTAGGAAGAACAGGCTGGAGCTCTCGGACATGAGCTGAAGCTGTAGCACACAGGTGGAATTTCCTTTATTGCAACGTTTCAGTTCTGCTTTTAAAGTGTTTCAACTGGTTTGAGTCAGGTCCACCAAGATGATCTTCCTTAATCAAGTCACCTGACCTTGGACTTCAATCACAGCTATAAAATACCTTCACAGCAACACATAGTTTAGTGTTTGATTGAATAATTGGGGACCACTGCCTACAGACAAGTAGATGCATAAAGCCAACCAAAGCAGGACCCATTATCTGCCTAATAAAGCTTATTACAAATTTTTATCATCTTACAAAGATGGTCATTTAGTTTCCTTTCTTTAATGTGCCACTTCAGTGAATTAAAAATAAATTAAAAATTTAGTTTGTAATGTTAAAAATCTATGCTTGATTCTTTGGGATAAAATCTATGTGGTCATGGTTTACTGGTCTTATAATGTGTAGTTAGACTAAATTTACTACCATTTAATTTATGAGTTTCCCATCTATGTAATTGTGATTGGGCTATGCTTTCTGCTGTGTGTTATCAATGTTCAGCTTTGATGTTCAGGATTAGTGATTTCAGTGGAAAATGACAGAAATTTCAACCTCAGCTGATTTAGACATTGGTTCAAAGAGCTGAAGAATACTGGGAAGGCATACCTAAGGAAGGCATGGCTGCATTGCAAGTTCAAGGGCAATCAATGCTCATTTTTCTCTCCATCTCTCAGTTTTGCTTTCCCCTTGTGTCAGCTTCAGGTTCCACATGGTAGGAAAATGGCTCTTCCAGGATCTGTAGTCTTGGGCACCCTCTTCCCAGAAGTCACTGAACAATCTTCTGTGTGTCATTGCCCTTGAAAGATTGCCATGTCCATCCCTGAATCGTTCACAGTGCTGGGAAAAAGCAATCCCTGAAGAAATCCGTGGGCGCAGTCCTGAGCTGGGGACCGTGTTACGCTACAGGTTTAGGGCAGCGTGGAGAGGGGTCTCCTGAGGAATTCAGTGTGTGGTTCTAGAAGGATGAAGGCCCACTAAGGAGCAGAAACAACAGATGCCTTTTCTAGTTGTGCTAATCCAACAGAACAAACTGGTAAGTTTCCCCTCTTCATTTTATGCCCTAAAACCATTTAAATAACCAAAGTTATTTGTTCCTTGATGGTTTGATATAACCCACTGTTAAAGCCATTCTGGGCCTGATGCCATTTTTAGAAGTACATTTCTGATGATCTGATTTCTCCTATGGATATTAGCATTTTTACCTCTTCTTGAGCCATTAAGGAAATAAATAAATGAAAGAGGCAGCATTTGGTTTTATTTACCAAGTCTACATTTGTTTTCCATTTCATTAATTTCTGCTTTTATCTCTATTAATTCCTTCTTTCTATAGAGGGTTTCTTGCCCCACCCCCACCCCAGTTTCCCTTTTCCCAGATGCTTGGATTCAATTTACTTTGCTTTTTTCTAATAAATGTGTTCAAGGCATTTTTCTAAAAAATAAGTATTGCATTGGTCTCGACAATTGGTTTCATTATATGGTGCCCTCAATGCCATTCACTTATAAATAATTAGTCATTTGCATTTTGATTTTTCTCTAACCCAAGAGTGATATAGACTAGTGTTTTAAAATTTCCAGGTTGCTATATTTTTGTGATATTGTTTTTGCTTCACTTTTGTCATTGCTTCTAGTTTTTCAACACTGTAGTCAGGTAATGTAGCTCATGTGATTTCTGCTTTTTGGACTTAAGATTTTCCTTGTGAATTTTAATTAGTGGTCAATTTTTATAAATGTATCGTACATGCTTAAGAAATAATGTGTAAATGTGTATCCTCCATTTGATAAATTTCCTCATATAACTCTCAAATCAAACTTTTAAATTATATTATTCAAATTCTCCTATAGTTCTACTTATTTTTACTTAGCTGACTATCATTTTCTGGGGAGGCATGTAAAAATCAAGTATCATTTCAAATTTGGCAATTTCTCTTTGTAGTTCTAAAACTCTTTCTATGTTTTGGTAGTCATTCGTTTAGTGTGAAATTTACTTTATTTTATATCTTGTGGTAGGTGGTATTGTTTATAAATGTTTTTATTTTGAATTAAAATGTATTTAATATAATTCTAATATTCTTATGCATTCATTTTGTTAACATATGTTCATTTTTCATTCTTTGACTTTTAATTTTTTCTATATAATTGTAGCGTTTTATATTGTTTTAAATGTGACCCCTTAAAATGTATTTTGTGTGAATATGTGTGTACACAGTTATGTGTATATATTGTTGAGATTTCTTTCATCAATTCTGAAATCCTTGTCATTTATTAGAAGACTCTAACCAATTTACATTTATTTTTATTTTGAAATGTTTGGATTTCTCCCTTGCTTTCTGCTTGATTGATCAAATTTTCTTTATTTCTATATTGTCTCTATTTTCTGACAAGTCATATTATAATTTTTCAGGTACTCTAAATTTTAGCAAATTTATTTAATCACTTTCTTCTCTTAGTGTCTTAAACCTCCTCCTTTGATGTTGATGTTGTTTTAGGATTGCATGGTGTTAGGTTTCCCTCTCATGTCTGGTCCCTTGATTTGGTCTATCTGCTGAAGCACCTAATTTCTCCACCAGGTGGCTGTTTTCTCCACATGGTTGTTTTTCTTTCTTTCTTTCTTTTTAAAATAATTTTCTAGAACCTATTGCTCCAGAAGGACAGAATGGTCTTCCTTACAGAACGATGAACAGTTCCAAAGGGGAATACTCCTAGCAGACAGCCCCCATAATTGCACCATATTTCCTACTGTTGCATTGGCTGTATTGCCAAGGCCAAAGTCAATGTGTAGGGAACTCCACAAGGATGTAGACATTGAAAGGATGGTTCATTGCCACCAATGTAATAGTTTGCCACATCTTTTAAGAAAGATCTTTCATTTTGTTTGGAAAACAGTCACCAGGCATACACATCAGGGGTTAAAGTCACAGCCAGCCATTCTATATATGTTGGGACAACAAGGGGCTGGCTGGCCCATTTGTTTATTCAACAGTTCTTTACCTGATGGTTACACAATGGCCTGCTCCCTGTCCTTGGAGTCACTCCAAGGCTGTGTTGGGAAGAATAGTTTACATTTCTCTAGCCAATGTCTTCCATACTGATTTAACCACTCTGGGTTTCTCCATAAATATGATTTTGTTTTTCTTCTTCTAGAAATTCCTCAAATTTTTCTGATCTATTGATGTATTGATGTCATGATTTCTACTTTTTTAGGGTTGATATGGATATATTCTTTTTGTATCTTTCTATTATTTCAATGAAATTCGATGAAAGGTGGGAGGAAATCACATGTTCCCCATACATCATCTTGAACCATAAGATGTAAGCAAAAAAGTTCAAGATGTGCCCATTTTGTAAAAATGAAAAGGAAGTGGTGTGATATAGATTCCTATAGGTGAGCACATGCACAACAGGAATGCTGAAGAGAAGAGGCAGTAAATTAGGTGATAGCTTTGCTTTCTGTCAGTTCTGAGATCTTGGAAAAGCTGTATCTTCAGCTTCTCCTTCCTCAGGAATCCAGGTCTATGAATTAATGCTGATCATGTGTTTCAAGCACCTGCTAAGGCCAGGACCAGACCTTTGGTGCTGACTTTTAGATGACCTACTGCAGGCTTCACTTTTTGCAGTTAAGGAAACATTCCCAGAGATGGGAACAAAGGTCACCTGCAAATCAGCACCCCAACTGGGGTTTGAACCGAAGCACCCTGCCATGTGATCTGTGATCTTTCCACTGTAGACTTTGCTGCTTCTTGACCCATTTACCCCTCTATGCAGCCCTCAGAGATCCCTGAGCCTACACTCTCTAGGTGACCTGGGCAGTACCCCTACCCCAGGATACCCAGAGATAAAGGATTTGAGGCTAGAGTTGCCCTAAATGAGACAGATGTCTGTCTGGCCCCTCCTTCTGAAAGGCGATTATTTGAGCTGGAGATGACAGTCGCGTTGGGATCACAGATTCTCTTTCTCCCTCCAGCGTCCTCTCTCCCCCACTTGGTTATCTATTTACCTATCTACGTACGTGAGTCTTTTTTTTTTCCCAATGAATTACGTCTGCAAGGCAGTAAAATGTTATGTATTTGCAAGGCCCATAATCTTTAAAAGCCCAGTGATGCCAGCTCCAGACAGCAGCACGCTCCCTCCAGTATGTTAATAGATAGTATTAGGGCAATAATGAAAACACTTGAGACAAGTAAGCTCCTATCAAAAGCTGAGTAATAGGGCTTCGCCGAGTGAATCACAATGCAGAAGAGATTAAGACGTCTGCCGTTGTGCAGTGTCTATTCAGACTAACAGCTGCTCTGTTTCTGATTAAAATGGGTTTGGGGAGACCTTTTCCAGAAAGTCCCCTTTATATCCTGCACTGTCCTCACCCTTCCCACCTCCACCTCCACACACAGGCACCTTCATTTGCACTCAGCCATAGCCACACACACACACAGTATGTGTGTGTGTATTAGAGTCACACACACATTGTATCATCAGACTCACAAAGAGCAACAGTCACACACGCAGCCATTGGTGCTGACACACAGTTACACTGATGCATCCAAGCACACACACACACATACACACACACACATACACAACCACGTCCTCACACACAGGCGCACAGACACACATAGAACAGTCTTTCACACACTCACAGCCTCAGCCAGTCTCTCACACACATTAAATTACAATCTGTCACAAACACAGTCTCACATTTGCATTAAATTGCAATCTGTCACACACGCTCTTCACACACAGTCACAACCATACACTCAGAGACAATCTTACCAGAGTCACAGAGCCACACAGACCTGGCTGGTCGTGTCCACTGAGCGCCCTAGCAAGGGAAGGCAGATTGTCATGAGCCCATCTACCCACATGGGGCTATAGTCATAAATACTCACACGCGGTCATGTGCTCACACATGATCACACCCAGCCACAGATAAAGGCATGCTTTTCCCTACACTGATGAAAGGAGTCTACACACCTGCAAGGCACAGCACACGTGTACACGTGCACAAGGCACAAATGCACCTGTGCATGCTGTCCTGCACATCCCCCAAGATGCAAAACCAGGCTCAGGGTCTCCGAGCAGCTGCTCCAGTGGCCTTGTGAACAAGAAAACCCTAGAGCATGGGCCTCCAGTCCCTGTAAGATTGTAGGGTCCAGGGAAAGTCGCATATTCTGTCTGGGGCACCAAAGGGTATAAAGCTATGCTCCTGTGAGGAGCTGCAGATTGAGACTTAAGAAAGGTCAGAGCTGCCCTAGGTTGAAATGGCTCCTTCAGAAGTTGGGGAGATCTGTCAGTGGAGCTATGCATGTCACACAAGTGGCTGTCTGTGAACACACAGGATGATGAGGAGGAGGAACTCTTGCCTTGCATGGGGATCTCCTAGATGCCCTAAAGATCCATCCCAATCTTGATTCTGTGACCCAAGTTTCTGTATGTCCTCTCCCCCCAACCCCCGTTCCATCAGTGACCTCCTTCCTCTACCCCAGCTCTCCAGATAGGAGAGACCAAGAGTCCTGATCTGCTTCTCCCTTTACATGATTTTTTTATCTTCAGCTGATGACTTCAATTTCTTTCTCAAGGGTCTCCTCTGGGGCCCTGGCAGTAGGCTCCAGGGGAGATACAGGCATAGTAATCTGAGGAATTTTTCAAACTCAACCTCCATCTTATCCCAAGGGCCTTCAGAGATGGAGTTGGGTGTCTCCTTCATGGAAGGTTCTGTATCATTAAATCAGGAACACCAGACCTGAGAAACTAGAAGGATCTTTACTAGTCCATTGATCACTCCCAAGGCAAGCAGGAAGAAATTGCAGGCTTCCTGCCTAAGGCTGCACTTGGCCACCTCTAGGCTATATCTAGTGGCTGTAACTCACCCCTCTTCCACCTCCTCTCCCTGGCTACCTGACTCCACACAGGGGCATCTCACTACACCTTTACCCCCAGGCAGACCATTCCCTCACACTGCATGCTTTGGCTCTTGCTTACCCCTCCTCCTGGATGCCTTCTCTGAGCCCCCACTGGGATACCTGCACTTGTTCAAAACCCACCCACTCACCTGAATGCCCCATCTTCAGGAAGCAGCCTCAGAACCTCTGGGCTGGGATTAATTCTTCCCTCCTTTGTTTTCCCACAGCTATTATTTTTCCTGCTAGAACATGTACCCTCTGTCTCCCACCTAAAGGGTGGGGCTAGGTGTAGAGGACACTCTAGGCTCCAGGGGATGGGGTTGGGAGTGGACCAGAGCTGATTGGACAGGCCTAGTCATCAGGAAGGAGAACCAGCTACTGATAGAACAGAGCCAAGGGCATACTTGGGAAAGTGAGTCTCAGATTCAATTCTTGTGTGATTTGGGGTCCTGAGGCTAGAGTCTTAAGGGACGTGCTAGAGTGGGATCCAGGTCCATTGGCTAAAGTTGTCTGAAATGGAGGAGATTGTGTGTGGCTCAGAAAGTCAAGATTTTGAGGTACTCATACACAGGAGGCAATACTGGAACAGGACCAGCATGGGAACAGGATCTGATCAAGCCAGAGGTGTCTGGGGTGCTGGTTTAGGAGCTTAGCTGGAGGCTGCAGCCCACCTTTAGAGTCCAGCTGTTTGCTCAAGCCTTAAGCAGATCCCAAAGGTCATATCCAGAGAGTGAAAAATAGAGTTCAGAAGTGAGAAACCAGAAGGTCAAAACCTAGATGGCCCACAAGAACCCTTCAGAAGAAAGGTGACATTTTTAAGAACCTGATCAGATCTGGGATCCAGGAGCTTGTCTGGAGATAAAGAAGTCTCAAAAGATTGACGCTTAGGCACTTAGATTATCCTTCTGCTTGTCTCTCTACCCCATCAGATAGGCAGTCTCCCCAGGAATGATTCTGTTTTATGTCTTTGGTTCATCCTTCTGTGCTTTACAAAATGCCTGACACATGACACATTCTCAGTAGGGTTTTGTGGTATTGAATTCTGTGTCTGACTCTGACTCCATGGTCTGGACTTGACCTACCTGAAACCCACTTCCCCCAAAGCTGCTAACACCTGCAGTGGGTCTGCTCCCAGTTTCCAGAACCAACCTTGTGTGATGCAAGACCAGAATTAGGGCCTCCAACTGAGCCTTTATATACTTGAGCCCCAATAGCCTCCTTGACTGTGCTCACTGGCATTGCCTCATTTGCTATCCATGAATCCAGGTCCCAGCCCAGCCCATATAACACCCCAGTGCAATGGATGGAATTCCACTTTATTCCCTGTTTATTGACCCAAAAAATATTCGATCCACATTGTCATTGGCTGGTTCTCACTTTTCATCTTACCTGAGTTGTCATTACCCTTAACAGGAGATCACTTCCTTTTCCTTGAGATACTTTCTTCATTCATCTTCTGGGGCACCTTATTGGCCTGAATTCTTTTTTACTTTTAACCTCCCTTGATCAGTCTCCATTGTTGGCTCCCCCTCATTTCCCCAACTTCTTTATGTTGCACCAAGTTCACTCCTTGTACCTCCTTTCTTTTCCTACCCTCACTTCCCAAGATAGCTTTCTAAGTTTGTGGCTGTTGGTACTATCTGTCTGCTGATGAATCTCAAGTATCTTTCTTCAGGCCTGACCTTGGCATTTAGTTCCATACTGTATCCATCGGCTTGCTCAACATTTCCACCTGTTTGTCTATTAGACATCCAGAACTTTAAACTCCTGATTACCACCACCCATCTCCTCCCTCCTTGAATTACTCAACCTTGATAGATGGTAACTCCATAAATGCTAATTTCTAGTTTCTCAGACCACATCTGGAGTCATCACTCAACTCCATTTCAAACTCAGTCCAAGCCACCCTCATCTCTGGCCTGGATCACTGCAGAGGCTGCAGATTCCTGCCTTTGCTCCTATGTCCAAGTCTCAGGCCTCTTACCCTGTTCTTACCTACACTTTTCCAGACATGCCAGCCATAGACTGGTGACCTTGCCCCATCAGTGCCTTTCCCTCGCCCCCTATTGATGACTGACCCCTTGGTCCCATTAGCCTGGCTCCCATTTCTTCTATATTGAACTTCCAGACAGTACTGTCATCTGAGAAGCAATGTTATAAGTCTGCTGTCTTTTCTAGCTGCCCTCTATTCCCATAGTCTCAGCATTTTTTGCCCACCTAGTAGCCCTAAGCAAAGTAGCCCTAAGCAAAGAAAGGTCAGGCCTAAATCCAGCCCCTTGACCAATACCTTAGGCCCCAGAGCCTTCTAGGAGGCCAGAGCATAGAGATGGGGCACTGAGAGTCTGGAACATTTTTTTTTTTTTGGTACCTAGCCCTTATATTCCCCATCTCCTTTATCTTTACTGTGATCCTATGAAGCAGGATAATTTTGCCTCTCTATAGGTGGGGGGAAGGAGAAAAGGAATTCACTTGACCATAACTATACACTTAGTCAGTATTTGAACCCAAGCCATTTGAACCCAACCCAGTGTTCTTTTCTCTTCCACCTCCAGATCCTTTGAAATCAAGTTCCCTAACTCCCTATCTTCTTAGCCACACTCCCTTTCAGAACAGGGTACCAAAATCAGTGTCATCCCCAAGGGAGTGTCTTTCCCAAGGTCACAGAGTGATTCAGTGACTGAGACTGGAGGAGACTGGAGAGTGATTCAGTGACTGAAACTGGAGGGTCCCCAGTTTCTGCTGTCCCCCAGCAGACCCAGAGGCAGGAGGCCACACTCCCTGGCCAGATCCTCCTCTCTTGTGGCTCCCTCCTGCCTCTCATCCTGGAGTCCAGAGCCCTAAATAGAACCAGCCACGCAGGCTTCCTTCTTGGGGATGGGAAGGCAGCTGTGGCAGTTGTGGCGGGCGGAGAGAAATTTCCCCTTTCTGTAGATTGGATCAGTCACTCTCAGAATTGATGGCAACGGCTTCATCACGAAGATCTAATGCTTTAATTATGTTGTGACATGACCTGACACGGGGGTGGCATTTGATGGATTCTCTGGTGTCATCAGCATGGCCCTGACATAGGGAAGTGGCAGGAGGCAGGGGTGGGGGAAGAAGAGCTCCCTGTGGGAGATGTGTCCTCTCAGGGCCCCTCCACCTTTCCCTGCTTCTTGTCCTCCAGGGCAGCCGAGAGGCAGCAGGGACTCTGGAGAGGAGGGGGCAGCTTCTGTGCAAGATAGGGAAGGTGTGCCTGTTCAGGGTGGACTGCATCCTGGGTGGGGGCCCGGTGTGAATGCTTGTGTTCGTGTATATGGGAGCAGGCCCCGACACACACAGGGGCATATCTAAGCAGGGGAGCGGGTTCATATCCCTGTTATAGAAGCTGAATTGCTGCCTGGTCTACAAAGAAGGTCAAGGGGACAAAGGATGAGGGAGGGACACTAGGTTGGTCTGCAGCTCCTGAGGCTGCCCCCAGGCAGGAGGAGCTGACGCATTCTTGCAGCTCAGAGGGCAGAGCTGGAGCAACAGAGGGAATCTCCAGGGAAAAAGGCTTCGCTCAGCAGAGTCAGAGCAGTGAGCAACCTGTCCAAGCAAAGGCTGCCAGGCCTGATTCGGAGGGGATTATTCTCTATGGTGGACAGATGATTTATGATCATGAACTCCAGGGCAGGATTCCCCATATCTGTGGGTGAGCTGGGGAGTGTGTTCATCTCCCTCTCATTTTCACCCAGCCCAGGGCTTTACTGTGCCCTTTGGTGTGGCCAGTGTCAGAGGCAAGCTGCTCCCATCAAACCAAGCTGATCGCCAGGATGCTGGCATGTAAGCCCTCTCCTCTGCCTGTTCTCCCTGTCCTGCTCTGGTGGCAGTCCTTCCCTAAGCCAGCCAGGCTCCAGGGAGTCCCACTCCTGGGCCAGCTGGAATGAGAGTGGAGGCTTGAAGGGAAGGGGGGGTGGTGGCTGTCAGGGGGCCCATGGGGTCAGGCACTGTGCAGGTCCTGTCTCATGAAGGAGGTTGTGACCACTTGTGCCATGCTTTCTCCAGGCTGTGATGTGGCGATCCCTTTTTTACAGGGGAGGACAATGAAGATAGAGACACAAAATTGGCTGCCCAAGGCTATACGGCAAGGAAGAAGTGGGTTGGATTGGATTTAGTGAGTGTTAAGTGACTCCTGCCTGCCAGACATTGGGGGAAGCTGCAGGTCCAAACTTCAATCTTTGTCCTCAAGAAGCGCAGGGTGGGCCCACAGCTCTCTCCCACTTGGTGCTGAGCTGCATGGCTCCACTCTGCCTTTGCTGGGATCTAGGGCAGCATCTGAGTTGGGAGAAGAGCAGGGGTTAGGAGACTGGCCTGGTTCCAGCAGCCTCAGTGACCAACTCTGGCCCTTAGGGAGAGTGGAGTCCTAGAAATATGAAGCTAGAGCAGCCATGAGGCTCTGTTCAATACTACCTCCTCACTACCCTATCCATTCACCCTCATGGCGCAGAAGGAGAAACTGGAGCCCAGAGAGGAGAGGCAGGCCAGGGTCCCTCAGAGAGTCAACACAGGAACCAGGATTATGACCCTGGCTGCTGACTCCTGGGTTAGGGCTTGACTGTCTGCGCCCAGGGCAGTGCTGCCAGGCCTGGTCATGAAAGGCTTCCAGAGGGACCTTGAGCTTCTTCAGGAAAGATGAGTTAAAGAAAGGCAGGTCTGAGAGGAAATTCCCAAAACCTGGGGGAATTTTCACAGCCTGGAGAAAGCATTGCAAGTCTAGCCTCAGTCCTATACCTTCCAGTCCCGACCTCAATGAAGGTTGTAGCAGGTCTGTCCCAGAACGCTGGGTCTGGGGTTGGTGCTGCCTGGGCTCAGGCAGGTCTTGGAGATGTCAAGGTGGGCAGTGAGCAGGAGCTATGCTTGGCTGTTCTCTAAAATGCTCTGCGTGACTGGATACCCCGCAATGAGGTCTGGGTGGGGGGGCGGGGGGGGGAGGTGTGAGAATACGGAAGCAGGTGCTCATGGCACTGCCTGAAGCTGCCATCTGGGGGTGCTAGTAAGACTTTATAGTAGCCCCGTGAGTGTGGAGTCGAGGGTACACACAGGAGAGGGTTTGAGAATAAATGCTGGGTTAGAGAGGAGACCTGCGTTCTCCCAGGAGTGTCTATGTCTGAATGTACTGGGGTATTCCGGGTAGGTGACCAGTACCCAGGGCTTAGTTATGACAGTATTGTTGGGTGCCCCTGTGTCGAGGCCTCACTGATACAACTCCAAAGTCCTCCCTGAAACTGTGTTGCCATATCCTGAAGTCATATTCTCCCCATGTGCATGCCAGGCAGACCCTGTGCTGGAGATTGTCCTCGCCATTCTGTATTTAGTCCTCATAGGAGCCCCATTTTACAGATGAGGAAACCCAGGCTCCTTGGAGTTCAGAAATAATGACGCTTGCCATTTGGGAATCTTCCTTGACTGAATGCAAGACCCTGTGCTGAACATTCACTGAAGGGGACATAAGGTGCCTAGTCCAGCCTCCAAAATATCCCCCCAAACAGTGCCAAAACCTGCATGAGATCTGCCAGCCTGATTTAGACAGCAATTTGCATACAATTTACCCAGAAAGCTGCACTGTGAAAAATATAATTACTTTTTTAATATTCTTGCTCTGATGTGAATGCTTACCGCCCGGTAATGAATTACTTGCTTAATGAAGATAAACCTGAATTGGAGATGCACTTCAGAGAGCTGCCGGGGCAGCTGACTTGATGCCATCATTTGTAGCTGTTAATCTCTGAAATTGATGCCCTTGTTGGTAGGATCATAAATCGAGGGGAAAATCTATGAGCTCCAGTGCCTTCAGTAACTTACTCTGTGGCGTTGGTAGAGCCACTTAGCCTCTCCATGTCCCAGTTTCCTCATCTGTAACGAGGGGATGGGGGAAGATAGAATTGTGGAAATGTGGGCATGGAGTGGAACTTTATTCAAGGATGATTGAGTGCCTACTATGTGTCAGGTAAGAGCCAAAAGGAGAAAATGATTGATTCAAGGATGTACATGGATGGAAGGGCTTCTGCACTAGAACTGGTATCCACATCTTCACTCCCAGGGGTGTACCGGGGTTTCTGCTCCTTAATGGCCTCTAAACTAACTCTTGGCTGCTGGTGACAGAAGAGGGAATGTGCTGGAGTGAGACTCCGGTTGGAGAAAAACCTGGGGGCAGGTGTGGCCACTGGAAACAACCTGTTCCTGTACCTGAGGCTTGCCACTCCTGCGAACCAGTCAGAGGAGAGGCCCAGGCTCTGCAAGTCTCCTTTTTCACCACCTTCTCAACACATATTCTAGGAGCAGGGCTGGGGGAGGGAGTCAGGGAAATAAGTTAACAATTTGGTAGATATGTATTTACCACCTTCCATGTCAAGGTGTTCTAGGCTCTAGGGACACAGCTGTGAATAAAACCAACAAAGTCATTGCCTCAAAGACCTGAAATTGTAGAAAGGTGTGATTATGGCTTGTAAATAATAAGTGAATTAACTAAAGATAACGATAATGTCAGCTAACAGTAAATGTTATAAAGTTTAAAAATGGGTAATAAAATGAAAAGCAACCGAGGAAGTTATTTTGACTTGTTGGTCAAAAAAATCTGCCTAAGAGGCTGAAATATAAATGACATTAAGGAATCATGCTTACAAATATTAGGAATTTGACTCCCGGTGAGATCTGAAAGACTGGCAGGAGCCAGATCAGAAGAGGTTATGGAAGGGACTTCGGCTTTTATTCTTAGTGCAAGGGAAAGCCTTTTAGAGGTTTTCATAAGGATAATGGTAAGATTGATTGACATTTAAAAAGATCATTCTATAAGAAAACACAGCAAATCTGGATAGCTATATATCTATTAAAGAAAATGAATTTATAATATAAAAATTTCCCACCCAGATGGTTTTGCTGATAAATTCTATCAACTATTTAAGGAATAAATAATGCTAAACCCACACAAACTTTTTCAGAAACTAAAAGGGAACATACCCCAGTTCATTCTATGAGCCCAGCATAATCCTACTGCTGGTTACTTGTGCATAACTATCTTAAAAGATGGTGGCTTAAAGCAATAATTTATTATTGGTATTATATCACATGATTCCAGGGTTAGGAATCTGGAAAGGCCTAGTGTCATGGATTGTCTAGGCCACACACTATGTGTGGGGTCTCAGTGGGAGTGACTCAAATGTCTGGAAACTGTAATATTTGGAAACTGGCTGGGCATCTTTTTCTCCTTCTCCACATGCTTATCTTAGGTTGCATTACAGCAAAGTGGCCTTAGGTTGGATTTCCTACACTAGCTCAGGGCTCTAAGTGTGAGCATTGCAAGAGGCCTGGGAGGAAGCTGCAAAGCTTCTTATGACCTGGCACTGAAAGGTCACTTCTGTTGGTCACTTCTTACGGCAGCGCAGATTCAAAGAGAAGAGAATTAGACTTTGCCTCTTAATGGGAAATAAGCAAGAATTTGTGGCATTCTTTAATCTAACACATCTCTGATGCTAAGACCTGACAAAGACATCTCAAGAATAAAAAAAATTATAGTTCAATATCACTCATGAACAATGATGCAAAAATCCTTAACAAAATATTATCAAATCAAGTCTAGACATACAGAAAAAAGAGAATACATTATTACAAATTAGGATTTATTCTAGGAATGCAAAGTTTTAAAAGAACCAATCAATTTAATTCACCACATTAACAGAATAAAGGAGAAAACTCATAAGATCATCTTAAGAGCTGTAGAAAAAGAACATTTGACAAAACTCAACACTCATTCAGGATTGAAAAAAAAGGAACAGCAACAAAAAACCCTCTTAGTAAACTAGGAATAGAAGGGAACTTCCTCCACCTGATAAAGAACATCTATGATAAATCTGCAGTTAATACCATATTTAATGATGAAAGAAGGAAGGCTTTTTTCTTCTGCAGGAACAAGGCAGCGATGTCTGCTCTCTTCACTTCTATTCAATATTCTACTGGATGTTGGAAATATACTGGAAATTCTAGCCAGTGCAATAAGTCAAGAAAAAGGAAGTATAAGATATAAAAACTGGAAAGGAAGAAGTAAAACTGCTTTCATTTGTAGACAATGTAATTGTTTATGTAAAAAAATCCTGAGGGATCCTCAAAACAACTACCAGAACTGGTAAGGGAATTTACCACATTTGTAGGAATTAATTCAATATACAAATATCAATTGTATTTCTACATAATAGCAGTAAACTTGGATAAATTAAAATTTAAAAATATTCATAATAACCTAAAAAGTTTAAGGTATTTAGAATTAGATTTAGTAGAAGGTATGCAAGACCATTATACTGAAAACTATAAACCAGTGTTGAAATAAAGAAGACCCAAGTAGGTGGACTGACAGATTATGTACATGGATTGGAAAACTCAATATTGTTAAGATATCTGTTATACCTAAATTGACCTATAGGTTCAAGACAATCTCTATCCAAATCCCAACAATTTTTTTTATTAAGATGATAAGCTCATCCTAATGATGGGAATCTGCAGAGGAATCAGAATAGCCAAGACAATTTAAAACAAGGGCCTCCCCGGTGGCACAAGGGGTTAAGTACTACACTATGAAGCAATTCACAGCCTCTGCAGCACGAGTTTGATCCCCGGCTGGCCAGAGAGCAACCCACATGATGAAGCAGACCTCTCCTGTCTTGCTCGCTGCTCCCCTCAGCAGTGTATTTCAGTCAGTCTGCCTGTTGGTTCCCCACTCTGTCTCTGGTGGATCCTCTCACCCCCCACATCTCTGGCCTGTACCCCAGCTCTTGTATGCACAAGTAAATAAATCTTTTTAAAAAACAAACAAACAAACAAACAAACAAGAATGAAGCTGAAGAACTCACCCTAACTCATCTATTGAAAAGTAGTCTATTAAGGGAGTAAATGTAGGTACAGACACATGAGTTTGGATGTTATTGGTATGAACCAGATGAGAGATGATGGCAACTCAGACTCTAGTGACAGTAATTGAAACAGAGAGAAATGAAGAGTTTGGAATTTGGAGATAAAAGCTGTGATATTTACTGATGATTATAAGTGAGGAGTAAGAAAAACAAAAGAATCAGATGTGATTTTTGTCTTGAACAACTGGATATGATTGTGTGACTTACTGAGATGGGAAAATGGGTGGTAGAATGGACTAGGATGAGAAGTGTGAAGTCTGTTTTTTAGGTATTAAGTTTTAGAGACCCATGAGGCCTCTATGAAGAGATGTCAAGTAGGCTTGGAGTTTGGGGAGAGATCAGGACTAGAGATACTCACTTTGGAGTCATATATAAATATGATATATAATGGTGTATATATGACATAGAAGCAATGGGACTGGATGAGATCATCTAGCAAGGGAGGGTAGACAGAAGGACCAAGGACTTGGTCCCTGGATCACTCCTACTGTTAGAGAGAAGAAAAGCAGTACAGTCTCACACAGAGCCTGGAAGAAAGAGGTGGCGGGACAATCAGGAGAATGAGGTACAAGAAAAGTCATTGAAATTGGGAAGGGGAGATCGTGGCACAGGCTGGGGAATGATGCACACTGCCCAGGGTCTTCCATGTGCCAGCACCATTTCAAGGATTTTCTGTGGACTCCGTCAGGAGGAGGGACATTATTGTTCCTGTTTCGTGGATGATAAAACCGAGACTCAGATTGATGACGTGATTTGCTCCGATCACATAGACAGGAAACAAGATGGAAGTGGGGGACTAGATTTGTAGCCAGACCTGTTTTTGCACTTCTTTCTACCACCCTGTGCTGCCCTACTGTGGTGCCTTCAGCAGGGGGTACAGGGTTAGAAGACATTTAATGGTTTCTTGTCTGTGAAATGTCTACCTTTCAGAATTATGAGGGTAAAATGAGATAATATGTGTTAAGCACATATTAAGCACTTGGTGGTGATTAACCACATAGGGCCTCCATAAGTGATAACAATTGTATATATGGAGGACTACTGAGTCCAATGGGCAGTGATTCCAATACTGGGGGAAGAGTCCGGCAGGCTTCCTGGAGGAGGTGCAGTGTGAGCTGAGGACTCAGTGGTTCCAGTATGACCTGTGTTGATAGTAGAGGCTCATGGGTGAAATGAGAAAAAGAAGGACAACACAATGGGTTATACGTAAAGCTAAATGTGTTCAACATGAAGGATTATCCTTTTGTCCTTAGAATCTGTCCTTCTTACTTTGTTGGTATTAAAGTTGGTATTGTGAAATGATAGTGGTAGAGGATGGTACTTATATTTTAAATATCATCACCAATAAAATTAAAATCTGGCAACCTGTTGTCATTCCTTAAACTTTCTTTTAAAGTTTGTAACTGATTCATGAAATTTAAAAATCTGAGAATAGTCGGAACAGGCAGGGCATTCTGGGCAGAAGAAATTGTGTGTGCAAAGACACAGCTGTAGGGAAAGGCATGGAATGTTTTTGGATCTGCAAGTAAGTAGCAAGCACAGCCAGAGCAGATGAGGGGTGGGGTTTCTAGTGGGCCTGAACAAGGAACCAAGAGGCCAAGTCCTGGGTGGAGTGGCCACCCTTCTGAAGTCCCAACTCTCAGCCTTCCAGATGCCCATTGGGACAGGGTTAACTCCCTCTGACCTGAGAGACAAACAGGATGGAAATAAGACTAGGCAGGCAGAGGGAGAAAAGGAAGGAGAACCCTGGGACTATCTGAGAGGGAGGAGCAATGTCTGCATGCTTGGAAACACATGTGCATATGCATGTGCGTCTTTGTGCTTGTATGTTTGCTGCCTAAGTAGTATATGCCTGTTTCTGAGTGTTGGTGTTGGCAGCAGAATATCCCTGGGTTGGGGTGTGCTTCCAGTGTTACTTAGATGCTTCACTTACTGCTGTTGCAAGCATGGTACTGTGAGTGCATCCTGGGTACACAGCCACATGTCTATACCATGCCTGTGCCATGTGGCTACTTGTGAGTCTGCATGTTCTTGGAGTGCATTTATCAAGTGTGGGTTATGTCTCTGCTGTGTAGCTATAGGGAGTCCATGGTGCATTGATGGCATTTAGTGTGGACGGGAGCTGAGAGCTGAGAGCCCACAGGCCCAGGTTGCAATCCCTGTCAGTCTGTCCAGGCCCATCTCTGACTCTGGCCAAGGATCACTCTTTCACACATGGCACTTGGTGGTCCTTGCCCCCCTCCCCTCTTTCTCTGGTTTTCAGGCTCAGGGTCTTGGTTCTGACCCAAGTTGTGAGAGGGTCTGCTTGGGTCTATCCTGTAAGAGCTCAGTATGTCTCTCTCCAACCCCTTCCACCCCTCCCCCACCTCTTCCAGAGGCTGGTCTCCCCATTCTGTGAGCACATAGAGGTCAGCCTGGCCCAGCACTCTCATGGCCTTCTTCCTTCCTGCCAGTCTCAGATCCCCTCCAGCCTCTGTGATGGGGTTGGGTTACAAGGAGCAAGTTTCTTCCCACCTCCTTCCCTTGCCAGCTGGCCTCTTGTCCCATGCCTAGGAGCCTGAGAGCAGGAGTTCAGCAGAGAGGAAGAGATGGGGTAGGGCCGGAGGGTGGTATGAGTATGATGCGGAGGCCCTATGAGTATGTGCTTATATATCTGGATAAGTTGAGGATGAAGGTCTGTTCATGAGCAAATGGTGTGCAGGTGTCAGGAAGCCACAGAAAGTGCTGAGGGATGAGGATTGTGCACGGCAGACGCTGGGTGACCATGCATGGGGGAGGAGCAAGAAAACTCACACTTATCAATTGCTCACTGTTAGTCAGGATGCCAAGTGTTTATTCAGATGATCTCATTTGATAAGTGTGACAGCATGTGAGAGGGTGAGAGTTGGTGTAGACAAGGGTGGATGGTCAAAAAGCTGCTGTCTGAAAACTTTTGGCACGGTATCCCCAACTCTCACCCAACAGTGCCACCCCCAGGTGGGTCTGAACCAAGCCGCATGCTGGGGAGCAACATCTTAGCCACCTATCACAAGGAGACCAGCAGGAGGAGGGAGCAGGATACTCTTGGGGTCCCCAGCCCACCTCTCTGCTCTGCCTTCAGTCCCCAGTAATGGGCTGTGTCCCTGTAGGGATGGGGGCTGTCTGATTCTTTTCTTTCTCCTAGCTGTGATTGGTGCAGAGACTGACACTCAGGAGGTGCTTAATCAGTCCTTACTCTTTAGAAGAGAGTAATACAGACCCTGGGAGACATCTGTACATTGGATCAGCCTGGTCCTTGCTCGGGAAATCTCATATGGAATAAATGAGAACTCCCAGAGGGCAGAAACCAGGCCCCAGATATGAAGGGAGCAATGACTGAGGGGTCTGAGCTAAGGCCAAGATGGCTAATCAGTTACTGGATGTGCAGCAGTGGGGCTCCTTGGCCTAGCAAGGGTATCAGGCCCACCTCTGACTCATTGTTTCACCTCTCTCTGGTGTGTCACTGGGTTGAGATAAGCAAAGATTCAGGGAGGAAGGGGGAAGAGGGACCATGTCCCTGAGGGGTCACCCTCCTATCCCCTGCAGCAACCACCCCACAGATTCAGAACAGTTACTCAGAGACCTATCGTAGAAATATCAGAAGAGCAACAGTGGAGAGGCTTCCTGCAGGAAGCAGACCCAGGTCCTGAAACAGGGAAGGATTGCCACAGTGAGAGGCCTTGGGGGAAGAGCTCCAGGAAGTGGCTGGAATGTTTGGAGTCAAATGCTCATCCAAAAGAGTATATCGATTCTCACACTCTCCTAGTTATTGTGATGGCAATCGTAGCCATGAGTATTGAGAAATTTCAGGAACTCCTAATATTAGCTATCATTTATTGAGTATTTTCAGGGAAATAACATTATTTCTTACCTTGATTTTTTCCAAGGTTCAGAAAGGCAAAACACTTGACCAGGGCCACATCAGAAGCAGCGCTGGAATTTGAACCCAGGTTTTTGACTTCAAGTTTCATATGCTGCTTCATTCCTGTTACATTGCCTCTCAAATCTCAAGCCCACCCCCTTTATGAACCTGTGGCAGTGCCATATGCTGGGCATTGGACTCAAAGCCTATCATTGTCTATGTTATCCTCCAACTCCCACCACTTCTGGATCCTAAATGTCTTTCCTCCTTAGGCCTACAATCAGATAGACTGGGGTTCCAATCCCAACTCTAACACTCATCAGCTGTGTGACCTTGGAAAAGTCACTTAACCTCTCTGTGCCTCAGTTTTCTTTACAGAGGAGGCAATAACAGCACTTAGAGGATTGTAGTGAGAATTCAACCAGTGAATGCATGTGAAGAACGGGGCACAATATCTGCAGAACAGACACTCAGGAAACATGACCTGTTTTATTTTCATTAAAAGATGCTTTCTCAGATCAGTACTGAGCTTTTATCATCCTTCAAAGAACCTGTTGCTCCTGTAGCCCAGCAAGGCAGAGTAACCAGAAATTTCTGGATGCATCATATTGCCTTCATGGGTGAGCGCAGGCTGCCATAATAAAGGCCACAAGCTGGAGGGTTCAAACAATGGAAGTTAATTTTTTCACAGTTCTCGGGTATAGAAGTCCAAAACCAAGAACAGGTGTTGCAGTTTGTTTCCCCCTGGGGCCTCTCTTGGTCTACAGACAACTGTCTTCTTGCTGTGTCCTCACAAAGTCTCTGTGTGTATACCACCCTGCTACTTCTTTGCATGTCTAAACTTCCTCTTTTTATAAAGACACCAATGATATTGAGTTGGAGTCACTCTAATGGCATAATCTTAACTTCATCATCTTTAAAGCCCTTATCTCCAGATACAGTTATATTCTGAAGTATTGGGGTTTTAGGCTTCAACATATAAATTTTGGGGAGACACAATTCAGCTCCTAACACTATCTCCTTCTCCTGGTCATTGCTCGTGTTGCCTTTCTCTGCCTGGAACACTGTTCACATTCTCTCCTCCCCTCTCCTACTCATCATCTTTAAGTCATCCAGAACATCACCACCTCCAAGAAGTCTTCTTGACTAGACTGCTGCCTCCTCTGGGCTCACCTTTATCGTGACATGCACCACACTGTAAGAATTGTCTTTTTATATATCTGATTCTCCTGCTGGGGTAGAAGCCTGCGGTTTTGATCTGTATGGTGTCCCTTGCCCTATCTGAGAATAGCATCATCCTCACTTTGAAGAAATGACACCCCCACCCCTGTGGTTCTGATTACAGCTCCTGCTTCTTGCCACAGGGGTGAACATGTGACTCAAACAGTGCAAATCAGAATCCTCCCTTGAGATTTTATCTATGAATGCTGAGTGAGAAAAATGCTTCTCTTTCCTCTGGGATCCAGAATGATGATATAAGCCCTTTATGTTTCTTCACCAAAAAAAAAAAAAAAAAAAAAAAAAAGCTCTATATATTTCCTGTTCTACACCTTGTTTTTTTTCCCTTCATTTAACAGTATCCTGCTGTGCTTTCAATGAACGTACTCTGTGACCTTTCTTACATCTGCATAATATTCCACCGTGTGGAGGAATCACACAGGTCCTGAATTACTGGGTTAATTTCCAATCCGTTTGTAACTATGTTGTTGAAATGCTCTGCAAGCATTTTTCATATAACTGTAAGACTATCTTCCAGTGTGACAACAAAAAAGTAACCCAACTGAAAAAACATGAGCAGGGCCTCCCTGGTGGCTCAAGGAGTTAAGCACCATACTATGAAGCAATCCACGGTCTCTGCAGCACAAGTTTGATCCCCGGCCGGCCAGAGAGCAACCCACATGGCAAAGCCGAACTCTCCTGGCTGGTCCGCTGCTCCCCTCAGCAGAGAATTTCAGTCGGTCTGCCTGTTCTGTTCCCCGCTCTGTCTCCGGTGAATCCTCTCACCCTCCGCATCTCTGGCCTGTGCCCCAGCTCTTGTGTGCATAAATAAATAAATCTTTAAAAGAAAGAAAAGAAAAAACATGAGCAAAGTATTTGAAGAGGTATTTCTCTAAAGTAGATATACACATTGCTGCTGATAAGCACATGAGAAGATGCCTATCATCTCATTAGTCCTTAGGGGCTTTATAGGGTAAATGGTTTTCAGGCTTTTCTGCCCTCCTGCCATTAGAATTGCCCTGCCTAATGGTGCACCTGCAATTGTTACATTGTTGTAAGCTGGGTCATGACTGTGGTATTGAGATAGTCACCAAGAGAAACAGAAGCAGGGCCTCACCTGATGACGCGGTGGTTGAGCGCTGGGCTGTGAAGCTGCCCGCAGCCTCTGCAGCCCCGGTTTGTTCCCCTGGCAGCTGGCGAGGGTCCCACATGGCGCGCAGACCTCTCCTGCCGCCCGCTGCTCCCCTCAGCAGTGTACTTCGTCAGTCTGCCTGCTCTGTTCCCCGCTCTGGCTCTGGTGAATTCTCTTACCCTCCCAGTGCTTGTATAAATAAATCTTTTTAAAAAGAGAGAGAGGAAAAACAGAAGCAGGAGAAGAGGCAGGAGAGAGAAGGGGAAAAAAGAAGCCAGAGAAGCTTAGAATGAAGACTTGCTAGGGACTAGGAGGCCTGCAGGCCTCCTGGCCCCCTGGCACCCCTGCCTGCCATGTACCTGGTTGCTGCTTTACATGTAACAGCTCAATAAAAGCCTGAGAAAGCCATCGAGGGCTCCAAGACTCCTCCTTTACACACCCGGTCTGCTCGAATCATAGATATCCTGCTCAATGGCCTTCCTGCCACTACAGGCTTGTAAATCAAAACCACAGTGAGATACCACTTCATATCCACTAGGAGAGCTGTAATCAAAAGACAGACAATAGCAAGTGTTGGTGTCTTAGTTTGCTCAGGTAACTGTGACAAAATACCACAGACTGATTGGTTTAAACAACAGAAATATATTTCTCATATTTTTTGAGACTTGGGAAGTCTAAAACCAAGATTCTGGTCAATTTGGTTTCTGGTGAGACCTCTCTTCCTGGCTTGTAGCTTGTAGATGACTGCTGTTTCACTGTGCACTCAGTTCTTTGTGCCTGTGCTGTGTGCACACCAATACCCAGATTGTGTGTGTGAGTGTGTGAGAGAGACAGGAAGAGAGAGAGAGAGAGAGACTGGTGTCTCTTCGTAAAAGCCACTGGCTTAGGACTCCCGCATTTTGACCTCACATAAACTTTCAACTCCTCACGGACTTTATCTCCAAATATAGTCACATAGAGGGATAGGACTTCAACTTATGAATGGGGCAGGTTTGGGGGTGGGGGTGGTGTGCTTACAAACATTTAATCCATAACAGTTGGTGAGAATGTGAAGAAATTGGAACTCTTCAAAATGTTAAACATTTTGATGCAGAAATTTTATTTTTTGGTAGATACCCAAGAGAGATAAATATATAAGTTCACACAAAATCTTGGATATGACCGTTCACAGCAGCATTATTTGTAACAGTCAAAAAATAGAAACAATCCAAATGTTCATCACCTGATGAATGGATAAGCATATGGTATATCCATACAATGGAATACTATTATGCAATAAAAATTATGGAGCAACGTCACATGCTACAACTTAGATGAAAATTCAAAGCATGCTAAGTGAAAGAAACCAGTTACAGAGATCACATAGTGTATGGTTCCATTATAGAAATGCTCAGAACAGGCAATCCTCTACAAACAAATAAGTTCAGTCTTTCTGTAGGGCTGCAAGGGAATTGGTAGAGAAAAGGGAATGGCTATTTATAAGTATGGGGTTTCTTTTGGGATAAATGAGCATCTTATAAAATGGATTGTGATGATGGTTGCACAACTCTGAGTAAACTAAAAGTCATTGAATTTTGCACTTTAGATGGGTGAATTGTGTGATATAGGAATTCCATTTCAAAATACCTGTTAAAAGAGGAAATAGAGCCCCAGCACTAGGATGTTGAACAAAAGGGTAAATGCATTTAAAATTTTGATAAATAATCACAACTGTGGCTTTATGGGGTTATTACATTTTTCACTCCCATTAACAATATCTATGAAAGTGCAAAGTAGGTACTATTACTTCCTTTTTACACATGAGGAAACTGAAGCATGGACAATCCAAAGTCACATAATTATTAATATCCAAGCTACAACTGAAATCAGATCTGTCAGACTTCAAAAGTTATGCTCTGCTGAGTCATATTCATTTGGTGATTTTCAGTCATTTGATTTTTTTTTTTTAATTTCTCTTTTATTTTTCTGTTTTCTACTTCATTGATTTATGTGCTGATCTTTGTTATTTATTTTCTTTGGTTATTTGACTCTTCTGTTTCTAATTCTTAAGATGGGAGCTGATAGCACTGATTTGAGACCTCTTTCCTTTTCCAGTGTAGGTGTTTAGTCTGATAAATTTTTCCTCAATTTCCATTTTAGTGCTATTCTGCAAATTCTGATACGTGGTGTTTTCATTTTCACTCAGTTTAGAATATTTTCTAATGTCCCTTTTGATTTCTTCTTTGAACCATGAGCTATTTAGAGGTATGTTATTTAGTTTTAATTATTTGGGAATTTCCCAGATAAATCTTTGTTATTCACATCTACTTCCATAGTGGTCAGATAACATAATTTGACTAATTTGAAATTTATTGAAACATGTTTATGGTCAGAATATGATCTATCTTGTTGAATTTTTATGTGCACTTCATTTTTTGTTGACATATAACGTTGTATACATGTTAATTTGATACATTTGTATATTGTAATATTACTGCCTTTGTAGAGGTAACTAGCACCTTTATCACGTTACGTTAATTATTTCTTTTTAGCGCTTGGAATAATTAAATTCTTTGAAGAAAGTTTGATGATTATAACAATATTGCTTTCTATATTCATTATACTGTGCATTAGCTCTCTAGGGTTTATTTACTACTCATTGTAAGTTGACAACCTTAAACATCACTTTAAAAATGAGTGCTCTGCCGCTATTGGGTGAAGTGTTTTATATATCAATTAGGTCAAGCTGGTTGATAATGTTGTTCAAGTCTACCATATTCTTGCTGATTTTCTGCCTGTTTGATCTATCAATTATTGAGAAAGGGATATTGAAATATCCCCAACTATAATGGTAGGTTTTGCCACTTATCCTGGAAATTCTATCAGTTTTTGATAAAATTTAAGTTAATATTGAAAAGTTGGTTTCTTGTGGGCGTATGTAGACAGATATTTGGATAAATAATCTTGCCATCTTGGCCTTCTAAAGTTGGCTTTTAGATCATTTATATTTAATGCAATTATTGATATGATTAGGTTTAAGTCTATTTTCTTTTATTTTTTTAAAGATTTATTTATTTATTTATACGAGACTGTGTACAGTCAGAAGCGCAGGAGGGTGAGAGAATTCACCAGAGTCAGAGGGGAGAGCAGAGCAGGCAGACTGACGAAGTACACTGCTGAGGGGAGCAGCGGGCGGCAGGGGAGGTCTGCGCACCATGTGGGACCCTCACCCGGTGGCCGGGGATTGAACCGGCACTGCAGAGGCTGTGGGCAGCTTTGCAACCCAGCACTCAACTGCTGCGCCACCGGGGAGGCCCTAAGTCTATTTTCTTGCTATTTGTTTTCTACTTGTCACATGTGTTCTTTTTCCCATTTTCCCATTTTTTCTTCCTTTTTTGCACTGGCTATTTTTGTGATTTAATTTTACATCTTTTATTGGCTTAATTAGCTATATAATTTTTAGTGGTTACTTTGGGTTTACAGAACACATATTTAACATGTCCCAGTCTACCTTCAAGTAATAGTATACCACTTCCTTTATGGAATAAGAATCTTAAAACAGTGAGCTTCCATTCTGCCTCCTGAATTTTGGTGCTGTCATCATACATTTTACTTCTGTATATATTATAAACCCAGAATACTTGACTTTTTTGACTTTATCCAATAAATTTGTTATTAAAGAGATTTCCTAAATAAGAAAAAAATTTTGATACTTTTCCACATATTGATGGTTAACATTTTCAGTGGTTTTCATTCTTCTGTGTAGATTGAGATCATTTTTCTTTCTGTCTCAAGTACTTCCTTATAGTGCAAGTTTGCTAGCAATTAATTATTTCATGTTTTTTCCTAAATACTTCACCTCTATTCACTAGGTATATAATTCTAGATTGATGAGGGGTTTGTTTTATTGTCTACATTCTGAAAGATGTTGTACCATATCTTCTAATAAATTGTTCCCAACAAGAAGTCTCCTGTCATCTTTAGTCTTCTGTATGAAATGTCTTTTTTTGTCTGACTGTTTTTCATATTCTCTTTGTTACTGTTTTTAAGTAACAAAGTGATTTGCTGAAGTCGTATTCTTATTCTTGTTTCTTGTGCTTGGTGTGCATGGAGATTCTTCAATCAATGGTTTAGAGTCTTTATCAAATTTGGGAATTTTTTTGACTATTATTTCTTCAAATATCTTTCCATCACCTTCATCACTTGGGGACTCCTTTACCCATGTACTCAACTTCTTGGAGTTGTCACTCAGCTCATGGGTGAGCTGTTCATTTTTGAAAATACTTTTTCTCTATATATTTCATTTTGGATAATTTCTAGTGTTATGGCTTCAAATTTATTAGTTCTTTCTTCTCTATTGTCAAATCTGGTGCTCGTCCTATCCAATGTATTTTTCATTTCAGACCTAGTTTTTCATGTCTGTGAGGTCAATTTGGGTCTCCCTCAATCATTACTTAACATAATATGTCTTTAGCATTTTAGCTTGGGAGTATGGAAAATAGTTTTATTGTTTTAAATTCCTTGTATGCTAATTCTATTGTTTGTGTTATTTTGGGGTCAGTTTCTATTATTAACTTTCTCTTATTATGGGTAGCGTTCTCCTGTTTCTTTGCCCGCATGGTAGTTTTTGGTGGAATGCCATGTGTTCTGGCCACAATAGCATTGCTATATTCTTAAGCTTTGTTCTAGGATGTAGTCAAGTTAGTTAAAAGAGTTTGATTCTATGAGGCTTGCTTTTCAGCTCTGTTAAGCAGGACCACTACCTTTTTTCCCCTTTACTACCTTACTAAGGAATCAACTTGATTTATGAAGTTTTTCACTATGGTTGGTAGGGATACAAACCATTCCAGGAGTTGGGTGTGCTTTGGAAATTATTTCCTCTGCTCCTTTGGAATGTTTCCTCAAACTTAAGCAATTTCTTCACATACAAGAACTGTTTAATATTCAGTTGAAGGCTTGAGGGGAAGCCTCTACAGATCTTTGAAATTCTTTGCAAAGTTCTTTCTCTGCAGTTCTCTGCCCTGTGAACTCGAGTTGCTTTGACCTTTCCAGACTCCTTGCTCTGTCTCCTCAACTCAGGGAGACAGCTGAGACCCTGCTCCCTGCTGTAGCCTGGAAACTCTCTCTAGACAGAAACTGGCAATCTTGGGGTTCACCTCATTAGTTTCTCCTCTCTCAGGGATTGCTATTATGTGCTGCCTGATGTTCAATGTCTGAAACTGTTGTTTCATATATTTGTTCTAGGTTTCATTTGCTCGACAGAGGGTAAATTCACTCCCTATTATTTCATTTTCCCAGAAACTCCATAACTACATTTTCACATTTAATTATCACTAAAACCATTATATCAGGTATGATTACCCCCATTTTATAAATGAGGGAAATTGAGGCTTAGAGAATGACTTGTAGTCTAGTAGAGTTGAGAGGCAGAATAGTGTAATAGATAAAAGGATGGGCTGTGTTGCCAAACTTCTGGGTTTACCTCTCAGAGTTCCCACTTACTAGCTGTATGATCTTGGAAAATTATTCAACTCCTCTGTCTCTCAGTTTCTTTGCCTAGAAGAATGGAATTATAATAATGGAAACTACCTGGTACAATTGTTGTGAAAATTAAATGAGTTAATGCATAACTGGCACATAATCACTAAATAAGTATTAGCTACTATTATTAGGGTTGAATAGTTTAAATATCAAGAGTTTGGGAGAGACAGACTCATTTGGAACCCCAGTTTCATCACTAACATAGTGTGAAAACTTTGCCATGTATATCAGCCAGGGGTCAGTTGGAAAAGAAGAAGCATTAGGAGATTCTAACCAGAGCCAGACAGGTAAGGGAATGCTGGGAAATGTAGTTCACCTGAGCCGAGTTAATACATTGCAAAACTGTTCCCTATGCTACTCAGCTGCTCTGAGAACCTAGTTCCTTATCTGTGAGATGGGATAATAATATTTCTTATTGGATGAAATGAGATAAGGCACATGAAGCACTTGGGACATTGTCTAGCACAAGGTTGGGTTCAAGTAGAAAGTCTTATTGTAGCTGTCCAGTATCCTATGGCTAGTAACTGCCAGAGGTATGATCTATACCCAAAGCCTAATGCTCTTCCCATTTTGCCCCCCTTCCTCCCTGTGCTGCACCTGGGAGCATGGAAGCGAATATGACAGTCTATGCCTGCAAAATCCTATAGTTCAGTAGAGGGGTAAGCCATAGGCAATGTAAGTATGATATAGGGCAGAAAAGGAAGGCAGTCACTATTATTGGGAGGCTTCTATGAGAATGGCTCTGACTAGATTCCATACAATAGCTCCATAGCTTATTGCATACCCACTGTGTGCCAAGCACGGTGGGAGGCAGTTTTTGTGATGCTCACATTGAATCATCAAAATTTAAAAATGATCTAGATATTGTTATTATCCCCTTAATACAGGTAAGAAAAGTTCTTATCTGGGACCCAGACAGATCAGGTTACTTGCCCTAGGTCACTGAGTGACCAAATGACCAAGCCCCCAAGTCCCAGGAGAGCACTAGGTTGGCAGTAGAGATGAGACTGTCTGGAGATGGCACCCCCCTGAGAACAGATAGATGCCCAGGCTGGCTTTCGAGCCCTCTGCAGGTCTGTCTCTGTGCCCGTGTCTGCCCGTGGGCATGGCAGTGGCTGCAGTGCCGTGGTGGTGGCAGCGGCGGGCGGCAGCAGGGAGACAGTCACACCTCGCTGTTTTGTAAACTGTTTCTCACAGCTTGTTTGTTCCGGGTTAGGGCTGGAGCGGCACCGTATGGAAGTGTGACTCATTGTTTAATGTGGCAGCTCATTAGCAGAGCTTGTTGCTGCCTCTGATTTCTCTGCTCTCGCTAATTGGAGAGCCCAGTGGGGCCCTGGCTTCCCGTGAAGATCGAGCCTGGTCCCCCTGGGCGCCAGCTGGCCTTTGCCCCCCTGCCTCCCTGAGGAGGCCACCCCAGTCTGTGGGCACTAATATCAGCCAGACCAGGCTCAAATCCCAGCTGTCCTGGTCCTGTAGGCTTGGAGAAGATCCCTTCTCCATTTCTCCTCTCTAAGTCTCAGTTTCCCTACCTACCTACTAAGGGAAAGAGTAGCCACCTCCTCAGGGTGAGTGAGAGGAATAGTAATGTTCTGAGGAAAGTCCTGGCATGTAGTAGATGCTCAGTAAGCAGTTAGGGGAGTGTTACTGTAATTTAGCTGGAACATCAGTAGCCACTCTGTCCTGACAAATCTGGAGCAGCCACTACCCAAAGGTGCTCCCCAGCACAGAGTTGATTTTCCACTGTTGGTGATCTAAAAACATTTCTTCTTCCCATGCTTGTCCCCTTTGAAGGCAAACCTGCTGGGCTCAGGTCACCTCCAGACTCTCAGAGGCAGCACAGCCCCCTTTGGGAGCCCTGTTTGGGACCGTCTTGGCCTGCCCTGGAGTGGAAGTCTGCTTTCCAGCTGTCCTCTCTGTGGCCACACAGAACACGTCTGCTCCCTTTGCCCCATGACTCCTTTGCTATTTGGAGACAGTGATCTCGCCCCTCTCCAAGTCTCCTCTCCAGGTGGAGCCTGTCCAGCTCATTCAACTGTCCCTTCCATGACGTAGTTCCTGGGGTCACTGAACACAGCCCCACCGGGCTCTGATGTCAGCGGCGCCCTGGCATTGTGCAATGCTGCGGCCCCACCCATCTGCACACCCTGCCCTGGGCCTCTGGAAGTGTGTGCTTAGAATGCAAGTCAGTCCTCTGTGCAGAGCAGGGCAGTCCCCTCTCCCCCACCATCTGAGAACTGCACTGTCCAGGGGCAATAGAGTGTGGACCAGTTGTATGATGTTAAATTTTCCAGCAGCCATCTTATAAAAGTCAAAGGAAATAAGTAACATGAACTTAAAACTGTATTTAATTTAACCCAATATATCCAAAATATTATTATTTCAACATAAAAATCACCAAGGTGGTATCTTCAACTTTTTTTCATCCAAAACATTCAACATCTGCTGTGTTTTTACATTTACAGCACTTCCTATTTGGGACTAGCCACATGTTAAGCACTCAATAACCAGATGTGGCTAGTGGCTACAGAATAGGACAGGCAAGGCAGTTCTAGACTATTCCTGTGGTTTGAACTCACTTGGTTGTTGTGGCTAACACACCACTCTGATTCAGGAGGAGAAAATAATCCAGTGCCTGAAGGCTAGACTGTTGGGAGAGCTGGGTCTCTGACGTGGTTCCACCGCCAGCTCACTGTATACGTGACGGTGGATAAGTCACCTCCCCAGGCCTCATTTTCCTCATCTGACAAATATGAAGTAAAGGGAGAGAGAAGCACTTGATCTTGCCAGGAGCTCTCTGGGGTTCTTCTTAGGTGTTCTCATGTATTTTGGAGGGAGAACCATGATGTAGGTTTTCTTATTCTCCCCCAGGTGAGGACACTGGTGCTCAGGGGGCTCTGATCCCTTGGGCACTGCAGAGGCTTGCAGATTTGCCTGGTTGGGGCTAGTTGCTCTCGCCTTCCTGGTTACCGCGGTACTGGTGGGGTAAATTTCAGATGGGCAGCCTTCAATCCTTTATCCTTCCTGGTTTTGATGTTTCCCTAAGTAACAGAAAAAGGACAGAAGATGGCAGTGTTTTGAGGTTTGTTTGCTACATAGAAACACCTCCACCTGCTCAGGTACCTGGTCTGCCTTTCCGAAGCAGTCCCATTTCGGTGGGTGGTTGTGAGGCCAGGCCCCAGCCACTCCCTGTGCTTGTTCCTGCTGCACCAGGACCTATTAGAGTAACAGCACACATTACATCTCCCAAGCCTCCCTCCCTCCATCTGCTTCTTCCCCAACTCCCTGAATCCAGCTGATTTCCTCCTGACCAGAGACTTGCCTTCCAATCCCAGAACCGTCACCTGTCCCCTGTGTGGCTGAGCAAATCACTTTATTTGACACTTTACCAATATCTGTGTCCTGGCTAGGGGAGAATTCCTCCTTCCTCACAAGATTGGTGGGAGTGACAACTAAAGCAATATGTATGACCATGCCTCACTCAGGACTTGATACAAAACTTATGGTGATGAAATCTTTACAAGTCATTTTGAGAATGCCTTAACTTGACTTCATAAATCGGGCCTCATCAGCCACCTCTGTTATACTTTGCATGACTTTCTTCCCTTCCCCAGTCGCCCAGGCCTCCTCAGTACAGCCAGGCAGTCTCCCCAGAGACATCATCCACAGTTGACTTCTTCTCACTGGGAGAGCACAGGATGATGGGGCCGGAGGGGTGCTGGGCGGTCATGCCTGGGATACCCCATCCCCAAGACCATCTTTGGAAATAAGACACAGTTATTCAATTGTGACTCTTTCTTAAGTGTATTTAACTGACCTGATTTTAACTTTTTCTTGATTCAGAGTCATCATCAGGAATAGACATATTTTGCATTAAAATGGAGAGTGAGGACACTTTTGGTTGAGTGTACCAGGTATCTTAAAAATGTCATTCAATTCTTAACACAACCTTGGTATAAAGTTTGGGTATTATCCTCTTTTCACACATGTGGAAACTGAGGGAAACAAGTTCAGTCCCTCCCTACCTCCACCTTGTATCTCAAAAGCCTCTGGCCCCACTTTGACTGACTAGGAGTTCTTTTTTTTTTTTTTTTAAAGATTTATTTATTTATTTATTATACAAGCACTGTGTACAGTCAGAAGCATGGGAGGGTGAGAGAATTCACCAGAGCCAGGGCAGGGAACAGAACAGGCAGACCAACGAAACACACTGCTGAGGGGAGCAGCGGGTGCAGCAGGAGAGGTCTGCGCACCATGTGGGACCCTCGCCAGCGGCCGGGGATGGAATGGGCGCTGCAGAGGCTGCGGGCAGCTTCGCAGCCCAGCGCTCAACCGCTGCGCCACCAGGGGAGGCCCTGACTAGGAGTTCTTATGTGTGTTTTTTAGGTTGGCCTCTCCCTTGCTTGGGGGCTGGTGGTAGGTACTGGGTGTAGCTGCTGCCTCACTTTTTGGCCTGCTCTGGCTTGAGAAAGCATATCTACAGCACATGTTTTAAAGACTTTGCTTTCTTCACCTGTCTGCAGCACTTACACTTTTTTCCAATTCCTTCTCATTCTCTTCTTCTCTTGTCTTTTATGAATCCATCATTCCTTAGCTCTCTGGCCACTCCTTCCCAGAATCCTTTGTAGTCTGCCCTTGTTCTGCTCTCCCTAATGTGTAGGTCCTTCAGTATCCTCCTTGGCTCTCTGCTTTCTTCACATCTTGGTCCACATCACCCAAGGTCTGTCCCTCTTTTTGTTTCACCATCTCTGTGCCAACCACTCCCAGATACATACCTCCTGTCCACGCCTCTTTCTGAGGCTCCAGGGTATATGTCCATGCCTGATGAACCCATGTCCTCCCAGGCTGTCCCACAGGAGTCCCATCGACATGAGTACTTAACCCATGGTGTTAGGTGGAATGAGTGGGAGAACCTATTAGTTTACCCAATTTTATGACTATCAAGGTCATCCAATTAAACATGAGGAAAGTGAAATTTGTCTCAGACTGACACTGCTACACATTTCCACTTTTTCTTGCCTGGATTATGTGCAGATTTCTGAGATATATCAGGCCCTGAGCCCTAATGGCCTAATTCCAAACCTTAGGAGCTCAGTTCCCATCTAGCCATTGGCTTAATGATTTCTAAGGTTCCCTCCTGGTCTGTGAGCATGGCGTTCTGTCCTCACGGCCCCATCTTAACGCCCACGGAGAGAACAGAGCCAAGCTCCAGCCCAGGCCCAGCCTTCTGAGCTTAGGGATGGTACTCAAGCACTTAGGGTTACCCTGTGTGCCCCCAGTGGGGCTCCAGTCTTGTCCTTCCTCAGCAGAGACCAAATCACCTAACTCTGGTTCCCCTGGGTTTCTGGAAACTTCCTCAGATTCTCCTCTGTCAGACTCAGTGACTTTCTACCCTGAGGACCCTTCAGGCTTGTCCCAGGGTGATGGAGACAAAGGTCAGTCTATGGACCTGCATTACCACATCCTGGGCTTTTCAGCTGGATTCTTCCTGGAACACTCATTAACTCAGTCACTTGATCACTCATTCATTCATTCATCCGTTCAAGTATTTTCTCAAGGACAGACTTTCTAACTACTCTTCTTTCCTTCATTGTTTTAAATTTGTTGTAAAATAATTTCACAACACGATACTATACAAGGTAAAAGGAGAGGGTGTCTCTACTCCTCAACATTGCTCTTCATTAGAACTAACTAATCTTAACAGTTTGGCTAAGCCTGGAGATATATATAAAACATTTTATCTCTACATGTATATGTATATATGTTTTATATATGTTCATACACACCTACATACATATAAATATAATGCACATGTGTAGTATTGACACTACCATACAGGGCCTGGCATGTAGTAGGTACTACTACTTTTATGTTACTTTCTCTTTCACTTAATGTTATATTATGGCCATCTTTTTGTGATAGCACAGACTAATAAACAAATGTGGGCCCAGATCATTACAACCTAGAGGGAGGAGAACAAGAAATTAGCATCAGGAACAGAAGAAGGCGGAGGAATCCACTGGGTCCGGGAGGCCCTTCAGAGGAGGTGAGAGCTGAGCTGAGTTCTGAAGGCACTTGCAGTTTGCCAGGGATGTGAGGCGATGCTTTGGTTCTGTCTTTACCCTGCATGGGACTGACTTCCCGCACATGTGCTTATCAGCCTCATCCGTCATTCATGCCACGTCTAGTTCCAAAAAAGGGATTCAGGGTAGCTTCTAATTTTTATAAAATGACACATACAATAACAATAGGACCATTAAGTGAGAGAAAGGCATAAGAGTTTTATTATAAAATGGGAGAAGAGAATGAACCATAAACCTAAAATGAGGATAGTTATGGCAATTGAATATGAGATTTACCTCTCTGCTTCCCAGCAGGCCAGAGGGGCTGCACCAGCTGCACTGTGGGGACCAAGACCCATCAACACAGGCCCCCTCTGTCCCACACTCAACCCCTGACTGATTCCCAGTGTTTATGGCCCCCTGGTGTACTGGGCTGGGCAGGATTTTGAGTTGATCTTTATTCCTGACTCATTTCTATGTCCAAATTGGATGGAGTCAACAGCTTGGAGCGCCTACTAGGTGCCACTCCATTACAACTCTAAGACAGAGAAGAAACTGGGGCTCAGAGGACTTAAGAGAAACATCAGCAGCCTCTGCCAGAAGGGATCAGAAGATGAGATTTCTCAGGACAAAGACCTAGTCAGGCATCCACTTGGCCATGCTGGAGTCACAGAGCCAACAGGACGCCTGAAGATGTCCAGGTAGGGATGACTGCTGGGAAACTGACTTGGCTTGAGCATCTGCAATTTAATTTTTGAATTCAGATGGTTGAAAAAACAAAAACCATAAGAAAAGAAGTACATTTGTCAAATGCCAACTACGTGCCAAGAACTTCTGTTGCCACATATTCAATTGTGATATGGGGATGATAGTAAAATAATAGCAACCGCTCTGGGTTGATTAAAGATTAGTCACAGATCACTTAGCACTGAGCTTGCAGTTGATAGGTCCTTGATAAATAGTGCTAGTATCTTTGTCATTATTAGTATCATCCTTGCATACTCCTATGAAATAGCATTGCCAATGCTGCCTTATGGCTAGGGAACATGTCCAAGGTCAGAATTAGAACCAGAAAGTTAACCCAGGCTTGCTGAACTCAATTCCTCTGCTTGTTCCACATTGAAGGATGGAGGTAAGGAGATAAAATGAAGGCTCAGGACAACCATGCAGAAGGTCTGGGGCTAGTGCCTATGGCAGTGGGTCCCTCTGTTCAGTGATGGGGTCTCTAAAAGCAGCTGCAGAGAGAACTTGGATACATGCAGCTGTCCTGGACCCTGCAGCTGGAGTTGTGTTCTTTGTACTGAGGCCATCCTCAATCCCAAAGGCACAGGCGAGGAGCAGCTGCAAAGCAGGCTGGGGTTGGACCCAGATCCTAGGACACTAAGCAGTACCAGGCCACCTGAGGGGGCCATCTCTTGATACCTAATAAATGGGGGTATGGGAAGGATGAGAACACCTCATTTGCGTGGACCATATTTGTGGCCTGCCCTCACTTAGTCTAGACCAAGTGTTAAACTGCAATGATTAAAAAGTAGAAATAAAGGGTGTGGGATGAATGTGTTTCACAAAAACCATGGAGGGAGAAGATGGCATAGTCATCCCATCCCTGTCACCCTGCAGCAGTACATGGTCTGGGCAGCCCATGCTACCTTTCTTTGGCTTAACCCATCCCTGCAGGTGGCAACTAAGTGAGAGAAGGCAGTTGCAGTGGTTAATGCATCAGCTTTGGGAGGGAAACTCTAATTTAGATCCTGGCTTTGTGCCCTGGGAAAAATCATTTGCCTTTTCTGAGCCTCTGCTGCCCTTTCTGAAATAGTACCAAGCTCTCAGGGTTAATTAAGGATCAAGGGAGAGCCATGAGATCATTTAACAGAGAATGCACTTAGTAGGTGTTTCACATATATTATTATCATTATCTTTATTTTTTTATCATTCTTATAACATAACCTGATGAGGTTTACTCAGTAGATGCTGCTGCCTCAGTTTCCTTAACAAATGCCTTTAGTCTGCCAATTTGCAAAATGGGAATGCTGCTGACAACTCCAGAGTGACTTATGCGATTAAATGAGAGGGTGCACAGCACAGTCCCTGGCACATAGGAGCCTTCTACAACCCTTAGCCTCCTCCAGCCTTCTCTCAGCAACCTCAGTTGGGCTGGTTGCTCTGATCATCCCAATTCACCAGGATCCATGGCCTTTCTTCTCAGGATTCCCCACACCGAAGGGTCCTGAGACAGAGGCAGACAGGAGCAGGTGGCGATGTTTGTCATGCACCCAGGGGACACAGAGGAAGGCCAAGCTGATGGTCAGGGAGAGGAATATAGTCCCTGAGAGTAATAGTGCCTGCTCTATCATGTTAACTCCTTTCATTCTCATGACCTCTCTTGGGGTAGGTGTTGTGATCTCCATTTTGCTGATGTGTAAATGGAGGTAGGTCACCAGCCCAGGGTCACACAGTGAGTCCTGGATGGGGCTGGCACTTGGTGCCTCCCTCTACTCACCTGCCATCCAGTGCTGGGCCTGTGGCTGCCAGGGGAGAAGCAGCAAATGCAAGGCCCTGTGGATGGGTGTCTGGGATTTCCTCTCAGGCAGAGGCTCATTGGAGTGGGAAGGCCTCTGCCCTTGTGCCCTGGCAGGCCTGAGGGGGGCTGCCTTCCCCCTAGAAGCCTCATTTCCTTTCCATTCATCCTTCTTCTAACAGTCGTGACTCTTTATTATTTTTTATTGCGGTGTAATCGACATATAGCATATTCCTTTCAGGTGTATAACGTAATGATTCATTATTTTGGAAATGATCACAGTAAGTCTAGCTAACATACACCACCATGTATACAATAGTTACAATGTTTTTTCTTGTTATGAGAACTTTTAACATCTAAGCCACTTTCAAATACGCCATTATTATTATATACATTATTATTTAATGTAGTCCCCATGCTTATAGCCCCATGATTTATTTCTTTTATAACTGAAGATTTGTACCTTTTGACCTGTTTCATCCATTTTACTCAGTACTGCCCCCTGCCTCTGGTAACCATCAATTTGG
The DNA here is from genome assembly GCF_964194135.1 of Talpa europaea. Taxonomy (NCBI): domain Eukaryota; kingdom Metazoa; phylum Chordata; class Mammalia; order Eulipotyphla; family Talpidae; genus Talpa; species Talpa europaea. The sequence continues at coordinate 25,166,428 of NC_140076.1, forward strand.
TCTCTTTATGAACTGGCTTTCGTGTTTTTGGTTTTTTATATCCCACCTGTAAGTGAGATAGCATGGTATTTGTCTTTCTCTGGCTCATTTCACTTAGCATAGTGCTCTCAAGGTTCACCCATGTTGTCACAAATGACAAGACTTCAGTCTTTTTAATAACTGAATAATATTCCATTGCTTAAATATATACATCGTGTCTTCTTTATTCATTCATCTATCCACAGAACTTCCGTTATTTCCATATCTTGGCCATTGTACATAATGTTGCCATGAACATGGGGGTTATGGGTATCTTTTCAAGATACTGTTTTTCCCCCTTTGAGTAAGTACCCAGAAGTGGAATTGCTAGATCATATGGAAGTTCTTTGTCTCGTTGCTTCTTTCTTTGTTTCTTTCAGAACCTCCATGCTGTTTTCCATTGTGACTACACCAATTTTTACATTCCCATCAACAGTGCACAAGAGTTCCCTTTTCTCTGCATCCTTGTTTCTTATTTCTTGTCTTTTTGACAAGAGCCATTCTGTCAGCAGGTGTGACTGATATCTCATTGTGGTTTTGATGTGCACTCATAACTGTTTAGAATTCCAAACTACTTTAGTATTTCACAGGGAAGTCTCAGGGCTCTGTGAACATCAGCCTCTGACAGAACCTTCAAGATCACTGCTCTAGGCCTCCCACCCATTTGAGAAATGAGAAAATAGATCCCATGAGGAAGGGAGAAGCAACTTAGTCATGAGTAGGACCAGCAGCAGAATACTGCAGCCCAGTGTTCTGATAGCATCACTAGATCAGGGAAATGACAGGCCCAGAGGCGAAGTCACGTGGGCAGAGCAGGGCAGGGCAGGGAGGCCACAGAAGATCTTCTGCTGTCAAATCCTTGCTTCATCTCTTCCCTTTCAGGGCTGTGTCTTCACATCATAGGGTAAGAAATAAGACTTAGAGAAGTCTAAAGTTAAATAGCTTCTCAGTGAAGGAGGTAGAAATTCAAACCTGGTTCTGCCTGCCTTCACGTCTTATACCTTTTCCATTATACCTTTGTCTTGGGCTGAGTAGTGTTTCCCTTCCCGCCCTGTCCCAAGTTCATGCTCTTCCTAGAGCCTCAGAATGTGATCTTATTTGGAAATAAAGAATTTGCAGATGTGATTAGTTAATAACAGGTCTTACTGAGCAGGGTTGGCCCTAAATTCATGATAAAAAGAGCAGACACACAGAGAGGAGTGTGCCATGTGAGGACACAGGGATGAGACAAGGAAGAACTCTGTATGAAGATGGAGGCAGAGACTGGATGATGTGCTCCAGGCCAACTCCTGGCAACCACCAGAAGCTACTGGAAGTGAATAAGGGACTTCTCCAGAATTGTGAGACAGTAAATTCTCATTGTTTTAAGCTACATTGGTATTTTGCTATAGCAACCCTAGCAAATGAATACACCTCTCTGCTGGAGTTCAGAAAGAGGTGTGACTTACAGGCGTCAAGGATCCCAGTTGTGGTTGTGCTGAAATTTAGAATATCAGGGCAAACCGAGGTGGAGAAAGGTGAAGGGAACATAGGTTGTCTGACATTTACTCTGCCAGGTTCCCTGCTGGGCTCCTTAGTCACTGATCTTGATCACCCCCTATAGGTAAGTACAGCCATTTCACAGATGAGGAAACTGAGGCTCAGTTTGACAAGGAGCAAACCCAACTCCACTTTGAATCCTAGAGAGGTAGGCTACTCATTTTCCTTCTCTGAGTCTCACTTTCCTCCTCCAGAAAATGGGGATCATAGTATTTGCCTCTCAGGTAGTTTGAGAATGAGAGAAGTTCATGCTGTCATTCAAGTATTTATTGAGGGGCTCTGTGCCAGCCCTGCTCTAGGCCCTGGGGACACAGCAGTAAGCCAGATGGGCAAAGTCCTCACTCCCGATGAGCCAGATTCCTCTGGACAACACCTGTCAGGTGCACTGCAGGGACTGACACTTAGTGAGTGTTCAATAAAGCTTTGAGGGATGAGACTCTGGGGCAGAACGGTGGAACGAGCCTGGCCTGTGGAAGTAACTCACTTTGGCACTAATTCTCTACCACTATTGAGTCCCCTGGCCCAGGGGACACAAGGTCTTTTTCTCCTGGGCCTCATGTTCTTGGGCACCCAGCAGTTGCTGGTTCAAGCTGCCTCCCCATAGCAAGCAGAACTCCTGGATTCAGGAATGGACTACAGGGCAGTGGAAGGAGGCTGGGGTCTTGTCATGAGGGCCCTCCCCGGCTGAGCTGCTCCCCTCAGCCACACAGCCTCCGCTAGGGCCCCACCCACTCCCTGATGCTGTCCTTGGGCCAGGCCTGAGCTTGCCCTGGAGGCTCTCCCAGCTGTCCTGATATCCCCTCTGGCTCTGCAGAGCTTGCTCCCCCTTTCCACCCCTGGAGGCCCTGGCTGGGCACCACCCCTCCCCCTCCAGAGGTGTCCACAGACATCACCCCTGTGCTATTCTTTTTCCTGACAACTGTGGCATCAAATGTCAACCAGGCTTTGCTCAGCACTGGCAGGTGGGGGCAGGGAGATGTTTTTGATAACTGTAGTTTAGTGGAGGGCCTTTCCTGTCCTGCACAGGGGCTGGGAATGGTTGGCCTCGGTCGGACTCTGCTCCCAACACACTGTGCTGCATTGAGCAAAGCTCTTCCTCCCAGATCTGGGTGACCCTGAGCCCTCAAGAGGAGACAAGCCTCCCTGCCTTCCCTCAGTGAAGATAAGGCAATCAAGAGGTAGGGCAGAGCCCTTTGGGGGCTGGGGAAATGCTGGGTGAGTGGCAGTGGTCTTCCCTGAAAGCTGACTTCCTTTCAGGTGTAGAGCAGCTTTGCCCATCAGCCCTCAGAGAAGCCCATCTTCCTGTCCTCGCTTGCCCCGAGTGAGCAGGACAGCTGGCACTGAGTGCTGGGGAAGCGGGCTCTGGCGGGCCCTGACAGCTCAGCAGTGGCAGCGTGGAGGTGGCAGTGGTCACTGTGACAGGGGCTATTCTGAGAGCTGGGAGGGCTCTCACAAGCTGGGACTGTGACTGGAGGAGGGGAAGCAGTGGGGGAGAGAAACCTAGGAGGGTAGGGGTGTGTCACTGGGGCCTGTGGAGGCGGTGTCTCCCCAGGGCAGTGTGCATTGTGAGAGCTGTGTGGTGTGTGCTGTCACTGGGAGGGGAAGGACCGATTGCAGCATTGAGATTCACCTGGCATTGTTGGGGTATGTGTGTATAAGTTTTGTGAGTCAAGCATGGGTTGAGCAGTTCAAGCACGCATCTGTGTGTGAGCAAAAGAGCACGCATGCAGTGAAATACGAGGGTGTTTGAGTGCACGGGAAGGTGTCGGCAGTGGCAAATGTGCCTGTGTGTGGAAGGAGGAGGAATGCAAGGGTGAGCAAGTGGGGGCTTGTTTGTGAGCAGGAATGAATGTGGGAGTGGTGAGGAGGATGGGAGCTTCAGTGCAAACATGGGGGAGGGGAAGGGACAGTGAGAGGCCTGGGGCCAAGGGCCTCGGGAAGTTACAGGTCTGTGTGATTGGGATGGACCTGTCGGGGACTTTCGCAAGTGTGTGTGTGAGTGAGCCAGCGTGTGAGTGGTTGTGGGTGTGCAGGGAGAACAGGTGGGACAGTGTGAGCTGGGGCAAGTAGGAATGGAAGATATGTAGGGGCAACACCATTTTTTGGAGCACTTACTCAGCCTGGAACGGATATTCTTAACCATATTTCAATCTTCAGGTTTCCCATAAAGTTAGTACTATGATGTTCATTTCATAGATTAGGAAATAGTGACTTTGACATTTAAGTAACTTGCCCATACTCTTAATCACTTTGTTATAGTGCCTCATAACGAATGTGAGCAGGGGCCAAGTTGTGAGTATAGAAAAACGAGTGTCAATGTGCATGATGGAATTGAATTTGTGTGGGGGGATGGGGTGCCAGATGTGGGTCCCAGAGGAGAGTCCAGGCAACAGCTGTGAACACAAGGCAGGGCAGGGGCCTGAGCAGAGCCTGAGTCAGCCTCTAGGGCGTCTCTGCCAACTTGGCTTCCCAGCCCTGCAGTGGCAGCCTGTGCCAGGACCCCCAGCTAAGGGGCCTCCCAGCTCTGGTATGACCCCCAGCAGATCCCCTGTCTCACAGAGCAGTCTGGGCCAGGCTGAAGACTGGCAGGAGGCCTCCCTGCCTCCAAGGTACCTGAGGAGGTACCCTCCAGTGTGGGCTCCTGATGCAGGGAGGGCATATGACAGCTGTCACAGCATGTCCAGCAGTGATTTCAGATCCCTTGTGACTCTAAACAAACGACCCAGAGGGTGTGTGTAGGGGGACGCGGTACCAACGGTTCCCATGCCCACCTTCATTTTCAGGATGTGACTCAGGCAGAGGCCATGCTAGGTATTTGTAAACTGGGCCTGTTGCCACCCTGTGGGTCAAGGAGGGGCCTCTCTCTGGCCCCAGCCCCACCCTCACCCTTGGTCTTACTCCTTGGGATCTAAGCTGGAAGGAAAGGAATTTTTGAGAAAGGAGTGCTGTCTCCCATGGCCTGAGTCCAGTCCTCCAACTGCCCAGAGAATTCTGCAAATCCTAGTCTCCAGTCTCTCCAGGAGGGAGGTGTTGGCTGGTAAATTTAGGATTCTAGTCTTGGCCATCCCGTCCGGGCAAGTCACCTCCCCACTCTGTCCTTAATTCCTGATTGGCAAAAGGGACATCTTGTACTAAAGGGATACAAGGTGTTGTTGCAGAGTAGCAAGTGGTGAGGACAAGCAAGGAATGGAGACAAATGTTGATGGCTGGGGCTAGAGAAGGTGTGAAGGGTAAATTGACATTTGAGCTGAGCTTTGACGATGGGAGGCTCCCCGATGCCTTGAGGAGGTGAAAGCATGTTCTAGGCAGAGGCTGGCAGGTGGAGGGGTGGTTGGAAATCTTAGTCCAGGGCCCAGTGGAATAACACCCAACTCCTCACTTGGGTTCTCCTGTCCGAGGCCATATGATAATCTGATTAACATCTGAGTCTCCACTAACCTATGCAGCAGAGACCTCACCTATCAGTCGCTGATCTCGCCACAGTGGCCTGAACAGTGCCTGGTTCGTCAAATGTGCTCAGCAATGATTGTTAATGATTGTGAAGCTTCTCCCCAAACATGATGAACTTTGGGGCAAATGCTTGTTCCAACAGACCCTGGTAGAGCACACTGCACCCCCACCCCACCCCACCCCCGCCCTCGCCCCTCTCAAATACTTGTTTTCAACCTGTGCATCACCTGGGAACTTGTCAGAATTGGAGACCTCCAGCCCCAGCCCAGACTTTCCCGGGTTGGGGCGCTGCAATGTTTTAACAAGCTTTCTAGGTTGATTCTGCTCCACGTTAAACTTTGAGAATCGAGGCTCTAAAACTACGATTACGGGCACCATGAAAGCCCGCGAAGAACCCCCCCCCCCCCAGGATGAGAAGCTAGAAGTGCGAGCAAACCTGGTCCCCAAGCCAGGTATTCTGGACCCTTGCGCCCAATTCAAGACACAAAGAGGAGGGCGAGCTCGATCATCTTGTCCCATCAGATTTCTGGAACCAGACGTGGAAAGGCCGAGCGTCTGCAGGCAGGAGGCGGGGCCTTCCTCCGGGGGCGGGGGCGGGGCCGAGCGCGCCGAGCCCCGCCCCATGCCGTTGCCCCGGGAAACCCCGGGTTGTAACAATAACCCGCTGACGCGCGCCTGGGCGGGACCCCGCCGGGGCCGTGGGCCGGGCCGCCCCGCCGCGGGCCAATGGCAGGCCCGGGCCCCGCCCCCGCGCCCCCGCCCGGCGCCGAGCAGGGGCGGGGCCCCCCGCGCCTCCCCCGCTCCGCAGGCGGCGCTGTTGCGCGCCGGGGCCGCGGCGGGGCTCGCGGGGAGCCGGGAGCGCCGCGTCTCCACCCCGGCGCGGGCGGGGCGCGCGGGCGGGCCGAGGATTCCGCGGCGGCGGGCGGCGCGCTCCGCCCCCCCCCGCGCCGGGCCCGCCCCCCGCCCCCCGCCCCTCCCGAGGTGCAGCCGGCGCTGAGCGCGGCGGGCGCGGGAGCGGGCGCTGGAGCCGGAGCGGCGGCGGCGTTCCCGGGGCGGCGGCGCGGGCTCCTGCACGGGCGCGGGCTCCGGCATGGTGCAACCCGGCCTCGTCCCGGGAGAGCGGGGCCCGCGCGCGCGGCGGGCGCCGGGGGAGCGGCGCCGGCGGCGGTGGTGGCTGCAGGCGCGGGCAGGCGGCAGGTGCTAGGAGCGGAGCCGGGCGAGGTGCGTGCCCGCTGGGCTCCGGGGCCGCCGCCCCCTCGCTGCCCGCCTCTGTCCCTCCCCTCGGGCTCCCCGGCGCGCCCGGCCCCCTGTCTCCGCGCCCCGGCCCATGGCGCCCCGCGGGTGAGCCGGCGCCGCCAGGGACCCCTCCCGCGGGCCTCCCCGGGGCGCGCAGAGCCCGGAGCCGCCCGCCCACCCTGCGCGGAGCCTCCCTCCCTCCCTCGCCCCAGCCGGGCGGGACCATGGCTACGAAGCTGCGAGCGCATCAGGTGGACGTGGACCCGGACTTCGCGCCGCAGAGCCGGCCGCGCTCGTGCACCTGGCCCCTGCCGCAGCCCGACTTGGCCGGCGACGAGGACGGAGCGCTGGGCGCGGGGGTGGCCGAGGGCGCCGAGGACTGCGGGCCGGAGCGCCGGACCGCGGCCCCGGCCATGGCCCCGGCGCCGCCGCTGGGCGCGGAGGTCGGGCCGCTGCGGAAAGCGAAGAGCTCGCGGCGAAACGCGTGGGGGAACCTGTCCTACGCCGACCTCATCACCAAAGCCATCGAGAGCGCCCCGGACAAGCGGCTCACGCTCTCCCAGATCTACGACTGGATGGTCCGTTACGTGCCCTACTTCAAGGATAAAGGCGACAGCAACAGCTCGGCCGGCTGGAAGGTGGGGGCGTCCGGCTGTGGCGAGAGAGGGCATGGGGTAGCTGGCTGGGTCTCCCAGGGGCTGGGAGGTGCGTCTGGGCTCCAGGCGGGCAGTCTGGAAGGAGGCCCTGGGGCACCCCTAGGGGTCACCGAGTGTGTGCCCAGGGCGTGGGGCTGGCCAGTAGACAGGCAGAGGCGTGCTGGGAGCAGCTGTGTGCATGCTCTGCATGCGGGTGGGAGGTCTGGTGGGGTGACAAGGGACTCCCTGTCTGTCACAGACTGGAGGATCAGCCACTTTGAGGCACCCCCCGAGGGACACCTCCACTCCAGCCTTCGGGGCATATCAGAGGAACCCATTCCCAGGCCATGCACATTGGGGAGTCCCTCTTCCCCCCTCCCTCATCTTCCACCCCTGTGAGTTTGCTTTGTGTTACTCTTGTTTTACCCTCTCCACTAGGACACCCTCCTTAAAGGGCTGAGAGAATCCTTGGGGTCAGGGGCTGCTTTCCTCCCAATTTTTTTTTTTCCTATGGCCCTCCCCGGAGCCGGCCCCAGGATGAGGAGTATGACCCTGGACCCAGTCTTTCCAGTGGTGCCAGCAGATCACTCTAGGGCACCAGCCAGCCTGGGGTGGGGACCTGATCAGGTGACCTGGGATCTGAGTTCTCCAGGGGCAGCTGCTGCCCCCCTGGCCTGGATCAGTATGTTGGACTGATGATGACCCCTGCTGGTGTGAGGGTAGGGTACTGAGGGCCAGAGAGCCCTCCCTGCCCGCCCCAGGCTGTCTGCCTGCCTCTTTCCTGTCTTTCTGCTCACAGATGCATTTGGGGGGAAAGGGACGGGCAGGGGCACCCCAAGGAAGCTCGGTGCCAGCTAGTGGAAAGGGGGGGAGCCATCTTGGGAGAGGACAGGGACTTGACTGGGTTGTGACCTCCAGACCCTCCTCTGACCATCTTGCTGGGGAGGGGGGATAGTCAGTGCCTTTGGGGTAGAAAAGGTGGGGGCTGTGCCTAGGAGTGAGTTGCCAGACTCCCTGTGGGAAAAGGAGTCTCTGCAAGGGAAGCATGCCTAAGTAGAGGAAGGGGCTGTGCCTGGTTATGGCTGCAGACAGGGTCAGAGAAAGTAGGTGTGCCAGTGGAGGAGGGGAGGCTTGTGGACATGGACAGCTTAGATGCCCAGTGACTGCATTGTAGGGCCGTGCTGCCCTGAGCTGGGAACCTGTGGCACTCAGACTTCATGCTGGCAGTTTCTCTGTCTCTCAGCCCACTGTGGGGTGGGGGCACAGACTCACGTCTCCTTCTCCATCTTCTCTCTGCCCCTCTTGGACTCGGCCCTTACCACTTATTCCTCCCACGTGGGTCCTGCCCTTGGACTTTGCTCGTACCTCTCTCCCTGCTCCCCATGTACAATCCCACCTTTCCCTTTTCTGTGCAGATATGCCCTGTCCTCAAGGACACAGAATTCAGATGCCTCTTCCAGGAAGCCCTTCCCAACCCTTTTGAGCAAGCTTAAAACTCCCTCTGTTTTGGCCCTCTCCTTGTCTGTCATACGTCTTAGTCTGTTGTGTCCTACCTCATTTCCCTTCCCCACCCCACCTTTAGAAGGCAATGACAGTGTCGGAATCATTTCTGTGCCCATAGCACCCGGCATAGAGCCTGGCACTGAGGAGCCACCAGTGCATGTCTGGTGAAAGAGTGAAGAAATGGATGGATGGGTCTAAGAGAATGCTGAGGTCACGCAAGGTACTATGGGCCAGAGTAAGCCAGGAGGGCTTCCTGTGGGAGGTGAAGCTCCAGCTGGGCTTGATGGATTAGGGAAGATAAGTGAAGATGGGAAGAGAGGATGTGAGGCTAGGAGCTGGGAAAAAGCTGGAATTCAATGAGCATCTCAAGGCTCTGTGCCAGGAACCTTCAGGTATCCACACCAGGTATCACCTTTATGCCCTCAGCACGCCTTGAGGTGGGCTTTACTTTCACCATTTATAGATCTTGACACTGAGGCACAGTTGAGGTGTGAACTGCCCAAGGTCACAAAGTAGTTGGGAAAACTGGACTCTAATCCAGGTGTGTCTCCTCCGAGGTCTCAGAAAGTCTCTGAAATAGTGTCCTGCTGGCACTGGGTGTGGGAGGGGGACACTAGTGGCTTTGGAGCAGGGGCAGGTCTAAATCCTAGAATGTGATTGGGAATGTGCTGGGAGACAAATTAGTCCCATGGGTTCATTTCTCCGTCTAGTTGACTGGGGCCTGGGAAGCGGATGGGATACTCCTCTGGTTGTCAGTGAGCGACAGACCCTGGATAGGGCCCAGCCTCCTGCCTCCCCAGTGGAGGCGGTTTCCACTGCACCCTGCTGCTGGGGACACGTTGGTTCTCCCTGTGCTGGGCTCAGGATGGAAGGAGCTGCGGCATTGGAAAGGGAGCCTCAGGCTTGGGCTCATGACTTAGGCCCTGGCAGAGACCACGCAGGCACTGGAGGAAGGCAGTTCAGAAGGGCCTCTGGCCTGGCCTATCTCATCTCCTCAGTGACTGCCTTCCTACTACTCCACCCCCACACAGCTCCCATGGGAGCCCCTGTCCCTTCACTCCTGCCCGTCCCACCACCACCACCCCTCAGCCTGTCCCCATTCCCAGTCAGTCCCTCCATGGGGCTATCTCCAACTCAGCCAACCTCTGGTTAGCAGGGCCTGTGGTATATTCCAGGGGTCAGGCCCATTGTTCCTCCTTCCTTCCCCTCCCCCACATTTGAATCTCAGGGGTGTACCAACCCTGTGTTCGATAAAGTAGGGGGACCAATGGGGAAGGATTGCACCTGCTTTCAGGATGCATCAGGGCTCAACTAATTCCACACCCAATCTGTGTTTTATAGGCAGAAAGGGCTGGGGAGGGGGGCAGTAGGGATACTTCTGGGGTGCTGTTAGATTCCCTGGGGAGCCAGGCCTCCTAGAGAAGGTGGCAGTTGATCTGGATTGTCTACACTGAGGGAGGCTAGACTTTGGGGAGAAAGTCTTCTGGTGCATGTTGACTCCATGAGCAAAGGCAAGGTAGATTCATGCATGTTGGGTTTGGGAGTCAGGTGTGCCAGGCTGGAACCAAAGGCTTCTAGGAATGGCAGGGAGGTGGCATGCAAGAGGCGGAGTGAGATGGATGAAGAAGGCCCACATGCTTGGCCTTTGTCTTGTGGTCCCACCTGTGATGTGGAAGATAGTATCAGGGTGTTGTGGAGAGGAACTGAAAGAGTGGAGATCAACAGCAGGTGCAGGACACCTACCAGGCTGAAACTTGCAGAGAGGCTGGGCTTGGTGCTGGGAGCACCAACAGCAAGGCTGGTTTTATTCTCTTAGGGCTGAGGGTCTCCAGGCCTGGGACAAGGACTTGAATAGGCGGTCCCCTTCCCTCTGCCAGGTCACAGCAGTCTGTATAGCTGACGTCCAATTAGAGACTTCCATTTCCTCTCAGATGCCTCGGCCCCGCCTTTCCTAGCTGTGGACTCCTCCGGGAAGTCTTCCAGGCTGCTCTGGGTCCTGGCACTCCTTCCACTTAGTGCCCCTTGAGTTGTTCTGCCTGCTTTTGTGTTTCCTGGCTGCCAGTTCTCTTGGGAGCCCAGGCCAGGCTTGGGCGCCTCCATTCCTGTCCCCAGGCCTGGTGGGGGAGGAGCACAGTGGATGGGGACTATCCTTCTCCCTAAAGACCTGGAGCAGCCTGGTTATTTTGAGGGGTGGAGCCAGGAAGGGTGATGATACCCCCATCTGGCCCATGCTGACTAATCGGTCCTAATGGGGTGGGGGCTGCAAGGGAAGGACCATCTGAGCTATCAGGAGGAGGTCCTGCTATCACAGCCCAGGCTGAGCAGTGGCTGTGAGTGTAGGGGGCTCCCCCTTTTCCCTCCCCCGAGACTGCTCCAGCAGGGCTCCCTCCTTCTTTGTCCTCGGGGATCCCCAGCCCCAAGGGCTGGTGGGGGTGCTGGAGGAGGCGGTGTGAGCCCGGGTTGGGGGGTGTCCTCACCCCCCGCACTGCACGAGCGGGGGGCTGGCAGCTGCCCGCCTCCTGGGCACGAGCTCGTGCCAGCCGCTCCTGGCACAGTTGCTGGCACGCCCGGCAGACTCCCACGGCCACCTGCTCACACCCACCCACGAGCGCTGGCGCGCTGCGGGCCCTTCCGGCTTCCCGGGCCTCCCGGCGCCCCTCCCCCACCGCTCTCCGAGCCCCCGCCTCGGGCTCCTGCTCTCCGAGGACCCCTGGCTCCTTGGGGCCCCTGGCTCTGGTCGCCTCCCGCACGACTTGGGGGGCTCGGGAGGCCAGACAGCCGGGAGGCCCCTGGGGTAGTTGCGCCGCGAGGGAACGGGGGAGACCAGGAGGCAGCAGACAGACAGACCGACAGACAGGGTGAGGGCCCCGCCTGCCACCTGGCGCCGCTCCAGCGGGGCGATGGCGGGCAGCGCCGTGCCAGGCGGTAATTGCAGACAGACTAATTTAAAGAGATGAGACGGTTATTTTTAACTCGTGTTAAGGTAATGAACAGCGCGGGGGGTTTGCGGGTTCGAAAGTTCAGAACCCCCAGCCCCCACTTTCTGTGGGTTGGGGCCCCTCCTTACTGCACACTTGAGGACTCCAGCTTCAGGACTGACTGGGTCTGGGGGGGCCCTGACAGAGAGGGGGAGGGCTGGGAAGGCCTGGAAGGGTCGCTCCCTAGCCAGGCTCACATCCCATCAAGTCCTGACCAAGGTCCTTCCCAGAGGTATTAACATCCCTGTTTCTCCTGTGGGGAAGTGACTTGCCGCAGGGTCACATACCTAGGTAGAGGCAGGCCTGGGAATTGAACCCCCTTCCTTTTCTGTGCCTTTGGGGCTGGAGGACAGGCTTGTGTTTGGACTGTGGAAGAGTCCGGCTTGTTCCTTGCAGCCCATCTTCTGTCTTTCAGGGGCAGCTGGTGGGGTCCTGGCAGCCCTCTGTCTTGTGAGGGGTGAAGGGAGATTCTGGAACCCAGTGCACATCCTCTAGGATGTGGGTGTACCAGCTACAGTCATGGCAGTCCCCTTCTCACTTCACGGTCTCCCCTGCCTCCTGGCTGACTCCCCGGCACCCCCTCCCTATTTGCTTCCTGTGGGTCAGCCTCCAACCTGAGGGTAGGTACCTGGGAAGCAGGAAATACCCACTCCTCCCACTTCCTAGTCTAGGGCAGGTGGAGAGTCCTGCCCAGGTTAGGCACCCAACACTTTCCACTCCTCTTCCCCAGCTCATCTCTTCTTACGCATGGGCAGTGACTGATAGCTGGGGCTGCTGGACCATCTATGCTAGACAGGTCTTCAGGGTGTCAGGGTTGACTGCCTTCTGCCTGGCAGTGGCATCTCACTGGAGCATCATTCGGGGTGTCCTAGTTCAGTCAGTTGGAGCTCCGGAGCTGGGAATAGCTGAGGAGTGGACAGAGCACCTGTAGGGGAACCTGACCCACTGTTATATGTTCCCTGGAACAGAGTTCCCTTCCATTGGCTCCTCAGTATTCTCCTCTCTGTTCAAAGGGCCTTAACTCAGTCTCTGACCCTTTGGGGGCAGTGGCTGACAGACCCTTTGGTTCTAGGCACCGCAGAGGGATAGGTGAGACCGAGGGCATGCAGTGCTGATAGGACTTCGCACGGGTGGAAGCATGTGAGCATAGGAGTGGGTGAACTTGAACTTGGGACTCCTGCTCGGAGATGTCTGCCCGGCCTCTGGCAGTGCCCAGGTGGCAAACATACTCTGGCACAATGAAGGGAATGCTCTTGGCAGTCCCAGCTGGCCCCCAAAGCTGGCAGATGGGGGGTGCAGGGTGTTGGGTGGGCATTAACTGAGGCTCTGGGGCCCCAGTAGGGCGCTCAGGGGGACAGCTGGATCTGGAGTACCCCCCTTCCTCCTGGCACCCTGGTTACCATGGAAACAAACTCCTGTTTGGGAGGGTTTGGCTGTTTGCTGCCTCTCCCCACCCCCCAACCCATATGTGGAGGTGGGAGGGGGGCCAGGTGGCGTGTGGGGGAGGGGCCTCCCACACCCTCCCCCCAGGGCCTCCCTCTTTGCAGAGAAACCTTTCTGGTCTCTAAGTGTGTGTGTGTAGGGGTGGGGGGACTACCCTTGTGAGAAAGGGAACAAGATTTAAGAGAATTAATGACTGGTGCTAGGCAGTCAGTTGGGCACTTGACAAACTCCCATTTCTTCCTCCCTGGGTCCACATTCATAGCCCCATTTTGCCATTGAGGAAATGGAAGCCCAGAAAGATGAAGTCACTTGGCTAAGGCAGTGCAGCTGGGACTTGGCCGAGCCTGGATTGAGATACAGACCTGTCTGTTCCCACCGTATTTCACCATCTCCCATTGCCGGTGCAGCCTCAGCCCCGCACAGCAGCCAGCCCTCCCACCCCAAGGCTCGCTCAAACTCTAGAACGCTCTGGGGTGCCTCAGTCCAGGGATCCAGCCAAGGCCAAACTGTTCTGTTTGGACCCCTGGGCCCTGCTGACCTTGTCCAGGCCCTTCTTCCCTCCCACTCCCCTGCTGCCTCTCATCTCACATGCCGCCCTCATATTGCCACCTTTACACCTGACAGTGGAGTTCTCAACCCACACCCACTGCCATTGTCATATGCTCACCAAGGCAGCGATCAACTCTCATTGACTGATCCCTTGGGACACCCTGCAGAAACTGGGCGGGGTGCTTGGGTGGTTGGAACAAAGACCCACTTCCTAGGAGATTCTGGAACCCAGTGCATCTCCTTGAGAATTTCTGCCTTCAGTTCTTCATTGTTGGCAAACCTGGCTGATGATCAGAGTCACCTGTACACTTTTAGATAACAGAGGTTTCCAGTCCCCATCTCAGACCCTCTAAGAGCAGACTCTCAGTAGGTGGGCTTTGAAATCTGTGGTTTAGCAGATCTGTCTGGTGAACGGTGAGATTGTGAACCACTGCTTTAGATGGTCACTTCCTGGGCTCTCGTTTGTTCCTTCTGTTCCTGGTGTGCACCAGTGTCTCCGAGCAGTCTGCCCAGAGTCCCTCCTCTTCCTTACTCTTTTTGGGTCCTCTAGAGAATTGAGCCCGCTGCAGTCAGTTCCACGGGAATGACTTCCCCTGCCCTCATCTCTTAGAATGTGGTGTTAGGATGTGAATGCAGAGAATGGAGCCAGCAGCCAGGGTGGAGGCTCTCTGCCTCCGGGCCTCTGGCTGTAGGAGGGAGGGGAAATGTTGATGTAAATAATCATCGAGGCTCACTGGAACTGGAACTAGGCCAGAGGGGGACAGGGCGTTGCAGTCCCTGTTCTCTGACAGCTCCCCGTTTGATGGAGGAGACAAGTGTACAAACACAATTTAGTGCTGTTCCTAAGGGTCCAGTCTTGGGCCCTCGGTGTGACACTCGTGTTGGCCTCCTGGTCCCAGTCAACTTCTCTGGCCATGTCACTTCTGACCCTTGCTTTGGTCATACGGGACTGTTCCGGCTCAGGCTTCCCCAACCATGTGCCATTACATTCATGATTTCATTTTGTTCTCACAGCAAGCTGGTACTGCAACTCTTCCCATTTTACAGACGAGGAAACTAGGACTGAGAAACATGGTGGCTGTCACAGTATGATAGAAATGAAACTTCCCCAGGCTAATTCCTCCTGAGCCCAGTGCTCTGGCCAGGCCATTCCAGGATGACCTCCCAGGCCCATGGCCCTTCTCCCATCATTGTCTCTTTGCTGCCCCTTGGAGTTGGATCCCAAGGCTTCCAGTGTAGCGATGGTTTCTGGATCCCTGGAGTTCTTTCCGAGACAGAGCCCTCACAGAGAGCAGTGCTAACCCAGCCTGGTGGGTGCTCCCACCTTCTCTCGCAGACCCCAGGACTTCTTGCAGCTTTCTTGTTCACTTTCACCCAGTCTCACCCCCGCAGCACCCAGTATACAGTGCTCCCTGCAGAGGAACTGGACTGGCTCCTTGACCTTCAGGTACCACAGGTCAAACTGGGGAGATGGGAACTCCTGATTTTGATTTCAGGATAAAAACTCTTCAAGGTCATGATGGGAAGCCAGAGGCATGGGTATGTGGAGGTAGAGCAGGAGAACCAGACAAAAGAATATCAAACCCTCTAGATCAGACTTTTTAGGAGCCTCACAGGGTCTGGTTGTGTTGCCAAAGCCCAGCAGGAGTTGAGGCTGAAGTAGCAAGCAGGGACCGAGGATGAGTGACCGAGGAATGGCACTCTAAGCTGTGGGGATGGGGGCATGGGGTTGTGTGGAGAGTGGACACACTGGCTCATGTGGGCCTACTACTGGGTCCAGGGGAGAAGTTGAGCCTGCGAGAGGGTGGAGGCCCAAAGAGTCCAAATGCCAGGCCTGAGGTGCCATGCAGTACCTTTTAGTGCCTTGAGAATCTTGGAGGTGAGACAGAGTGGTGTGGTTGGAGCCTTGGAGGTTAGCAGGGACACCATCCTAGTTCTGCCCACTCACCTGGGGACACTGAGCCTCAGTTTCTTCCTTTATAAAATGGGATAATAGTAGGACTTTTGCTGTGAGAGTTATAGGAAAGATATATATAAAGTCCCCAAGAAACCTTAGCAAACATCATTAGTGTTACTCATTGTGCAGCGAAAAGAAAAGAATCGTTTCTTCAAGGTCTTGTTAGACAGGGTTCTCAGGGCCCTGACCCCTAAGAGACTGTGTGTGTGTGTGTGTGTGTGCGCGCTGGGCGTGTGGTGGAGTGGGAGGCCCTTCCTCTAAAGCTCTTTTTCTTTCCAGAGATTCAGGATGTTCCAAACTTCATCTTGCCCCTAGGTTGACCCCCTGCTTTCCCTCCAGAATCTTCCCCATGGGCTTGGGAGGCAAGCAGTTGGGTTTTGGGCTCCCTAGTTTTATTGATGAAAAATGATTTCCTCAAAAATCACTCTTGAACCAGGGCTGTCTGCCCTTGGATACCAGTTCCTCTTTGCCCAGTGGCAGGCTGTGTGGCCTTGGGCATGGCCCTTCCCTCTCTGACTCTGAGTCCTATCTAGAGACCCTGGTTCTCCTCCCCCAACACTCTGGGAAGATGTGGTGCCTCCTCCACCCTTGCTATCCCCTCCCCCTGTCCTCAGCTGGCCTAGCCTCCTTGTAACCTGAGCTGGGGCTGTGGGGGAAGGGGCTTGCCCAGGGCCAGAGGCACCTGCCAGCTGAGCAGATGTGAGGGGATAGAGGCCCCCAAGGGGATCTCCTCTCTAGCTCCTGGAGGCCAGGCTAGGGCAGGCAGTGCGCCACACACACCCAGCCCTGGCCTCTGTCCTCTGCACCCGAGCGCCTGGAGCACTGGTTCACTTTTTAGCACATTCAGTGCTCTGACTTATCCTGCAAGGATCCCCCCAGTCTCCAGGAGAGGACAGATGGCAGATGCAGGCCGGTGCCCCTGTTTGGGTGGGCTGCCCTGGGCCCTGGTGCCACTTGGCAGGGGGACAGAGGGCCAAGGGTGTCCCCCAGGGTAAGGCCAGTGTCTGTGCGGGTGGCCGTGCCCCTGGGAGAGCAGATGGTTCTCTTGGCATCATGCCCATTCTTCCTCTTTCCCCTTAGGAGCCAGCCTGCAGGGCTGGGGCACAGCTGCTGGGCCCTCTCCAGAGCCTGCCCAAGGCAGTGCTGGGTGAGGTCACTGCAGCTGCTCCCAGGGCCTAGGGCAGGAGTGTGGGGAGGTGCTATGAAGAGAGGGTGGGGGCGCAGTCTGAGGAGAGACGCAGAGTGGCCTGAAAAGCTTTGTATTTATGGATCCCATTTAATTGTGGATGAGTAAAAAAAGCATTTGTGGAGGGGTTGCTGAATCAGTGTGGATACCCTCTCCAACCCCTATGATCTTTTGCCTCCACCCTGGATTTTCTTCTAGAGGCATCTCAGGTTGGGAGGAAAGTGAGGGCCCTGTGTGTGTGTGCACCATCTCTTATACTATATGACTTTGGACAAGTCAGTGTGTCCCTTGGATCCTCAGTTTCTCATCTGTAAAATGGGAATAATAAACCACCTCAGAGAGTTGTTACAAAGACCCTATCAGATTTTAATTTCTGAGTGCCAACATAATGCATGGCACATGGTCAATGCCCAGCAAATGGTAGTTCCTTGCCCTCCCTATTTTCCTGAATTCTGAGGAGCCAGGGAGGCCTAAGGGAAAGTAGGGAGGTAGCAGAGGCAGCAGGAACTTGAGAGGAAACTCAGAGGGAGGAGGCAAGGTTTGGCTCTCTGGCCTGAGGTTTTGCTTAGCAGAAACTGCACAGAAATGCCAGGTCTGAGTGGCTCGTGGCTGCCGAAAGCACCATCCCATGTGCTGACCTATTGTGAACCAAGGATTGTCCTTTAGGGTTCAAATGGGGAGAGAGATGTGCAGTTGGAACCCAGTTTGTAGTTGGATTTCTGTAGTAGCACAGAGGTGGGATGACCATCTTTAGCATTTGCAGCAGGAACTGCTGCCGCAGAGAGAGAGAGAGGCAAAGGGAACAGAGTGTGCAAAGGTATGAAGGTAGAAACATCCAGGTGGCTGGAGGCCCAGATGGACTTGAGGAATGGAGATGATGAGGCAGAGGAGCATCAGAGGGTTCTTAACATCAGTCTGGAGTTAAACCCCAGCCCATGGGTGATGAGGAGCCTTAGGCTTTTGAGTAGGGGTGAGCTTGAACTTTGCGGCTGTTTTGTCTGCTGTCTCTGGGGTGGGGGATGTCAGTTCCTCTCCTTTGACCTCTTGCCTTGCATTGGACTTCTCGTTCCTCCTGGCCCATGACTGTCCCTTTCTGTTCCATTGCTGATGCCACTCCCACTTACCTGTTGACACCTCTGGCCCTGATGCCCTCACCTGCTGTTTTACCCCTTCTCCACTGCAGATCCTAGTACCAAGGATTTGCACATGGCCTCAGATCTCTGAGGTCATCCAGGTCTCCCTTTCTGCCAGGAATCCTGCCTGGACCGAGCAATCCAGCTTTACCCCAGGCCGCAGGGCAGGGCAACCCTCGAGAGGCTGTGAGTCTGACTGACACAGGTGTGTGTTCCTGAGTCAGAATGGGGTGGAGGGAGGGGAAGGAGGGGAGAACAAGGGCTGCTCCTGGGATTCTGAAACAGGGAGGGGATGAGATTCTTCACATGTGGGATCTTTCCAGGGCCCATCCCTCCCCATCGATGCCAGGGTTGTTCCCCTCTCTGACAGGAGAGGCCCAAAATCACATGGATGAAGTTGGGATTCCAACACCTGCCCTTGACATTTCTTCGTGGGGGAAGGGAAGGAAAGGAGGGAGGGAGGAAACGGGATTTCTGGAGGGGATCAGAGCACTCACACAGCCCCAGAAGTGGTCTCTGCTTAGGGGGGCACCAAGGGAGGTACTGGATCATCACCAGACAGGCAGGGTCAGCGTCTCAAGGGAGGGTGGGCTCAGCCTTAGACAGCGATGGAAATTGGAAAGGCATCCACACTTGGCCTTGGGCCAGATCCTAGACTGAACTGGGAGGGTTCTGAGTCCTGTAGATGCCAGGGAGACCAGGATGTAGCACAGGCTTTATCGTGAGTATGGGTGAGAGATGTGAATCTCCAGTTTGATAAAAACCAGAAAGCTTGGTCTTGAGAACCAAGGCAGTGATAGCAATTGGGGTGGGCAACAAAACTGTGTCCCCTGCCACTTTGTAGGTGTTGGTAGAAAGAACCCTGGCTTTGGAATTCAGTAACCCCAAGACCCAGGACTGTCTATCACTTTTCAGCTTTGTTACCATGGGAGTCATTTAATCCATTCAAGTCTTAGTTTACCCACTTTGTCAAATAGCAGTTTCTACTTATAGGATGGTTTTTAGGATCTAAATAAGAAATTATCTAAAGAACCTATCTAGTAGGCAGTGCCCTTCTCCTGCCTTAGTATTTGAAACCTGTGCCAGTGGTATGCTCGAGCCAGCTTGTGAGAGCCAATCGTGTACATTTCTTCCCAGTTCTGCACTCAGTGATATCATGCTGGCAGCTTAAAATTGGCTATGATGGGTGTATCCTTACCACAGAAATCAGCAATAGCTACAAAGAATATCAGGTGGGGTGTTTTCCCCTCCTAGAGAGCTAGAGGGAATTCATCTTGTGGGCCTTCTAGCTCTAAAAGGCGACAAAACAGAAGGTAGGGTAATGGTGTCACACTTGCTGGGCCAAGCAACCTAGAACACTAAGTCCAAGGTTCTTTGGGTCTGGGGATATTGGGCATGGTCATAGTGCCAGACAGCCTCTATGGGCAGGGTATAGCAAATGGTAGGACTCTTCTTTCCTCCACATATCTCCTTCCATCCTCACCTTCTCTCCAAGAGATCTGGCAGGCTCTGGCTAGAGAAGTAAGATTGGATGAGGTTGAGCTATCAGAGAATGAAGCTGTGCTGGGAGGAGAAATGAGGTTGTACTGGAAGATAAATGAGGTTGTACTGTCAGGGAATGAGGTGGTACTTGGAGGCAAGGTGAGGCTGCATTATTAGATAAATGGGGTTTCACTGTCAGGGATGAAGTGTACTTGTAGGAGAGATGACGTCCTGCTGGATCAGGCAGGTTGCACCGTCAGAGAACACAGCCACGCCACAGGAGGAAGGAGAGCCTCCGACTTGGAGGATAAATGAGGATGTCCTGCTGGATAAATGAGGGAGCCCGTCAGGTGAATGGAGTGCTGTTAGCAAATGAGGTTGTACTTGCTGGATAAATGGGACTGGTGTGCTGGATAAATGGGGTTGTGCTGTCAGATGAATGTATTACTGCTTGTGGGCGAAGGGTGTCCTGGGAATAGATGAGGGTGTCCTGCTGGATAGATGAGCTGCCGCCACCAAATGGATCAGATCCTGTCCACGAGGGAGGCACCGTCAGCAAGGACGAGGTTATTCTGCTCCCCTTGGGGCTCCTGGCGTATTTTCTGGCTTAGGTGGTATAGGCTGTGAGACACCTTAGTCCCAGAAAGCCCTGTGTTCCCAAGTTTGTTTGGGGAGCCAAAGAGAGCAGGCTGAGGTGGGCAGTTGCATCATTCACCTGGTGATGCCTTCTTCCCCTCGCACAGTAACCGACTTCTCTCCGTGTTTCCCTCTGGATCGTGCTGTACCTGATTTTCTCCATCCTGTCTTGTCTCTCATGGTGTTCTGTGTTCCCTTCGCTCAGCCTGGTTTGGAGAAGCCACTGTCATGTGACAGCCACTCTTTCCAGTCTCATTTAATTCTCCTTGCAACATAATATTACTCCACCTTTATTCTTTTTCTCTCTCCATCACACATTCATTCAACAAACATTTACTAACTGCCAACCACATGGGGGGTACAATAAGAAAGGGCTGAAAATCTCTCTTGAAACTTATAATCTAACATGAGGGACACCAGGCAGTAAATAATAAACACACTATAAATCAATTATATATTAATTGATATCATTGCTTTGAACAATTTAAAGCAGGGTAAGGGGACCAAGAAATGGCAAGGAAGAGGAGCAATTGTTAAAAGAGTGGTCAAAATCAGCCTCATTGCAAAAGGTGACATCTGAACAAAGACTTCCAGAAGCTGAGAGGTGGATGTGGGCCTCTGGGCCAACTGTGTTTCCCCTGAGACAGAGGCCCCAAGGGGGGACTGTTCCTGGCAGGTTGGAGGAACCAGGGACAGGGATCGATAGTGTTGGAGAAAGTCTGAGCAGTCCTGGGGGTTCTTGTGGGCTATAGCAAAGCCTCTTTTCTTTATTTTGAGGGAGATGGGGGCATCAAGGGTGGGACTGGATGTGATCCAAGGTATTTAAAGATCACTCTGGCTGTTGAGTGGTGGACTGTAGGGGAGTGGGGGTGGAAGCCGGGGGGTCATTTGAGGAATGGAGGTTCAAAGTGTCTTGCCTCAGGTTGCATGGCCAATGAGTGCTGGAGCCAAAATTGGAATCCAGCTCGAAAACCAGAGCTCACATGTACTTTGCCCTGCGCTAGCCTCCTCTCCCTATGGGGTGGCGCCATAAGGGGGTAGCCTCCCTGAACCAGGTTCTGAGGCAAAATGGAAGGGGATGGGTTGTCATCCATTGTCCCTTCCCCCTGTTCCCTCATGGTCTCCTTGAGACCCCAAATCAGGGAGGTCTTCTCTCACCTGGGAACTCGCACCAGGCTCGCAGGGAGGTTTGGGAGGTGTGGCGCCCCAGAAGCCAGGCCCAGCTCTGGGCACCAGGGGAGCCCGGGCATGCTGGGGCCTTGGCTGTGGTGGCGGGTTGCTAGGCGACTCGGAGAGGGAGCCCTGGTTACTGCTGCCTGGCAGAGGCGTCTCCCTCCTCTGCCTCCCTCACCTCCTCCGTGGCCTCTGGCCTCCCAGGAGGCCTTGTGGGCGAGTTGTGATCAGTGCTTGCCACTGGATCTTGGCGGGGAACTCTGATTGGTACCAGGTGGCTGGGCCCTGAGGAACCAGACTGGGCTGCAGGGCCTGGGCTTCCCTCATGGGGCACGGCCCTGGTGCACACCTGGTTCAGAGCCCAGCTCAGCAGTCAGAAGCCTTGTCCTTGCCCACCTGGGCCATCTCCCTGGTTTAACCTGGCAAGGAACGGCAGCCCTATAGGCCTCAACTGCCCCATCCATCTGGCCTGCACAGTCCCTTCCCCATGGTCTTGTTTTCTGTGAGTGTGCAAGGTGGGGGTGGGGGGACTGTTGAGCTGGCAGGGCCCAGGTACCCCGCCCATACCCCCTGGTGACTTGAGTGTGTAACACTCAAGTTTTGCATTAGGCTTCATTTATGAAGAGTTCCCTTGCTTTAGGAAAAAAAAAAAAAAATTAAAAGCCTCTTGACTGGATGATCCCAAGAACTTTCAGTGTCAAACTGAAAGGTACCCCAAGTATAGTGGACCCATCTCATCAGTTTAGGGGTAGGGATACTGAGGCCCAGAGAGGAGGAGGAACTTGCCCCAGGTCAGGTTTGGTGGTGTAGAAAGAGCACCAGACTGGGGGTCAGAGGCTTGGGCTTGAATCCCTGCTCTGCCGTTAGGTTCTGAGTGACCTTGGGCAAGTCCTTTCCCTGGGCTGGACCAGCAGTGGTTTCAGGTTGGGGCTCAAGCTCTTAGGGGTACCTAACTGGGCAGAAAACAGAGTGGGAGAGGCCGCAAACTTTCAGGGGCTTGGAGCAAGTGTTTTTTTAGGGTAGTCTGAAATATTTTTATATTCAGAAAATTTAGATGTTATGAAGTACAATGCGAAATAACCTTAAATTCTAAAATAGAAAAAACTTAGGGGAAAATCTGACCTTGCAACATGCCCCCAGTCTCCCCAGGCTGCCAGCTTCTAGGGATAGTTTACATGGAAAATGTGAGAAGCACTGGAATACTGGCTTCCTCAGATTCTTTGGAAATTCCTGGCTTGTTTCTCTCCCATGGTGGAATGCGATGTCCTTTAGACTCAGAGACTAACCTGAAATCAATACCTGACTCTGCCACTTAAACTGTGTGACACTGGCAACTTATATAACCTCTCTGAGCCTCACTCTCCTCATCTTGAGGTAGGGATCACAATCCCTGACTTGTATGGAGTCTGACAGAATGATTAGTGAGATGAAGTACTTATAACACCCAGGGCTTGAATAGGCAGGTACTGAGTAGGTGCTGATGCTTGGCAATGCCCTCCTCCTCCCCATACCTCCCTGCTGGCACACAGTGACTTTGATAGAGAAGTGTTGCCTGACTGACCTCCAGAAGTTGGGAGGGGGAGTCGCTGGTAAGCCAGATACTCCCAGAGGGGAAGAGAACCAAGGCCTCCTAGGCCCTAGATCACAGGTGTGGGGGAGGGGCTGGGGAGCCAGGTGCAGGGGCGGGAGCAAGAAGGGGTATCTACTTGAGGGAGCACCACTCCCTGGAGGTCCAGCTCCCCTCCTCCCAGAGCCCCAGGAGAAGCCAGGCAGGGCTAGGCTGGGAGGGGCCTTGGAGCCCTAGCTGTCTTCTCCTAAGACCAGAAAGTGCCAACTGTAGGGAGCCCGGAGCCCTCAAGAGGCAGGTTAGTACCTGAAGCTAGAGGTGAGTGGTGGAGGGCACAGCAAGAAAGAAGTCTCCTCCTGGAGCTTGGTGTGAAGAAGGCAGGAGGGAGAGCCCCTGTGGTTTAGTGGTTATGGGCTAGGCGACCGATGAGTTACGAGCAGGTCTATGTGTTGGGCAGATCTGGGGTGATACCTGGTGTGGCTGCCTGTGGGACTGTGGGCAAATTACATCATGCCTCTGGGCCTCTGTTCCCTGGTCCATGAGATGGGTAATGCCAGCTGCCCAGGGTTGCCGGTGCCCAACACAGCCTGATATTAAGGGAGTAAAGATAGCAGATCTGTGGGGTGATCTAAGACGTGAGGTCTTCTGCAAATGTACCAGTTGCATTCACTAAACACATGCTCCACACATTATCTCAGGTAATGAGCTGAGGGCCTTCCAAGGTGGTTACTGAATGGCACTCACTATTTTTAGTGCATCGAGGCCCCGAGGCTCACAGAGGTTGGTCAGCCCCTGGTCACACCAGCTAGGTGACTGAAAAAGGCCAGGCATCCTGCCCTGTCCCAGGCCTGTGCTGTGTCCACAGCAGTGTCTGAGGCTGGAGGTCAAGACCACCAGGTGGGAGGTTCCAGAGGTGGGTGTGGCAGACCCAGCAGAGTTCAGCTTCTCCAGGTTCCTGTGGGGAGCCAGGTCATTCTACCTGGGACTCCCCTGTCTTCCTCTATCTCAGGACAGGCCTGGCAAAAGCAGGCCTGGGGAGCAGTAGAGACCTGCACAGCAGAAATTTAAAAGAGGATATGTGCATGGGTGGCAAAGGTTAAGTTTAGGGAATACCCAGGGACAGCAGAAAGGCATAATGTAGCCTTGGGCAAGCCATTTCACCTCTCTGAGTCTTGGCTGTACATGGGATTTATGCTACCTGCTTGTGGGAATTTTATGAATATTCCATCGAGAAGGGGCTTTACTGGCAGAGCTGTTCTTCAGATGGTCCTGGTGAGGAGGGTGGACTGCATGAGGGTGGACTTCCCCCAAATGATAGCCTGGGGAGCTGGACTGGTAGGCATTGATCAGAGATTGGATCTGAGGTTTCTATGACCAAAGGATAATGGATGTGCTTTGAGGGGCTTGCTATAGGATCCAAGGCCTCTGTGGGGTTCACAGAAGAATTGGGGTAAATCTCTGAAAAAATCTCAGCCCTGTGCTCCTCTTGAGGACCCCCAGTCTATTCAGCTTTTCCTGGCCAGGCCCTCCCAGCAAAGGGTTAACAGTTTTCTCTACCTGCAGTTGCATTTTAAAGACACGAAATTAAAGCAGGTAATTTATTCTCCCCACACACGAAAGAGCAATTAGTTCTAAACAGGGCTTAATCAGTCACCGCGAGATTGATTTCTGGAGCCCTGGGTTTTCGGGCTCCTGGCACCATGCCAGGCTGGGGAGGGAGGGGGGCGGACAAATGAGCCGTGTTGGCATGAGCCCTTACATAATCTGCTGGGGGGCCCATGCAGCCTGGCTAACTCCGGGTGGGGCTTGGCTGAGTTGGGGAGAGGGGTCCTGCTCCCCGGCTGCAGCCACCTTAACAGTAGCCCTCAGGGTACATGTAGGCCTCCAGGGAGAGGCGAGGCCCAAAGCTCCAGCCCAGCTCCAGCCACTGGGCACCATCAGCTGGGGGCCTGGGAGAGGGAAAAGGTGGTGTGGTTCTGGGGTCAGGGATGGGTGTTCTGGGTTTGTCCAACCTGGTACTTAACACCTGTTTCCCCCAACCCTGTTTACCCCCCTCACCCTTCGACTGTCCCTATTTCCTGCCCCCTTTTCTGTTCTGCCTCCTTCCTCTTATGCTCTCACTTCTTTGCTCTGTTTTCTCTCTTTCCCCCACGGCCTCCTCACCTCCCACTCCCCCACCTCTGCCCTTGTCTCCGGCCACAGAACTCCATCCGGCACAACCTGTCGCTGCACACCCGTTTCATCCGCGTGCAGAATGAGGGCACCGGCAAGAGCTCCTGGTGGATGCTGAACCCTGAAGGAGGCAAGACTGGCAAGACCCCGCGGCGCAGGGCCGTGTCCATGGATAATGGGGCCAAGTTCCTGCGCATCAAGGGCAAGGCCAGCAAGAAAAAACAGCTGCAGGCACCTGAGCGAAGCCCGGATGACAGCCCCCCGGGGGCCCCGGCCCCAGGGCCCGTGCCCGCCGCCTCCAAGTGGGCCACCAGCCCGGCCTCGCACGCCAGCGACGACTACGAGGCGTGGGCTGACTTCCGCGGCGGCGGGAGGCCCCTGCTCGCAGAGGCAGCTGAGTTGGAGGACGACGAGGCCCTGGAGGCCCTGGCGCCGTCCTCGCCGCTCATGTACCCAAGCCCGGCGAGCGCGCTGTCCCCGGTGCTAGGCGCGCGCTGCCCCGGGGAGCTGCCCCGCCTGGCCGAGCTCGGAGGCCCGCTGGGCCTGCACGGCGGGGGCGCGGGGCTGCCCGAGGCCCTGCTGGACGGCGCGCAGGACGCTTACGGGCCGCGGGCGCGCGCCGGGACGCCCGCCTACTTCGGAGGCTGCAAGGGCGGCGCCTACGGCGGGGGCGGGGGCTTCGGGCCGCCGGCGCTGGGCGCGCTGCGCCGCCTCCCCATGCAGACCATCCAGGAGAACAAGCAGGCGAGCTTCGCGCCGGCCGCCGCGCCCTTCCGACCCGGGGCTCTGCCCGCGCTCCTGCCGCCCCCGCCGCCCGCGCCGAGGCCCGGCCCCGTGCTGGGCGCGCCCGGGGAGCTGGCGCTGGCCGGCGCGGCCGCCGCCTACCCAGGCAAGGGGGCGGCCCCCTATGCGCCGCCGGTGCCCTCGCGCAGTGCCTTAGCCCACCCCATCAGCCTTATGACGCTGCCCGGCGAGGCGGGCGCCCCCGGCCTGGCGCCGCCGGGCCACGCGGCCGCCTTCGGGGGCCCCCCCGGGGGCCTCCTGCTGGACGCGCTGCCCGGGCCCTACGCGGCCGCCGCCGCCGGGCCCCTGGGCGCCGCGCCCGACCGCTTTCCGGCCGACCTGGACCTTGACATGTTCAGCGGGAGCCTCGAGTGTGACGTCGAGTCCATCATCCTCAACGACTTCATGGACAGCGACGAAATGGACTTCAACTTCGACTCGGCCCTGCCTCCGCCCCCGCCCGGCCTGGCCGGGGCCCCACCCCCCAACCAGAGCTGGGTGCCCGGCTGAGGGCCGCCTCCGGTGCCCTTGGCGCCCCCGCCCCGCCCAGCCCCAAGGGGCCTCTGTCTTCCCATCCTGATTCCCGGGTCCCCACCCCTCATTCCAGCTGCATGGGAGGGTCCAGGAGGCAGCCCCAGCCCTGCTAGAGGCCTCCCGCAGAAGCTGGCCACTGAGGGAGGGGGGAGGGAGGGCCTGGGGGACCCCATCATTCCTGCCCCGGCTCCTGAGACCCTCTGCTTCCGCGGCCAGGCGGGAAGTCTGGGAGTGGAGGCTGAAATCCAGGCAGGGTGGGGAGGTGAGGAGCCGGGAGCACCGCGCTGGTCTGGTCGGAGAAGACACCCGCCGGAGATGGGGGCCGGGGACGTCTCCAAATCTTTTCAGTTTTTTTTTTTTTTTTTTTGCGGGGTCTTCGCCGTGACAAATCGCCCTCCCCAAACTCCGATCGGTTTCCCCAGTGACACTTTCCCACTGGCCTTAGCCTCCCGCCATCCCAAGCCAGGAACCCCCTTCCTAAAACACACTCACACCGACCTGTTGGCTGTTCAGCCAGGAGCTGTCCTTCAGCCCCAAGCACCCCGACTCCACCCCTACGGCTCAGCCCCAGCCTCCCAAGCCCCAACTTCTCCGTCCTTTGTCGGAGTCCATCCTGGTTTCCAGCCCTGCACCACTTCCCTACACAGGTCTCAGCCTCTCCAGAGGGCCTCAGCTCCGGATCCACCCCCACCCGACACCCCCGACACCCCTTTCTCCGCACCCGTCCTGGCACCTCTCTCACCCGTATTTATAAGTGTCCGGTCGGGGCGGGCTGTGGGCGCGGCGTCCCCAGCGCATATCGTAGGCAGTGTACCGTGGCTGTGCCGTCAGCGTGTGCGTGTGCGTGTGTGCCGTGTCGAGGCCGTGTAGAGTGCATTGTACAGCATATTTTCATGAATAAAATTGTTTTAAATATTTCTCGCGCCTTGGGCTAGCAGGGGGGAATGTGGGAAGAGGACAGTTGGGCCTGAGCTCCTATGTGGTGTTGTGTCCAAGTATGTGTCCGCACTCACTGGTACCTGCCTACTCAACACACATGGTTAAGCGCCTGCTGAGCTCTGGGTGCTGGAGATGACCCTGTGTGGGACTCTGCACCTGCTGCTGTGAACGCGTGCATGCAGGAAGTTTCTGGCCTGGGGAAATTCTGTCCTGAATAAGCCTTAGAGATTGGAGGGAAGGCAGATACTTACCTAGAACCTGTTAACTGTCAGGTCCTGAATTAGGGAGGATTTTTGTTCCTATTGTACAGATGAGAAAACAAGGTCAGAGGGGGATATAGCTTGGGAAGGCAGGGTGGGTGATGGAAAGGAGGCCTTTGAAGGCGCACAGACTTCTTTTGGAAACTATTCTCTGACATTTGTCAGCGATGTGACCCCAGAGAGGTTTCAACCTCTGTAGCCTTGCTGTCTTGGTCTGGACCATAGGATAATAGAACCCATCCCATGGATTTCTCCAAGAAGTAAAGGAGAAAATTTATCTAAAATGCTCATCTTGGGTCCTGTACTCATTCATTCGTGGGAGATTTAATGAGCCCCTGTTCTGTGCCAGGTCTGTAGAGTGTCACAGGCACTCTCTGCCCTCAAGAAACTTAGAAGATTGAGGAGAGCATGGATGAATAAATAGGCAATTATAGATGAGAGCTGTAATGAATGGGGGAGCCAAGTGGGTGTTGTGGGAAGGAATGACATGGCTGCACCCATCCCAGGATTGGGAAGTCAGGGGAGGTGCCTGGGAGAGGCGGTGCTGTCTCAGCTGTGTCTTGAAGGATGAGTTGGCATTGGGAGTGGAGGGATCCAGATAGTGGGAATGGTGTATTCAGAAATCTGGAGCTCCAGACTTCTGGAGCAGTTTAGTGTGGCCAAAACTCAGAGATGGAAAGATTACTGATCATGCGCAGGCAAATGGGCCAGGGGAGGCAACTATGGGAGAGGGCAGGGGCCAGGCCAGAGGTGCTGGTGGTGACTCAAGGCAGCAGGGAGAGAGGAGGGCAGTGGGACTGAAAGGGAAAGGATAAGTTTACGTGTATTTTGGACATGGGGTTGGTGGAATTTGGTTGTGAATTGGGCGTGGGGATGAAGGACAAGGAAAAGTCGAGTGATTCTTGGTGCCCGGATGGGCACCCAGTCATTCCTTGAGACAGAACAATGAGGCAGTAGCTGCCTTGGGGAAGATGGCATGCTCAGCCTCAAGCATGCTTAACTTGAATTAGGTCCTACAGGAATCTTTGGGATTTGGGAGGGATATTCAGGAGCACATGTACTGTGTGAATGGCAATCCCTAGCACAGGGCAACATGGTGACCCAGGGATGTCAACAGGACGGTGGAGTCAGAAGCCCAGGAGGTGTCTGCACTGGAGAGGGAGGAGGGCAGCAAATCAAGACCACAGAGAGGTGTTGTGGGGATTTGGAGAGTGGCTTGGAGGATGGTGCAGAGCAGAAGAGCGGTGACCCAGGTCTGCTGGGAGGAGCACTAGACACCTTGACACAGGAAGGGAAGCTACTGGCTGAGAAGGAGCAGCTGGAGTGAGGAAAGGAGAAAAGCCAGGACACTGTGGGCTCCTTGAGTGTGTAAAAAGAGTGTGGCCCTAGAAAGGAATACCCTCTTCTCTCCCTGGAACGCCGCTTTCTTGGTCTGGGTGATGGGCAGTAGCACCAGTCTAGATTCATTCTGAGGAGTAAATAAGATTGCAATTATTCTCTGAGGTCAAACTGCTGGCAAGGGGCAGAGCCAGGATTCCTGCCCAGACTGTGCATTTCCAATGTTCAGGCTATTTGAGGCTCCGCGGCTACCGGGGAGGTGGCTTGCAGCAGAGGAACTCAGAACCAGCAGGTTCTATACAGGTTCTGGGCTCAGAGTTGGGGGGAGGACCTCACTGTGGGGTGTGGTAGGTGTTCTCACTGGGTGGGGAGAACATGGAGACTGACAGACCCTTCCCTGGGACAGCCCCACCCCACCAGCAGACTCTGGGACAGCCTAGCTGAATCTGGGCTCCAGATGGGCTGCAAAGACTGCCCCCACCCTAGGCTGACAGAGGGTGGGCTGCTGGTGTGCGTGTGCTGGTCTGTGTGTGTCCACGGAGGCCCACATGCATCTGTCTGTGTGGGCCTGTGCATGTGTGTGTGTGTGCTGGGAGGGGGCAGACTGAACGATGGTTGGGGTCTCCCTGTCTTGAGTGCACATGCCTGAGTGCGTGTGTGTGTGTGTGTGTGTGTGAGAGAGAGAGAGAGAGAGAGAGAGAGAGAGAGAGATGGGAGGGGCTGGGTGACAGTTGGGGTCTCCCTGTCTGAATGTGCACATGCCTGGTGCGTGCGCGTGTGTGCGCGCATGCACGCACGTGCATGTGTGGTGGGGGTGACAGTGCCACCATCTCCCAGGGTTCCCTCACGTGCGCTGGGACTGTGCAGTCCCTGCCTGTGTGCGCGGCTTGTCTTCCTCTCTGGGTGTGTCTGCTGTCTTGGCGCACACCTCTCTCCGGGTGCACGGGAGCTGGTGTTGCCCTGCCAGGAGCGTCTCTGGGCTGCTCTGCTGTGGGAAGGGAAGGGAGGAGAGCGAGGGACACTCCCAACCCTGGGATAGGGCCAGGCTTTAGAGTAAGAGCAGTGAGACCACCTCAGAGTAATGACTGCTCTCTGCCCAGTTCAGACCAGGGGTAATTCCAGACAGCCTTGTCCTGCTGGGCCCCATCAGGAGAAAGGGGGCAACACCCCTGCAGCTGGGGGTCTGCAACTGGCCCTTCCCCGCCAGTCTTGGAGCCCAGCAGACGCGCCCCCTCCATGCCCGCTCTCTGGGAGGCGTCTGACACATGATTTATTCATAAAAAGCCATTATTTGTGCCAAAGAAGAACTGAGCTGCTCGCTTTTTAAGTGCCGATAATGCTCTCAGCCTCCTCGTCTCTCCTCTCCCGCCTTCCCATCTCCTCTCTCCTCTTACCTCCTTGGGACCTCCCAGCCTTCCCCCCTCCCTTTCTTACCCCTTCCCCTTATTCTTTGCTCAGTTCCTTTATTGTTCTCCTCATGCCTCCTCTCCTTCCCGCTCACCCCACTCACCTCCTCCCCACTTCCATTCCACAACTAAGGGAGGGAGGCAGGGACAAGGGAAGGAGGCTCAACCGATTCTACCAGAAGGGGAAGGCCTACACCCCCACCTCAACTTTCACCTCTTCAGGATGAGGGGAAGGTTGGGAGGGGGTGGGAACAGCTGAGAAATGTAGGGTAGGGGGTGTTCAGAAGCTGCCATAAACAGCTTTCCCTATGTGAAAGGGTGTGACTTAACCCCCCCCCATTATTAGCACTAGCCTCCCAGAAACATTCACTCTAAATAAAAACGTTGTATTTCATTTGTGAATGCAGGCTCAAAGCAAACTCCCTAGGCCTCTTTCCCCCCTACCAGGTGTGCCCCTCAAGTGCCCCCATATAGAAATTCTGGAGTCACCATTATTCAGGTGTTTCCAGGAGAGACTGGCATCAAAGGTGGCTCTTGGGGCCTGTCACAAAGCACCTGTTTCTAGACAGGAGGCAGTAGAGTAAGGGCCACATATGTGAGTGTGGCTGTGGACACACACAGGCCCTAAGAAGTGGCCCTCGCAGATACACATGTGTGTGCTCTCATGCCAGCACATGCACATGCACGCAGCACACAGCCACATACCTACTCGTGCAGATGGAGAGGCCTCCTCCCCCAGCACCTGCAACAGTGGGTGGAGGGGGGGTGGTGTGCGCTGAAACTCTCCCCATTCAGACACCTGCTTTTTCATTCACTCTCTCCATAACTCGTGTGTTTGTAGCCCCTCTGTGCCAGCTCTTGTGCTGGGCGCTGGGGTGGTAGAAATGAACTTGATTGGGCCAAAGGGAGGGGGACTGCAGCACAGTGGGGACCATAGGCCCTCCCCTGTAGCCTTGGGCTGGGGGTTAGGCACCCAGCAGGCAAGGGGTTAAGTCATTTGGCATCCAGAGCTGGAGCCATTAGGCCTCCTAATTATGAAATTATCGAGGTCCTCAGGTGACTGCTAATTTCACACACACTGTTCCTCTCCCGGCTAATGAACGCCCGCAGAACCCACGCCTTGTCTTTCCTGCTGAACGGTGACCTGCAGTTAATGAGCTCAGGAAGGCAGACAGGCCTCCGGCTGGGTGGGTGGGGCGCCAGGCCTGAGGAGGGGGCCCCTTGCTCCTCCTGCCCTACTGACTCCTTTGCTGGCTGCCAGCCCCCAGTGAGAAGGCTTCAGGGCCCAGGTCCAGCCACGGTTTCTGTAGGACCGAAAAAGCCAGGGGCTCTTGGGAGCAGGGAGAGATGCAGATTTGATCCTCATGCTAGCATGGGGGTGGGTGGGGAAACAACATGCAAATGGTGGAGGAGGGCCATTTCTGCTTGATTCTGGGGTGCTGTCAGAGACCTTTAAGACACAGTGCTATCAGGCTATTGCCAGCCACTATGCGATGAGTTTGGTCCCCAGCCAGGGAACTGACCCACATGTCTCAGCAGACCTCGCCTGTCTTGCCCTCTGTTCCCCTCAGCAGTGTATTTCAGTAGCTCTGCCTGTTCTGCTCCCCACTCTGTCCCTGGTGAATCCTCTCATCTCCCCCCACACCTCTGGCCTGTACCCCAGCTCTTCTATGTATAAATAATATTTTTGAAAATTAAAAAAAAAGGGCTGGGTTACCTCGCTTCAGGAGTGAGGAGTAGTGGGGCTGGGGAACGCTCATACCGGATGCCAGAGCTGCTGATGACTCTGGGGCATGAGGACTTTAATGATAGTGCGAATGTCAGCTGGGGAGATTGTAATACGGCTGGTGCTGGAGATTTTCAAAGTTTTAATTTTTAAACTTAAAAACAATTCAATGACCTTTTAACATAACATTTAAAAATTGCCCTGTAAAACATGAAGGGATAAAACTGACATATTGGTTATGATTTTAGGTGGCAGCAGCAGGAACCCAGGTCTGGAGGTCAGTTTCCCCAAATGGGGACACAGTGGATCCTCCAGGTTGACCAGGTAGGTTTGGAGGACCAATGAGCTACCAGTGGAGAGGCCCTACCCTGAACAATGCTAAGCGAGTGACAGCGTGGGGAATAAGCGGGACAGCGGGTGAACATCATGATGTGGGTGCCAGGGGCCTGTGTTCTAGCTTGCTTCTGTCCTGTGGCTTTGTGCAAGCCCTGTGCCCTCCCTGGGCCTCCATTTCTGGGTGAGCAAATGATTCAAGTAGGCTAGAGCTGTGTTTACAGAAGGGACAGCCTGGACTCCTTAGGGGGTTGCCTATATTCAGCCTGAGTTCCCCATCAGGGACATTCCCCTGAGCCAGGCACCCCAGGCCCGAGGTGGGGGGCTTAGCAGACTCTGTCTCAGGCTTGTGTATTTATATATGGGGTGCATGCAAGTGTGCATTACTCCATCCTTCTGAAGAGTCCTCTCTCAGAAATCAGAGGGACATCCTGGCTTCCCCCAGCCAGCTTGTAGAACTGTGTCCTCTGACAGCAAGTTCCCACTTTGCCACCAACTCCTATCGACTTCTGCACCTCGGTTTCCCACCTGTCAAAGTAGGGAATAAAAGTGTGAACTCGTTTTGGATGTGACAAAGATCCCAGAGGTTACAGCTGTTACTGTGTGACCTGGGCCTGACCAGTTCTCTCCTAGGTGCCCACAGGCTCTTCTCCAGGCAGCCAGCTCCCAGGGAAAGTGTCTCCACTGCAGGTATTCCCAGGTGGGGGTGGAGGGAGCAGGGATTTTGCCCCCTGCACATGGACACACACCTCTGGATCCTGCATGTGCCTGATAGCCCTTTGTAGGTGTTATCCTATTTGATCCACTCAACAATATGAGCTAGATGTTTTTAGCGTCAGTTTTTATGAGAAAAATCATGATTAGAGAGATTGAATGATTTCCCTAAAGTCCCACAGTCAGAAAATGACAGACCCAGGCCTCAAACTGGAAGCCCGTGGGCCTTTGAATACTATGTCACACCTTTCCTCTTCGTGTCTCACACAGATGTTCAAGTATCACATACACACACATATACAGCCCACCTAACACATTAATACTCCAATCAAAGACTGTCACCTCCACATTCCACCTGCATGCATATCAGTGCACATGTCTACCCACCCTCCGCTTAGACATACAACCCACACACCTACAGATGCACTTGGCCATGCATATGTACCTTATTAGTAGACTTGCAAGCATTCACATGTATATGCCTGAGAGCAGATGTCCTTGCACAAACACACAAAGCTTATGAGTACATGCATGAACACACACAAGGTCTATTGCATGTGACGCAAGCACACCCACCTGGGAAGCTGTGCACATGTACAAGTGTACACCCCCATGTGCACAGATGGTTTACTGTGCATGTGCGTTCACATGCAAATACATAGATATACAGGAGATAACCCCAGAGGAGAATGTATACACACATGCACACATCTGCTTGGTTGACACATGTCCACGTATGAAACAAGACATACAGCACTCTCACATGTGCACACAGGCCTGGGCACCCTGGTGCAGGGAGGCGAGCCACCCCCTATCCTGTGGGTGTGATGGATGGACCTACGTCCTAAGTGACTATCAAAGTGTCATGGTGTGCGAGGCGCAAACACCAATTAGTGGTGCCTTTGAAAGCATCAGCTCGTTAGAGGGGAAGCAGAAGAGGCTGGAATTGGCATAAAACACGGAGCTATTGAACTATCATGGGGTGGGGGCATGCGCTCGGAGGAGAGGCCTTTGGGCAGAGCTCCCCAACCCACTCTGCACTTGTTAGTGGAGAAGGACCCTCACGAGGGGCCTTGACAGGCATCTTTGATGCTCCTTGAAAGCGGGGCAGAGGGAGGGGGCAACCTCCTGCCAGCACTGGGCTGGCACTGAGCGAGCGGGGGCTGCGCCAACTGGCGATCAATTTCATGCACATCATAAACCTAAGTGCTTTCTGGAGAGTTGGGCAGATTGCACATAAAGTCTCCCTTCTGTCCCTAGCACACGGGTGGGCGGGTGAGGCAGAGGCTCGCCCTGGTAGACAGACCTCTGCCAGGCTGCAGGAGACCTGGATAACCTGGTTCCCAGTAGGAGGTCTCCTTGGGGACATGGGGAATTCTCTCAGGAAGGCTGGCATGTCTAGTGGCAGCTGGAAATGTGGACAGGGCACGTGCCCTGGGTTCTGCCAGCTTCTGCTACCTACTGGCTAAGGGACTTTGGGCCATCCAGCCTTTCTGACCCTTGGTTTCTTCATCTGTAAAATGGCCTGATAGAAAAATTAAGTGAGTTCCTGTCTGTGACATGATGTATCACAGAGCTGAAGAATCTATGAGCACAGATGAGGTCACATATGCATTTGTTGTGCTGTCCCAATGATTCAGGCTCTGAGTCCCCATGTACTCACTGCTAAGCTGGAGACCCCTCCCCACAAAATCTCCAGCACTTCTGGCAGGCTCCAGAGGTGAGCTCTCACAGGGACCCACAAACCCATTATTCCACCCTCTCTTCCTACCTGGTGCTATCCAAACTTCTATCACATCTGCCCTCCTTGAATATGTCTGAAGAATCCTCCTCTCCCCCACATCAAGAAATATCAATGCCAGGTCAAAGGGGTGGCCTCTTTACCCTTTGGACCCCAGAGGTTGATCTGGGCATCAAAGCTGAGGTGACAAGGGTGGGGGGGATGGAGGGGCAAAGGGGGGTCTATATTCCTGTTCAGTTCTGTGCCTTGTCCCCCTGGGCTCCAAAGGGCTGTGCTTGCACATGCCAACACGCAAATGCTCAAGAAATCAGTTTCTTCAGCTTCTGCCTTCACCCTAACCCTGGATGCTCCAATCCAGACCAGGTACTGGGCTGGGAAGGGGCCCCACGTTGCCTTGATCCCAGGTGCCCATACAGTGGAGGGGTGAAGAGCAATTCTGACTCAACCGCTCACAATCAAGTCCTACCCACTTGATGTTGGTAACTTATCTTTGCCTCAGTTTCCTCCCCTGTAAAACGGGAATGGTGATATCTACTTTACAGGGCTATTGTTGTGAGAAGTAAGTGATTACATGTAAATTAGGTGCCTGGAGCTCTACCTGACACACAGCCCCACGACTGGAATGATCCTGATGTTATTATGACAGTATTACTATCATGACCCCTGTTCCTGTTTCTCTGTGTCCTTTCAGGACCCCTCCCAACTCTTCCTCTTATAGCAAAACCAACCAATCTTCGTATTTTTCTGTGGGTGCAAAGCAGAACTGGGAGTGGAGTACAACAGGGTTACTGTAGTTCACGACTCCAGGGGACACATTCACATTGTGATTTTTGAAAGTGCCCTTCCCCCAAGAATTGCTCAGTATCCAACCTGAGCATCTGAACATAGTTATGTCCTTTTCTCTCTAATACGTGGGGCTCCGCCGTCTTAGTCTGCTCAGGCTGCTATAACAAAATGCCATAGACTGGGTGGCTTAAATAGCAAACATTAGTTTTCACAGATCTGGAGGCTGGTAAGTACAAGATCAATGTGCTGGCAGATTTGGTTCCTGGTGAGAACCCTCCCTCCCTTGTCACCTTCTAGCTGTTTCCTCCCATGGCAGAGAGTGTACAGGTCACTTTCTCTTCTCATGAGGGCACTAATGCATCAGGGGGTGGCTCTACCCTGTGATCTCATCTAATCCTAATTGTCTTCCAAAGGTCTCCTATCTCCAAATACCATCACACTGGGGATTAGGGCTTCCACCTATAGATTAGGTTGGGACACAGACATTTTGCTCATAACATCTGTCCATCAGAGTTAGGCACTTCTCATGAGCCTGGAATTCAGTAGGTACTCAGAAACCAAATGTGGACCTTTCAATAATGGATTCTCATAACCACCCTGGGAAGAGCAGGTGGTTCCACTAGAGATGGGGAAATAAAACTCAGAGTGGGCTGTGTTGGCCAGGATAGGAGAGGCTGTGCTGCAGTAACAATCCCTCAGTCTCAGTGGACAAACACAACAAAAGTTTATTATTGGCTTATGCAGGTTGGCAGGTCTCAGGGCTGCTGTCCTTCATGGGGTGACTTAGTTTTTCATGCTGCTTTCATCTTCAGGATCTACCATCCCAAAAGAGGTTTTTCATTTGCTGCTGCAGCTGGAAGGACATGTGCCAGCTTCTATATGCTTTGGCCAAGAAGTGATCATTTCCCCTCTGTCCACGGCTCATTGGCCAGGAGTGGTCCCATGTCCCACTTACCAACAAGAAGCCTGGGACATTAGGAGTCTGTGTATGCAGGAGGATGGATGGAGGTTGACAGCTGTGTGCCAGGCATGGAGCAGGTAAGAAGAGCCCAGGAGCCGAGGATAGGAGGGGGGTCCTGCCAGCTTGAGCAGAGATGCTACCTTAGCGGGGGCTGGAGCTTAACTCTGAAGTGGGACAAGATGGATTTGGACAGGTAAAGAGGGTATTTCATGTGCGGACAATGGTAGAAAAGTTTAAGATGACTCCAAGGAACAATGAGAAGTCCCCGTGCAGGTCTTGCTAGGGAGAATGGGGATGGTGAGGATGGACTTGGGAAACTGGGAGATACGGATGCCAGTTATCAACAGGGGTGCCTAAAGGGAACAACAGGGTGTGGGTCAGAGGAAAAGCTTGGTTTGGGCCACTGTGGGTTTGAAATAGCCATGGGACAGGGGCCAGGAGGCAGTAGAAAATTGAATCCCAAGCCCAGAGTAGATCTGGGCTACAGTCAAAGATCAGCGGTATGGGCACACACTGCAACTTTGGGCATGATTAAATTACTCAGGAGGCATGTGAAGGGTGAGCAGAGAAGGGAGCCAGGACAAGGCTCTGGAGAGTAGCCTTGTGAAGCAAGGGCAGAGGCAGAGTCCAAAGGTACCAGCCAGGAGGTGTCATGGGAGCAGGGGAGAGCCAAGGAGGAAGGAAAGGTCAGTTGTGCCTGCTGCTGTGCTGGCTCCAGATGAGGTGTGGTCATGGGGTTGCGTGCCAGGAAGGTTGCTGGTGACCTTGGTGAGGACAGTTTCTGGAACATGATTGCTATAGAAACCAGATTAGTGTGGGTCACATAGCCAGTGTAGACAACACTCCCAGAAGCCACCCTAGAGGGAGGAGAGGGATGGCCATGAGTGGAGGACAGGACCCCTTCTGAATGGGCAGGGCGTGGGGAGTTGCTGAGTGTGGCTGAAGAAAGAATAAAAGAAGACATGCTTTTCTCAGGGGATCTGGGTTACCCCAGAGCTCAGATCATCTCCCAAATTCCGTCAGCACCCAGCCCTGGAGTCTACTTGATCATCACCACACTGAGGCGGGGCCCTTGCTTTCTGTGGCCTGGATGTGGAGAGGGGGGCTGCCAAGCTCTTCCTCCATTGTAGGAGCACCAGTCATGCCTCTCAAAGTAGGTCCTAGGCAGAGGGGAGTCTGGCCTTCTTGGGGCGGCCCAGGCCTCTACAGACACTGGGTCCCACGCATAGACAGGCCCAGAGGGAGATGGAGGTTGCAGAGAGGCCCCTGCCCCACACCCCTCCTGGCCCCAGCTCCAGGCCCTGTTTGCTCCCGTGGGGCCTAGGCCACCCTGACATTCACCTAATTGTCTTCTTGCTTTGATGAGTGGCTCCGCAGAGGCGCTGCCACGGGATCAAATTAAATGTGAACCAAGCAGGCAGCCCTGCTGATGAGATGGGAAATACCACATTTACATAGCCCAGCACCAAGGCAGGCAGACCCAGACCCAGGGAGACAAAGATCCAGGGTCCCAGAGAGACAGAGACAGGAGATGGGGGTTGGGGAGAAAGGAAGAATTATGTAGGAAGTGGGGGAAGGTGGGTGGGGGCACCATCCCCTGGGATCCAGACACTGTTGAATAAAAGGCAGTAGGGGAGGGGTGAGTAATAGAGGTAGAGGGTCTCATACCCTCCAGGCAGGTAACCTCAGCCTTGCCATCTCTCACCTTCTGCCCCAGAGGTAGAAAGAGAGCAGGGAGCCCAAGATACTGCTGAGTGGCCTTCCTGCCCAGCTGGGTCTCCAAGCAGCTCCCTTCACTGTACCCCAGACCCCACAGCTGGGCTGCAGCTGCCTCCTTCAGCACAGCCCAGTGGGTGTGGCCTTGTGCTTGCCTCAGTTCACTTAGGGACACTCTGGCTGCCCCGGGAGGGGGCGTGTGTGTGAGCGTGTGCAGATGTGACAGTGAGAGTGATCATGTGCAGTCCCTGCACGGTTTATGTGTGCAGGTGTGTTGGCCTGGGGACTCAGCGGACATCAGTGAGCTAAGGCTTCCCTCTGCTTAGTGTGGAGTCAGGTTCCAAGGCCCTGGGGCCCGAGTCTCCCAACTCGGCCTGTGTGCAGGACACTTGGGGCGCTGGTGTTCAAGTCAGCCTGTGCCCATAGCCCTGCCCTGTATAGCATGGACTAGGCAAAAAATGTCTGCACAGCCTTGAAGCCACTCCATGGGGAGGTCACTGTTATTTCCCCCACTTTGCAGGCAAGAAAACTGAGGTTCCCAGAGGGGAAGTGGAAGCTACCCGACTCATTAGAACAGGCACAGCCCAGACCAAACCCAGGACTATCCTGCTCAGCCAGTCTGTCCTGGACCTGACTTCTGGCCCCTGTCTACAAGCCCGAGGCCCACAAAGGCTGGGTCTGGTGGGCCAGGGGCACGAGGCACACAGCTCTGTGCCTAGTAGGAGTCAAATCTGTGTTTTCATCCCTTTCTTTAGCTTATGAAATGGGCTCCCTCCAGAAATACCCCCCTTTAGCCCGACACCTCTGATGGTACTTTCACGGGGAATTGTGTTTCCTGAGCACGTGTGTGTGCCAGGAGGGGGCCAGCCCTTCACACATGTGTCACAGAATCCTGCTTCCATCCCGCGCAGGGGGTGCACGGCAGCCTCACTGGACATATGTGGGAACATGGGCTCACACTGACATGTGGCATGGGGTGGGGGCTGGGGGGAGGCCCTCACATGAGCTAGGATCTATTGGGGCCAGCCCTCCTTTCTCTGACAGCCCCCGCCCTCTGTCACTGCCTCGGACCATGTCCAGGGAGCGAGGGGTGTGGAAGGAGAGGTTCCCAGTTGCTGGTGTGCCTGTGACTTTGCACACCCAGGAGGGCCAGGTCGAAACCCCATCTGGAGCCACCTCACCTTACTTCCTCCACCCTTCACAGCAACTCTCTACCTGGAAATGATTATGCCTCCATTTTGGAGTGAACAAGGCAAAGCTAAAAGAGGGGGCATCAAGACTAGTTCTGGGGCCCAAGCATCCAGATTCCCAGCTCTTTCCAGCACCCCAGGCTCAGCAAGGTCTGCCTTGTCTTTCACCCCTTGAAAACTCCTACTTGGCCCCCCTCCCCCGCCCAGGGAGTGAGGTCCACGAAAGCGCCTGTTGGCTCCACTGGAAGCCCTTCCCCCTCACCCACGGGGTCCAGGGCGGCTTTTACTGGGAAAATAATTAGAAATCTAATTCTTATTTCTCCCACTCCGCTAATTGTCTGTGGACAATTTGATTGTAACAGTCGTCACTGAAGCAGAAAAACCACCTTATTTCTGCCAGACATCCTCCCTGCAATTAACACCAGCAACTGCCTGGCTCTCCTCTCACCTGCAGAGACCCAGGGCCTGAGGTGCCCTCACCTCTCTGCCTCCCAGGGAGAAGGCAGACATCTGGGGGGCAGGCCTGGCCACAGCGGGGGATGGGGCAGGGGCTGTACCCAGGGGTCTATAGGATAAGGGAGGGAGGGGGAGGGAGGGGGAGGGAGGGAAGGTGGGGGTTGGGGAGGTAGAGAGACAGAGAGAGAATATTTGAGCATTGTGGGGAAAAGGAAGGAGAAGTGGAGGAGACCGCGCCCAGGGAGAGACGCGGGCAGCAGGCTAGACCAGGGCAGAGAGAGATGAGGGAGAGGGAAGGCAAAGGAGGGGAGACGAGGCCTGATGGGGGCCAGCTGAGGAGGCAGGAGCCAGGACCCCCAGCCAAGACGGTCTCTTTGCCAAGGCCAGGGACACACCTCTGAGACAAAACCAGACAGCGTTTTTAGGAGCCGGCTGCTGAGGGCTCCCCAGAGAGCCCAGCCTCCTGTGGGACGTGGCTGATTAAGAAAGGAAGAAGGGAGGGCTATGGGGCACAAGGGCTTGGGGGGATGGGAAGGGTGAAAGATCTGGGGACCAGACAGAATGTGATGGGGGCCTGGGGACAGGACTGAGCGAGACAGGAGGAGCCGCCCCATCCAGGGCTGACCTGTTGATCAAACCATCTGGGGCTCCCCTCCTATCTGCAGCTCACCACCCACCTTTCCTCTCTGGGGACAAGACCCTTCATTTCTACCCCGTCTCCCCGCATGTCTATTGCAGAATCCCCATCCCAGTCCTTGTCCCCCTTCTTGCCTAGGACTTCTCCCTCAGGATCAGGCCTCATCCTGCAAGGATTTAGCCCTCTTGGAGGGGCAACTTCTGAGGAGTTCCCAGTGATTCCTTTGCAGAGCTGAAGCCAGGCACAGGGCAGGAGAGAGGCCTGCTAGCTGGGTTGGCACCATGGGTGCTTATTTCAGGGTGTTTGCCCCAGGCTGGGTGCCTGTGGGCAGCTGGCTGGGTGTTCTGCCCATGTAGGGGCAGGGTGTGGGCAGCTGGCCTCATCTCCTGGGGAACCCAGTGCTGCCTCCTCTGTCTTCACCCCAGTGCCCTCAAAGCCTCCTCTTCCTTGGCCAGTTCAGGAGGGAGCATGAGGGGGACTCAGGGGGGCAGGCAGCCATGTGGTGGGGCCTGGGGTCTGCATAGGGGTGCAGAACCAGAGAAAGAGAAAGGGGAATGTGGCCCAGAGCCGCCTCCTTCTCTTCCCTCTGCCGGATCTCAGCCCTCTCTCCCCCTCCTGGGCTTGTCAGAGGAGGATGGGTGGGGGGGCTGGGGGCTCCTGTCAGTCTCAAGCTGGAGAGCAACTCGAGCTTCATTAACATGCAAATTAGCAAGTTCTGACTGGCTGTGGCAGCTATGGGCAGCCACCCCTCCCAGCCCCAGGAGTGAGGGAGTGAGTGTATGGGTGTGTGTGTGTGTGTGTGTGTGTGTGTGTGTGCAGCAGGGTCTGAAGAAGGGGAGTGGTTCTCATTGCCCTGGACTCCACGACAGTAGTACATGAATGTATCACACACACACACAGAGTCTTAGACACATACCTACACAAAGACACAGGCAGATTTTACACACAAAGATAACACAGATACATGTATATGAACACCAGGGAGACAGACAGTCTTGGTCACAACCAGCCACATCACTACAGCTTAAGGACACCCATGGACACACAATCACATGCACAATTTCACCCACGGGGTCTCATCCTAAACTGTCTCAGACAGGCAGACCAAACTCCTTCCAATTCACACTCTCTCACGCCCTCACATATAGGAACAAACCCACAAACTGGCTGTTGTTCCCACAGCCACATACACACACCCAGACCCATCAGTCTCATCAAGTCACATCCAAGCACCGAGGCCCCACACTTTCCCCCCAAGCAAAACTGCCACTCTCCCCCACCATACCCTCCTGCACATCCTTTGCGTGTTCTCTGCCCTGGAGCTGACTGAGACCAGCAGGTGTCTCTCGGCCTTTAAGGCTGAGTTTCTGGTTGGGGTGGGGGAGGGGGCCTCCCTCACCAGCCCACTTGGGCTGTCAGCACCTGCCCTGACTGACAGCCTGCCCAACCTCCCTCTGAGGGGCCGGGCCCTCCTGTGGCTGCACAGCAAACCCTCCCCAAGAGAATGGCCCTGGTCACCCTGCAC
Source organism: Talpa europaea (assembly GCF_964194135.1). NCBI lineage: Eukaryota > Metazoa > Chordata > Mammalia > Eulipotyphla > Talpidae > Talpa > Talpa europaea. The sequence continues at coordinate 25,208,130 of NC_140076.1, forward strand.
TGAAATTGCCTGTTGATGTGTCTGCCTCCAGCAGGCGGGGAGCTCGAGGCGCACTGGGCGGCGTCAGTCAGTCTGGTGCATGCGGCTCCGTCCCCAGTGCTCCACTCTCTCTTCCCCATCCAGGCTATTTCCGCAATGGGGTGGAGCAGGAGCCAGCAGCGATGATAATAATGAGAATAGTTAATGTTTACATGGCTTGGCCACACTCAGACTGACCCCCAAAGGGAACACCTATTATTATCAACTCCATTGTTACAGATAGGGAAACTGAGGGGTTAAGGAGCTTGGCTGATAAGTGGCGGCTTATAAGTGACAGATGGAACTGGGATCTGAACTTGGTTGCCCTGCTCTGGATGGCCCTGCGTGTGCTTTTCCCAGGACACTAGGCAGACACTCAGAAGGATGGGGCTGTCACAGGTGTGTGTGTGGGGTGGGGCAGAAGTGGGGAAGAGCAACAGGAGGAGTTCCCAGTACTGAGGAATAGAAGGGGGGGCTCTCAGCCTCTGAGAGGAGGGTCGTCAGAGACGTTCTGGACTGTGGGGTCCTGGCACATCAGGGATGGGGAGATCAACCAGATCACCTTCCACTTTATAAAGAGGGGTGACAGGCCAGAGAGGTCCCATAGTTGACTCCTGTTTCTTTAGCATCTGCTGTGAGCCAAGCCCGCTCACCTCCTTTAATCCTCCAGACAGCCCAGTGAACTTTGTACTCTTCCAGTTTCATTTTACAGGTCAGAAAATGGAGGCCCAATTTATCTCCACTTGCCCCAGGTGAGTGTGGTAGACATCTGTGGTTTTTGTCATCAGAAAACCATTATTTCCCCATATCAACCTGCTCTGGGGATGGGAGCTGCCATCACATGCAGATCCTACTCTCCCAGGGCAGTGTTGATTGGCTCAGCAATGACTCAGACAGGGCCAATGACTCAGACTGGCCTTGGGTTGAGGGTTTTGAACTTGGAACCAGAGTGAGCCTATGGAGTTTTCAGCAGCCTAGATCCACTTCTGCAGTGGGAGAAGGGAAGCTGGCAAATGCAGTGAGGGAAGCAAAGGAGTTTGCCTATAGCCTGCTTGTAACAGGGCAGCTTGGGGGTTCAGTATGCCCTGCACTTACTGGCCAGTCCCCAGCTGGTTCGACCAAGCTCCACCTTGTGCAAGTCTCTCTTGTATCTCTCCATCATCCCTCTGTCCAAGGCCCACCATCATCCAAGGTGTTCATGACAAGTGTCTTGGGGGAATGAAGATAGGCAGGAGGGGGCTGTGCTCATTGGATGCCCCACAGGGTGCTGAACCACAGATAGTGTCATTCTTGTTGTGCAACCTATGGGTGAATGGCTGACCACTATCACTGAGCAGTCCTCACACTCACGCTGCCCATGGTCAGGGCCCACATCTGCATGTACAATGCGCCTAGAATGTGTCTGGCACAGAAGACACCCACTGACTATTTTGTAGTGGAGAATACATGGATGATATTTCCATGACATATGTCATTGCACACACCAGATGACATGCCTCAGACCACGACTGGACACAGAGCTCATTCACCAGTGTGTGGGCTTTATGGATGGTCCTCCCTGATGACCTGTCTTCTCTTACCTCTTCACCATTCTCTTCCCAGCCTTTGCAGTCCTTTATTCTGTCTAGGAGCTGGGGATAGGTGGCTTTCTCTCTGCAAGCTGCATCTAATTTTTTTTTCCCTTTTGGTCTTAGAAAAGGATCTTTTGAATGTAAAAGGCCAAGAGAACAAGCCTTGGTTTCTTTGTCCATTGCAGGGGTGACCCCAGTGTTGCCACATATGGTGGCACCCCCTCTATTGTGTAATACAGTGGCTTAAGACTGAAGCTCAATGCCGAGTCTGGGGGAAAAGACCCTTGGAGAACAAGTAAAGACATTTGGTGAGAGTGGGTGGGAGCAAGAGTGGCCTATTGATTAATCATTCAAAATGTCATCAGGCCCCTTGTCATCTGTTGAGCTGGACTAGAACCCAGGGCTCCTGACAACCCAGGACTTCCAGGCTCCCCCACCCCCATTGCCTTTCTGAATTCCTCAAGGAGAATTCTTAGCATAGACCACTTGCTTCTGAAGTCAGGGAGTGCTGAATGAGGCATCCTTCCCTGTCTCTGGGCCCCTACCTCTCTGAGACCCCGTGTGGGCCTGGGGAAGGGCTTCACCATGACCCACCCTCTCAGTCTGAAGGGCACAGTACAGTCTGCCCCTTCTCTCCAGGGCCTTTTGGAGGAGGCCAGCCCAGGTTTCTGAAGAAAGAAAGGGCCAACCCTGGCCTGTGGGCCAGAGCCCCCTAGTATCCTTTGAGACAGATCCCAAATTCTTCTGGTAGAATAGAGGAGTCTGCATTTCTGGTTCTTGTTCCTCAATTTGGCAGCAGCGGCCACCTACGTCTGGCACTGTCAAGGCAGGAGTACCATATCTGGCCGGGGCGCCAGGGGACAGTGTGGCTAGGCAGCCCTTCCCGGTCCTGGCAGCAAGGGGTTAACAGGCTGGGGAAGGAGGGAGCAGCAGTCATTTGGCTAAGGAGCCTTGTTAATTGATTCCCTCATTCCCATTTGTTCCTGCTAAAGAGAGACAGATGAGAGGGAGCCCGCCAGGCCCGTCTTGGCACCCGGCAGCTTGGCTGGGCACAGCTGTGCTCCTGGCGCTGGTGTCTCTGAGGGGGAGGGGCCGGTCACAGTGGAGGTGAGGAGGTGGGGCAGTCCCACCAGCGGCCTAGTGCCCCCCCTACTCTCCAGGCAGAGGCCATCTCAGGATGCTTTTGCCAGTACGGCTCTTTTGTCTCACCTAATGACACCTCTTCTCCTCTTTTGGCCTGTGCCTTGGCCACCCATGATCTGGGAACTCAGTAGCAGACACCAGAGGCAGCTCGCTCACCACGACTCATGATGGGCTCCTGCCAGCGCGAGGCCCAGGCAGGGTTTCTGCTGCCTGGAAGAGGGTCAGTGCTGGCCAGTCCAGTGAGTTCTGTGGCTTGGTAAGGAAGGCTGAAGCCCATGTCACAAAACTGGCGTCCTTGTCATGGCTACAGGCTTCTTCTGACTCCTCTGCTCCTGAGCTCCCTCAGACTCAAGTTTTGTCTGGTCCTTCCTCGACTTTACCTCAGCCGATCTCTCTGGTGCCTGTTCCATTAGGCTGTTTGGGACAGTGCTGGTTTCCCTGAGAGACTGGAGCTTGAATGTCACACTGTGATCGAGCATGGAGACTCATGCCCCTGGGTTCAAATCCTGGCTCTTCCACTTACTAGCTGCACAATTTGGGCGGGACAGTTTTACCTCCTGGAGTCTCCATTTTTCTCATCTGTAAAGTGGCAGCAATCCTAGTACCTATCCGTGGCTTGCACTAGCAAAAAGGCTGCAACTCCTCAGCCCTCTCTGAGCATGCCCCCTGGCACATAACTTTGCAGCTCTTCTCAGCCCCTTGAATCTGGGATGGCCCTGTGACTTATTTTGGACAACAGAATGTGGTAGAAGTGCCAGTGCAGGCCTGAGCCTATGCCTCAAGAGGCCTTTCCCGCTTTCATTTGCTCTCTTGGAACCCTGCCCAGCTGCTGTGTGAAAAAGCTCGGGCTATCCCGCTGGATGAAGAGAGACACATGGCTCAGTCACCCCCATCACCCAGATGACAGCCAGGCAGCTCCCAGAAGTGGAGCCACTTAACCGAGCAGCAGCTGACTGCAGATGCATGAGCAAGCTCCGCCGGGACCAGAAGGACAGCCAGCCGAATTTCCGAGCCATAGACTCATGAGCTTAATAAGTGGTTGTTCTTTAAGCCATACCTATTGGGGTGATTTATTACACAGCAAAAGCTAACTGATACAACACCTCAAATCATTGCTATGTGCACAAAAATGAGATAATGTAAGTAAAATATTTTGTATAGAGCCTGTCAGAGGTGAAGGGAATGCTCTTTGACCGACCCCTCCATGCACTCCTTCTGAGTTGGAATGGAAATAATAGATAACATTATTGAGCATGTTCTGTACTATGTGCCAGACTCTGCAGCAGGTGTTTTACATGCATTATCTCATCTAATCTCCACTTGACCTTATGAGAGAGGCAAGCTCATTTATACTTTATTTCATTATGTGCATCCACCCTTTTAGATCCGAGCAAACTGAGGCTCAGAGATGTGATGTCTAACTTACCCAAGGCCACATAGCTAGTGAAGGAATCAAGAGCCTCTGAAAGCAAGAAAGCAATGAACGGCCTTCCACTCAGCTCTGATTAGCAGGCCTTTCTTGGCCACCCCGGTCTCTGAGGACATGAGTTTTTCTCAAGTCCATTTCCAGTGAGGTTCAGCTAGATCCTTACCCAATCGCTTGAGAGCCTGGACTCTGCTCTTCTGGAACTCTCTCACACGAACTCCATTGAAAGCTGTATCCTGTTTCATTAGGACAATTTTTTTTAACCTCTGTTCTCAACATATGGCTTTTGGGGCCACCGGCTTCTCTCTGGCTGCCTCTTCTAAACCTCCAAGTGACAACTACTCAATTTTCCAAACTTTTGCAAACTTTTCCTTCTTCTTCTTTTTTTTTTTTTTTAATTTTCTAGAGGCATGTCTTATTTATTTATCTATTTGTTTGTTTGTTTGTTTGGTTTATACATGCACTGGGTACAGTCAGAAGCCGGGAGGGTGAGAGAATTCACCAGAGCCAGAGCAGGGAGCAGAACAGGCAGAAGGACCGAAGTACACTGCTGAGGGGAGCAGCGGGCGGCAGGAGAGGTCTGCGCGCCATGTGGGACCCTCCTCCGGTGGCCGGGGAGCAGCCGGGGATCGAACCGGCGTCGCAGAGGCCGCGGGCAGCTTCGCAACCCAGCGCTCAACCACTGCGCCACCTGGGAGGCCCAAACTTTTCCTTCTTCTCATGATTCCCTCCCACTTCTCTGGTCAGGAATTCAGTGGACACGTCCCGCAAAAGGGACATTGGCAGCATCATCCCAGCACCCTTTCCTCCTGATGCACAGCCCTTCCTCACCCCTGTGCCACCATGTTCCCATCGGAACCCTGCTGTGGCCATAGTTGATTGGCCCAAGGGTGGCAGACCTAGTCTATTAAAATTCTTCTCCAAGTTTTTCACTGGAAATGAAAGAGGGTCAGTCTTTCCTGGGAGCTATAGGATATAAAAATGAAGATCATGAATTTTTTCATATTTTATTTTTCTAGTTGTAGACTAACTTCCTTTTCGTATGTGAATAATTTTCAGAGGAGTGCATTAAAATAATGTATGCGCTGGGGCCTCCCCGGTGGCACAGCAGTTGAGCTCTGGGTTGCGAAGCTGCCCGCAGCCTCCGCAGTGCCGGTTCGATCTCTGGCCGCTGGGCAAGGGTCCCACATGGCGCGCAGACCTCTCCTGCCGCCCGCTGCTCCCCTCAGCAAGGTACCTCGTCAGTCTGCCTCCTTCTGCTCCCCGCTCTGGCTCTGGTGAATTCTCTCACTCTCCTGTGCTTCTGACTGTACCCAGTGCTTGTATAAATAAATAAATAAATCTTTTTAAAAAATGTGTGTGCTGCTGGAGTATTTGTCTCCCTCCTCACAAACTTCATTATTATATTTCTTCATATTAGGTCAAAGGTTGGGGTGGGGGGCGGACAAGCCAGCCCTATTGAAGAGGAGAAAAAGTTAAAAGTGAAAGTTGATTCCTCTTTTGAAAGAATCTGGAGGATTCAGTGTTTCTGTCCCCCAGGGGAGAAGGGGCCTGCAATTGGAATGGCTGAGCTGGCAAGTGGAGAGAAACGGGGAGCAGGCAGACCCAGCGGCCCCTCAGCCCAGCTGCTCTCCGGCCGTTCCCGTGGGCTAATTCCTGGGATTCTGTGAGCCACTGAACCCCTCCTTGTGCCTGTGGAGACAGAGTTTCATTTCTGTCGCTTACAAAGCGGAGTTCTGAATGAGGCTGCTTGCCAAGTAGCTTCTCCAAATGCTTCTTCCAGAGAGACAGGGCGGCCCCCCGGGACAGAAGGGGGGACCTGACATATCCTGAGAGGCTGCTGTTACGGGTACAGTCCTTTCTCCTCTGGAAGAGCAAGCTCCAGTCCCACGGACTTCACAGTCCCATCTTTACAGATGATTCACACATGGAGTGGTTTTCTCATCTTAGAAATTGGCACCACCAATCACCCGTGTCCTTAGACCAGGGGCCCCGCTGTTACACTTCTTTCTTTTCTTTCCCTCCATCCCTATATATAGACCACAAGCCAGCCCTGACAATTCTATCACCCCGGATGGTCTCAAATAGGACCACTTCTCCTCACCCCTGTTGCTATCCTGGGTTCTCACCACTCTCCTTTCTGCTCTGGACCTCTGCTGCTGACTCCTACCTGAGCAGCCCCAGAAGGCCCTCCTCCACACAGCCGGAGCGCGTCCTTAACACACACATGGGTTTCAAATCATGTTGCATCTTTTCTTCGAGCTCTGTGACTTTCCTCTGCTCTTTGCATTTGGAATAAAATTCCCAGCTCACACAGAACTGTCTGCCCTTCTTCCTCCTGTATTTTAAACACCAGCTTCCTTCCCTCCTCAGGATGTCTGCCCTGCCCTGCTGTGCCAGGACCCAGAGTTCCCACTCCCACTTGAGAACCCAGTTCTTTTTTGTCACTGAGTTCTCAGCTGAGATGTCCACCTCCTCAGAGGGTCCATCTTGGTCCTCCCTCAACTCAGTGCCTTGTCTGCTTTCTTCACAGCACATCACGACCAGAGTTACTGTTTGCGGACTCGCCCTGGCTGTCCCTCCCCTAGAAGGTAAGCTCAGCAAGGGCAGGGCTGAGGTCTGCTTCATTCACTCTGGAGTCCCTAGGGCCTAACACGGTGCTGGTATAGAGATGGCTCTGCTAAATACTTATGAAATGACTATGTGAGAAGTTGGATCCAGTGAGGAAGGCAGTGTTATCCCCATTCTACAGAACAGAAAAAGAAGCCAGCCAGCCAGTGACCAATGGGGGCTTTGAGCCCAAGTATGTTTGAGGATGGAGCCTCTGAGCTTCCCCAAACAGCCAAGTCTGTGTCAGGTCTGAAAATACAAAGCAGACCTATACTCATTATTCAGTTGATTTTTACCAACCAGTTCACACTCCCAATTTTGTAAATGTGGAATTGGGGGCTTGGAGAGGACTCATGTCTGGTCCAAGGGGCCCCACATTCCACAGGGATCACTAGGTTCTCATGGGCTTATGGGGTCCCCAATCCTGTTGTTGCCAGAGGGATTCAGTCTGAGCTCCTCCTGCCCACTTGGGGCATCACCTTCCTCCACCCCCCTGGCTGGCCGGCTGCCCGCCTGTGTCTGTCACATCAAGTTCAAGTGATTCATGTGGTAGCAGCTCCTGGTCTGCCTGTCGGCACGTCAGCTAGTCCTGGTTACCATGACAACGGGATGCAAGGCACCAGGGCATCAGTGGGCTGTGGCTCTCGGAGGGGCAGTGCCATGGGTGAGGGAGGAGACTTGTTTCCTCCTCCTGTAGGAAGCTTGGCAAGGGCTGGAGCCTCCGGGGGCGGGGCCCCTCCCTGCCTCTGTGCCTTGGCATTTCCTTCCTGCCATCTGTGCTGGGAGCTGGGGGAGGGGTTACAGTGCTATCCCTGGTGGGAGGGGTCCTGGAGCAGAAGGGAGGGAGGAACAACCCTTCCCATCTGGGCAATGCCCTCACCACCCCAAGTTCTAAAGATTTCTTCCAGGGCCCTTCTTTAGCTCCCCAAACTACAGGATTTGTTTAATCACAGTGCAGCTTTCCTTTCCTTGATACAAACGGGAAGTTCAAGTCCCAGTTCAGCCAGAAAATTGGTTTCTGGGCTTAGAGTAGAACCCAGGTGTCCTAATTTCAAGGGAGGGGTCCCAGTACCTAGTTAGGACCTGATCTCAGTTAACTCTTCTCAGCTGCCTTATGGGATTAACATACCCCTTCTACAGAGGGGGAAACTTGAGGTTCAGAAATCTAAGGCTACTTGCCTCAAATCAGCCTGCTGGCAAGTGGTAGCACCAGGTATTCAGACCCAGATCTGTCTGGTTCTCAAGCTTTCTCTTATAGGAACCCTTGCGGCCATCCCAGAGGGGAAGGGATTCCTCCCTGTTCCAGACCCTCATCATCCCTACCACAGGAGGCAGTGGGGCTGAACTGGTGTACACAGCACCAGCCTATGAGTGGGCTCTTGGGTCTGGGGCCTGGCCCTGCGGCTGACTGTGACCTTCACATCCCTTTGTCCAAGCTCTGCAGGATGGCTGGAGGGCAGGTGCCTCTGCTGCTCAGTGATTGTGAGGTTGCTGGGTCCTGACAAAGGGGAAGGTGGGGGCTGGGCCTGCAATAGGTAACAGGGGTAAAGATGTGGCCAAAGAGTTCAGAGCAAGATGGAGGAGTTTGAGTATCCTGCAGCAGGAGTGAGTATCTCACTCAGTATATCTTCAGGCCATGCAGGGCTGCAAGATTCTGTGACCCTCGGTACTACTTCCATGGTACAGAAAGGGAAGAGAGAGTGAAGATGGTGGGGCAGGGGGAGATGGGCAATGAGGACTCCTTTGGAGGGGTGGGATGTGCCCCCTACTCTCACCTGAATTGGGTGAGGAGGTGGTGCTTCAGGAGAAGCATTTGCAAAAGTTGACAAGTGTTCCTGAGACTCTGGGTAAGTACAGTGGCCAAGGCCTGTTCATCCTACTTCTGGCTCAGTGCTCCACTTGCCCCAGGACATTTGCTCCTCCCACCTGTGATCTGTGCTTTCCCTACAGGATTATTGCCTGAATCAATTTACATCTCTGCTCCAATGTCACCTCTGCAACATGCCTTTCCTAGACTCTTTCAGACCCATCCAAATTCTTTATTTGTCTTTGTGGTCCTTAAACATGAATTTATCCAGAGTGGGTATTAGAGCTTTCTATCGTATACACCTGCTTTCATCTTCTAGATATGAGATAGGACTGCATTTCCCACCCTTTGGAGATGACAAACGTGGCCACTGACTTGCTGGTGGGAAGTGAAATGGATGAATGAAGGTTACATTCCCTTGTGTAGCCCTTTAGAATTTACTAAGTTCTTTATATATAAAAATTCTTACTACTGCTCCATGATGTGGGTGCAGCCCCATTTCACAGATTCTGGAACTGACACTCAGAGGGACTTATTGATGGTTAATGGTATGGCTCAGACTAGAATCCATGTCTCTTAGTTGAGTGCTCCCTGTCCTGCCCCCAAGCATACAGGGGCTGTCAATGGTGTGAGGGAGGAAAGTGTGTCCAGCCCAATTCTTCTGCGGGTCACAGTAGCCATCACCAGGCACGCTGCAGCAAGTGGCTGTCTGTCCAGGCAGGGTGACCTCTTGGAGAATGGGAGATGCCCTCGCGGGGCATCCCAAAACAAGGGCTGGGATGAGTCATGAGGTATCACTGAGGACATCATTGTCCATGTCGGGGAAATAGGGGTTGAAAGATCTCAGTGAGGGGGCCTCAAAGACCCACAAGAAATGCTCCTCACGGAGGATCCGGCCTCCCATCCATGGCAAGTTTCTTAGCCTGAGTCAGATCTGAGCTAGAGTGGGAAAGGGTGACTCTTTAGATTGGGAATTTTAACTCATAAAAATGGGACAGATTGTGCCTGAAACCATCTACAGAAATTATGGGGTGTGCCCAGATATGGCCCAGGAACAGAGAAGCTCTGAGAAAGAATCTCAGCTGTGTTAAGAAGCAAGCGTCTTCTGCAAGCAAGCGTCAGGCCCTGCCTGACCTGGCCACCCAGTACACTGGTCCCCATGATTAGCATCCTAAAGAGGGGGGTCTGACTCCATTCCAGGGCCCTCGTCTTTCCTCCTCCCACCCCACTTCCTCCCTGAACTCAGCCCACACTGAGCGGACTCCCTGGAGGTTGTCTCGTCCATCTACAGCCCCCACAGGACTCCTTGCTCCCTCCTTGTCCCTATCTGCCCAGCCTCAAAGCAGCAGCCCACAGCTCTCAGCTGGCTCTGGTGCTTTCCTTGATCTTTCCCCTTCTCCCCGCAAGAGCCCATTTTGGCTTCTGGGGCTGTATTTACTATTGGATTTGGGCAGGGCTGGGTCCAGTATCCCCAAATGGGCCAGCATTTCCACAGTTCCATTAGCTCTTGCCACAGAGTGGAGAGTTGAAACCCAGGACAGTGAGGGAACTTGCTCAGGCCATACAGCTGCCGCTGGCTGAGGAAGGTTAGCATCTAGGCTGTCATCTCCCTAGTCCTGGCAGGGGGAGCACCTCAGTGCTCCCAGGGAGAGGTGGCTGGGCCAGACGCAGGCAGTCCCACTTGCCACCCCTCCCTGGCCTGCAAAAGATCATCCAGGGGGATCAGAGGGAGTGGAGGGCTCGAGTGTCCCCTTCCCAGGGGACTTCGGTTCTAGTTTTAATTGGCAGAGATGTCAACACCTGGCAGCTACCCACGCCCCCACACCCAGCCTGACATTCAGAGGGCCACTGAGGCCCCCAGGGAGCTGGTGGTCAGAGCAGCTTCTGCCAAGGGCATCTGCTATGCCTCATGCTGTAGACCCAGCAGGCGGGGAGTTAGACTTGAGTTCCAGTCCTGTCTCTGTCGTGTGTCCTTGGGTAAGTCACATTACCTCTCTAAGCCTCATCCTCTCGTACGTAAAAAGAGAAAAAGGCACCAGGAGATTCAGTGTGAGGATAATGAGCTAATGTACCCAAGGCACGTATCCCAGTGTCTGGTCTGCCAGGCTGCTTCCCGTCCCCCGTGGAGATCTCTGTTACCTCAGACTTTCTTCTTGAACAACATGGTCAAGGCCCAGGGTGCTGGCCCCGTCCATCCTTCCCCTGCTCACCCTGCATAAAGCCCCAGGGTCACCCCATCTATTTTTAAACTTCTTTTTCCTCCCACTGTCCCACCATTTCCATCCTTTCCCCCTCCCCCTTTTTCAGAAATGACATAATTAGAGGGATTTAATGTTCTGCTGCTGAAATCTTCATTTTCTTGGGTAATTTCCACTATTTCATCAAGGAATAATTAATTGCATTGTCTTTAATCAATTGTTTTACAAATCCAGCAGCGGGAGGAATTCTCCCACTATCTCGCAGCTGCTCTCCCCTCCTGGGTGAGGTGCCAGCTCATGCCAGCGAGAGAGCTTGGCTCCCAGAGCTAGGATGGGGGCTGACTATAGGGGAGGGACCCAGAGCCTCCCAGCCCCCAGGGAAGAGGGGGAGAGTCAGGCAAGAGAGAAACCTGCCAGCAGCCACCAGGAGCACCCACCTGCTGTGCAGGGAGGGTGAGGCTGGGCTCACCTGTGAGCTGGGCGCCTCAGGGCCTACACAGGTGGGAAGCATTCATCCCATTTAGCAGCTGTGGATGCTGAGGCTCTGAGAAGTGGGGAGGGACTCGGCATCTCAGGCTCTGGGATTCAAAAGAGGGAAGAGCAGATCCAAAGCTGATGCTGTGGCCAGGAAAGCAGCAACAGTGGAAGGGAGGGGTTTCCCCAGGCAGAAGGGGACGTTTCTATAGCACTCACAGATGCCAGGCTGTTCTAAGCACTTTAACACCACTACAAGTAATCCTAGGAGGTAGGCTCTCAATTTACACAGAGAAAGTTGAGGTCAAACCCAGGGTCATTCCGATAGTCAGGGTGGAGCTGGCCTTGGCTTCAGATGTTCTGGCTCTAAGGAGTATGTTTATCCACTGACGATACTGCCAAGCCATAACCATATTGCAACAACATCCTATTTCTCTTAAGAAAGGCCAAGCCCTGCTGTGGCTGACAATGTCCATAAGATGGTGCCTGTATGACCCTTGAGTTCTGAGCTCTCTCTCATCCTACTTCTGGCTCAGTGCTCCACTTGCCCCAGGACATTTGCTCCTCCCACCTGTGATCTGTGCTTTCCCTACAGGATTATTGCCTGAATCAATTTACATCTCTGCTCCAATGTCACCTCTGCAACATGCCTTTCCTAGACTCTTTCAGACCCATCCAAATTCTTTATTTGTCTTTGTGGTCCTTAAACATGAATTTATCCAGAGTGGGTATTAGAGCTTTCTATCGTATACACCTGCTTTCATCTTCTAGATATGAGATAGGACTGCATTTCCCACCCTTTGGAGATGACAAACGTGGCCACTGACTTGCTGGTGGGACGTGAAATGGATGAATGAAGGTTACATTCCCTTGTGTAGCCATTTAGAATTTACTAAGTTCTTTATATATAAAAATTCTTACTACTGCTCCATGATGTGGGTGCAGCCCCATTTCACAGATTCTGGAACTGACACTCAGAGGGACTTGTTGATGGTTAATGGTATGGCTCAGACTAGAATCCATGTCTCTTAGTTGAGTGCTCCCTGTCCTGCCCCCAAGCATACAGGGGCCAGAGCTACTCCTGCCCCTCCCACCCTTTTACCCCTGCCACCAGTCACTTTGCCTCTGTAGGAGGCTTGGGAAGGGGGGAGTTTCCTTAGGTGGAGCCCATGGTTCCACCTTTTTCTTCCCTCATGGAGTTTCCTATCTGTGGGATCTCAGTGACCCTGAATTTTCATCCAACTAGAACTACCCAGCCCCTTCTGTCTCTTATCTCGACAACTGTCATATGTGGAGCAGCTGAAACAGAAGGGAGCACTGAAGCTCCTGCCTTGCTCCCTGAGAGAGGAACTCCTGTCTCTGTCAGATCCTAACTCTTCCCTTCAAAGTTGCTCCTGAGCTGGCTCATCCTGTTCTCCTGCCTTCCCTGGATCTGAGCTGACAAATAAGAAGGGTAGGGTAGGCACTGGTGCCCTGGCACAGCAGCAGACTGAATTGGGAAGATTTTGAAAATAGGCAGACACTCAAAGAACAGATTTGGGGCCCACTTAGGGCAGGGGTGGCACAAGGTCTGACTTTGTCAGCAAAGCAAGGAGGTTAACTGCACCGCAGCCCAGGCGTTAATTAACGTCCATCAATCAGGCTGCTTGACGTGGGCCAGTTATTTGATGTCTCTAGACCTGAGGCCTCTCATCTACTGGATGATCTCCCAGACTCCTGACAAACTCCATGCCTGTGTGACACAAATCTTCACAATCAAGCAGGGTTCCATCCTGCCCCATATAGCATTTTTAAAAGATGGGGGGGTCACTAACATCTTTTAGAGACATTTCCATCTTAAGTGGGTTTTAAATGCATTGACCTTAAAGGTCAAGCTAAAGGCCTTCCCTTTGAAGAACTGTTCTGGACTCTGTGTGCTGGGCACTGGGCAAGGTGCTGGGAATATAGAAATGAAAAGAGATGTCCTGCCTTTGAGGTCATCATCTAGTGAGGGACAAGGCATGTGAACTGATCATCACCATCCAACAAGATGAAATGGGGCCAAGAGAGAAACTAGCTCCTCACAGAGGATCCGAATGGCTGGGTCTTGATCACAGCAGAGTTTTCCAGGTAAAGAAAGGGAGGGTGATGTGGGTAGAGAGAGCAGCAGGTCCAGTGCCAGTGGAGCACTAGATTGTAGACAAAGGGGAACTGATGATGAGACTGGAGACATAACAGGGGGAAGAGGATAAAATGTCTTAATGCCAACCTAAGGAGTTTGGACTTTATCCCCTAGGCAACCACAGAAGGTCTCAGAGCAGGTGAACAACAGCTCAGGTCTATGTCTCACAAAGGCCCTCCACCCAGCAACCTGTGTGGAAGGTGGATGGGAGGTGGCTGCAGCAGGATGGAGGAGACAAGGATGCGAGGAGGGGCTGCTGCCACAGGTGAGAGCGCATGTGGCTGGGCTGGGGCTGGCGCACGGGGTGGCTGAGAGAGGGAGTGTTCCAGGGATATGCAGACCAACTGGACCAGGTTTGGCCGGTGATTGGAGGCTGGGGCGAGGTAGGAGCTAAGGTCCATCTACATCTGTCTTTGATTCTTGAGGGAGCAGGGTGGCAATGACCAAATGTAGACATGAAAACATGGGGCATGGGATGAGTTCCCCACTGAACTTAGTTGAGTTTGACATTGGGGCCATCAACCTAGGGCTCTTCAGAAAGGTCAGTGGGTCAGACCATCACAGGGGTAGACAGCAGAGGGTGCAAGAGGGGAAGTGCAAATGGCTACTTATTTCTGTGTCACAATTTACCCTAAAGCTTGGTGGCTTAAATGACAAATACCCACCAGCTCACAGAGCTTCTAAGGAATGGAAATCTGTACTTGGGATTGGCCCAGCTGGGTGGTTCTGTCTCAGGATCGCTTGTGCAACCACAAACTCACACACCTGGCCCATGAGTGCTAATTGTTGGCAGGAAGCCTCAGTTCCTCTCGATTAGGCTGCTTGAGTGTCCTCACAGCATGGTGAGTGACTTCCCCAAAGAGAGTGAGTCCAGGATGACAGAAACCTCAATGTCCTTCTGTGACTCGGTGCTGGGAGCCAACTCTCATTTTCAGGACAACCATTGTTTATACAGAACAGCCTTCTTCAATGACTGGGTGTGACAATTGGGTGTGACAAGTGAGGACCTCCTGGGAAGCTGCTACCACAGAGAGATCATCCTTTTCAACAACCTTGTTTTGTGGGTACCGAAGCTAAAGCTGTGATGGGTGGGGACTTGCCCAGGACCACACAGGTTTGGGCCAGGGTCTGGGCTGGAATCAGAATCTACACAGGCCTAGTGGGAAGGGGCCTTGTGCCCTGGAGGCCCTGGAGGGAGGAGAGAGACCCTCCAGAGGCAGGTGCCTGGTGTCCAGTGCCAGTGGGAAGTGGAACCTCCCTCCCCAATCTCTCCCTGGAGTATAAGCAATAAACCAAGGCTTTGTCTTCAGACCTAGGCAGGGTGTTTCCATCTCTCCATGCCCTGTATCACCCACTCTTCATTCATGCAGGCATATATAGGAGGTACACCTTGCTTGTTCATCTCTCCACCTTTCATTTATCCAACAAAGATTTACCAAAACCCTACTGTGTTCCTGGCATCTCTGTAACTGCGTTGCACATACTTGGACATATCTGTTCTCTCGACCTCACGCAGGAAGCTTATGGTGTCGTGGGGGAGATGGATATGAAGCAAATCAAGATGCAAAGGGACATATTCATACCAATTATGAAACAGGTCTTGAAGGAGAGTAACAGGGTCACTTTGTTTAGATCAGGTAGTCAGGGAAGACTCTGAGGTGGTGATATTTGGGTCTAGAGCTGTGGGAGTCAAGTAGGCAGAAGGGGGCATCCCAGGGATTGGGACCAGAGTGTGCAAAGTTTGCAAGGAAGGGAAAAACCATGGGAATGACAAGAATTCAGAAAGAGGGTGAGCAGATTCCATGAGCCAGGAGAAGCAACAGAGAGGGCAGGTCACACCTGCAGGTCCAGCCTGGCCCTGTGATTGCAATTGCGAGACCAGCCCAGCATCAGCCTGGCTGGTACAGGGCAAATGAGCCAGTGTGGGTCTGGAAAGGCAAAACATGGGGGATTGGCATGCAGGCTGGACTGTCCCCCAGGTGGCCCTGAGTAGGATTTGTGACCCCAAAGGATGGGCAAGCAGAGCTGTGAAGGGTGGAGAGAAGGTAGATTTGACAGGAGGCTGTGGCAGGAAAGTTAGGATGGTGGAGACAGGAGACAAGCAGAGGTGACTGTTAAGATGAAGGGTTGGGGCCCCAGGAGATGTGCGGAACTCTGACAGGGAGGAGCCCCCAAATGTGGGAGCCCTAGGATTCTGAATCTCCCAGGGCCTGAGCTAAGTGAGGTCTGCCATTGACCTACTGACTTTCAGAAGCCCCTTCCCTCTCTAGGGCCTCTGTGCCCTTTGCTGTCAAATGTGCAATGAAAATAATACCCAAGTCACAAGAAATTGGCAGGATAGGAAACGGTCCTATTAATTGAGAAGGGTCCCTTGAAACCCCCCAGCATTACAAATAAACCTGGTGAGAGCTAGCTTGGGAGACTATTAGTCCTCTGCATGGCACTCCCTGGCCAGCTGAGTATAGACAGGGGCTGTTCCACTGAGCAGAGGGGGTTAAGCGGGACTAAGAGGATTAGAGGGGCCTTGTGAGCAGCATACCCTGATCATCTCCCACTCAGCGCCACCTGCAGCCTGGGCTGTCTGCGTGCCCAGCTGCTGGTCCTCAGGGCAGAAAGGAAGCAGAGGGTGGCAGAGGCTGAGGAAGAGCGGTGGGGAGAAAAGTAGGGAAGGAATCAAAGCGGGGATTCAGAGGAATCAGGCAGGCCCATCAGCTGCACAACTTCTGCACGTGCATACATGTGAGCACACATGCAAATGCACACAGCATGCATGAGTAAATGCACATGCATGCACACATGAGTGTGTGCATGAGCAATGCACATGTGTGAGCACACAAGCATAGTCACACACAGTCTTACACCAGTCACACACAGCCCTGTGACTTGCACAGCTCAGAAGGCTGAGCCAGAATTTGAACTCATTTTGGAGGGTATGCTGGATGGGGGTAGGTGCTCAAGGAGATAAAGTACTGGAAGGTGAATTCAGGAGCTCCCAAAGGGCCATACCCCCAGGAAAGGGAGGATGGGGGACCTTGCTAGAAAGAGACATCACAGATACACCTGGCAGGGAACTTTCCAGACAAATGGCTGGTGTGTCCATGCCCCCGGGTGGCATTACCCTTCCCCCACCCCACCCGAAGTCCCATCTGTTCTCTCTCCTTTCAGCTCCTGGAACTGTCTCCCGAGGCCTGGTAGGATGCTCTGACCAAGGTTTGAGTGTCCCTGGAAAAGAATCTAGGATGACACTTACCAGCTGACTGGGTGCCTAGCACCCCCAGGTGGGATACAGGAGGATGGAAGGGAGCTGGCACCTGTGGAGAGCCTGCTGCAGGCTCCCTGGCATAATGCTGGTCTCTTTCATCTCATTACACATCTAGAGAAGAGGTCAGGGGCTTGTGGGGCCCATGGGTCACAGCGGGAGAGGGCTAGCCTTGACTCTGACATCTGTCTCCATAAACCCCGGCCTGGCTTGGAAGGCAGAGGGTCTAGAGTGACCCTGGCACAGCTACCAACAGTAGCCCCTACATACTGCCTCAGGCTGATCCTGCTGGGACCTGAGGCTGATAAGGTGACAGGCAGGGAGCAAGGACAGATAAGGGGCTTTGGGCCCGATGTTCCATACATGGCCACAGCCCCAGAGTTATGCCAGGCCTTGGCTGGGAGGGATAGGTTCTCAGGTCTATGCCAGGAGTTAGCTCCAGGGCAGCAGGAGAAGGGTCTCCCCTGGGTAGTATGCTCTGAAGCTCCTTGCAACTTGCCTGGAACCTGGCAGTGCTGCAGCCAGAGATTTACGGCCAAGGTGAGCCTCCAGCCTAAAGGCAGGGTAGATAAATCAAAGCTGGGAGGCCTGAGCTGAAGGCTGGCCTGGTGCTGCCGTCAAGGCTGCCTTACCACACTCCCCCGCCAGGCCAGGCCCTAGATCTGAGGTGGGGGCCTCAGAGAGGCCAGGCCTCTGCCCTCCCTTTCCCTCCCTCTGGGTTTATTACACTGGGGCTTGGAGGTTAAGAGCTCTGGAAATTGCCTGCAAGGGTCTAAGTGCCAGTTTCCTGCATCTGGTGTGGGAGATTAGGCAAAGGCACAGCTCTGTGCCTCCATTTCTTCATCTGGAACATGGGAATAATTGTTGTAGCTGCAGCACATGGTCTTTGTGGGGATTCAGCGGATATGCTTAGGTGCTTAGAATGGGGCTACTCTTACTGAGCCCCCCAAAACAGCACACTGGGGTGTGGATGTGGTTTTGCCTGAGCCAGGGCTAATGCTCTTGGTGGCTGACTGAGTGCCAGGGAGGGGTCAGGGCAGCTCTTTACCCAGAGGGGAATCAGTTGGGCACTTGTTCGGTGGGCTCAAAGGAGTTCAGGGCAGGGCTGCCTGGGTTGCTGCAGGGAAGTGTTCCCAGCAGCAGGATCCACTACAGAGATGGACTCCAACCCCCCATGCCCTGCTCTGTGCCCCCATTAGAGCGCTTCCTCCTCTATGAGACCCATAGGTACTCTTCTCTCCTTGTTTAAAGATGAGGTCCGGAAACTCAGTGGGAGGGGAAGCCCAGAGGCATGCAAGCTGTCTGTACCCTTAACCCAAGTCTGAGTTTCCCACAAGTGCCACAGGCCCGCCCGGACACAGGCCAGGAGCAGGGGGAGGCATGGGAAACAGCAGTGCTCTCCCATACATGGAGGGGGAGGGGGAATTCCCTATGCCATGACCTCATCCTCATTGCACAGGAGCCCATAAGATGCAAGGCAGAGACCTACCAGGATTAAGTAGTACTGGTGAGTGAGGGTGCCCAGGCCCCAGGTGAACCCCCAGGTGAGTGCCAAGCTCTGCCCTGGGAGAGGCTGAGGAGACAGGCTGGGGCCTTGGGCCCTGTTTCCTGGCAACATAGCCCCAGGGACCCTGCCTGTCTGCCTTAGTGCCCCAGGGAACCAGGCTCAACCACCACCCCCAAGAGGGGGTGTCTGGCTGGGAAGGCCTGCTGGGGTGGGGGGTGGGGCCGAGGGATGAGGAAAAGCTCTGATGACTCTCAGGAGGGTTCTGGGGGCTCTCCTTGCTCCAATCTAGGGCAAAGCTGCTAGGCAGTGGCCTTGTGCTTCCCTTCCCCTGGCCCCGGCTCTTTCTGAGTCTGTTTCCTCTCTCTCTGGCTCCTTCCCTAGTCTTCATCTTCCTCTTCCAGCAGGACCCTCTGCCTTTTGGATCTCTCTATTCTACCCCCTGCCTATTCTACCCAGCCCTTCCAGGCTGTTCTCTCTTCCACCCCTTGCACTGTCTCTATGTCTCTTTCAGATGTCTGTCCCACCCCGCTCTCTCTTCCGTGCCTCATCCCCCTCCACTCCACTTTGGCTTCTGTACCCCTGGCACTGTATCCAGATCCCCAACCTTGAGGTCCCCCCACTGCTCGAGGTTATTTTTACCATTGCCAAGGAGTATCAGAGGTAAGCATGAGTTGGGGTCACACTGTTTAGTGGGATGGTCTGGGGAATCCATCTGATTGAGGAGGACATGATTCACCTCATGACCTGGCCTGCCTCTCTTGGGCCTCAGTTTTTTCCATCTTGAATGGTTCTGACAGCCCTGGTGGGCTGCAGTTGGTTGGGGGCAGAAGATAAGCCAAGATGTTAGGGGGCATATCCTGGAGAAGGCCTGCATGGTGCTCAGGGCTCTGCCTTCACTCCCCAGCTGGCAGCCTTCTGGCTGGCACTGCCCTCCTCATGAATGGTCTTGCTGGGCAGGTTGAGTCAGGGAGGCGCTCTTGCACCCAGCATCTTTGGCTGCACCATGGCGCCCTCTGGTGTCACCACATAGACACTGCTGCCACCCTTCTCTCCCGCAGGTCCCTGCCCTGATTCCAGGGTCTAGCTGAGTGACAGTGGGACTGGAAGTACCAGTGGAAGTGAGTTTAGGGAGACAGTTACAGTGAGAAAATGTTGGCGAATTTACCCCATTTCTCCCCACAACCATGCTACAAATCCTAAGAGGTCTGCCCAAGGGATGGAAAGCCCACTAGTGGGCAGATATCGCACTTCAGAGTGGGGCCCAGGCTTACCCCAAATCACACAGCATGGGGTAGCTGAGGTCCTGTCCCTCCTCCCCCCACAGGCTCTCCCTCCCAAGGCCCAGAGGGAAGGCAAGCCTGGCTGCCCAGGGGCTTTCATTAGCATCAACCCAAGTTGCCATTGTGTGTTTGGGGTGATTCACCTTTGTAGGTTCTAATTCACCCTGCAGGGAATCTTCAAACTCATGAGTTCTGTGAGTTCTTACAGCTTCTTGGAGTGTTTGGTTTTTTGAAAAATAGTGCACTGATGCCAAACACATGTGGGGTTATGAATCGATACTGCTTTGTGTAAGTGGAAATAGCCTGGTATGCCCAGTGAGTGGTCAGCCCCCCGTGGTGGCCAGACCCTGGTTTTTATGCGTCTAGCAGCCACGTTGGGGCCGTGGCAGCATCTGGCCTTTGTTGACCACTGAACTTGTAGAGATCTGAGTTGCACACTTTGCAGGCGGTAAGTGATAGGGCCAGGGTCTAGTCACACTAACCACCTGATTTGGAGACCAGTGTGGCCAGGAATAAGAAGTTCAGGGCAGAGCCCATGGACCCCCTTTGGCTGCATTCTGTTCTGGTTATCCTGCTGTGGGGTACCTGTGGATATTCAGAAGGCGTGAGCAGGTGCTTATCAGCTGTTCCACCCTGAGCAACTCAGTTAACCTCTCTGAGCCTCAGTCCTGCATCTGCAAAATGGGGACAATAATAATAGTGCTTACTTGGGGGGGGGGCTGTCATCAGGATCAGATGAGTTATAGGGTGGGGCCCACAGATTTTTGGGAGGAAACTAGATATTTGGGTGTGGCGCCTGGTGCTGGTGAGCTGGGAGCAGAGGTGCTGAGAAGAGGGTGTGGCCCTACGAAGCAAGGCTGAGAGACTCCATCTTTTACAGATGGTAGAGAGGCCTAGGAGGGGGTGGGAGAAACCAGGAAGCAGAAGTAACCTATCAAGGTGTTGGGTGGTGGAGCAGAGTAGGGTGCAGGGAGGGTGACTGGTGGTCCACCATGAAGTCGGGGAAGAACTAAAGTGCACTCGTTGGTGTAGCAAGGGCAAGAGTGACTCAGCAAGAACAGTGGGTGGAAGGTGGTGTGGATTGCAGTAACTGAGGAGATTGGTATAAAGGTCACGCTCAAAGAAATGTCACCAGGAAGGGGAGAAGAAAGATGGGACTCGTGAGAATAATGGAGGGTTTTCCAAGTCACTGCTGATGGGGGGGTGGGGACGGGGAAGTTGAAGAAGGCAGGAGAAATGGGACAGGGAAGAGAGAGTGGGGCCCAGGGGCCCAGGGTGCTCTTCAGAGGGGCCTCTGGTCTGTGTGGAGACTTCTGAGGATGAGGTGGGTGCTCAGGACTTAGGATGCAGAAAGGTCCTAGGGGTCCAGGCTGGACCAGGAAAGGAAGAGGCAAAAGAGAGGTGAGATCAGAGATGGGGTTAGGGGAGTGAAGCTGGCTGAGGAGGAAGGGTGGAGGACAGTGGACGGAGAGGTCATTACTGGAGGTAGGAAGTATCAGGGGTGAGGACATGTTCAGAATGAGGGCAGCAGGGGGACACAGAGGAGGAGGAAGGTCATTGGTGATGGAGGACCCCAGAAAGAGAGGCGGGGTGAGGTTGGATCATTCAGGTGGTGATGCAAGGACAAGTTGGGCCCTGCTTGCTGGACCCAGGCTCTGCTCAGGCTGCAACCTCTGGACTCTGTAAGCTAGGAGGGCAATGCTGCTGTAACCCCCATTCTCACCCTACCTACCCCCCACCTCGGAGGCAGCCAGGGGCACCCATCCCAAGAGAAGGGGCTGGAAAGCTGGTGTTCTGAGTGACATGAGTGACCAGGCATCCTGGCTGAGCCATATTAGCAGCAGTCCAGCAGAGCTGGGGGGCACCAGCCTGGGGACCTGGCCTCTCAGGGTGCCTACCCCCATCCACATGGGGCAAAGCTTCTCCCACCTTTAGGCACTACCTCTGGACCTAGAATGGAAGCTAGCAAGGCCTATGTCAATTGGGAGCAATTCACCTCTAGATCCTTCAACTCTGTAACATGTCTGTTCACCACACATTGCAGCCTGCGCTTCCTCCCTGCCCACCACACCCCCCACATGCACACCAGGGCTACCTTTGCAGGACCCACTGCCTCTCCTGACACCTACAACTTTTGCACAGAGTGAGGATTCCCCTGCTGGGATGCCTATCCTTCTCCTCTGCCTTTCCCTTCAGCCCTCCAGGCAGGATGCTTTTGATACTTGTGATTGGTTGGGGCGGCCCTGAACACTCCTACACTCCTGCCCTGAAAGAAAGCTTGCATCCTTGTCTGCCTCTCCCGGGTGCTAAGTCATCTCTGCCCCAGCTGAGCAGGTGGAATACAGAGTCAGGTAAACCAGGGGAGGAAGTGACAAGGGCTCCTGGAGATGTAGCAGTTTAGGGGGGGGTGTGGATTCTGGGGTCAAAGTGCTGGAATCAAGAACTGTGTGGCCTCCAGCAGGTTCTTAACCTCTGTCAGGCCTGCTTTCTTCACCTGTGAGTCAGAGTCTCGTGATACTGCATTGGTATGTGAAGTGATCACATTGGTGCCTTCTAATGAATCAGCTCACTTGGTGCTGCCCAGAGAAGGGTCTGGCTCTGTGGTAGAGTGGGTCCCGGAGGGTGCCAGCATCAAGCTTTGAGGAATCTGGTGCTGGGAACTCTCCTGCCACATATATAGGTCATTTCCAGCACATTTTCCAAAGCTCTGCCTGCAGATAGAACCAGGGCTGTATGGCCTGGACAAATCACCATGCCACTTTGAGCAACTCTCCTCATCTGTGAAATACATAATAACTCATTCAGTTCATCCATTCATGTGTGTAGACTTCAGAGGAAAGGAAATATGTGTGGACAAAGGTCTTGTCCAGCTTTGGCACTGGCACCTGTGCCCTGTCTCCCAAGATTCAGCCTCAGCTCAGGCCCTTCCAGGCCCTGGACCCACTTGGAGTCTTCACCAGCTGGGTTCCCTGTGGGGTGAAGCTTGAGTGCCCTCTTGTGGCTACAGCCATTCACGCAGGCCCCCACCATCACCAGTAAGTGGCAGCAGATTTCCCATTGCTGAGTGGTCAGGGTGGAGGGAGCCAAAGAACCTATCTTGATTATGCAAAAAGGCACCTGAGGCTCTGAAAATGCTGTAGTTTGTCTGCAAGTTGAGGATGGACCTGGCCTCCAGCCTGGATTTCTCATCTTAGAGGGAGACTGGAGATTGGAGGAGGAAGATGAAACTTTCCTCTGCCTTCCTTTCCTAGACCACCCTCCCAGAGGACACCCCAGGGCTGCCTGGGCCCAGAGTGCCCACTAACTTGTGGGCATGTCCTGGGAACTAACGGCTGGTACAAATGGGTGTTTGGTGGCACTGCCAGGCCCAGGCACTTGCCAGTGGGGAGCCTCCCTGATCCCTGCCCAGCTGATTCAGCTCCCCACCCCCACCCCTGATTCAGCAGGCCAGAGTGGTTCAAACCAGCCAGAACTGGTTTGAACCACTAGCCAGAGAGGTTTGAACCAATTTATCCACTCAGAACCAGCTTCTCAGAACCGATTTTACCCAGTCAAAACTGGTTTAAATGGCTTTATTTGGTCAAAACCAGTATTATATAGTGTGAACTGGTTTTCTCCAATTAGAAATAGTTTGAATCTGTTGGAACCGGTTTCAGAATTTTGAGACAGTTAGACCCATCATCACATGGTTTCAGTTTCTGTTGGTTTTGGTTTCAATTCTTTGAAGAAGTCAGAACCAGATTCTGGCGGTTTCAGTTTCACTTGGTTTGAACAGGTCAGAACTGTTTGGAAACAGTTTCATCTGGTTTGAGCCAGTTGGAAGGAGTGTCACTGGCTCACTTTCAGTATGCCTCAATTTCAGTTTCACTTCTTTGAAGAAGTTGGAGACAGTTGAACCAGTTTGAACCAGTCGGAACTAGTTTCAGAACCGTTTTCAGTTGATCTGAACCAGCTGGAACCAGTCTGAACCAATCTCAGCCGGTCTGAACTGGTTGGAACTAGCCTGAACCAGTTTTGGCCAGTTTGAACCAGTCAGAATCGGTTTGAACCAGTTTCAGAATTTTGAGACCCAGTATCACATGGTTTCAGTTTTAGCTAGTTTTGGTTTCAGTTCTTTGAAGAAGTCAGAACAGGATTCAGTTGGTTTCAGTTTCACTTGGTTTAAACAGGTCAGAAATGGTTTGGAAATGGTTTGGAAATGGTTTCATCTGTCTTGAGCAAGTTAGAGGCAGTGTCAGTTGGTTTCACTTTCAGTTGGCCTCAGTTTCAGTTGGTTTTAGTTTCACTTTTTTTAAGAAGTCAGAGCCTATGGGAACCGGTTTGAACTGGTCTGAACTGGTCTCAGGCGGCTGGAACCAGTTCAAACAGGTTTCAGCTGGTTTGAACCAGTCAGAACCACTTTCAACCAGTTTCAGTCAGTTTGAATAGGTCAGAACTGGTTTGAACTGGTTTCAAAATTTTGAGCCAGTTAGAACCAGTGTTATGTGGCCTCAGTTTCAGTTGGTTTCAGTTTCACTTCTTTGAAGAAGTCAGACTGGTTGGGACTGACGTGAACCGGTCAGAACCAGTCTGAACCAGTTTCAGCCAGTTGGAACTGGTTGGAACCTTTTGAGCCTATTGGAACCAGTGTCACATTGTTTCAGTTTTAGTTGGTTTTTGTTTCAGTTCTTTGAAGAAGTTAAACCCAATTCAGTCAGTTTCAGTTTCACTTGGTTTGAACATGTCAGAACTGTTTGGAAACAGTTTCATCCATTTTGAGCGAGTTGGAGGCAGTGTCATTTGATTTCACTTTCAGTTGGCTTCAGTTTCAGTTTGAAGAAGTGGGAGCCTGTTGGAATCGGTTTAAACTGGTTGGAACTAGTTCAGCTGGTTTGAACTGGTCCAAACCATTTCCAGCCAGTTTGAACCAGTTTCAGAATTTTGAGCCTGATAGAACTGGTATGGCAATTTCCCAGAGAAAGCAGGCAGCACTCAGAGAGGTGAAGAGAAAGATTTATTTGTCACACCGGCAGGCTCAGTGGGATAGCTCCCAAAAAGTCTGAGCTCCAAATTATAGGAATGGTGAGGTTTTATACAGTTTGTATGAGGAAGCTTGTTACCCCATCCATCATAGACTTTCTTTATTGTTTGGGAAAAGTGTCAAGGTAGCCGTGGCTATTACTGCGGGCAAGCGGCACACTGCAGGAACTTTCCACTCCAGCAAGCAGCAGCCTCCAAGCAGCAGACTTAGCAACTTCTGCTTCATTCCCCTCCCCCCCTTTTGATACCTCTGAAAAGTGCTAGGGAGTATCAATACAAGGACTCATAGGAGGTGTTATTAGGAAAGGAGTTTAAGGGCTCCTGTTGGCTAACCAACATTTGAAGTTTAATAGTCTCTACACAGGACTGGATAAACCACGTAGCCAAATTAAGAAAACAAGGTCTGAAGGCAAGGAGCAAAAGAATGGAGACCAGTGGACCCAGGAGGGGGTTAGGAACCCTCCCGGGTCTGGAGAACAACAGTTGCTAAAGAGTCCATTTGACCCTGGAGCTCATTACTGGGCCATATTACTTAGGTCTTTGTCGACTTGTTGTGAGAGGACTATGAACTTGCTTTGTGCTACCTTGAGGCCTGCTGCCCCCACGCCTGTCCCTGAAGAAACGCTAAGGGCCACAAGTGGTAGGGTGGGCAGGGGCATGTGTTTTGAATGATGGCCAGGGCCAGTATGTGAGAGTTGGGTAGCTTGCTCACCTGACAGAAGTTTGAAGTCAGGGATGAGTAAGGTGAGGGCACAAAGACTCACATCAGGAGGAATTAGGCATCTATAGATACCAGTTGACCAAACAAAAAAGGTTCCATTGGGAGCACATAGAGAAGAACCAGAGACCTTGGAAACGTGTGCAAGACACAGAGACATTTGGGTATTGGCTGGGGCCCAAAACACAGAAGGCTTGCCCCCAGATTTTAGGGCAGGGCAAGCAATAACCTAATACAGTGAGAATGGCCAAACCAAAAAGGAAATAGGAAAACAACCAACACTGGGGATCAGTCCAACAATTTATGAATGTCTATCTGATATTCCTCAAGCTTCAGCCATATGTTGACCAACCAGCTTCCGGGGTGTGGTTGGAGCAGGGCTGTAGAAGGGTCAAGGTGTCTGGCTGGGGTCTCTCCACAGGGTCAGGCTGAGTTGGTTTGTATGGTCCAGGCAGGCTGTCTACTTCTTTGATGTCTTTGGGCAGGCTGGCTTAACTCAGGAGTGGCTAATCCATGGAGTGGCACCCAGGGTAGGTGCAGATCAGAACAAGTAAATATTTGTAGCCTCTGCAAGTCTTGATTTTTGTGAAGTCCACCTACCTTTAAAAAGGGAGGAGCACGTGTGGAGGCCTAAGCCACTGAGCAGTGTTATGTTGCACACAAGTCTGGCACCTGAAAGTAACAAAAGCTCATCTGTCTGGTAGGAGCCATCACTCCTCTGGTGTTTTGGTTCCTCCTTTATTTTTGATGCAAGACATCTCTCATCTCCTACACTAGCTTTGCTGCAGCTGGCTGCCCAAGCAGCTGGAACTGGCGTAGCACTGGATTCAACTGGAAGCTCCTGGCTACAGCAGAGGACAGGTGATGTTCTAGAGGTCTGAGCTGCCATGGGGGCCAAGGTGGGCAGCCTAGAAGAGCTAATGGACGAGGAGATGGAAGCACTGGGCAAGGAGGAGCTGGTGTGGAGCCTGCAGCAGGAGGAGGCGGGGCACCTGGCAGTTCTGGGGCAACGAGGCCATCTCGTGTAGGAGGTAAATCACCAGTAGCAGCTCTTTGGGACCCAAGAATCCCGGGTGATGTGCAAGGACCTGAGCAGTTGTTGGCAGAAGCTGGCTGAGCTGGAGGGCTGGCAGGAGAGGAAGCTCTGCCTGGCATTGGGTGAGGAGTGGGACCCCCTTGGTGGCCCTGGTGGTATGGAAGGCTCTGGTGCCCAGATGGCACTCAAGTTCATCTTGCCCCAGTGCAGGCCTCATGACTTGGACTGAGGACACAGTTTTCTTTGCACTGACGTGTATCTGGATTGCTCTCCAAACGCCAAGATTGTAGTGGACCTGTGGATGAGGACACCTCTCCAGCCCAGGGGCTGCTGCCTTTGGAGGGTCCTGTCCTGCTGGTCTGCTCCTAGCCTGCTTTTCAAGTTGGCCAGCTGGTTAATGAATAACCACCACTTTAGCCAGACTTCAGACTTTCTCTAGCAGTTGAAGGATTTCCTTTTTTGATATTTCCGGCAATGAATGACCACCACATTGGCTGGACACCAGACTGCTTCTAGCAACTGGAAGCTGTCAGCTCTTCCCACCATGTCTAAAATGCCCCATGCATGTGGATGGTGTCAAACACATAGCGAAAATCTGTGTAGATGTTAACTGATAGATCCTTTGCCAGTTGAAAGACACAGATGAGGGCCCAGAGATCCACAGCAAGGGCTTCCTGAACAGAGAGATTTTTAAAATTTTAACCCCTGAGGCAGCCTTGTCAAGCTTAACTGAGTCTTTTGATCTGTACAGGGGATGTCAGAGCCGGATTCAGTCAGTTTTGTTTTCACTTGATTTGAACACATCACAACCATTTGGAAATGGTTTCAGATATTTTGAGTGAGTTGGAGGCTGTGTCAGTTGGTTTCACTTTCAGTTGGCTTCAGTTTCAGTTGATTTCAGTTTCATTTCTTTGAAGAAGTTGGAGATGGTTGGAACCGGTTTGAACCTGTCGGAACCAGTTTAAGCTGGTTTGAACCAGTCCGAACTAGCTCAAACCAGTGTCAGCCAGTTTGAAACAGTAAGAACCAGTTTCAGGCAGTTTGAGCCATTTGCAATCCTTTTGAACTGGTTTCAGAATTTTGACTTGGTTTGAAGACGTCAGAACCAATTGGAAATTGTTTCATCTATTTTGAACAATTGGAGGCAGTGGCGGTTGGTTTCACTCTTAGTTGGCTTCAGTTACGGCTGGTTTAGGTTTCACTTCTTTGAGGAAGTCAGAGCTGGTTGGAACCAGTTTGGAATGCCCAGAACCACTCAGAACCAGTTTAAGCCAGTTTAAAGCAGCCCGAACAGGTTTCAGCTGGTTGGAACTGGTTGGAACTGGTCTGAAACGGTATGAGCCAGTTTCAGCCAGTTTGAATGAGTCAGAACCAGTTTAAGCCACTTCGAACTGGTTTCAGAATTTTGAGTCTGCTAGAACCAGTGTCACGTAGATTCAGTTTCAGCTGGTTTTAGTTTCAGTTGGTTTTAGTTTCAGTTCTTTGATTAAGTCAGACCCAGTTTCAATCAACTTCATTTCCCATTTGGAAATGGTTACATCCATTTTGAGCGAGTTGGCGGCAGTTGATTGCTTTCATTTTCAGTTGCCTTCGGTTGCATTTGGTTTTGGTTTCACTTCTTTGGGGAAATAGGAGCCTGTTGGAATGGGTTTGAACTAGCTGGTACTGGTGTGAACAGGTTTCAGCCAACTTGAACTGGTTGGAGCTAGTTGGAACTGGTTTGTACTGATCTAAACTGGTTTCAACCAGTTTGAACTGGTCTGAATTGGTCTGAATGGGTTTCAGCTGGTTTGAACCAGTCAGAACCTTTTAGAACCAGTGTCATATAGTTTCTGTTTCAGTCAGTTTTGGTATAATTTCTTTGAAGAAGTCAGATCTAGATTCAGTCACTTTCATTTTTACTTGGTTTGAACAGATCAGAACCATTTGGGAATGGTTTCATCCATTTTATAGATGATGTCACATTTGCTAGTTTCACCCTTCCCTTTTCTTTTTTTCTCCTTCCCCTTATAACTGATGATGTATGATTATTTAATCAAAAAAAGGCCAGAACCTTGCTTTTAAGTAGCATCCTGAATCCTACAGCTTGCTCCACTACTCCCATTTGTCAGCACAGTGTTGTAAATGCAACATCCATAATTACCAAGGACTAGCCATTCTGTGGACCAAGGCAGCTGTGAGGTGATCCCGTGGTTGGCCTATTGGTCCACCCTGGCAATATCAAGGCCGACTCCAGGGTCAGATTGTTGGTTGAACATGGCAGAGTACAGACTGAACAAGGTGACAGCCTGCTGGTCAATGTAGTTGTACTGTAGGTCGACCTGCTTATCCTCCGGGCTGGGCTGGGGCCGGCCTGCAGTTCGACCCACTCAACCTCTGGGCAGTGCTGCGGCCAGCCTGAATGTGGACCTCTACAATCTCTGGGCTGAGCTGGCATGGCCTGCAGGTGGACCTCCTCAGCCTCCGGGCTGGGCTAGGGTGGCCTGAAGGTCGACCTGCTCAGCCACCAGACTGGGCTGGGGCTGGCCAAGAGGTGGACCTCCTGAGTCTCTGGGCAAGGCAGGGGCAGTCTGCAGATCGACCTCCTCAACTCCCAAGTTTTGCTGGGGCTGGCCTGCAAGTCGACCTCCTCAGTCTCTGGGCTGGGCTAGGGCGGACTGCAGGTCGACCCCCTTAGCCTTCAGGCTGGTAGGAGCTGGCCTGCAGGTGGACCTCCTCAGCCCCCAGGCTGGCTGGGTACACCCTGCAGGTTGACCTCCTCAATCCCCAGGTTTTACTGGGGCTGGCCTGCAGGTCGACCTCCTCAGCCTCTAGGCTAGGCTGGAGCCGACTGCAGCTCGACCTTCTCAGCCTCCGAGGTTGGCTTGCACTGGCCTGCAGGTCGATCTCCTCATCCCCATGCAGGCCTGGGGCTGCCCTGCAGGGCCACTTCCTCAGCCCCCAGGCTGTGCTAGGGCCAGACTTCAGGTCCACCTCCTGAGCCTCCAGGCTGTGCTGCAGCCGGCCTGCAGGTCGACCTCTTCAGCCCCCAGGGTTTGCCTGGGGCCAGACTGCAGATGGAGCTCCTCAGCCCCCAGGCTAGGTGGGGGCCAGCCAGCAGGTTGACCTCCTCAGCCCCCAGGCTGGGCTGGGGCCGGCCAGCAGGTGGACCTCCTCAGGCCCCAGGCTGGCTGGGGCCGGCCTGCAGGTAAACCTCCTCAGATCCAGAAAGGGCTGGGCTGGGCCTGCACATCTACCTCTTAATCCCCAGGCTGTGCTGGGGACAGTCTGAAGGTCGACCTCTTAGCCCCCAGGCTTGGCTGGTGCAGGCCAGCAGATCCACCTCCACAGCCCCAGGCTGGGCTGTGTCCCGCGTGCAGGTTGACCTCATCAGCCCCCAGGCTGGGCGGGCTTGGACTGCAGGTACCTCCTCAGCCCCCAGAATAGGCAGGGGCCATCCAGCAGGTCAACATCCTCAGCCCACTTTCTGGCTGGGGCCGTCCTATAGGTCAATCACATCAGCCCCAGGCTGGGCTGGGGCTGGCCTGCAAATCGACCTCCTCAGCCCCCAGCTGTGTTGAGGCCGGTCAGCAGGTCGACCTCCTCAGCCCCCAGGATGGGAAGGGGCGGGCCAGGAGGTCGACCTCCACAACCCGGGGCTGGGCTGGGGACGGCCTGCAGCTATACCTAGTCAACCCCCAGGCTGCGCTGGGGCCGGGCAGTGGGTGGACCTCCTCAGCCTCCAGGCTGGATGGGTCTGGCCTACATGTGAACCTCCTAAACCTCCAGGATGGGCTGGAGCCGACCTGCAGGTAAACCTCCTCAGCCCCAGAATGGACTGGGGCAAGCCTGTAGGTCTACCTCTGCAGCCCCCAGGCTTGGCTGTGTACGGCCTGCGGGTCGACCTCCTCAGCCCCCAGGCTTTGCTGGGGCAGGCCTGCAGGTCGACCTCCTAAGCCCCCAGGTGTGGCTGTGTCCGGCCTGCAGGTCGACCTCCTCAGCCCCCAGGCTTTGCTGGGGCAGGCCTGTAGGTTGACTTCCTCAGCCCCCCCTCTAGGCTGGGGCAGGCCTGCAGGTCAAATTCGTCAGCCCCCAGAATGGGCGGGTTCGGACTGCAGGTTGACCTCCTCAGCCCCCATGTCTGGCTGGGGCAGGCCTGCAGGTTAAATTCCTTAGCCCCCAGGCTGGGCTGGAGCCGAATAGCAGGTCGACCTCTAAGGCCCAAGACAGGCTGGGGCCGACCAGCAGGTCCACTTCCTCATCCCTCAGGTTGGGTTGGCACTGGCCGCAGATAGACCCCCTCAGCCCCCAGGCTGGGCTGGGGCCAGCAGGCAGGTACCTCTTCAGCCCCAAGGCTTGGCTTGGGCAGGCCTGCAGATTGACCTCCTCAGCCCCCAGGCTTAGATGGGGCAGGCCTTCAGGTCAACTTCCTCAGCCACCAGGCTGGGTTGGGATGGGACTCAGATCGACCTCCTAAGACCCCAGGCTGGGCTGGGGCCAGCTAGCAGGTCGACCTTCTTAGCACCCCTACTGGGCTGGGGCCAGTGATCAGGTGAACCTCCTCAGCCCCACCGCTTGGTGGGGGATGGCCTGCTGATCGACCTCCTCACTGCCCATGCTGGGCAGTGGCCGACCTTCAGGTCGACCTCCTCAGCCTCCAGGATGGGCTGTGGCTGAGCAACAGGTGGACCTCCTCAGCCCCCAGGCTGGGCTGGGGCCGGCCAGGTGATCAAAATCATAAGCACACAGGACGGGTTGGAGCAGGAGAGTAGGTCGACCTCAGCAGCCACCACTCTGCTGGGGCCAGCCAGCAATTCAACCTCCTCAGCCCCCAGACTGGGCTGGGGCCAGCCAGCAGGTCGAACTTCTCAGCCCTCAGGCTGGGCTGGTGCCGGCCAGCAGGTCATCCTCCTCAGCCCCCAGGTTTGGCTTGGGCAGGCCTGCAGGTCGACCTCCTCAGCCCCCAGGCTGGACAGGGGCTGGCCTGCAAGTCGAACTCCTCAGCCCCAGTCTGGTTTAGAGTCGGCCAGTACGTTGACCTCCTCAGCCTCCAGGCTGGGCTTGGGCCGGCCAGCAGGTCAACATCCTCAGGCCCAGACTGGGCTGTGTCCGGCCAGCAGGTCTACCTTCTAAGCCCCAAGGCTGGGCTGGGGCCGGCCAGCTGGTCCACCTCCTCAGCCCCCAGGCTGGGATGTGGCGGGCCAGCAGGTCAACCTCCTCAGCCCACAGGCTGGCCTGCGGCCGGCCAGCAGGTCGACCTCCTCAACCCCAGGCTGGGCTGGTGCTGGCCAGCAGGTCGACCTCGTTAGCCCCCTGACTGGGTTATGGCCGGCCAGCAGGTCGACCTCCTCCACCCCCAGGCTAGGCTGGGCCGGCCAGCAGGTTGACATCCTCAGCACCCAGGCTGGGCTGGGGCCAGACAGCAGGTCGACCTCCTCAGCCCCCAGGTTGGACTGGGGCCGGCCAGCAGGTCGAAATTCTCGGGCCCCAGGCTGGGCGGGGGCCAGCCAGCAGGTCAACCTCCTCAGCACCCAGGCTGGGCCGGGGCCATCCTGGAGGTCCACCACCTCAGTCCCAGGCTGGGCTGGGAAAGGCCAGCAGGTCGACCCCTCAGCCCCCAGTCTGGGCTGGGGCCAGCCAGCAGGTCGACCCTCTTAGCCCCCAGGCTGGGCTTTGGGCGACCATCAGGTCGAACTCCTCAGCCCTCAGGCTTGGATAGGGCAGGCCTGCAGGTCAACTTCCTCAGCCCCCAGGCTGGGCAGGAATCGGGCTGCTGGTCAACCTCCCAAGACCACCCCGCCGGCTGGGCTGGGTCTGGCTAGCAGTCCATCTCCTTAGCCCCCAGACTGGGATGGGGCCGGCCAGCAGGTGGACCCTCTCAGCCCCCAGGATGGGCTGGGGCCGGCCAGCAGGTTGACCTCCTCAGCCCCCAGGCTGGGCTGGGGCCGGCCAGCAGGTCGACCTCCTCAGCCCCTAGGCTTCAATGGGGCAGGCCTGCAGGTCAACTTCCTCCTGCCCCAGGCTGGGCTGGGCCTGCCAGCAAGTCGAAATTCTCAGCCCTCAGGCTGGGCTGGGGCCGGCCAGCTGGTCAAACTTCTCAGCCCCCAGGCTGGGCTGGGGCCGGCCAGCGGGTCGAACCCCACAGCCCACAGGCTGGGCTTTGGCCGAACATCAGGTCGATCTCAGCCCCCAGGCTGGGCTGGGGCCGGCCAGCAGGTCGAACATCTCAGACCCCAGGCTGGCTGGGGCCGGCCAGTTGGTGGAAATCATCAGCCCCCAGGCTAGGCTGGGGCGGGCCAGCAGGTCGATCTTCTCAGCCCACATGTTGGGCTTGGGCCGGCCAGAGGGTCGACCTCCTCAGCTCCAGGCTGGACTGGGGTCGGCCTGCAAGTAGAACTCCTCAGCCCACATCTGGTTTGGGGCTGGCCAGTAGGTCGACCTCCTCAGTCTCCAGGCTGGCATGGGGCTGGCCAGCAGGTGGACCACCGCAGCCCCAGGCTGGCCTGGGGCCGGCCAGCAGGTTGACCTCCTCAGTCCCCAAGCTAAGTGGGGCAGGACTGCAGGTCGACCTTCTCAGCCCCCAGGCTTGGATAGGGCAGGCCTGCAGGTCGACTTCCTTAGCCCCCAGGCTGGGCAGGAATCGGACTGCTGTCAACCTCCTAAGACCTGCCCCCCAGGCTCGGCTGTTGCCGGCTAGCATGTTGACCTCCTTAGCCCCCAGGCTGGGATGGGGCCGGCCAGCAGGTGGACCCTCTCAGCCCCCAGGCTAGTCTGTGGCAGGCCAGCAGGTCGACCTCCTCAGCCCCCAGGCTGGACTTTGGCCGACAATCAGGTTGAACTCCTCAGTCCTCAGCCCTCAGGCTGGGCTGGGGCCGGCCAGCAGGTCAACCTCCTCCACCTCCAGGCTGCGCTGGGGCCAGAAGCAGGTCGACCACCTCGGCCCCAGGCTGGGCTGGGCACAGCCAACTGGTCCACCTCCTCACCCCCCAGGCTGCGCTCTGGTGGCCCAGCAGGTTGACACCCTCAGCCCCCAGCCTGGGCTTTAGCGTGACCTCCTCAGCCCTCAGGCCGGGCTGGGGCCGCCCAGCAGGTCGACCTCCATCGCTCCCAGGCTTGGCTTGGACAAGCCAGCAGGTCGACCTCCTCAGACCCCAGGCTTCGATGGGGCAGGCCTGCAGGTCAACTTCGTCTGCCCCCAGTTTGGGCTGGGCCAGCCAGCAGGTCGACCACCTCAGCCCCAGGCTGTGCTAGGGACAAAGAGCAGGGCGAACTCCCCAGCCCCCAGGCTGGGCGGGGGCCGTTCAGCAGGTCAACCTCCTCAGCACCCTGACTGGGCTGGGGCCGACCTGCAGGTCGACCTCTTCAGCCCCCAGGCTAAGCTGGGGCAGGGCTGCAGTTGGACCTTCTCAGCCCTCAGGCTTGGATAGGGCAGGCCTGCAGGTCGACTTCCTCAGCCCCCAGGCTGGGCTGGAGCCGGCCAGGTGGTCGACCGCCTAAGACCCCCCACCCCAGGCAGGGCTGGGGCTGGCCAGCAGGTCTACCCTCTCAGCCCCAGGCTGGGCTGGGGCCGGCCAGCAGGTCTACCTCCATAGCCCCCAGGCTGGGCTGGGGTCGGCCAGCAGGTCGACCTCTTCAGCCCCAGGCTGGGTTGGGGCTGGCCTGCAAGTCGAACTCCTCAGCCCCCAGTCTGGTTTGGGGCCAGCCAGTCAGTCGACCTCCTCAGCCTCCAGGCTGGGCTTGGGCCGGGCCAGCAGGTCGACCTCCTCAGCCCCAGGAAGGCCTGGGGCTGGCCAGCAGGTAGACCCTCTCAGCCCCCAGGCTGTGCTGGGACCGGCCAGTAGGTCAACCTCCTCAGCTCCCCCGGCTGGGCTGGGGCCGGCCAGCAGGTCTACCTCCATAGCCCCCAGGCTGGGCTGGGGTCGGCCAGCAGGTCGAACTCCTCAGCCCCCAGGCTGGGCTGGGGCCAGCCACCAGGTCGAACTTCTCAGCCCCCAGTCTGGTTTGGGGCCGGCCAGTCAGTCGACCTCCTCAGCCCCCAGGCTAAGCTGGGGCAGGGCTGCAGGTCGAACTTCTCAGCCCTCAGGCTTGGATAGGGCAGGCCTGCAGGTCAACCTCCTCAGCCCCCAGGCTCGGCTGGGGCCGGCCAGCTGGTCCTCCTCCTCAGCCCCCAGGCTGGGCTGTGCCCGGCCAGCAGGTCGACCTTCTCAGCCCTCAGGCTGGGCTGGAGCCAGTCAGCAGTTCGACCTCCTCAGTCCCCTTACTGGTCTGGGGCCAGCCTGCAGATCGACCTTTCAGTGCCCTGGCTGCGTTGGGGCCAGCCAGGAGGTCAACCTCCTCAACCCCAGGCTGGCCTGGGGATGGCCTGCTGGTGGACCTAGTCATCCCTCTGGCTGCGCTGGGGCTGGGCTGCAGGTGGAGCTCCTCAGTCTCCAGGCTGGAAGGTGCCAGTCTACATATGGACCGCCTAAGCCTCTAGGCTGGGCTGTGACCAGCCTGCAGATAAACCTCTTCTGCCCCAGAATGGACTGGGGCGGGCCTTCAGGTCGACTTCCTCAGCCCCCAGGCTGAGGAGCAGGCTTATAGGTCGAACTCCTCAGCCCCCCATGCTGGGCTTGGGCCAGCTAGCAGGTCGACCTCCTCAGACCCAAGCCTGGGAAGGGGCCGTCCAGGAGGTCAACCTCCTCAACCACAGGCTGGGCTGGGGACGGCCTGCAGGTGGACCTAGTCATCCGCCAGGCTGCACTGGGGACGGGCTTCAGGTGGACCTCCTCAGCCTCCAGGCTGAATGGAGCCGGCCTACATGTGGACCTCGTAAGCCTCCAGGCTGGGGTGGGGCCGACATGCAGGTAAACCTCCTCATGCCCAGAATGGACTGGGGCCGGCCTGCATATCTCCCTCCGCAGCCCCCAGGCTTGGCTGTGTCCTGCCAGCAGGTTGACCTCCTCAGCCCCAGGCTTTGCTGGGGCAGGCCTGCAGGTCAAGATCCTAAGCCTCAAGGCTGTGTGTGGGGCCTGGCCCGCAGGTCGACCTCAGCCCCCAGGAGGGCTGTGGCTGGCCAGCAAGTTGACCTCCTCAGCCCCCGACTGGGCTGGTGCCGGACAGCTGGACGACCTCCTCAGCCTCCAGTCTGGGTGGGGCAGGCCTGTAGGTCCACCTCCTCATCCCTAGGTTATGCTGGGGATGGCCTGCAAATAGACCTCCTCAGCCCCAGGCTGGGCTGGGTCTAGCCAGCAGATCTACCTCCTAAGCTTCCAGGCTGGGCTGGGGCCGGCCAGCAAGGTGACCTCCTCAGCCCACCGCTGGGCTGGGGAAGGCCTGCTGATTGACCTCCTCAGCCTCCAGGCTGCAGTGGGGCCGACCTACAGGTCCACCTCCTCAGCCCCCAGGCTGGCTGGAGCCAGCCTGCAGGTTGACCTCCTCAGCCCCCAGGCTTGGCTGGGTCCGGCCTATAGGTCGACCTCCTCAGCCCCCAGGCTGGGTGGGGGTCGGACTGCAGGTTGACCTCCTCAGGCCCCAGACCTGCTGGGGGCCAGTCAACAGGTCGACCTCCTCAGCCCCCAGTCTGGCTGGGGCTGGTCTGTATGTCGACCTCCACAGCTCCAGTCTGTGCTGGTGATGTCCCACAGGTCGACCTCCTCAGCCCCCAGGCGTGGCATGGTTCTGATTGCAGGTTGACCTTCTCAGCCCCAGGCAGTGCTGGGGCCGGCATGCAGGTGGACCTGTCAACTCTCAGGCTGCGCTGGGGCTGGGCTGCAGGTGGACCTCCTCAGCCTCCAGTCTGGCTGGGTCCGGCCTACATTTAGACCTCCTAATCCTCCAGGCTGGGCTGGAGCTGGCCTGCCAGTCAACCTCCTAAGCCCCAGGCTGGGCTGGGCTGGCCAGCAGGTTGATCTCCTTAGCCCCCGGCTGGGCTGGGGCCCTCTAGCAGGTCGACCTCCTCAGCCCCCAGGCTGGACTGGGGACAGCCAACAGGTCGACTCCTGAGACTCTATGTTGTTTGGGGCCAGCCTGCATGTCGACATCTTCAGCCCCCAGGCTGGGCAGGGGCCAGCCAGGGGTCCACCTCCTCAACCCCAGGCTGGGCTGGGGACAGCCTGCAGGTATACCTAGTCAACCCCCAGGCTGCGCTGGGGCTGGGCTGCAGGTGGGCCTCTCAGCCTCCAGGCTGGTTGGGGCTGGCCTACATGTGGACCACCGAAGCCTCCTGGCTGGGCTGGGGCCGGCCTGCAGGTAAACCTCCTCAACCCTAGAATGGACTGGGACCAGCCTGCTGATCCACCTCCTAAGCCACAGGCTGGGCTGTGGCCGGCCTGCAGGTCCAACCCCTCAGCCCCCAGGCTCTGCTGGGGCCGGCCTGCAGGTCGACCTCCTCAGCCCCAGGCTGTGCCAGGGACGGCCTGCTGATCGACCTCCTCAGCACCCAGGCTGGGATGGGGCCAGCCTTCAAGTCGACCTCTCAGCTCCCAGGCTACGCTTGACCTCCTGCTGGTTGACCTCCTCAGCCCCTCGGCTGCTTAGGGCCGGCCTGCAGGTGGACCTCCTCAGCCCCCATGCTGGTTGGGGCCGCCCTGCAGGTGACCTCCTCAGCCCCCAAGCTGCGCTGTGGCCGACCATCAGGTCGACCTCCTCAGCCCTCAGGCTGGGCTGGGGCCGGCCAGCAGGTCGACCTCTTCCACCCCCAGCCTGGGCTGGTTCGGCCAGCAGGTCGACCTCCTCAGCCCCCAGACTGGGCTCTGTCCAGTCTGCAGGTCGACCTCCTCTGCCCCTTGGCTGGTTGGGGCTGACCTGCTGGTGGACCTCCTCAGCCCCCAGGCTTTTTGGGGCCTCCCTGCAGGTGACCTCCTCAGTCCCCAGGCTGCGCTGGTGCTCACCTGCTGATGGACCTCCTTAGTCCCAGGCTGGGCTGGGGCCGACCTGTGGTCGACCGCCTCAGCCCCCACGCTGGCTGGTCCAGCCTGCAGGTTGACCTCCTCATCATCCAGGCTGTGCCTGGGTCGGCCTGCAGGTCGACACTCTCAGCGCATAGGCTGTGCGGGGACTGTCCTGCAGGTTGACCTCCTCAGCGCATAGGCTGTGCATGGACCAGCCTGCAGGTCTCCCTCCTCATCCCCCTGGCCGGCTAGTACTGGCCTGCAGGTCAACCTCCTTAGCCCCCAGGCTTTGCTGGAGTCATCTTGCAGGTCGACCTCCTCAGCCGACAAGCTGGCTGGGGCTGGCCTGCATGTCCATCTCTTTAGCCCCCAGTCTGGCCTGGGGCTGCCCTGTAGGTCTAATTCCTCAGCCCCCAGTCTGTGCTGTTACCGGCCTGTAGGTCGACCTCCTCATCCCCCAGGCTGGCTAATGCCTGCTGGTCTATCTCCTCAGCCTCCAGGCTGGCTTGGGCCGCCCCCCAGGTCGACCTCCTCAGCCTCCAGACAAAGCCGTGTCCAGTCTGCAGGTCGACCTCCTCAGCCCCACTACTGGATGGGGCCGGGCTGCAGGTCGACCTCCTCATCCTCCAGGCTTTGTGGGGGCCCGCCTGCAGGTCGACCTCCTCAGCCTCATGGCTGGGCTGGGGCCGGCCAGCAGGTCGACCTCCTCAGCCTCCCGGCTGTACAGGGGCTGGCCCTCAGGTCAACCTTCTCACCCCCCCCAAGCTTTGCTGGGGCTGGCCTGCAGGTGGACCTCCTCAGCCCCTAGGCTGGCTGGAGACGTCCTGCCGGTCAACCTGCTCAGCCTCCGGGCTGTGCTGGGGCAGGCCTGCATGTGGACCTGTCCAGTCTCCGTGCTGAGCTTGGGCCGGCTTACAGGTGGAACTCCTTAGCCTCCAGGCTAGGGTGTGGCCGGCCTCAGGTGGACCTCCTCAGCATCCAGGCTGGACTGAGTGCAGCCTCCTGTACGAGCTGCTCAGCCTCCAAGATGGGCTGGGGCCGGCCTGCATGTCGACCTCCTCAACCTCTGGACTGGACTCGGCTGGCTTGCAAGTCAACCTCCACAGCCTCTAGGCTGGGCTGAAGCAGTCCTGCAGGTCGACCTGTTCAGCCTCTTAGCTGGGCTGGGCCAGCCTGCAGGTGGACCTCTTCAGCCTCCAGCATAGACTTGGGCAACTTTGGGTCGAACTCCTCAGCCTCCGGGCTGGTCTGGGGCCAGCCTGCAGTCGACCTGCCCTGCCTCAGGGCTGAGCTGGGGCCGGCTTTCAGGTGGACCTCCTCAGCCTCCAGGCTGTGCTGTGGCCGGCCTGCAGGTCGACCTTCTCAGCCTCCAAGATGTTCTGGGGTCGGCCTGCATGTCCTCCTCCCAGCCTCTGGGCTGGGCTGGGGCCATCCTGCAGGTCGACTGCCTCAGCCTATGGCCTGGACTGGGGCTGGCCTGCAATTTCACCTGCTCAGCCTCTGGGCCAGGCTGGGGCCAGCCTGCAGTTCAACCTGTTCACTCTCTGGGCTGGCTGGGGCCGGCCTGCTGGTCGACCTGCACAACCTACGGGCTGTGCTGGGGTCATTCTGCAGGTCCACCTGCTCAGCCACCAGACTTTGTTGGGGCTATTTCTCCTCCTCACCCACTAGGCTCTGCTGGTTCTGGCCTTCAGTTCGATCTCTTTAGCCTCTAGTCAGTTGGACTGGTGTGCTTTTCAAACTCATCATGTTCCCGCTGCGCTGGTATCAGTCATTTGCTTAACCCACCAGCCATCATGTTAAGCTCGGAATGGTGTAGGTACATGTCCGAGCCTCTATGCCTACCTTGGATTGGCCTGCATCAGAACTTCTCAGCTGCTTGGCTGAATTTAGGCCCTGCCTGCCTGTCTACCTCCTCAGCCTGGATCCTTTGCCTAAGGGAGTCTGTTCTTTACCTGATAGCCTTTGGCAGAGTAGAGTTCACCATGTATCCTGTGTTCCTCTCAGAGTGCTCATGCTCTCTCTCTCTCTTACTCTCACACTCATTTTCACAGACACACACACACACACAAACACACACACACACACACACACCCTCCTGTGTCTGAGCCAGTGGCAAGCCCAGAACTGATGGAGAAGAGAGCACAAGCACCTGGAGGCGAGTGACTGCATCCTACCTGGGCCCAAGGCCCCTCTCAGGCCCAGTCGTTTCCCTGTTTCCCTGGGCTCCCAGTTTCCCTGAGGGCTTTAGAAGAATATCCTGGCCACTATCCTACTAGAGTCTCTGGGCAAGCTTGCTGAGGAGAAGGGCACCCAGTGCTGGGCATGGTCGTTTGAGCCACACAGAGTGGATAGGTGCCCACCTCCCTCCAGACCTCATACCACCCACTTGCTCTTTCCAGTTTTCTGTGCAGGTTCCTTCCTGCAGCCTGAAGGCCTTCCTGGTTTTAACCTGGGATCCCTCTGGCTAGGTGGGAAGTTACTACTCAACTTCTCTGACTGGAAGATCCACATCAGGATGATGCTCTCCCCCCAGCTCTTTGTGGCCCACTTTTTAAGTGCGCCCTTCTAAGGAACATGTAGAGCAGGTCCCATCTGATATGCTGGGTGTTCCTTTCAGTCCCAGTTTACTCATCTCCCCGGTGGGGTAAAAAGTGGGAGCATGGTGGGGTGGGTGCCTGTGATGAGGCACATTCCTGAGAGCTCTGTCCTCCTATCAGGGTCCCTCCTTGCAGTGTGGGGGGCCATTCTTCAAGAGGCTCTGTGCAACAACCCCCCTTGGAGGCCCCCTCCCTGGCAGGTTGCCAGCAGCTCTTCCAGGCTAATTAAGTTATTTTGGAGCTTTGGTGTAGGATGGATTAACAAGCAATTGGCCGTGGGCTATGATCAGTGCCAGTCCAGGGCCCGCTCTTGCACCCAGCAGCTCAGGAAATGCCAGTGAGCCCAGGCCTCCCTCTCAGGACTATGCTGCAAATGCCAGGTGGGGCTGCCCTGGATTGGGCACCTGCTCAGGCATATAGGGGTCTGCTGTCCTATCTCACCTTTGGAACCCACCCCATGGTCTTTCTGGGCAGGAAGGGGTGACCCGTGGGCCTATTCACTGGGTCAAAACTGAAACTTCCTGGCACACTGGACCTCCGGCACCTCCTGGGCCACCCCAGCTCTCTGCTCTGGGGGACAGCTGAATTGGTTTCCCAACATTCCTGAGAGTCTTAAACAACAATAAAACTGCCAGGCCCTCATT
Source organism: Talpa europaea (assembly GCF_964194135.1). Classification (NCBI taxonomy): domain Eukaryota; kingdom Metazoa; phylum Chordata; class Mammalia; order Eulipotyphla; family Talpidae; genus Talpa; species Talpa europaea. The sequence continues at coordinate 25,248,451 of NC_140076.1, forward strand.
TGCTGCAGCCACAGCCACTCCACTCAGAGGGGATATGTGCCTAGGAGTTTTGTTCTTGTTCCACAGATTCTAGAGTGCCAGACTCACAGTGTGCTACAGAGGGATGCCCAGGCCAGGAATGGGGGCTGATAATGCCCCCCACCAGCTGGGCCTGGCAGTTGTTCTGGATGGGTCGTCTGTGTGTCACACCCCAGGCTGCACATGAGGCTTAAGGGCCAGCCTGGGCTTGAAAGACTAGCTGCTGACACTTCTATGAACCTCAGTTTCCTCTTTTGTAAAACAGAGGTGATGAAAGTATCCACCTTGGAAGGTGGCTGCAGGGTTTCAGATACAGTAGCTGCTAGGCCAGGAGGGTGTTTCATGCCTTCCAGCAGTCCTACCTGCTTAGACTTTACCTAAGATCTTCCTGCGACCCCTGGCCTTGGGATGGGGGGGGGGCACTCACCTGGCCACACTCCCAGGGCCTCACTTCAACTCTGGTGAAATGGTGGGGGCAGGACAGGCTTGCTCTGGCCAAGCCCATGTGCTCTGGGTGAGTTTGGCTCCTTGATGTGGGAGCCCAGAGAAGGTAGTCTGGGTGCACTTTCACCATGGGTGCTACCTTCATTGTGGATGGGATGCTACTGGTCCTGGAATGAGGCACTTCAGGCACAGAGTTGGAGCTCAGTATTCATCCTTTCTCTTCCACTCTCCCTGGGGGGCAGACCAGGCACTCAAACCCGGGACTTCTGACTCTCTGTCAAGTGCTCTTGCGCTCTGAGCTGCATCTAGAAAGCTCCTACTGCAGACAGGGTGAAGCCCTGGGATGGCAGGATGAATAGGTGCTGACCTCCAACTGCCTCTTTCCGGGGTCCCTATGCATCCTCCATCCCATCCCACATACATGATCACATGCACACATACACATGAACACCTCCTCCAAACACCCAGAAATAATTCGCCAAATGCTTCAGAGATGCTATAGGTTAATGGCCATTTTACAGATGGGGCAACTGAGGCTCAGTTTCATTGACTTACCCAGGGCCATATAACTACACAGGTCTATGACTTCCCTTTCCCTGCACTCCCCTGTCACACACCTTCCTCCCCAGGAACTAAAGCCACTGCATAACATCTAGTATTCAGCTGTGTCCCCCTCCCAGGGTTGTCTTAGTCTGGCATGTTCATGCCTCCTGCAGCCTCTGCCCCAACCCAGATGCCTCCTTGCTCTCCACAGTCTGTCTTACCCATCGAACTGCCTCCAGCTCCAGTCTCTCCAAGTACCCCTCCTCCTTGCCCCAGAAGGACCTTTGAACCCAAGCAAACCCCTCATGGCTCCCACTGCCTTCAGAATTAAGTTTTAGGTGACTGGGCTGGGCTGCTCAATATGGTAGCTACTAGCCACATGTGCCTGTTTAAATCTAATTAAGATAAAATAAAAAACATTTCATTTCATGACACTGACCACACTTCAAGAGTCCAGTAACCATAGGTGTCTGCTGCCTTTGGTACTGGGTGGTGCACATTTAGACTTTCCTTCTTCACTGAAATTTCTTTTGGACAATATTGCTCTAGACTTTGGTTCATGCCCTGCTCTCTGTTTGCATGTCACTCCCTCCACATCCTAATGTCCAAATCCTTCCTCCCACAGGTCAATCTCCCTTCTTTCTATTCCTTCCTCCCCTGACCTCACAATTCCTCTATTCCCCCTAGATGACCCAGAACCCTCTCTTCTCTGTTCACATATCTGGTTTTTGTCATGGGACGTGACTTCCCCAAGAGGTTCTTGGCAGAACCATTTTAGCTACCTTAGTTCCCAACACAGGGTTGGTCACAGAGACATCCACAAATGTCCACTGTCCACTGAGTGACCCACCAAGTGAATGCCTGCAATCCAGAGCAACCAAATACCCCTTCAAGCAATGTTTCTCCCCACTTGCTTGCCTCCCACGTTTGGGTGCTCACTCCCTTGTGAAGAATGCTGTTCCACCTTTAGATGGGTCTGTCTGTCTAGGTATCTGTCCAAAGACACACACAACAGACTCCCTTTCCCTGCAACATCCCTTCACTGAGCCTCTGGCTGCTCTGCGCTCTCTGCTAAGGATTGAGATATGGTTGCTACCCACCCGCTGGATGGCTGGACCCCTGCCTGCTGCTGTTTTTTTGCTGTTCTGAGCACACATCATGCTGGATTACCCGCCCAGAACCTATGCCTATTCCTTCTCGCCCATCAGAGCTCTGCACAAACACTTACCTCCTTGGCTGTAGTCAACCATCCTGCCTTTCTTCTGTCAAATCCTCTCATTTATTTCCCTCACTTACACTATCTCATCATATCTTATTCTTTATTCTGTAGTCTTTATTTCCATCCCTCACTGGAACATGGTTTATGGAAACAGGGACCCCATCTTTCACTCTCTGAAGGCTAAGTACACAGGGGGCTTGAGGACAGCACTCACACTCCCACTGCCGTAGTGCTGCGCTTGGCTTCTCTGGCTGATCTTGGGAGATAAATTAGTCCTTCCCTAGAAGCCTCTGAGATGGAGAAACAGCAGGGGTGAGGAGCTGATCCACCGTGGTTCAAACACAACTCTTGCTTCCCCCCAGAATTTAGGGTGTTACAGGATTTCTCTCTCTCTCCCTCTCTCTCTCTCTCTCTCTCTCTCTCTCTCTCTCTCACACACACACACACACACACACACACATTCACCTTCACATTTGCAACCACCTGAGAAAAGTAGGTGCCATTATCATCTACATTCTCCAGGTGAAAAAAAACAGGCTCAGAGAGGTGAAGTAACTTACCCAAGGTCACACAGTGCGTCAGTGGCAGAGAGCATGGCTCACATGTCTGATTCTGAGCCCCAAGGAGTCTTTATTTATTCATTGAATTTTCCCAGGGAAGAGAGGGGAAGGAAATATGGTCAGCAAGTGTATGACAAATGATAGCAAACGAGAAAAGGATGTACACAGCAAAACTGACCATTAAATAAACACTCCCTGGTGATGGGGTCGGCAAAGCCCTCAAGTGCAATTCAGGACTGGAGAGAAGAGGCCAGGGAAAGAACACACAGGTACATGCCTTCCTGCCTGCTCCTGCCTGTAACTCTAGGCTTCAGAGTTTCATCTTCTAGCTTTACATGGAGTCATATTCCTCGGTCTCTATGAAGCAATTCTGTGCATGGAAGCTCCCAAGTGAAGCACTCGGGACATGCATGCATCTTCGCTTCCTTCTCTCCTGGCCCCATTCTACATGGGGTGTCCCTCACTGCTTCTCTGCCTTAGGACTGGAAAGAAGAGGAGTCACACATCAAAGCACAGCAGTCTCAGAGTTTGGTGGGTCACAGCAAAAACAGTCTTCACTCAAGGGGGCTGGGGAAAGGGGTGGAGTGCCCTGAGCTTCTTCAGGGTTTTTGCACAAAACATTTAAGATCTCTGGAGCCCTCCCCCCCAAATAAAGTAAACGTGTATGTGTGAGATTTTTGGGGGGTAGGGACCAAGCCAACTTTTTAAGACAAAAGATCTGGTTTCAGAAGGGGAAGAAGACAAAAGAAAGGATGACTTGTCAAGAAGAGAAGCCCCCAAGTTTATATTTCAGATCCTCCACCTGGTGCAAAGCCTTTTGTCAAACATGCCTGGTGATTAGTCCCAATACAAAAGGAGCAAATGTGAATGAAGGTCTCGCAGGAGTCCCAGTCCCCTTTTCAGGGCCACTGCCATGACATCTTCACCCCTGTAGGGTAAGGTAAAAGCATCAGGCTTTTCTGCCCTCCGGCCATTAGGATTAATGATAGATCCTTGTGGGTCCTGAATGCATGCCTGATGCGGGCACCTGGAGGAGGGTGTGGGCCTATGTAGATGGGATTCACCTGGGCTAAGGCTGGGCTTATAAGGGTGGCAGAGTGGAGTGCGGTGTGGTGGTGCGGTGCCGTGGATGGAGGAGTGTGGCGGAGAGTGATGGAGTGCGACGGGGTACGGCGATGGCGAACAGCGGAGAGCATGAAGACAACATGGCTGCTAGAACCAGTAAAGAACCTACCCGGGTAGGTTGGTTGCGTTACAACCCCCATGAGCCCTGAGCGGACGGGGAGGTCAGAGACTACAGGGAGCTCCCAGGTTGAGGGAGGCCTTTCCCTGGGTTGGAAGGGACCTGATTTGTATTATGTGATATGGGGTGAGTCTCTCTACCTTTTCTGTCACTGGGTACTGATACCAACCTCACAGATTCACTTTGTACTGATACCGGAATTGTCAGGCCTAGTCTCCCAGCCGGGATCGGATTTCAGGCTGCAGGGCAGTGCTGAGCCCCAGCCGCTAGACCCCCACGGGTTGGTGTCTCACGAAGCCGCAGCAGGAACTTCGCAGACGCTCAGGCAAGCAAGCGAGAAGAGGCAGGTTTGTTTAGAAGAAAAAGTTTATTGAGGAGAAAAAGAGCAGAAATAAAGTGGGACTCCCGGGCCAGGGAACCAGGCCTGGGAGGGGCAAGGAAGCCAAAGTAGAGTCGTGTCTTAGGGAATATATACCTTTTTTCCCTCATTATTTTAAAACTTCACCAGAATCTTTGTGATTGGTTAGTTCTCGGCTGTCTTACTTAATTTGCTACTGAGTGCAGGATCTTCACATTCCTTATCTAACAGTTTTCTCTTTCCCCATTTGTTGCATCTTTAAATTTATGGCCCAGTCCTCTGGATGGGCATCCCTGCATTGAAGTTAAACAGCTGCCCTTCTAATGTGACCATAAATTAAACCACTCTCCATTTCTCCAATCTCCGCCTCCCTTTACCACCTGAAGGAAACCAGGACCAGCATTAACAATGTTGTCCTTGGTCCTGGCATGTTTGTTTTTCCTAATGAAATGGGTTACTTTCCCTTGCTTGTCCTTATCTCTGAAGCCTCCCTAAATTTTTCAGAGGTCCCCTCCTGCACTATCCCTAAAACTGCCTAATAACCCTAGCTTGCCCTGTCTCAGTACAAGTGAAGAAAAATCCTTATGCAAGCAAAAGAAAAACCCTATAAGTCTCTAGAATTATTTTGTAGGAACACCATTCCATCCTGCAATTTCATTTATGGGTATTTATCTGGAAAAAAAAATGAAGAGACCATAATGCCAAAGAAAAAAGAAAAACTTGCACCTCGTGTTATTGCAGCATTAATTACAACAGTCAAGATTCAGAGGCAGCCTAAGTGTCTGTGGTGGAGGAACACACACATTGTAAACATGCACTGTGGAACATTATTCAGCCATTAAAAAAGTAATGAAACCTTGCCATTTGCCACACTGTGGATAGGCCTTGAGGGCATTATGGATGCTATCTGAAATAAGTTAAGCAGATAAAGACAAATACTATATGATCTCACAGATGTGGAATCTAAATGTAACTCTCTCCAAACAGAATAAACCAACAAACAGAAAAAGACCTCATGGATAGAGACTCATCCAGGAAACCTTCTACAAGGAGATAGGGCCTGTGCAGGGTCTTGAGGGAAGGGCAGAACTGAGTGAGGTGGAGAGGAACAGGAAAGATATTCCAGGTGGAGAAGAATAGCATGAGCGAACTCGTGAAGCCCAGGTGTGGCTGGACAAGGCAGGGGATGGGGCCCAGGGAAGGAGGCAAGAACATAAAGAGAAGGGAGGATGGGGAACAGAGACGGGTTTCCCCTCCTAAGGTCAATTGGCGGCCCCCAAATGAGTAGGATCTTCATGCCTTCCCTGAGAACACTGGCCTAGGCTGAAGGTGCCTTAATTCTTAATTGTAGGGCTCCTTAATTACCAGCCCCACCCAGCACCTCCTGCCTCCAGGATAGTGGGTTAATTTCCTGTTCCCTGGAGCTGTCCTGTTAACAATCTTGCCTGCCTATAACCGACAGTTTCCTCATCAGATAGCAGCAAGGATGAAGCTGCTGGGGGAATCAGTAACTCTGCCTGCTGCACTCTATTGCCCGGACAGAAGATGGCATCACTGCCCAGGAATGCCAAGCCCAGGCCCCTTCCCTGCTCCAGCAGTTCTATCTAGTCTGGGATCTTGTGTCTGACTCTGCCATCTCCTACCATATGTCTCCGCCTGCTGTTTCTGGCCCCACACACTGTCCCCCACAGCTGGCCCCTCTGGTTTGGGGCTCAAGGGCTGTCAGGTTTGGAGCCTGGAGCCTCTTTGGCCCAGGTGGAATCCTAGCTCGTGAGTGGGAGTTGGGGACAGTGCTTGGATCTTGGCTGGGGATTGGCTGAGAGGCTAGAGCACGAGCAAGATGCAGTAAGGGCTAAGTTTGCAGAGTTATGACTGAGATGGGCTGGAATTTGCTGCCAGAGAGAACCAGATCCCTGGAGCAATGGGGACTGACCAGCAGGAGTGAGGGTCTCACTTCGAACACTCTGCCTACCCAGGAAGACTAATGTGTAAGCAGAGGGGAGAGAACAGGCCAAGAGTGGGGTGTTCTTCCTCCCTGTGCTTCAGCCACCCTGGTCTCCTTCCAGTTTCTTCATAATTCAAAGTTCATTCCTGCCTCAGGCCCTTCGCATTTGCTGCAACTCTCTTCCCTCTGTTCCTCCCTCCCCCTTTCTATTAATTCTTTGTGTGGAGAGCTGACTTTCAACAGATCTCTGCAGGGGGTCTGCTCTGCTTTGCTCTAAGCCCTGACCCAGAAGCAGGGCTTGGGATGGTTTAGTGCCAGGTTCCCCATGAATGTGCAGTGTGTGGCCAGCAAGGGTGGCTGCCTTTCCAGCTATGCTCACTCTGCTCTTTGCATCCTATTCTTGGAGGTTTTCCTGATGGACCCATCCTTGTCCTTCTCTTTTGTATCACCCAGTTTTATTCTTTATAGCATGTAGAACTTTCTGAAACCCATTTGTGTGTTATCTGTCTCTCCTACTAGATTATAAATTCTGTCCAAGTAGGTACTATGTGTCTCATTTGTGTGTCTCCCTGGGTCCTCACCCAGTGGCTGGAACAGAATCTGTTAACAGTAAATATGGGACCCCGTATTCTGGCTTTAAAAGTCAAGACAATATGTCTTTTTCAGGTATGTAGGTGTGTCCTGCTCCCACGCCTTTGCATGTGCTGTTCCTTCTGTTCCTTCCACTTGCAGATTGTGTCTGGTTTCATGGTCAGCTCCAGTGGGCGGGGAGAAGGCTCACCTGGCCATTCTCCCCAAAACACAGGTTCTCAGTGAAGACAAACCTCTTGTCCAGTCTGTGCATACTTCCTCTGCTGGGGTGGGAGTGGCGGGGAGTCGTTACCTCTGAGATAGATTGCTCCAATATTAGACAACCGCTATGAGAAATCACTTTCTTCTGTGAGTGGAGGCAAGCTTCCTGACTGTCAACTTATAAAACCATAGCCTCCTGAGAGAGGGCACAGTGGGAGAAGTGAGTGGTGGTGTTATGGAGCAGCCCCGATGTAAAACGGGTTGCCTGGCTGTGGCAAAGAACGGGTTGTCCTCGCACACTTAAAAGGGACTTATTAATACTCCAGTACAGGCACACACAAAAGGTTAATAAAAGGTTTATTTACAAGGGAAAGGGAATTGAGGAAATAATAAAGTCTTTAATGCATCCTACCCGATTCGTTGACCTGGAAACCCAAAGGCACTCTCAGAGCTGGCAGAGTGCTGCGAGCTGGCGAAGGGCCAGAAAGGGACCCCCCAAAGCCCACGTGTCTGGTTTTATACCAAACCTGGCTGCTTAACCCCACCCTCAGGTTCCAGCCACCTTCCCTTTGGTGGTGATGGGATTTGTCTCTCCCAATGTCTTTTGGCTTTGCTCTGGAGTGGGGGTGGAGTCCACAAAGCCTGTATGGAATTAGCTTTTGGACATCCTATTCCTCCTAACAGTGGGGGATGCCGCTGTGGAGTGGAGTGGAGTGGATGCCGCTGCTTCAGGAAGTTGGTAACAGGCGTCCAGCCCAGCAGGTCAGGGGTTCCCTGCTGGTGGAGGTGTGAGCTGCCAGTGGCCCCACACCCTGCCTCGCCCCAGCTTGTCTCGGGAGGAGGAAGCACACCTCCTCTCTGTCCTTCTGATGCTGCATTTGTTAAAGAACAGCACAGGGACATTTCTGTTTGGGTCTAATTTCAGTGTGTCTTTCTGCAGGTTTATCTCATTTCTTCAGATTCTGTTCTCAAAGTTGTAGATCAGTTTTCTAGCTGTAAAAGCAGACATTCATTCATTCATTCATTCCCTCAGCACCCACTGGTCTCTGAGCCTGGCTGCTGAGGCCACAGACAGGAAGGAGCAGAGCCCGGAGAAGCCACAGGGAAGCGGGGAGGCAGATGACATCCAGACAACTGAGACCAGTGGGCAGATGATGGCAGGGCTCACAGGGGACGCTGGGCAGCTTTCCCTGAGTGGAGTCCAGAAGGATGAGAGAATTATGAACACACAAGATTGGGGGAATAGGGCCTCCCCTGGTGGAGCAGCGGTTGAGCACTGGGCTGCGAAGCTGCCCGCAACCTCTGCAGTGCCAGTTCCATCCCCAGCCGCCAGCGAGGGTCCCACATGGCGCGACAGACCTCTCCTGCCATGCCCACTGCTCCCCTCACATCAGTCTGCCTGTTCTGCTCCCCGCTCTGGCTCTGGTGAATTCTCCCACACTTCTGACTGTACCCAGTTCTTGTATAAAGAAATAAATAAATCTTTAAAAAAAAAAAAAGATTGGGGGAAGAGAAAAAGGGAAAATTATCTCAGGCAGAGATAGCCAGAGAGAAGAATGAGATTGGTATACTCATTGCACTGAAATATAGTTTATTTTGGCTGAATATATATAATTCAGGGGATATATTAACAGTAATAGCAATAGTCAATATTTACTATGTGCATATGCACACTATATGCACAATCATTTATGAGTAAACCATCCATCCCAACCCCTCCATCTATTCCTGCCCCTGCATAGACTACACCTTTCTTCTACTTGTGTGTGAGGTCCGGAGTCTGAACCCAGCCCCTTTGTCTTGCACCCTGACATACAAAGAGCCTCACTTTCGCAGGATTCTTCAGGATGCTGGGCCCTTCAAACTCTCTTTGAAGTCTCCTCATAGCTTTGCAGGGGACAGTGTCACCCTATTTACAGATGCAGAAACCCAAGGCCCACACCAAGGTTACTCATCGAGCCCCAGACATACTAAGACAGTAGGATTGGATTGCAGACTCTGACTCGAAAGCACCAGCACTTATGTGTGCACCACCTTCGACAGTTTATGAAGCACTTCTTCATTCCCTAGTTTATTCATGCTTTCATTCAACAGATACTTGTCAGGGCCATAGTGCATCTCATGCATTTTTCTAGGCATTGGGGTAACAACATTTAGCAGGTAAATGAAATTCTTAACCTCAAAGACCTTATAGTCTATAGAAGGATCAGAAGTCATTGGTATAATTCACAAATAAACATCTCATTACACATTAAGCTAAGTCCTTCTGTGAAAGAAAGGATTCTAAGGGAGCTCAATATCTCCATAGGGCTGGAAGAATGGATATTGTCCCCATTTTCCAGATAATGAAATTGGACATTTAGTAAATTGCTCAAGGTCACATCACTGGGTCAAGTCCAATGGCAGAGCTGGGGCTCCAGCCTTGAGTGAGACACTTGTAATTTAATGCTGGTTCCATTGCTCCCCACTAAGAGAATGCAAACCACCACACTTTCTCTCTTTCTAGTTTATATACACACACACACATACACACACACTCCACAACAGAAAGTGTGACCAAAGGCACACCACCCATAGTCAGTGGGGGCTATGGTGGGAAATTGGGGGGCTGGCAATAATCACACAAGGAAGCTTCTGAGTGCCTCATTCCTGGGCAGGGGCTCGGCTGTGTCTCCCTGGCTCCTGCCTGAGCCTGGAATTCTGTAGAGTCTGTAGAGTCTGTGAATTCACTGATGCCTGGCTGATAAATTTATTTTCCGCTAAGTCAACCAGAGTTTCTTCCTATTGATGCAAACAAGAACCCTGGATAGTACAATATTGGTGCCATAACTAGGGTGCAGGCAGGGACACTCAGGGAACCATGGGAATCTGGGAATGGTTACTGCCCTAGTTAGGACGGAAAGCAGGGAAATAACAGCTAGAGTTAGAGTGGGACCCAGAAACCCATGGCAACCAGTGCCAAAGCAGCTAATTAAAGTGTCCCTTGTGGTCATCTAAAATGAAGTACCCATTGAAGGCAAGATGACAGAGTCCTGACTAACTGATGCCACAGCAGAATAAAAGGCAGGAGAAAGTCAAGGATGGTGGGGTGGAATATTTGTTTTTAATGGCACTGGATAACTCAAAGAAAGAAGATAATGTGCAAAAAAAAATAAAAAAATAAAAAAAAATCCCTAGAGACTTATCTCAAGGCCTGGACCAAAACTCAGGAACCTTCTATGATGGGGCAAAGAATCCCATAGCCTATGGAAGCAGGGCTGAAACAATGGCAAACCAGATACCCTGTTTGTCCTTGTGGATTTTTGAATTATGTTAGTTGAATTCTCAGTTGTAGGGTTCTTCCATAGAATTTAAGGATTAATCAGAAAGGGTAAGAATTGAGAATCAGAGTGGGAATATTTATAAAGAGGATGGACTCAGAGGTCCAAACTCCCAAACCCTACAGAATCTCCCAGGTTGGCCAAACCACTCCCCTATTCTTGAGCCTGTCCTGTCTTAGTTACAGACTTCTTGCCTAAGGGTGTTATCCTGCAAAGGGAAACCATTGTCTCTCCAAGCTCATGACTACATCAGATACCAACACATTCCCGGGGACCAATTATAAAGTCAGTCCTTGCAGGAGAAAGTTTACTCACTGACAGAATTAAAAGACCTGGCTAATTTATCTTGGCAAAATCCTAGGGAATCCATGTGGGGATGAATTCTCAGATGGATATCATTTTAGATCTGAATGAATTTCCTGGTGCTGATAGGCCTGTCTGAGCTCTAGATTCAGCCTCTAGCTTGAGGAGCTGGGAGATGTTTCTTAGTGTAAGAAATTCAGAAATACCTTTCCACCCCAAACTCTGATGCTTAAGAGAGGCCTGAGGCCTTACCGAGTCTTCACTAAGACTTTAGGGGGAAAAAAATCACTTGGAGTAGAAGTGCCCACTTCTTTGAAAACCCCCTCCAGTGACTGGCCACTCTTTAGGGGCCAGATGCTGGTGAAGTTGCTGGAGTTGAATGGGCTCCTGATTACAATGGATATGGAGGACCCTGGTGTGACTGAGTTCACACTTAAAGGTCAGGGGTTGGGTCAGTATGGTGATTGTTATAGGAAGCAAAGCCTCATGGCATTTAGAATAGCCCAAACTGTAGGATTTTTCTTGACATGGTTAATGACCATGGGTTGAAGGCCGTAAGAAATGGGAACCCATTAATGTTCCACCTAGATTCATACAATAAAACAGATGTTCATCTCATGGATAGAAAATGACTTGAGCCAAACTGTAAAACATTTTCAGAACCTCATCTAGTGAATAGGAGGAGTAGAACCCCTTGAGGGAACTCTGCAATAATATCACAATCAATTCTTTAAAGCTTCTCTTGTTCTTCCCCCAAGGGATCTGTGGCCATATTTTCAAATAAAGATGCTAAATCTTTTGAGAATTATTGGACACTAGCCCTAAACTAATGTGAATTCCTAACAATCCAGATGACCTCTGAGGTTAATCAATTAGAGGAGAGGATTTATAAGGATCAGGTAATAACTGAAATGTTGCTCTGAGTTTGTACTAAGCAGATAGCAGTACCATCAATGGTTATGTTTCAGTTCTTACTATACAGTTAGAATAGACACCATCAGGATTGACGTATTTACTGGAGTGTGTTCCTGAGACATGGAACATGGACAGGCCAAGTGAAAGCCACCGTAAGTTTTCAAGTTACATCAAAGTTGTAAGTCAAGTGCAGTAACACTCTCCTGCAGAATCACACAAAGATTAAAGTTACTGTCAAAGAAAGATGCACGGTGGTGATTCCATTTAACTTTCTAGTTTGGCCACTGTATAGATGGATGAGTGTGTAAACTCAAAATGGAGTATTAAATTAATCCACTGGTGATTCCAGGTATAGTTCCACAATGTTCCAAATGTGGTCTTATGACTGGAACAAATTAATGCAGATCTTATACCTAGAAGATATTTTCCCTCCTCTTGCCTAATAATCACAGAACATCACAAGTATTTAGATTTCTCAAGGCAGGGACAGCAGCACACCTTCCATCTTGCCTTGGGATCATGTCAGCTCTCCAACTCTAATCGCAACAAGCTAATTCAAGGGGATCTTGATCATTTCATCAGTCTCATACATTCTACTAGTCTAGTACTTTGGTGATAGCTTGCTAATAGGACCTAGAGATCATAAAATAGCAAGTAACTTGAAATACAATTATGTTTTGGAGGGGAGGTAGAATAGCCTGAGAAAATGCAGGGAATCCAATTAAGCTTCTGGGAAGACAGTTGCTGGGGAAATTCAGAACATCTTCAAAAGGAAGAGTAGGTTGTTGAACTTTTGCATCCCTGAACACAAAGAAAGGGGCACCTGGTGGGCTACTTTGAACTTCAGAGGCAACATATGCCACATTTGTGGATGCTGCTTTAAGCTATGTCCTGAATGATCAAAAAAGCTGCTGGCTTTCAAAGGAATGGTTAAGAAATTTAAGCCAAATTCTTATGCTACATTAGATTCAATGGTGCTTGAAGTATCTGCAGCAGATTGTGATGCTGTATGGAGTCTTTGGCAAGACCCAATAGGAGAACCACAGTTTGAGACCCTTTATCGTTGGAGCAAGACCAAGCCTCCTTTGGCAAATAACTATTCACCTTTTGAGAAACAGTTCTTGGCTTGCCTATTGGCACTGTGACCTGATAATAGAAATGGAGATAATCATCTAGGCCAAGATACCTGCCACGTTATCTGGTCCACTAAGCTGTTAAATTGAGCATGTCCAATAATACTGCCCCATCAAATGGAAGTGGTAAAAATGGATCTGGACCCAAGCTGGTCCTGCAAACACAAGTATGTTGCATTGGTAGGTGGTTCACATTGGCAGCAAGTTATATCTTTCATAATCTGTATTTATGCTCTCATAGGAATTCCTTATAGCCAACTTATTGAGAAGAAAACATTCTGTGCCTGGTTAACAAATGGCTCTGCATGGTATGCTGGCACCAGCTGGAAGCAGGGTATTGGAAAGCTCTAGACACATTTAGGTATATCCCTGGAGGACAGAATGGGGTGATCCTCCCAGGGAACAGCACTATGAGTGGTGTATCTCATTATCTTAGTCTGGAAGAAGAGAAAGTCTTAGTTCACAGGGACTCATGGCTAATGATTTGGCCAAATGGACATGGACTTGGAAGAGGCAAGACTGAAAAGGGAACAGATCTGAGATTGGACTCTCAAGATGGACTGAGCACTCTACAGATATTTATGTCTTATAACAGCACTCAGCAAAGTCCCTAATGATCCTAGAAGGGAGGGCCTTAATAAACAGGTAGATTAGATGACCTCCTTATGAATGCCATTAATCCCTATCATTGATTTGTTCAACGGACTTGGTAAAAAAGCAGCTATGGAGGTCATCTGATGGTAGATAGATGACACTGGATCCCCTTCTTCATGGAAAGAGACAGTAATTTTTCTTCATTGGAATAGACATTCATTCTGGATTTGGACTTTTCTGATACCACCTGCCATAATTCTGCAGGCAGCACTGGCTTCAGACTTACCACTAAATACCTCACCCACTGTCACTGTACCCCAGAAAACACTGCTATAGACCAAGGAATTCATTTTATGGGGAAAGGGGGAAGCCAGCAGACTGAAGTCAAGTGGATCCACCGGTCATATGAGGCACCCATTGCCCAGGAACAGATGAACTTAAAGAATTATGGAACAACCTAATGAAGAATTTAGTTCAAGCACCAAATGGAATTTAAAAACACTAGGATATCAGGGGACCTTCTTAGAGAATGCCATATACACTTTTTGCCAGCTGCCTATACTTGGTACTCTTCCTCCTAAGGCTAGAATACATGGCTAGGGGAAACAAGGGGTAGAAGCAAATGTGGCACCATCAAAATTCTACCCAACGACCCTCACCCCAATGAAGAATTAGATCCAAGGAAGAACTGTTTGCACTAGGGAATGAAGAATATTTGTGCTTACTTGTAAGTTGAGAATGTCAGTGGGCCATTGACAACTCTTATCATTGTCCAGCAAGTTCAAAGTGGGTTGCAACTCAACTGGGGCTATTGATTCTCACTCTCCAGAGCAAGTTAGTTTTCTGATTCTCAGTGGGAGTAATAGGAATGCAAACTGTCTTAGGCTGAATTAACTGAAAAGCACCATAGCCCGAACTGGGTGGGACCTCCCAGGTCTCAGATCCATAAACATGGGTAAAAAATCTTGCTCAGGGAAAGAGGAAACTGACAAACTCCAACCATTATCTGATGATCAGAAGCAGAAATAGATCTGTAGGACCAACCCATATTCCTTTCCCCCCTTCCATGTGTCTGTTAATATATTTTAACTTAGTGGTTCTTAATCTCTATTGTGCATATAAATTATCTGGAAATAATGCAGATTATAAATTAAGTCTGGGTTGAGGCTTGAGATTCTGCATTTGCAAGCAATCATTCCTGACCTCTTTATATAAAGTGGTCCTTCCCAAGTCACTCTCTTTCTAATTACCCTGCTTTTCCTCCTTCAAAGCTGTGATCACTATTGAGGTTATTTATTCATTTATTTCCTCATTCATTGCCTGTCTTTTAGACTACATGCCAATTGCATGAGGAAAGAGATCTTGATTTTCTTATCTATCTCTGTATTCCCAGCACCGAGTCCAATGCATGGCACATGGAAATTTTTTTTAAAATTTATTTATTTATACAAGCACTGGGTACAGTCAGAAGCAAGGGAGGGTGAGAGGATTCACCAGAGCCAGAGAGGGGAGCAGAACAGGCAGACCGACGAAATACACTGCTGAGGGGAGCAGCGGGCGGCAGGAGAGGTCTGCACGCCATGTGGGACCCTCACCAGTGGCCGGGGATTGAACCAGCGCTGCAGAGGCTGCGGGCAGCTTCGCAACCCAGCGCTCAACCACTGCGCTACCAGGGAGGCCCAGCACACGGAAATATTTGTGGAATGAATAAATGAATGCATTTATTCAAGCAATCACTTGCACTCCTATACTCAGAAGCACAAATACACAAGGGCACACACATGCATAAGCACATACAAGATGCAATTAGACACAGAAACATATACACAAGCCAGTGAGGAGATTCACATGCACAAACACACAAACATGTACATGCTTATACATGTGCAGATGCACAGACTCTCATAAACATACACTTCCTGCAGGAAACTCAGGCATCAGGGTTCCAGGCATCTCTGGCCAGTCATGAGATGCCTCAGTTTAGGCCTTTGTTTCCTGCCTTCTGATCCCCCTAGGTTGTCAGAGTTTCCCCATAGAGGGCAGAGAAAAGCGCAGAGCTTGGGCCCTCTGCTACCCTGCTGAGTTCCACGTGGAACTCAGTAACTCTGAGCTAGCGAGAGTCATTTAGTGCCTCCAGATACAAAACATGCCCTCCATTAGGCTTTTGGATGGCAGTGTCCATGGCTCCTTCTCCCCAGGGCTGGCCAGGGACAGTATGGAAGTATAGCAGATCCTCAGTCCACAGAGAGAGGCAGGGCCTTGTCCACCATCTCACAGAATGGTTCCATGGCCAGAGACCCAGTCTTTCTGAAAGTGACTCTTTCCAGCTATGACTCAGGGCCCTGTTGCCTGCTCCTGCGTGCCCCATCCCAGACTCCTCTCCATAGAAAGAGGCTGTAGCTATTGCCCAGACCCCAGTCTATTTTGTTTGCAATTATCTGGCCAGGAAGCCTGGAAGCTGCCATGAGCAAGTTTCGGCAGACAGACCTATGTCTCTGTCTAAAGATCCCTGCTCCTGATAATCCCCCAGGAAACCCCGCAGCCTCACTATCTCCTTGGAGCCCCCTTGCTGCTTTGCTTTGAGTGCCTGAGCAATCACAACCCAGGCCTGATGGGAAGTCCTGCTGGAGTCCTTTCTGGACCTGCCCACAGGCTAGTCAGGGTCTGCTTGTATATGCAGGGACAGGGAGCTCACCATGTCCCACTGGACCCAGTTCCCTTGATCATGGATAATCCTGCTTTCAAGTTGCTCTGCTGATTTGCCTCCCACCCCACCTGCTCCCATGGCTCCAGGAAAGTCATTTAGAATTCAGAGGCAGGGCCTGTGTCTTCCTGGAATCTTTTCATCTCCCTTGTGGCCATCTCCAGATTTTTCACCCCATCCTAAAAGGACATGTTATAAGTCCCCCTTATTTATCCATTCAGTCATTCATTCAGCCAGTATGTTTTGGGGTCCCCCTCTGTGCAGCACTGTGCTGAGCCCTCAGCCTTCGTGAGATGTCCTCAAGGGGCACACAAATTCTCCCGAGAAGCAAAGGGAATTTTTAAAATATGAATGAAAATATTATGATCATTATAAAAACAGTCTAAGAAAGAATGAGATATAGTCCTGATGTATAGAAAAGAATGGTTCTCTGGCTCATAGGCCTCTTTAGGAAGGAATATCTAAGCCAGGATCTTCAGGATAAGAAAGAGTAACTCTGAGAACAGCTGACCCTTGCGTGTGGGGCCCTAGTTACTCCTCTGAAAAGAGATCATTGCAACCCCAGGCCCAACACTTAGCAGCTGTGACCTTGAATGTGGTTTTGACTTTTGGAGTATCAATTTATTTCGTAGAAATAATTATGCCTACGTGAAGGAGTATTAGAAGGAATTAATGAGACCTTCAATTTCTATGCTGTAACTAGAAGCACCCACCTCACTTGTTGGGGAGTAGAGGTCACAAATCTCTTAACTTTCCAGTTACTTGTTCAAATTCCAGCCTGTAAAGAGAGTTCAAGATCTCCTGATGGCAGCTATTGTCTACCTTTCTCCAAATGAACCCAGAAGATTTCTATGTCCAAACAGGACAATTCTGCTCCCATCCTCAACAGGCCATCAGTGTTACAGCTCCTGCTGCTACCACACGGCGGTGCTGTTGAAGATGTCCCCTTATCCTTTGTGGTGGAGCCTGGGCTCCTGGAAGCTGGCTGGAATGTCATACACACATAGGACCATTGGCTCCAAAGCAAAATCCCGTGCCAGGTCAAAGAGAGTTCCTAGCCTCGGTCACAGAGGAAATCAGAACTAGGCTACCCTCCCATTCCCTTATACTCTCCCTCACTCATGGGGCTTGGGGCAGGTTGCTGTCTTGGGTTATTCCAGACTTTAAGACCTACTGCTGAGCACAGAGGATTCTTGGTCTCTGAGCAGGTTGCCCACCCATGCCTCAGGGCATGTCCCTGCAAACCGAGGGGCACGGGAGAGATTGTACAGGCCACAGTAAGTCCCTCCTGCCCTTCCCAGCACCTGGGGCCTCCTGGATCTGTGATTGGGAGCTAAGGGAGATATGCTTCTCCTACTCTGAGCAAGAAACACCTGGGCAAGAACAGTCTGTTCTTAGGTCAGGGAAAATTCTGGTGGCTTCTCTCGCCCCCACTCCTAACTTAAACTTCCCCTTTCCAGGAACTCTGGTACAGATGCCTCTTCCCATTTCATCCTCACAAAGCACCCAGCAGAGGAGCCATGGCAAAGATTGATTAGAACATAATGAGATTTGGACCAAGAAAAGCATGAATGATATGTGCCACAGTCCTTACTCTCTGCGTGCACGGTGGGGCCCCCCTTCAGCTCTGAAAACCCCCCTTCAATCTCTTAGGCCCCTGGCTTAACAATATAACTTAGGAACTGCTTTCTTGACTCAATGCAGCCCCCTCTTCTGCATGAGGAAAGAGCAACCTTTAATGCTTCCCTGAGTTGTGATTAAGAGGCCCTGCCCCATGCCACAGGACTCACCCTGACCCTCCAGATGGGTTAGTTAGGTCTTCCTGAGGATCGAGAGAGGGGAGGGCAGCAGGAAAGATGCATCTGGGTGAGTAGAAGCAGGCATTCCATCTGGCAGGCAGGTGGGCAGGCGGAGCCCCTGGGCCAGAAGGAGCAGAGGCCAGATTGCTGAACCCAGCTGGAGAAGGGGGAGCAGGCAGTGTGCCTTGCTTATCTGGCACAGAGGTTTTCATCCCTGCATGGTCCAGCAAACTTAGCCACCGTCCCTGCCGTGTGGATGGACATGGGCAGAACTGTAATCAGCCTGCAGCCATGGCATCTTCAGTGGGTGATGCCAGCCCCAACAGGAGGGGGCGCACTCATGAGCAGTCAGCCTCCTGATAACAAGTCCAGTGTTGGCATGGAGAACTCCTCCTGGTTATCTGGAAGATGTTATTAGTGGGAAGTGTAGAAGCTGAGTGCCAGTTTTCTTAGCCAATCAGGCCACCTCTGCAGAGTACTCACCTCCCAGGTGAGCTTTGAAGTTCCCTCTACCTGGACAGTCAGTGGTATAATCATAATGATAATAGTAATGGCCCAGCTTTAGATCAATCATCTGATTCAATCTTCCTGAGCTAGTACTAATATGATCCCCACTTTATAGACAAGGAACTTGAGTTTAGAAAGGAGAATTAAGTAGCCCATTGTCCCCCCAAAAGTTAGAGTCCTGGGTCCAAACTCCAGATGCTATGAGTTCAACCTATTGAACCCTTTCCTATGCCATTGGGGTCCGCCTTTTGGACAGCATCGATACAGCTGATGCCAACCCAAGGCTGGTGAGAATTCATCTATCCCTGTGCTAGTTTTGGGTTCTGTGGCTTTAAGAAAACTTCACCCCTCTTTCTGCTGTAGTTTTTGAAGAAACTAGCCAAGCTAGCTGGGAACTGCCAGCCAAAAGAACTCTGTGTGAGTAAGTCAAGCAGGCTCTTGCCTGAGAAAGCAGATGTGTGCGTGAAGGGAGGGATCAGGAGTAACAGGGCAATATCTCGTAGTGGGAGACATGCCTCCTCCTTGGAGAAAGATGGTGGCCCATCTGTCAGCAAGGCCTCCTTGACTCTCTTCTTGGGCTGGGCACCGTGGGGGGTAGAGGGATGTCAGAAGCTCCAAGATCCCTTCCAGGCCTGAATATTCTGACATGAAGACACTCAGCTCTCCTTCCCCTGCATCACCTCCCCCACAGCCTGGGGCTCGAATCCTGTTAGGAGAGATAAGATTTATACACACAAAAGTGAAGGAACAATAAGATGATTGGTGCCAAGTGTGTGGTCTATCTATTCATTAATAAGCATTTGTTGAATCTTCTTGGGACTGGATACTGGGCTAGGCAAGGGGCTATAGGCGCAAAGGGACCCAGCCTCCCCTCTCCACACAGGCCCAGTGGGAAGGGCAGGCCTTACCCAATCAGGGCCACATAGAGAAGTGGAGCTCCAGGCCTGGTACTAGCTCATAGTACATGCCATGCACCAGGACCTCCTCATTTAATCCCCACAAAGTTCCACGGGGTGGGGAGTATTACTGATCCCATTTTTCTTGTAGGGAATTGAGGGTCACAAAGATTTGTAAGCTGCCCAAAATCCTGAAACTTTCTAAGAAGTGGAGACAGGACATGAATCTGGGAAACCTAGCTTTAATTATCAAGTCTGCTCGTGCTGGAGTCCGGGGTGATGGTGGGGGGAGTGGGAATTAAGAATGTCTTCTGGGTTAGACTGTGAAGAGATCCAAGTGCCCTGTGAGTTCATCTGGGAACTGGTGGGGGCGCATGCCAGTGCAGAGGAAGACGGGCAGTGTTTTCAGGGAACAAACATCACTGACACTGGAGGGCTTGAGCAGGCACGTGTTGGATAAATAGCATGAGAGAAAGAGAATGGTGGGAGTAAAGGAGATGAAGTTCCCCAGTCTCGACAGGGCGAAGTATATGTAGAAGGATAAGGACTGGAAGCGTTGGGAAGGGGCATCCTTGCAGACTGGCCTGGCCGGTCAGCACTGGCTGTGTGGACAGGGAGATGGCACTGGTGGGTGGGGCTCTGGGTGTGCCAGGCATAGGGTGGCTGGAGGATGAGCAAGACAGACATGGTCTCTGGTCTTCAGGGAATTTGCCATCCAGGAGCCGAGACCAACCCACAGCAGGCAGTCACAGGCCCCTGTGGGTAGGTGTGAACACCCTGGCAGCTGATGGAAACTTGGGACTCCAGTGGGAAAAGTGGGCTCCTAGGAATATGGAGAGCATCCCTTGTCCCCCAGACATGGGTCTGGGGGAGAAGGAACAGCATTCCAAGCAGAGGAAAGAGCAAGAGGCAAACTTCAGAGGCAGGAGATGTATGGTAAATTGAAAGAAAAGCTGTAAGGCCAGAGTGGCTGTGCTCAGGAAGCTGGAGGAAGGTGGCACTAGATGTCAGACATTTGGGGCCTTTACTGATGAACCATCAGAAGATGGTGATGAGTCTTAATTAGGGAGATGACATGAAAAGTATGTGTTCTCCAAAGACCCCTCTGGCTGCTGTGAGGAGAATGGAAGGTGGGGTGAGTGTGGGCTTCAGAGGCCAGTTAGGATTCCCTACCCCCCACCAGACGGACAGTGGGGAGTCCTAGAACTAGGTCATAGTAGCAGAATGGGAGACCTGGATGGGTTTAGAAGCTGGACCTAGCAGGATTTGATGACCAACTGGATGCAGGGTGAGAAATAGGAAAGGCCAGCAACCATAGGTCTTTGACTTGAAGGACAAGGTGGCTGGAGGGGCTTTTTACAGAGATGGGGGCTCGGGAGGGAAGTGGGTTATGAGAGAGAATCAGGAGATGGTTCTAGACATGCTCAGCTTGAGTTTTCTTAGAGACACCCAGGGAAGCCAGAGAGGTACTCAGGAGACAGGTCTGGGCTGGAGGTATGAATCTAGGAGTCACTTCCTGGAGATGGAAATTCAATCTGGGGAAGTGTCTAGGGGAAGAACTGGGGGAGAGAAGTGGGGGGCCTAGAAAGTGAAGACCTGGTTGGAGGAGGGGCTAAAGAAGGCAATTGGTTGAGAAGTTGCTGGCAGAGCAGTGGGGAGGGGCATGAGGGTGTCAGAAAGCCTCTAGGAGAGAGTGGTCAGCAGGGAAACTGAGGCAGGAAGATCAGGCAACTCGAAGACTGCAGTGCCTGTTGGATTTGAGGGAATCCAGCCAGGTCACTTGAGCTGGGTGAAGAGTGGGGTGGGGTGGGGTGGAGGCACTCCACTGGGCTGGGGAGTGGGCAGTGAAGATCTTAGTCACCACCAAGACAAGGGGCTGAAGGAGAAGGGGTGGGCCATGTTGAAGACATGGGCAGAGGAAAGTCTGACTTGCCTGCTTGCTAGTTGGCTTTAGAATAAGAACTGGGGATGTTCAGAACCAGGGAGCCAGAGGTTCTGGTTTTCTTTCAGAGTCGACCCTTGAGGCTAAGAATAACAACAAACATCCAGAAGGGCCCTGGGAGAAAAGGTATTTAGCTTTTTAGCTGAGTAGCAAAAAGACAAGCTGGTAGCTGCCCTTTGGCTCCCTCAGGGAAGGTCAGAGAGAGGCCTCCCCAGGGATGGAGAGGGAAGGAAGCAAGGGGGAGAGGAAGAAGGTGGAGAAAGCTTGCCTAGCAGGGGGAGGGAGCTATTTCTCTTCAGGTGTTTGGGGAGTCTTCAAGGTGGCAAGTTAAAAGACAGCCAATAAATAGGATTCTTCAATTCAGCGAAGGTTTTCTCTCTACACTTTGAGGCATGTATTTGAAGTTTACTGTTTGAACTTGACTTAGTGGCAGCAGGTAGGGGGAGAGTTCTGGCCTGGAAAACAGATTTTACTTGTGCCCAAGCTTTGCAGTTAACTGGCTTTGGGTGCTGGGTCTCAGTTTCCCACAGTTAGGTTGGAGGTAAGTGTTGCTGATATATTTTTTAGAAAGATTTTTTTATTTATGCACACAAGAGCTGGGCACAGGCCAGAGATGCTGGGGGTGAGAGGATTCACCAGAGACAGAGTGGGGAGCAGAACAGGCAGACTGACTGAAATCCACTGCTGAGGGTGTTAGGGGGAAAAGAATGTCCTAAAGCTAATTCCGTACAGGCTTTGTGGACTCCACTCCCACTTCAGACTAAAGCCATCAGGACATTGGGAAAGACAAATCCCGTCACCACCAAAGGGAAGGTTGCTGGAACGTGAGGGTGGGGTTAAGCAGCCAGTTTCGGTATAAAACCAGACACGTGGGCTTTGTGGGATCCCTTTTTGGCTCTCCGCCAGCTCGCAGCAGCTCTCAGAGTGCCACTGGGTTTCCAGGTCGGTGGATCGGGTAGGACGCATTAAAGACTTTATTTCCCTATTTTCTCCCTGAGTTGTACATTTCCTCATTTCCCTTTCCCTTGTAAATAAACCTTTTATTAACCTGTGTGTGCCTGCAGTGGAGTATTCATAAATCCCCGTTAAGCACACAGGTGAGGACCCACAGCCAGGCAACCCGTTTTATATTGGGGCTGCTCCATAACAAGGGGAGCAGCGGGCGAGAGAGGAGAGGTCTGCTGTGCCATGTGGGTAGCCCCCTGGCTGGCCAGGGATCAAACTCATGCTGCAGAGGCTGCGGATTGCTTCATAGTGTGGTGCTTAACCCCTTGTGCCACCAGGGAGGCCCAGTATTGCTGATATTTTCACCAGAAAATGTGAAGCTGTATTTTCACAACCTTGCTGCCAGGCCCTGTGGCAAAGTGAGAATAGCTTGGATGGGGCTATCAGTAAAGGGTTGAGGACCATTTTTTGATGTGCACTGGGCTGAAAGTTTTGAATCCTATGCAGGGAGTTTCATTCCCCTTTTGCATATAAAAAACCTGAGGCTCCGTTCCCCAAGGCCACACTGCCAGGAGATGGGGGCAGGGGAGGGTTGGGATTTTCCCTGTACCATGACTCCACCAGTGGACAGATATACGACCATCTGTCCTCAGAGGAAGCCTTCCCTCTGGCTGGTGTCCCTCCTTGGCCACAAGGCTGTGCATGGCCAAAAGCCAAACTGGGCCTGATGGACCAAATCAGGATTGGGGTGAGCCAGCCAGATGGGGAGAGCATCCCAAGACTGAGAGTCTGTGCTGGGGCAGAGGGGGGCAGTGGGAATTAAGGACAGAGACTAGGCCATGGAGATACTAAAAGCCAAGTTCAGGGATCTGAACTGAACCCTGGAGCCATGGAAGGCTGCGGAGGAAGGGTCAGCAAAACTGATGGAGGGATCCTCAGGGTTGTGGGGGTGAGACTGGAGTCTGACACGGAAGGAGGGCGAGCAAGACACCCAGAATGGATGTTGGTGAGTCTGGATGGGGGAAGGAACAGGACTGGCCTGAGGGAGGAAATGGCCCCCGAGGTCCAAGGCCAGCCTGCCCACTTCCGTGGGAGGGGTGGGGAGTCTGAGCAGGCAGGCTCTAACTCTGAGCCCATATGAGAGTCGGGTTGAAACGTGTCTGAGGGTGTTTGTCTCTGTGGGATTTCGTTGTTTGTTTACAAACCAATTTCCTGCATTTGGCTGCAGCTGGGAACTTGTGGAGCCCTTAACCTGTAGTTTGCTTGTTCTGGCTGTCCCTCGGTCTCACTCTTTTTGGGGGGTACCTGGGTGGGTCACCTGGCTTGACTTCCCTTCTCTGCATGGTCACAGGCAGGCAGGAGAGCTCTCGCTTACAGTGCTGGAGTTGCAGGATCTAGTCTTCTTTGGGAGGGGCTCATTCTTTTGTGGAATTGTTAACTGTTGTTAAGCTAATAATTTCTAGGGTGCAACTAGGTAGATTTGAAAGGATCTGTCTCTCCAATGGCCCTCCATTTCTGTAGCCCCACCTCTGGTCTGGGCCTCTGGATACTTTTCTATAGCTGATTTAAGAACTCTGTCGATCATTTCTACTCCCACCTCCAGTTTCTGGTCTTGTGAGGTATTTCTGGTCCTATTCTTGTTGTTTTTGGAGTTTGTGGGTTTGGAGTGCAGGGTCCTTGGGGTCACTCTGGGAAAGGTTTCCCCAGAGCTCCCATTTCAGTGACCCATGGCGAGTTTCCCAGTCGAGTTTCTCCACGAGTGACATTAGTTATATTTAAAGGGCAGGTTTATTAGGGAAGGGATAAAACAGTGAGAGACACTTGCATAGACACACACGGGCAGGTAGAGCTGTCCCAGAAGGGACAGGTTTGCTAAGAGAGGCCTGCATGATTGCAGGCAGGTGGCCTTGACAGGTCGTGGGCAGGCAGGAAGCTGCTGCCCTGCAGAGGGAGAGAGTTGGTGAAAAGAGGCACCTGCATTGTCACAGGTGGGCAGTGGGAGTACTGCCCCCAGCCTGAGCAGAGACTGCACTGATATAGTCTTCTGTTTGGGAGGGGTCACTCCTTGTGAGCTGTCAGTAGATTGCTAATTGTGGATAACTATGTAGAATTTGAAAGGGAGGGGAGATTCTACAATGGGCTCCATCTCCATACCTTTACCTTTGGGGTCTGTTGGGCTCAACAGACCTTTGGGCCTGTGCTGTAGACTGCAGCCAGATAACTACTTGGATGTTAGGCTTTGTAACTAGTTTCCACAACTGTGTTGATGGTTCTGCTAATCATCTTCCCCCACCTCCTTGTGTGAGCCAGGTTTCTGGTCTTGTGGCACCTCCTTTGTTAGTTTTTTTTTTTTTTTTTCTTTTCTTGTCCTCCATCACTATGATGCCTCCTTCCCAAATTTTCTACTCAATCTCCATCAATACCAAGGCCCCAGCCTTACTCCCATGGATGCTGCTCTTTATTTTAGCACTTTTTCATCACTACCTTGGAGTGTCTTTAGCCTTGGGCTCAGCATCTGAGCCACAGGCCAGACCCAAACTCAAAGTCCAAACCAGAGGGGGAGGGCACAGCCTGCTTCTGCTGAGCTGGAAAAAGGCCCAAGATGCAGGACCTCTGGTTGCCGTTCTGGCTCTGACCTTATTCACTGTGCGATACTGAGCACGTCCTGAGATTTGGAGGTGTGGAAAGGGTGGACTAGATGCTCTTCACATTCTTTTCAACCCAGAGAGCCTTTGGAAGCCTGAACCTAATCCTTGATTCAGCAAACATCTCTTGCCCCTCTGTGTGGCCGTCCTGTGCTGGGAACAGAGACTCCTGGGGCAGACCTGCCCTCAGGGTGATGTGACCCCTTGGAGAGGCTGGGCTGCCGGGACTGTTGCTGCACACAAAGAGGCAGCACAGGGCTAGGAAAGGGGTCCACCTGTCAGCCCAGGCCTTGGAAAAGCCACAGAGATGTCAGAAAAGATTACAGAGAGAGACCCTCTCTTGGCTTCTCTCAGACCCCCCCGACCTGATGCACTCCTATCACCTAAAACTACTCTCTCCACTCCCAACCTGGGTGTTTCTGTCTCCTGCTCTAGACACTTCAAACTCTTACTAGGCAAATGTCTCCGTCCCAGAACCCTTACCCTTCCAGCCTTTCTTGCCCTAGTCGGCCTCCTCTGGACAGAAGTTCAGATCTCAGAGGACCAGCAGGGGGGACAGGATTGAGAGGGCAGGGCAGAGGTGTGCCCCTCAGCTGAGTTTATGAGGAACCTGAATGGAGACACTATCTCTGTGTCACCCTGAGGCCAGGAACAGTGAGGCCAGGGTTGTGTTGTGGGGGTGGGGACACATAGGTACGGGCCTCCTGCCTTAACCCTTATTTCCTTGCCTAGGGGCCTCTTGTCCTTCCTCAGTACAGGTCTCTGAGTATCCTCAGGCCCAAGCGCTGCCTCTACCTGCCCCCAACCCATCCCCCCAGAGCCAGCCTGGAATTAGGGACCAGGGGGCAGAGCCCAAGACTGTATCCTGAATGGGGGAGAATCTGAGACAACAGAGTCCCCTGATTCAGAGACAACAGATCAGGAAACATCTTTAAGACTGTCCTTACCCCACTTTACAGGTGGGGAAACTGAGGCCGGAGTGGAGATGAATGTGTCTAAACTGAGATTTGAAGTCTATCCTCACTTTCAGGCAGGACTTCCTTATGCAGCAGAAGCTGTCTCATTGGTATCACCCACAGCTACTACTACTGTTAGGGGGGAAAAGGATGTCCTAAAGCTAATTCCATACAGGCTTTGTGGACTCCACCCCCACCCCAGGTCAAAGCCAAAGACACTGGGAACTCCGAATCCCATCCCCACCAAAGGGAAGGTGGCTGGGACCTGAGGGTGGGGTTAAGCAGCCAGGTTGGTATAAAGCCAGACACATGGGCTTTGGAGGGGGTCCCCCATTTTGGCTCTCCACCAGCTCGCAGCGTCCGGCCAGCTGTGAGAGTGACTTTGGGTTTCCAGGTCAGCGGATCGGGTAGGACGCATTAAAGACTTTATTTCCCTATTTTCTCCCTGAGTTGTAAATTTTCCTTATTTCCTTTTCCCTTGTAAATAAACCTTCTATTAACCTTTTGTGTGTGTCTGTAGTGGAGTATTCATAAGTCCCTTGTAAGCGTGCGGGTGAGGACCCACAGCCAGGAACCCGTTCAATATCGGGGCTGCCCTATAACACTACTACTACTGCTACTGCTTGTATTGTCACCAAGGGTGTTGTTCCACTGCCTAAGTGGTGACAGACATAATCCCCCTGAGGCCACATATACAATATTCATTCTCATCCCCATTTTATAGATGTGGAATGGAGGTTTAGAGACTGACTGGTTCTCCTGTCAGTAGGTGGCACTGTGGGGGAGATATCCAGAGCCTGGAGTCCCAGTGCCTGAGGTCAGATTCCACTTCTCTGCCCGGGGCTGTGACTCCGCAGGTGGGGGTGGGGGTGGGAGTGGGAGTCACTTGCCTGCTCTGAGAGTTAACAGCCTCCCTTGTAGACCCCAGCTGTCCATTCCTATGGCTGTGAACAGGCCTGTAGGTCCACTGGGCCCCTTGCCTGCTGTGTGCCCTCAGCCAATCCCTCAGCATCTTTGAACTTTGAGGTCTTGTCTAGGGATGGGGAAAGCAACACCCATGTCACAGGGTTGGTGTAGCGATTATAACAGAGTGTGCTGGCAAGGAGTTGGTGCTGAGTAAAGCCACAATTTAACTGAAGCTGCCTAATTTCTGAAGTGAACAGAGGCCTGTGGTTGGGCACACAAGCTGCTTCCAATGATCGGTAATGATCCGTCATATTGTAACTATGGCTGCAGAGAATAACTTTTTAGCTCTCTTGGATTATTTTAGGAAGATGAAGTCCCAGGGAATGACTGGGACCTGGGGCCCAGGGCACAGACACTTAACAGGCGAGCAGCTTTTCCTTAAGAGCAGAGCTCATAAGGGCTTAGCCAGGAAAGGTGGAGGTGCAGTAGAAGAAACACAGTTGGAGGGGCTCAAAAGACTCAAAACTTAAGGGACCCCTATCTCCCTTAAGGCTGGTATGAGGAAGAATGGGAGACCTTGTGCCAATATCCCCCATGGGGGTGATGGTGACAATGGGTTCAGCAGGGAGGAGGCTTTCTGAGCTGTCACCTCCTCAGAAAGACCTTCCGTGATCACTTTATCCAAAATAGCACAGCCCACCTCCCACCCACCCCTTCATTTCTCCCATAACTCTGGTTGCAAGTTGCAGTTATTTGCTTGTTCCTTGTCTGTCTCCCCCTTCCAAATCACAAAGTCCATGAAAGCAGGGATTTTGTTCCCTGTTGCATCTCCAGGATCTAGCACAGTGCTGGCACAGAGTTGGCACTCAATAAGTAGTTGTTGAATGAATGGATGGATGGATGGATGGATGGATGGATGGATGGATGGATGGATGGAAGGATGAATGAACTATGCAATGGAGTTAGTAACTCTAGCCCCCGAGGGGTGTATAGAAATGAAAGGAGACAAGCCCAGCACATAGTAGGTCCAATCAGTGAAGATGGAACTCCTGCTGCCTTCCTGAAGAAAAACCACAGCCACTTCCCAGGCCCGCAAAGAGGCCAGAAAGGCTCAGCTGCGTCCACAGTGTGTCTCCCACTGCACTGGGCCTTCCGAGAGTGCCTGGATCCTAGGCAGCCTCTACAGCCTCCATCTAATGAGTTTGTAACTGACTGCTCCCTGGGCCAGGCCGCACAGCCCAGGCCTGCCTGCCCATCTGCAGGTAGACAAAGGCCCTTGTCCCTGTCTGCCTCCTGCCTTCCTGCTGCATCCCTAACAACTGAGGTGCTCACTGCCAAGCTCCACTTTTGTGCAGAGGGGCCCAAGTCTCCATGCGGACTGGGGCAGAGCAGAATGGAGAGAAGACTGGCTCTGAACACAAGTTCTAGGACCAAGTCCCAACTTTGCCTCAACTTCCTGGGAATATGGGAGACCATGAGCTATTATGACCAAGTCTGTGGCCTGCTAGATGAAACCCACCTATGCTACCCATAGCTGTGTGACCTTGGGAAAGTCACACACCTCCTTAGCTCTCCCCTGCCTCCCCCCTCCCGAAGTTTCCTCATCTTTAAAGCAGGAAGAGATTACAGTAGGGAGTGGGGGGTAGACACTCAGCATGGCTCCCAGCACATATGAAAAGCTGTGATAATGAATGGGGACCCCTTTGTATCTCTCTGTCCTCTCACCCGTTAAACAGGGTTGCCTTGCCTCGGCACTATCCACATTTGGGACAGGGCCTTTCTTTTTTATGGAAGGCTGCCCCTGGTCTGTAGTATGTTCAACGGCTTCCCTGGCCTCTGCCAACCCAGTTTCCAGGTGTCCCGTCAGGCTTCCATTCTTTGATTTGCCTTAGGAACCCCAGATCCTCTCCCATGATCTGAATCATTATCAACCCTGGCCTAGAAACACACACTTTAAAATGCTCCCATCCCCAAAAACCTCCCCAGTGTTGGGACCCCAAGTATTTCAGGTTGTTGGTGGGGAGTTCTGTGGCTGGGAGGACATGATGACTTCTTCATGGAGAGGAGCCAAAAGCTGTAGCAGGTCTGAGCCCTGAGCACTGGGAAACTCCTGACACATTCCCAGTAGCATTCCTTTGGAGCCTCCCATCTTTCTTCTGCAATACACAGGCCACCAGCCCATCACCTACCCTGCCAGGTCCTCTGCCAGGCTCAGCATTTACATTGTGCCCCAGCTACCACCACGACCTCCCCCTCCATGTGCCCTAGGGCTGCCTCCTCAAGTCCGCTCTCTTCCCTCTTCCCTGAGCATCCTTTCTCCTCCCGCCCCATCCTTCCAGGTGTGACTCTGAGGTCCCACCTCCTGAGGCTCTCCCCGATCCCTCTGTCAGGCTCTGCCCTGCCCCAGACTCCAGAGCCAACCCTGAGCTCACCCGCTCTGTCGGAACACACGTCTGCCCAGCATGGCATGGAGTTTATTTATGAGGCTGTCTGTCTGCCCCCAGTCCCGGGAGCCCCGGGGCAGGGCCCTGTCTGATTCATTGCCCGGCGCAGGGGCTGGCCAGCACAGGGGAGTGTGTGCTGAGCAGTTCTGACGTGGGTTGGCTCAGAAGGAGGCATGGTGAGGTCTGCTTGGCACAGAGCACTGGCCCAGGGGTGGTGGGGACTCACTGATGCCAGGGCTGCTAGAGAAGGCTGGGAACCTTCTCGGTGGTTCTCCCTCCTTCTCAGGCTCACTCACCATCCCTTCCCTCTATCCCTCCTCCTCTCCTCAGTCACTGACTCATCCACTCAGTTACTTCTCTGGCTTATTTGTGTATCTGCCAGCTGCTTCACTACCCCTTCTCTCGGGGTGGGGGTGGGGTGCTCATTCATTTGCTTCTTCAGCCAACAAACATTTCCTGAGTGCTGACATTATGCCCAATCCTGCCCTCTAGAAGCCCTGGACACCCAGAGAGAAACTGGCCCCCAGCCCAGTTCTGAAGACCTTCTACTCAGAGGTGGGGGAGGACACAGTCATGTAACTGCAGGACAAAGCAAGAGGGGCCGTGATCCAGTAACATACTATGTGAATGCACAGGGCCCTGAGCTGGCGTCACAGAGGAGCTGGCATTTTTGTATGCATAAATAAAAAAAATTAAGTCTTAAAAAATAAAATAAAAATACCAAGTCAGGACTGGTGAGGCTGAGCTTGGGACTTGGGAGGGAAGAAGGAAAGACGACCTTGGTGGGAAGAGACACCATCTGTAGGGCTTGGGGACTGCCCGACTAGGTGACTGGTGAGGTGAGGGAGGGCCAAGGACTGTTCAACTCCCGTCCTTATCCAAATGCACTGATTCACAAACATGTCTGCAGAGCCAGCTGCACCGGGTCCCAGGGACCAGGAGCAACACAAACCTTCCCAGAAGATCCCAGAAAGTTTCCCCTTACATCTCAGCTAGAATTGCAAGCCCATGCATGCAGCCAGGAGTGCACCTGCACCCAGGGCTTAAACCGGGGTTTCTAGCTATTACCATAACAAGTGGGTGGCATTCCATGAAGCCAGTTCAAGCTGCCCTGGAACTACAGTTGGGGTCAGCTTCCCTTGAAGCATGTGGGTGATATGAATGTCACCATGAAAATTGGGGTGTTTTCACAAAAGGAGCAGGGAAATAGTAGATGGGTAGGGAATTAACATCACCTACTCTAAGACAATGAAAGATGATTTCTCTGTAGAACTTTCCTGTAGCTATCAAGAGCACATCTGGAAGGACTGAGCATGAGTTTTATACTCAGGCACAGATGGAGGTAGCATGTGATGTAAGGGAGATTCCTGCCCAACTTGAGAAGTGGGCAGGCCTTCCATTTCTCAGAGAAACCTCTAGAAAGTTGGAAAAACAGATTTGAAGGAGGCAAGAGTGAGGCAAAGAGGCAGCCTGAGGGACCCAGGGCCCTACCCTTTTCTCTGAGCCTCAGCTTGGGGAGGGGTTGTGAAAAGTCCACATGGCCTTCTCTCCTGGTTCTGACTCATCTTCTCTGCTTCTAACCTCCCTCTGGCTTTTTGTTAGAAGAGCACATGCCATTGGATTTAGTGCCCATCCAGATAATCCAGGGTCATCTCCTAAAAGACTCTTGACTAGTATCTTCAAAGACCCTTTTGTCAAATCACATTCACAAGTTCTGGTGATTAGGATGTGAACACATCTTCTTGGGGACCAACATTCAATTTACTTAAGCAAAGAGAAGACCAGGGACAGCACACCTAGACACACTTGTCTTCTCTGTGATGTGAAAGGGATGCTTCAATATCCCAGCTTCCTGACGATGGGAAGATACAGAAGGTCACTGAGCGCTCTGGTGGGTCACTTGCCAGTCAGGACCCTGGACAGGGACACAGTGCCCCTGAATGCTCAACCAGACCTCAGGGGATTTGCCCTTGCAGCCCAAGTTGTCTGGATCTTCCGTCAGTCTTTGCCCAAGAAGAACTGACCCTGGGCTCCACCTGCTGTGCAGGTAATGGCAGTGAGAACAGAAACTAGGGCTTGGAACCAATAGGGTGACATACTCCAATAGGAGGGTGACAGGAGATGGGGGGGTTCTTCCCCTAATGTTGTGAGGACATCGTGTTACTAGCTTAGGTCTCTTCTTGGAAAGGAGACTCTGTTTGAAGGGGAAATAGCTGATAGGGGACTGAAGTTTGCCTCAACTGTATTTCCCAAAGAGATCGACTTAACCTTAATTGCAAACAGTTCATTTTCCTCTCTTCTTCCCCATATCTTGGTGTATAAATAATAAACCTCCTGCAATGATAGTACTATCAGGTTTTATTTTTTAAATGGGAATATACAATATATATATTATTCTGCAAGTTGCTTTATAAAAACCCCCCACTTTATTGAAGTATGTGCAAATTGCCTTTAGTGCTTCATACATCTCAGCCTTATGTATACGACAGTGTATTTTAGGATACTTTATGTATTTTTAAATCTACATACTATGACTTCTTTAACCAGACCACTATTGATGGACATTCTGGTGGTTTGTCGAACTGAACTGAATTAACAAATGGATCCGTCAAGCAGTGTGCAACACGCCACTCATACTGGGGTGATGAAATTGCAGCATTTTTTTCCTCTCTCCTGAATCTATTTAGCTGTGGCCTCTTGAAAATATAAGTGGCAAATATCCCCCAAATTGTTGGCATAAATGTACCACAGCCATGTCTACCTTCTAGAACATTCTGTAAATTCAGGTCAAGGGAAGCTTGCCAAGACATGACCCTTCCTCTTCCAGCATGAGTAACATTCTGAACTCTTGATCATAAACTTCTGGCCACTTTGTACTGTCAATTGTCACTTCTCAGAGAAGGGCAACAGGACAAGAATCTTTGCCTTATTGCAACACTCCAGTTGCAATAGCCCTGTAGAAAGAACTGCCTATATATCTCCATGTATTTCTGGGAAATGAAGGTGTAGAAAGGGCTTGACTGCATTCTTACCTAGTGTTTTAATCAGAACCCTTTAGCATGCAAGTGATAGGAGCCCTGATGAACAAACATAAGCAAAACAGGGAATGTGCTGACTCATGCAAATGGGAAGAATGAGGAACTTCAGATATGGCTGCATCCAGATGTTTAAGCGATGCTATTAAAGCAATCTCTCTCAGGCCCCCCTGGTGGCGCAAGTGGTTAAGAAGCAACCTATGAAGCTTCCGCAGCCTCTGCAGCACAAGTTAGATCCCCTGGCTGGCCAGGAAGCAGCCCACATGGCGCAGCAGACCTCTCCTGTCGCGCCCGCTGCTCCCCTCAGCAGTGTATTTCGGTCAGTCTGCCTGTTCTGCTCCCCGCTCTGTCTCTGGTGAATCCTCTCACCCTTCCCCCACCCCCACACCTCTGGCCTGTACCTCAGCTCTTGTATGCATAAATAAGTAAATCTTTTTTTTTTTTAAGATTTATTTATTTATTTATACAAGCACTGAGTACAGTCAGAAGAGCGGGAGGGTGAGAGAATTCACCAAAGCCAGAGCAGAGCAGGCAGAAGGACTGAAGTACACTGCTGAGGGGAGCAGCAGGTGGCAGGAGAGGTCTGCGCGCCACGCGGAACCCTCCTCCTGGCTGGGAAGCAGCCAGGGATCGAACTGGTGCTGCAGAGGCTGCGGGCAGCTTCATAACCCAGCACTCAACCGCTGCGCCACTGGGGAGGCCCAAATAAGTAAATCTTTAAAAAAATAAAGCACTCTCTCCATCTCTCAGGTAGGCCTGCCTGTCTTTGATCATATTTTTTTTTCCTGTGCAATTTTTCCCCATGTGATACAAGATGTCCACAGGTGAGATACAACCCCATCTTTATAGCTCACAATCTCAGAAGTTTTTCTAGAACCTCTAGCATAAGTCACAATGTTAAATCACAGTGTTTTGGGGGTGGGTGTTCTGGTTGGCCAGGTATGGCTCATGACCCCACCCCCCTGCCTGGGTATGTGGGGAGGCTGCCTTACCCACATCACACCAACAGAGCTGGATTAATGGGAGTGACAAGGCTAGACTGATGGTTGTCCATGGTGCCTAGCCTCTCTCATGGTTTCACCTCTTTCTGTAGAGAGGATGCTTGTTATTTGGATACAGAATTGGGTATGGCCGGTCTCCAAACAGATAGCTATGTAGAGCTTCTGGGCCCTGCTTAGACCTGTCTTAGATTCCCACTTCCCAGTCCCCTGAGGCCAAAATGGTCGTGCTGGGGTGCCCATCCAAGCCCACACCCCTGGACTCAGGATTTAACCCCTGTGTGTTCTGCACCTAGAGTGCACATACACAGAGCTTTCCTAGCCGGCAAGAAGCTCCTAGAGGAGCAACACAGTCTGGATTCAGGTAGTAAGCGGTTAAATGCTACCTGGGCTCTTCTCAACATTTCAGGACACCCTTGACCCTAGTTCAAGGCCTTTTGTTCAGGACCAACCTGGGGTCACACCATGGACTCCCCCAATTTCCAGGAAGTGGCTGAGGCTCTGCTGCCCTGGGAAGCCTGGCCTCTTTGTCCTTATTATCTGGTCAGGATCCATGCTTGGTTTGCAGCCTCTCTTCAGCCTTTAGTATCTGTGTATTCTGATTTGGGGAGGTATTCTTGGATTTGAGGATGCTTGCTAGACTGGGGAATCTGCCGATGCGATGAGAGGATCAACTAGTTATCAAACTAGTTTGAGAGCAGTTTGAGATGGTCTTAAGGGCACAATCCAGCTTGGGCTCCTGAGCAGATAGGCATCGAGATCGGGCACCTGCCTTTTCTGGATCCTCCAAGGGGCAACCTCCCCCTTATCCCTTGCCTTTCCTATGTAGCCTCCAATGGGACAGTTTCTCCCCGCAGGCCTTCATTCGTGCTGTTCCCCTTTCCTGCCCAATACACACCCTTCAAGATCCAGCTGCACTTGAGGAGCCACGTCACACAAGCATAGGTCTGGTCGTTACTAGCCTGTGAAGACATGCTGTAACGTGTGCTCCTCCAATGGTCAGTGACTACAGCTCTGTGCCTCAGAGCTTCTCTGGAGCCTGGGATGGCTATGCTGCCCCAGAGTCAGGGAGCTGGCACCTCACATTCCTTAAACTAGTCCTCAACCAGTGGCTGCAAGCTGGGGTGTAAAAATCAAGTTTCTTGGCTCCAAGGACAGTGTAGCTCTGAGGCATGTGGTTCACAGATTCCTAGTTTCCCTAGGAATTAAACTCCACATGCCTAACGCGGGAACCTGTTTGCTAGCATGCATTTTAGGGGTCTCTTCCCCATCCCATCTCACTTCCTTATTCCTCTGTGAGTTTTCCTACCATCACCTGCTTTTATGAACTGAATTGTGTCCCCCTCCCATTCATTCATATGTTGAAGTCCTCAGCCCCAATGTGAGTGATTTTGGAGACGAGGTCTTTAGGGAGGTAATTAAAGTCAAATGAGGTCATAAGGGTGGGGTCCTAATGTGATGGAATTGGTGTTCCCATGGGAAGAGGGTGAAACACCAGAAATCTCTCACTCTTTCCCCAGGCAGGCACAGAGAAGAGGCCATATGAGGACACAACAAGGAGCTGTCTATAAACCAGGAAGAGAGGTCTCGCCAAAAATGAACCCCAAAGGCACATTGATCTTGGACTTCCAACCTCCAGAATGGTGAGCCAATGAACGCCTGTTGTTTAGGCCACCCAGCCTGTAGTATTTGTTATGGCAGCCCTTGGAGACTAATACACCTGCCAAGTAAACTACTTGCTCTCCAACCCTTATCTCTGGGTCTGCTTCTAAGGAATCCAAACTCTGACAGGTGCTCAACTTCATCATGCATCAGGGGAACAAAAATTACAACCAAAATATGATGCCATTTCCTACCTACCAGAATGGCTAAACCAGTGCTGGTGAGTGGAGAGGCTGTGATATACAGCTGATAGAAGTGTGAAATGATAAACCATTTTAGAAAAAGATCAGTATCCTCATAAAATCAAAGAGTATATACATCTTATGACCCAACAATCCCACCCTTCGGTATCGAGTAGAAATATGTATGTTCTCCTAAGATCAAGTGTAAAAAAGGCAGCCCCATTTGTAATAGCTTCCAAACTGGAAACAATCCAACTTTTACCAAAAGTGGAATGCATAAATTGTGGTATATCCATGTTTTGGACTATTATACAGCAGTGAAAAAGAAGAAACTGCTATATAGGTAAATGTCAAAAACACTGTATTACACAGAAGAGTGAATATTATTAAGATTCAATTTACATAATTTTCAAGAGCATAGTATTCATAAATCATAGACTTACATCTTGATGAATTTGCACAAATGGAACATCCAT
This sequence comes from Talpa europaea, assembly GCF_964194135.1. Lineage (NCBI taxonomy): Eukaryota > Metazoa > Chordata > Mammalia > Eulipotyphla > Talpidae > Talpa > Talpa europaea. The sequence goes on from NC_140076.1 coordinate 25,283,935, forward strand.
GGAGCAGTTGCTAAATGAAGAAATGTCACATGGCAACTATGCCAGAAACCTTTCTCTTATCCCCTTTCAGTCACTGCCTCCCCAAGGGAAACCACCCTGGTGACTTCTAGCACTGTTAAAACTGTATAGAAATGGAATATTACAGAATGTACTCTTGTTTTGTCCATTTTGCTTATGATATTCTCCATTTTTCTTTGTCTAATTGAAGTTCAATTGACTATTCTAGTCTTGCTGGCCTTTGGTTTGGAACTATCATAAATAGTGCTGCTGTAAATACTCTAGTACATATCATTTGGTGAACACATCTAGGCATTTCTTTGGGGAGTATACCTAGAAGTTGAATTGCAGGTTGATTGCTAGTTTTGATTTCATGTTCCCTCTTCTGCTGTCCTGACCCCTACTTAGATAACTCAGGCTGCCTCTAGTTGACCCGCCTCACAGAAGTTAGTGGATATAGATGCTAATTTTCCTCTATCCTGAGGCATGCCTGAGGTGCCATGAGGTGCCATGAGGCTCTAAGAACTTCTTGAGGGAGTACGATCAGGTCACAGGCCCTTTAACTTCCTGGCCCAGCTCCCAGCATTTCTGAGGCCAAAGGTATCCCAGAGGAAGGCAGATACAGCAGGTCCAACCCCAGTGCACCATGGGCCAGGTGCAGTAATAGGGCAGTGGGTGAACCTCAGGTCAAGACTGGGCCAGGCAGGGAAAGGCTGGAGTGGACATGGCACAGCCCAGGCCCAAGGTCCCCTGGGGAGGGAGGGTGGGTCAGGCAGGTCCCAGACCTCAGGAAGTCCCTGACTTCCTTAGCACCTGTCTGCTCTTCTCTAAGCCTCTGTGACCTCTTCTGTCAATAAGAGATCCTTTACTTCCTCACCATGATGAGGATTAAAGAAAGTTGCAGATTTTTATAAGAGGGCCAGTGGGGCATTGTCAGTTCATTTCACAGCCAAGGAAATTGAAGTTCAGAGAGGTTAAGAGACCTCTCTGAGTCACACAGGATTTGAGCTCAAGTCTCTCTGGCTCTAGTGCCTGTGCTTCTTCCACTTCACTGCTTTGGGGCTGACATAGTGTGGTTTGAGTGGATTAAGGCAGACCAACTCCCTAAATGAAGCTATGTCTCTTCCAATGTTTAAGTTTCTGCCATTAGAACTTTACTTAACCAGAAGGTTAAGTAATGCTCTTTACTGAAATTGTGTAGGGATGAAGGGCAAGATATCCCACAACTAACATTTAGTATACACAGCTGCTTGCTTGGACAAATTGGAGAACTGGAGCCCTAGGAGGAGGGCTGAGATTACCTCTTTTACTTCCTCCCTACCCAGGCCCTGTGCTATTTGATAAATTGGAAATTGAGGCCCAGGGAAGGCCACCAAGTTGCTCAGACTCACATTAGGGTCCTACCTTAGGCAACTTTCCTGTTCTTCCTGGAAGAACCCAGGGAGGCAGCTGAAGGTCTTCCCAGGGTCCTGCTAAGGTCTAGGTGTCTGAGGCTGCTTTTGCAGAAGGGAGGGAGACATGGGTGTGGTCTTCCTTATCTCTAAGATAAGTCCAGCCTCCCATAACTTGCTGTGCTCATACCTACAGCACACACATAGCCAGCTCCACACCCTGACCAGATGCTGCGCACAGCCATGGGGCTACAGTCAAGGCTCCTGCCTGCAAGGGCTCCTGGGATTGCCCTGGACCTCTACTGAGCTGCTTTTGACCCTGTACAAGTCTCATGGCTTCTAAGACAGGATTCCATTTGGAGTTTATTTGTGAGGCGATTAGAGGACATCACAAGGGATGTGGGAAGTGCAACAGAGAGGGACGCCAGTCAGCGAGCAGCAGCTGGGCAGCTGGGCTTGGCCCTACTGGGGAGCTCTAAAGAATTGGTTTAGAGCCAGCCTCAGGGTCATCCCACCCAAGGTGTGAAGGAATAGGACATCTAACCACCTCCCCTGTTCTTACCATCAGTACCACACCTTAGGGCATGAGCCTGGACTTCTTGCAGAGCTCCTGGGAGACACCTGCTGAGTGCCCAAGGATGTGGGTGGGGCTTGCAAAGGGAAAAAGAGACCTGAGAGCCTGGAGAAAGAGTGGAGTCAGAAGCCTTGAGTTACAACGAAGCTGCTGACTCATCTCCTGCGAGGGTCAGTTTCTACATCTATAAAATGGGACTAAATATACTGCTTACCTCCAAGTATGCGGTGGGATCACATGCGATAAGACTTGTAAACGGCTGGGGGTGGTGCTGGCACCTGGCACTGGCACGGGCACTGGGTGGAGACTGATAAACAGTGTTTCTCTTCCTTCCCTCCTCCTGGGCAAGGGTCAGGATGACTCACCCAGTCTGGGGCCACCCTACAACCTGCTGTGTACCAACACTGCTGCTACCAGTGTCCACCTCCCCCATCCTCTTCGGTCTTTATCTTAAATCTTGAAAATCAAATAGTGACTGATACCTGAGCCATGCCGGATCTGGGTGGGCTCCAGGGACTCAAGAATGCCTCCAGCCTCTCTTTTCCCTGGAAGTTCACAGTCCAGTTGGGAAGACAGACAGATGTGTGGCCAGGTCGTGACATGGGCGTGGGCTTTGACAGGTGGGTAGAAGTTGGTGGGTCAGGACTGGGGCAAGGAGGGAATTCGAGCAGAGGGAGGAGTCGGAGGAGGTGGTTGGTGGAAACTATTCTGGGCATAGAAGAGAGGTGAGCAGAGAAAAATGGGCAGATGGCAGAGCTTGTATTTGAAGGTTCCTTGCAATAGAGGCCTCAGGTTATATGATCACCCCCGAGTCACACGAGGAACTGGAGGCTGAGTGGACATACTCATCCAGCTGCTCTCAGAGCGGTGACTGCTGGGGCTCTGATACACCCACCCTCACCCGGCTGAGCTAGAGCTGGGCCACTAAACTCAGGACAATAGCCTCCTGGGCATGGGGTGGGCCTTGGAGAAGGCAGGGGCTCTTTTCCTATTGCCCCTCCTTCATCTGCCCTTCTGAACCCCGTCTGTTTTTTCCCACCCATCACTGCTCTCATGGACCCAGTAGCTCCTGGGGGCTGGGGTGGGAAATCCACTACTTTCATGATTTTTGCTCAAATTCCATATAAATTTTTCATTTATGATATACCCATGTTTGCTCTTAAAAGAAGGTTTATAATGACTTACTAATTACTGAAATCATTAATGTACCTGTAAATAAAACAAAATGGTCAGAGTTTATACAGTGAGACTGTCCCTCTGTGCCTCAGAGTGAGCAGGGGAGACAGGCAGGGGATGGGCCTCTGTGATGTCATGGTCTGCAGACTCTGATGTGGCTCATTGGGGGCTGCAAGTGCACACGTGTGTGTGTTCACACATGCCAAGAGTCACAGTGCATGTTTCCATGCATTGTTATACCCACATGCACACTAAAGCTCCTTGAGATCCACACACAAGTGTGCACACCAGTCCACAGCCATTCCACACCCATTACACCTCATGCACAACTCACACACAGAGACACACACACACACCCTGCAGGTATGTCACCCTGCACCCCCACACTCAAAATTACAGGCTTGCAGGCACATCTGCATCCTAACACATGCACAGATGTGGAGGCACACATATGCACACACCTAAATGCTTAAGTAAACATAGTCTGTCCATGCTGGGGACCATGGTGAGCAGTTAAAGATGAGACTGGGGTGGATCCATGTGTTCTGGGCTGGAAAGATGCTCATGGAGAGAGGAAAGAAGGTTGCAGGATAAGAGATTAAGTCTCTCTATTATTTTAAACACCTCTAAAAAGTTAGACATAAAATCTGAATTCATCAAAAAGACTTGCATGTTTGGTTACTTTGGAATGAGGAGGTAGGGAGATGACTTACTTTTCATTCTAGAAGCTCCTATATTCTTTACTTTTTTTTTAAGCCACAAGCTTTTGAGAACATATTTTCATACCTTTGTTGTTAAAAAAAGAAAACATTAAGATGTCTCATCCTGTCATTTAATAGACGGAGGCCTGAAGGAGGCAGAGACCCCCTCAAGCTCACATGTGGCCTTGCCTGTATTTTTGACCTTGACCCCACCAGGGATCCTTCCTCTGCTCCTGAGGCAGGGTGTTGGTATGTGGCTTCCTAGGCGGGGATGGGTGGAGAAATGGACTCTGGGTTACAGGCTAATGATGTTTGGCAGAAAGAACCCTCCCCGCCCCCCCCCCCCAACCCCGGTGGAGAGATGTCCCATTCCTGGGACAATCACTGTGTGCAGAGCTTTCAGTCCTTTATCACTCACTGGGTGTCCTGGCACCCCTGTTTTAACTTGGGGTCCGTCCTGGCAGTCTTGGCTCTGCCACTTTCTGCTGACAAGTGCTGTCTTTTGCTAAGTGACCAGTAGTGTTAAGTGATCCTGTGCCCCCTTCTGGCCTATCTCTGCCTAATTTTCCAGCCAAAAGGAACACAAATTTGATGCAAAACCCCTCTGGTGCTGTTTGCTGAGTGCTGACTAATGCTAGCTTACTTTGAAGGAGGAGGCAGTAGTGCGCAGAGGTCAAGGCCACCCTCTCCAGAGCCATCCTCCTGGGGCAAAACCCCTTGATGCTGCTCACTAGCTAAGTGACTTGGGATGGATTAGGTAACATCTCTGTGTCTCGGTTCCCACGTTTTGATACAATAACACCTTCCCATAGGCTTGTTGAAGGCTCAAATAAAGAGCTTCGGTAAAAAAGTGGAAACAATCCAAATCTCCATCAATGGTGGAGCAGATAAACAAATGTTCTCTCCCTACAATGGATTATTATTTAGTCAAGGAGAGGAATGAAGAATCGATACATGCTACCACAGGGATGAACCTTGAAAACTTTCTAAGTGAAAAGAAGACACACACAAAAGGTCAGATATTTTATATTTTTATATGAAATATCCAAAATAGGTAAATCCAGAAAAACAGAAAGTAGACTAGGAATTTCCAGGGACTGGATATGGAGAGTGCTAAAGACTTGGTATTTTTTTTTAAAGATTTATTTATTCATTTACACAAGAACCGGGGTACAGGCCAGATGTGCGGGAGGGTGAGAGGCTTCACCAGAGACAGAGCGGGGAACAGAACAGGCAGACTGACGAAATACACTGCTGAGGGGAGCAGCAGGCGAGACAGGAGAGGTCTGCCCCACCATGTGGGACCCTTGCCAGCTGGCTGGGATCGAACTGGCACTGCAGAGGCTGCGAACAGCTTTACAGTGTAGCGCGCTCAACTGCCTGCGCCACCAGGGGAGGCCCAAGACATGGTATTTTTTGAGGGGCAATGAAAACTACCTGAAATTAGATAGTAATGAGGGGTAATGATTTCATGAATCTACTAAAAGCCACTGAATTGTACGCTTCAAAAGACTGAATTTTATAGTATTTTAATTGTATCTCAATAAAAAATAGGTAGCAAAAAATTAAGACTGAATATAACAAGTATATGCAAATGTACTGCGCAGTGTTATTTTATTGGTGTGTCACTGGACAAACAAATATGCACTGATTGGATGTCAGATGCATTATGGTCCAACTTTATGGTGATATATTATGTAACCTTGAACAAAATTGTTCAAAATTGAATGGAGTACGTAGGGCAGTGCCTGGCACATGAAGTGCTCATAGTAGGGCTTCAGGATAACCTTGCAAGGCCAGCCTTTCATCCCCGCATGGGAGATGGGAAATGAGGCTCAGGATGGGACATGATGGGGTTTACCACCTTCCTGCTGGTCTGCTGTCTAGGAAGGACAGAGTCTTCGTTTCGGGTCCTCTTAGGGTCTGTCCTCATTCTGCCACTTCCCAGCTATCAGGCCATAGCCCAGCCTATTCCTGCCCCACTCTGAGCTGCCCTTGACCTCTGTGATCCTTCTGTGTGTAGGGATTTAGGGTCAGTGGGAGGAGTCTCTGAAGGTTGAGCTGAAGCTGAAGCCTCAGCTTAATGTGTTACTATATTCCTGGACAGAGCCCAGATTGCAGAACTGGATGACAGAATGAGACTACAGACCCCAGGAGACAGACTTGCTTCCTGCAGCTGCTCTGCCCAGAGGTAGTGAGAAATGCATCCCTGAGCGTGAGCTGCAGACCAGGGAGGAACAATTCCGTGGGACCCTTTAGAGGAGCAGGTCAAGCAGAGGCCAGTGGTGTGGTCTTTCCCCAGCAGACCCTACTCCTTTCAGTATCTGGGGGCCCCAGACCCCTTTTATTTTTTTATTTTTTATTATTTTTTTTTTATAGAGGCATGCTTTATTTATTTGTTTGCTGGTTTGTTTGTTTGTTTTGTTTATACATGCACTGGGTACAGTCAGAAGCCCGGGAGGGTGAGAGAATTCACCAGAGCCAGAGCGGGGAGCAGAGCAGGCAGAAGGACCGAAGTACACTGCTGAGGGGAGCAGCGGGCGGCAGGAGAGGTCTGCGCGCCATACGGGACCCTCCTCCGGTGGCCGGGGAGCAGCCGGGGATCGAACCGGCCACGGGCAGCTTCACAACCCAGCGTTCAACCGCTGCGCCACCGGGGAGGCCCAACCCAGACCCCTTTTAGACACTGCTTCCCTGGACCTCGATGTCCCCTACTGAGCCAGCCCAGGGTGGTGGTTACGACAACACCCTCTTGGGGCCCAGATTGCCTGCAGCTCCCAGCTTCCCTCCAGGAGCTTTCCCCGCATGGCCCTGGGCGTGGAAATCACCTCTCTGACCTTCAGTTTTCTCATCTGCGAATGGTGCTAACAGTGCCCACCTCACTGGTCTTTGCAGTGATTAGATAAGTGAGTTCCTGTGCTCAGCACAGGGGCTGGCACACAGCAAGCCCTCTCCGCCTGTTGGCTAGTGCTATTGCTAGTACTGTTGCATTAGCTGTGAAGGGGCCGGAGGACACGTGTGTGCCTGGAGGCGAAGGGCTGGCCCTCTGAACCCCTGTCTCCCAGTCCCCCTCACTCTCTTCCACACCAAGTGATCGACAGGCTGGGCCGGTGGCGTCCTGGCAGGCCTGTCCTGGCAGCTACTCCCACAAGGCGAGGCTTCTGAGCTTTGGAGAATTAATTAGGCCACATTCCTCTTCCAGGGCTCCCGGCGGGCCCACACAGGGCCCCCTTCCGAGCTGCTGAGGGCTCTTGGCTCAGGTCCCTGGCAGGCGGAGGTGAGGCCCACACTGCTCTCCCCTGAGAGGGGCTGGGAGGGTCTTGTGGAGCTGGAAGTACTGGCCAGGGAGGGGCAATGATAAGCCAGTATCTCAAGGCCTGCTCCTGTCCCAGGTCTCCCTGCTTAGTCACCTTGCCTGGTTCCCCATCACTCATGTTCAAATTCCTGGCACAGGATGCCTTTCCCAGCTGGCCCCTGCCTCTCTCTGATTCTTCCATGCTCTGGCCAGTGGTGCCTCATATCCTTACCCCCCACCTTGCTGCCTTTTCCCCCATGCTAGCACTGGCTGCCAGTCCTACCCAGTCCCCAACCCTTCCCCCTTCCCCTCCCACCAGCTGAAAGGGCCTCCCCAACATAGTCTACCTCCTGTCCTTCATTTTGCCATCTTGTGAGACCCTTGACGACAGCAAGTGTGATTTGATCTTAAGGCTTAGTCTTGAGGGGCACTTCAGGCATGGTGCTATTCTCCGGGGAGTCATTTTCTGCAGCTGTGGTGGGGGTGATGGTGGGGGGCTGATAACCCAAACCCTGCCACATGCTCACACTGGGCCTGGTGCTAGGGGGCACTGCCCATTCCCTGTCCCCTCCACAGCCTTCTTCATGGTACCCCCTTCTTTTGCTCCCTTCCCCGCAGAGTCTTCACCTAAGCCATTCCCTCTGCTTGGAACACTCTTCTTCATGCCCCTTCCTTCATTTGACTAATCCCCTTGAACTTGGCCTAGATGTCACCTCCTCTAGGTTACCTTCCTGGATTCCTCCACCCCACGGACTCTATCCTAGTGTGAATGTACCCTAGCAGAGTCAGGATAGCATAGAGTTAGGTTTAAATCCAGCTCCACCACATTCTAGCCGTGTGCAAGCTTAGCAAGTTCTGAACCTCTCAGTTACAGCTTGTATGAAATGGAAATAATAATGACAGATCCTGCTGCCTAAGAGTGCTGTGAGGAACCAAGAAATTAATATGCAAAAAGTACTTAGTGAGGGCTCAATAAATGTTAGCTTTGCTATTATTTTTATCATAATATTTAAGTGTGTTCATGAAGGGCTCTCCTCTTGGCCTGTGAGGGCAGAGGCTGTGTCTGTCTTCCTTGCAAGAGTCTCCTGAGAGAGGTGATTATTCATAATTGTTGAATGAATAGATGGCTACATTCCAGTGATTTATTGCCTTGATAGGCAAATAACTTTTCAGAACTGAAAACCCAACAACCTGATCTCTATTTTTAGTTGGGGGGGCGGTGGTGAGAGAGAGAGAGAGAAATGCATTCCATGGGGTTCTTTCCTGAGTGAAAGCAGGGGGCAAGGCATCCTGGGGGCGGGAGAGGCCTGGTCTGCCTGGACCTGCAGCAGGTCACATAGCCCTTGCTGTGGGCCCCAACACCTCTCTGCCTCTGCTTCTGTAACCTGAATAAATTTGGGTGATCCTGTGCCCCCTTCTGGCCTACCTTTGCCTAATGTTCCAGTCAAAAAGAACACATTTGATTCAAAAAGCCTTGACAAACCTAAGTATTTATGGAAAAGACAGAAAAAGACAGGAAAAGGAAAAGATGAACTTCCCCCAATGTTGACACCCTTCCCAGGATTCCATTTTTGCCTCTCACAATTTCCTCTGCTTTCCCTCAAACTCTGCCCCACCCCCCTCTACGCTTCTGGGCCCGCAGCTACCTGGAATGTGGTTTGGATGCAGGCACAGACTTCGGGTGCTCATCACCCTCTTGTCCCTGTAAGCTTCTCATCCTGTGAAGGGAGGTGGGACTGGAGGAAGGCCAGAGCAGGGCCCCCTCAAGTGCAGGTCCGTGCCAGAGACCCCCAACTCCAAAGAATGAAAATCCAAGGGTTGTGATGTCAGCATGCCTTTACCGGCTGCCTCCTAGGCTTCCTTGCTTCCCTTTAATAATCTTTGTTACTTAATCATTCTGGTCTCTGATCTTTGAACACTGGTCAGGGCCACTGAGCCGGTGCCAAGGACATGCCTTCTTCCCGGGGCCTCCCATACACCGTCAGCCAGGGTCTCCTCTCACCGGGCTCTCCATCCCACCTGCCATCCTAGGGGGACCCCACTGGGCTGCCCAGCCTGGCCATTGGCTGCTGCCTTTGGGTTTCCAAGGGAGCAGGGTCATTTTGAATGGGATGATGGACTGTCAGGGAGTGAGCAGCACCTGGCTTCAGGGTCAACAGAAATTTAAGAGAGGCTCTCTGGCCTCTGGTCATAGTAAGTGAATAGGGTGACCCCACTACATCAACTCATACCACCCAAGATGCTCTGTGGACCCCTAAGGGCTGGTGGTGAACTTGCTTCTCTGCCTCTTGTCCCATTCACTCTTGCCCTGCTCACTCCTCCAGCGGCTGGTTTGCAAAGCCCAGCCTGACCAGGTCCCTCACTACTCACAGACCTTCTATGGCTCCCCATGGCCCATAAGAGAAGGTCCAGACTCTGTACTTCAGCTTCAAAACCTCTCTGGCTTCATGCCCAGCTGTCTTCCTCTCACCAAGTTCCCGCTGCTTGGGAGCCTCCTTTGTCACTCCCTTTGTTACTCCTTCACCCTTCCTGTCCCTCTGTGTAGAAGCCCCTCTGAATTTTTTTCTATTGATTTGAGTCCTACTCATCTTTTGAAGCAGAGGGAGTAGAGCCTTGGTCCAGGAGACTTTCTCTGACTACTTCCCACTGCAGCCTCTCCTCTCAGGCCCTTTGGCTCTGAGTTGGCCTCACTCATGGCACAGTCACCCCTGGCTCAGCAGAGCTGAGCCCAGCACCATAACTTATACTTTCAGTGTTCACACTAGGCCCTGAGTAGGGACTAATTTAAGGATAAAAGTAGGTTCCCAATTTATGGATGAAAAAACTGAGGCTCAGGAAGAGAAAAGGATTTGTTCAAGGTCATGCTACAGGGGTGATCGACGAATTCAAGCAACAAGTGCTACTTACATACATACGTGCCTGTGCACACATGTGCCATAGACTAGCCCAAGTCCTGACATCACCACTTACTTGCTTCATGACTTCTGGGAAGTCAGTCCCCTTCTTTGGGCATCAGTTCCATCATCTATGAAATGGGAATACTAGAAGTGCCTATGTCATAGTTTTTTGTGAGAATGAAATGGCTTATGCCAGTATACAGTAGGAGTTTAATATTTGTCAACATGTTTTCTTTCATGAGGGGATCTGGGCTGACTTCATGGGTCAAGCAGGATTAGAGCAGTATATAAATAATTTTCAATAGTGGTTGTAGGCCTCAGTCTGCCACTCCCAGCACATGCCAGCAGGTGGAAAGGGAACAGCTGGCTCAGGAGGGGACTTGGCAAAAATGGCAGCTGTGGGTCCAGGAGGCTGGCAGCAGAAGTGTTCCGGGCTACCAGTGATCCCTAGGACTCAGGTGGGCTGCTTCTAGGGCGTTGCAGCATTGGCCAACCTAGTGCTAGAGCCCTGGAGTTTCTTGGACCTGAGAAGTGTTAAAATTCCCCTAGCAAGGTCCCACCCAAGGCTCAAGGTGAGGGACAAGGCCAGGCTGTAGTTCCGTCATAGGCCAGTAGGGCGGCTTACAGTCTTGGAATCCATCCAGCATCAGCCCTGACAGAAGGACTGGCTCTAGGCCTCACAGGCTCTCCTCATGGACCAGGCAGTGTGGGCAGAGTGGGTTTTGGCACCTACATAATCTTGGCTCCTTCCACACATGCCTAGTCATCAGTTACTGGCCTGATGGGAACAGAGGTCCTGGAACCCTGGGTATCAAAGCTGTGAATGGTTTGTCCAGGGGTGTGACAGGCAAAAGCCCAGAGAGAATGGACGGGCAGCCAAAGATGCCCGGCAAAGGTATGGGGAGTGGAACCCAGGGCTCTGGCTACCTGCTCCAAACCCTCCCTTCCTGCGTCCCCCTAACTTCCTAGCAGCCCTTTCCTGAGAAGTGTCCCCCACTCCTGCCTCTGCCAAAACAGAATACCAGTGTACCATTTCTTTGTTTATTACAAACACAGGTTCACAGGTAAATAATTGAGAGTCTAAAAAAATACGTTAAAATAAATAATTGGAATTGTCAAAGGTCTTACAGCAAATAAGTTATATACAGGCAGGTGAAACAGAACCGCCCCTTGTCACTAGGAGTGTCCTCAGAGTATGAGGGTACAAGGACTCTGGGGCAGGAGAGTTGGAGGGAGCAGGTGTGGGCCAGCCAGGATACCAGTCCTTGAGCAGCCCAGCCTCCGGGGCTGACTCAGGCGTGAAGGTCCACCGTCGCACATCACTCCAGGTTGGTTGCCAAGAGACAGGACACGTCTCAGGATGGGCCCTCCAGGTTAGCGAGCTCCACACAGTTCCTTTCAACAGGGCTGTGGATGGGAGCCAGTGGGTGGAGCATTCTGCAGGTCGAAGGCTTCCCTGGGCAGTGTGAGGCCATGGAGCTGCTTCGAGGGAAGCTCCCTCATGGGGCGAGGAAGCCAGAGCTTGTGCCAATCCCAGCAGGTCCTGGCCCAGAGAACAGGTGGAGGGTTTCCCTCAAGCCCAAGGCCGCCCCTCTCCTCCTGTCTCCACGCAGGTTTCCTTCCCAAGGTTCCTCCAGCTTCCCGATGCTATCTCTTCCTCCACCTGGAGTGTGTGGGCCTGGGCTCTCTTGATGCCACTTGCTGTTGCCTTGCAAAGAGGATCTTGGCTGTGGAAATGTCCCTGGAGATAGAGAAGGGTCAATTTAGTATCTCAGGTGATATGGTCTGACCACGCGTTCCTGGGGAGAAGTAGTGGTGATAGGGACTGGAACCCTTCATCGTGGGGTGGCCATAGCTGACCCTGAAAACAAGGTCTGCATTTAATTGACAGGCTAGGACAGGCCTAAAAGCTTCTCTGCCTACAGGCACAGTTGTCAACACCATATGCTGCCGGAGGTGGCCAGACAGCCAAGAACAGGCCAGCGTCTCTCTCACGATCTGCCTCCCCACTACCATCCCTTTGCTCACGTTGGTCACCTTGCCGTCACTCAAGCTCTGCCTTTTAAAATTCCCCCCATTCTTCCAGGTCCAGCTCAAAGTGATCCAACCCAGACAAATAGGGGTGCTAGCTGCCCTTTGAACCCGGCTGACACTCCGGCCAGGTCTTTTCCAGGCGGTTTCATCCTAGCCCAAAGTTTTCTAGCCTGGGAGCTTTAGTTCCCCACTGTGGGACCTTGGGCAAGTGTCTCACCCTCTCTGAGCCCCTTTCTTGGTCTGTAAAATAAACAGACTGGAACTGTTGTGAGGTTAAGTCCAGGGTGGCAAAGCAAGCTTTGCCCACAATGACTGTCATACACTGAAAAGTTTATCTTCTTTTTTTTTTTCATTCTAAGACAACTCATAAGTTGCATTTTCTCCTATGTTCTGCCTCCCCACAAAGATGAAGATTTCCAAGGGTCAAGCTGGGCTCACACTGGCCAGCCCCAAGGAGCCTCAGTGACAGGAGTAGTGGGGCTGACACTGCCAGAAATCCCTGGGGGCTTTCTCCACATGCTTCTCATTGGCCAACTCCTCTAACCGTACAGCCTCTAACTTCAGTTAGCATTTGCTGTCCTCGTTTCAAAGAGAGAAACCCAAAGTACAGATAAGCTTAGTGACAAGCCCAAGGTCACAAAATCTTGCAGAGCTGGGGTTCTGTTTCCAGAAGTTACCCCTTTAGCCATTCTGCTGCACAGACACTTGCGGGGTTTCTGCTCTCAGATCATCTGGTGGGACATGGCCTCTCTGCGTGCCCATGCTCAAGCTGAGGCTGCCAGTCTGCAGCAGTGGGGAGGGAGAAGGCTAGGTTCTCAGTCCCCTGAATGCCAGATGTGGAGACCCTCCATTCAGACACAGCCTGAATGAACACCCACAGTCCTTCCACAGCCGTGTGCCCTCAAATCCTCTAAAAAAGGCAACAAATTGCATAATGAGGTGCAGGCTCTAGGGTCAGCAGATGCTACTGACTGCTGTGTGGCCTGGGGAAAGTGCCTTCACCTCTCTGAGTCTCCATTCTCTTGGCTGCTCAGTTGGGACCCAGTCCTGCCCGCCATGGAGAACAAGGGGAATGTGCAAAGCACAGAGGAGGCTAGTCAGAGAGGCAATCCTTACCTCAGCCGCTGGAGGAGCTCTTCTGCTGTGGTCCCTGTCTTGCCTGTCTGGAGCACATCTGCAGGGGACCCGCCGCCTGGGATGGTCGTGGCTTTAGTCCTGAATGAACAGCATTGGGGCCCAAGTGAGGGGCTGCTCAGGGCCCCGAGGCCACCTGGCTGCAGGCCCAGTCCACCCCCCACCCACCCGACCCGCCCTCAGGAACAGATCCATTTCCACCCCTGTGCACCTGGCAACTTTCCTTTCCCAGGCGGGGTGGGGACCGAGGAAAACTGAGCTACCGGGAATGTGTTCTTAGCCTCAGAAAGAGGCAGCTGGGTGGCTGGCCTTCCCAGAATCGGGCCACCTGCAGCTGAGTGCTGTTCTTTGCAGGGAAACTGAGGTAGGGGTGGAGCCCCAGCTTGAGCCCCAAAGGAGGAGTTTCTCGTAAACTGTCATGGCAACCACAGGTTTGGGGTTGCACAGCCAGTTTCTGCTTTCTTCAAATTCTTCAAGTGGAAGAGGGGTGGGATAAAGTCTATCCCTTTTACAGATGGGGAGACTGAGACCCAGAGAGTTAAGAGGCTTGGCAAAGGCCCTCAGTAACCCCCTGATGACCCTAGGATAGTACCATGGTCTTTCAATTCCAGATGTTACTTCTCCACCAAGTTCCAAAGTCCCCCGAGCCTCAGGTCTTAATTCAAAGCCCAAGCACAAGGTGACAAGCTGGAGACTGAGGCCCAGCTCTCTTTCGGACTAGCTGTGTGGTCTGGCGGGATGAGTCCTGTCCCCTCTCCGGGCCTGACCATCTCAGCTGTCACTGGGGAGAATCTCTCCCCCAGGAATAAGGATGCGAGTGCTCACAATTCCCAGAGCTGGGCAGTGAGAGGGGTGGCGGGTTCCCCACTGGAAGTGGTGATGCTCTCAGAAGCCCCAGACCCAGGGAAGCCTGTGGGTCCCTCCTCTGTTCCCTCATTAGCCACTTTCTGCTGCCCTCCCAGACTCCATGCTCCCTAGGGGAAGACGAGGCTAGCAGCCACCCCGGCCTCTGCCGACGGGGTGCCCACCTACCAGGGTTTTCGATGGCAGAAGGTGGCACAGGCGGAGTCCCTGGCACTGGAGCACTCACAGCGCCTTGGCAGGGAGCGGCGCCGGCGTCTTGGCGGGTTTCCCAGGCCGTAAGGAGCTGTCTGTCTGTGGGCAGGCAGCCAGCAAGGTGGTGGTGTAGGGTGGAGAGAGAGAGGAGAGAGAGAGAGAGGATTAGATAAACCATGAGCACTGGTAAGCAGAGACTGTCCATGCTGCACACTGGATGGCCACCCATGCCACCGGGCTGGCAGTAAGAGGTCACTGGACCTGATCTCAAGAAGTCCCTCCCAGGTGCCATGTAGCCCGGACAAGACCCCTCCCCTCTCTGGGCCTTCCCCCCACCACCCCTGGCCCGTTCACCCCTTCCAGCATGGGGAAGAGGTGTGGAAAACATGCCCTCACCCCCAAGTGGGGAGTGGGGGGTCCTTTGAGCCCTTCTCTTCCCAGACAAACAGGAACTGATGGGGCCAGGCTGGCCCCTGTTCTCAAAGATTGCTCTCAGCGGACCCTGGAGGAAGGGGCGACGCTCCAGCTCACACAAGCAAACAGCTGAAGTGCCCCACACCTGGTTCACCACTTGCCTGAAGGGGTGACAAATAAGTCCTAGAGCTTTGACTCGAACACCGCGAGTGTGCATGAGTGTGTGTGCATGCACACACATGTGTGCGCGCTCAAGTGTGAGATCAGGTGGGATTGATTTCAGTCTGGCCAAGGCGTGCCGGGGGCAGGGCAGGGCAGGGGCTCTGCGGCCGGTTGGACCAGCACCTTTGGGTGCCAGAGCTAATTTTAGACGATGTGGTTGGAGTTGTAATGACTCCAGGTAGACCCAGCACGCAGGGACTGGCAGGGTTCCCGCCCTGAGCGAATGTTTGGATGCGGATTAGCTCCACACACGCTTACGTGCAGGGCTTCTCTTGCCTTTTGCAATTTGGGGAAGGAAAAAAAAAAAACACAAACACACACAG
Source organism: Talpa europaea (assembly GCF_964194135.1). Classification (NCBI taxonomy): domain Eukaryota; kingdom Metazoa; phylum Chordata; class Mammalia; order Eulipotyphla; family Talpidae; genus Talpa; species Talpa europaea. The sequence goes on from NC_140076.1 coordinate 25,299,149, forward strand.
AAACTTCAGCATGAAGTATGCAGTGGCCCGGAGGCAGTACGGGTGCAGACAGAACAGGCAGCACCGGCCTCCTACCCCAGCTCCGCCAGGTGACACAGGGCAGGCTTCTCGCCTGTCATTTGGGGACCTGCAGTATCTGCCTCATGGGGAGGATGAGGGTTTCATGAGATGATAGTGCACGAGCAGTGCCTGGCACAGTGAAGACAGGGGCGCTGTCATCAATCATATTATTCTTGGAAGACCATGCAGAGAAAGCATGGCAGAGAGGATGTGCGTTCTGGAGTCCTCAGACCTAGGACGGAACGTCCACCTACCACTTCCTCCTGCCTGTGTGACCTAGGGGAAGGCACCTAACCTCTCTGAGCCTCAGTATCCTGATCTGGAAAATGGAACCAATACTTTCTTACCAGGCTGTTGGGAGAATTCTCATGCGATAACCCTCAATATTGTTCAGGCAGCCCCGCGTGGGAATTGAAACAATAACCCCACTTTGGAGAGCTGCCCTGTGCCCACAGCCTGCCGGCATGCCAGTGCCCATTCCCTTTACCTTGCTCCTAGCAGCCCTGCCTGGGTCCCCGGGTTGCTTACCCTGGAGTGTTCACCCAGATGATGTCCAGGTGGCAGAAGTAGACGCACTCCTTGTCAAGCCAGGAGCTGCAGGAACAACGCCGGGGTCGCAGGTGGGACCCTTGGGCATGGGGTGAGGGTGCTGGTTGCTCCTGGGTAGCAGCGGCCTGGCCCTTGCCTGCATGCACAAGAGGGAGAGAGAGATAGAAGGTGGGTCAGAGCGCCTGGCACAGCAGGGATAGGGGGACCCGCTGGGCTCCTCCTCTTGCATAATTGAGGAAGTTGGCACTCTCACTACTCAGGAGCTCTGGGCCAGCCGGGGGAAGCCCCAGCAGCCCTGGTGGGAAGGGCTGGCTGCTGCCCTGTGCCTGCAGCACTTCTGCATTTGCAGAGCCCTCCACTCCCATGCTGCCCAGTATGTCCCCAGCTGGCTTGCTGGGGGCAGTGAGTACCAAGGCCCCGGGAGGTGACACCGACAAGCAGACCCAGGGACTGCTGCAGCAGGCAAGGCCAGGGCAGCTCACCTTCGTGCAAGAACACTAGCAGGGCTAGAGCAACGGTGAGCACAGCAACCATAGCGATGATGATGATGGAGAGCAGGGGCTGGAGTGCACAGGCTGGACTGGAGCAGAGCTTGCTGCCAGCGTCCTGCTGCCAAGCCGAGCGATAGCTTGTTAGCTGGGTGCCCTGGCTGCCTCTTATAATACCAGGCGCCCGCCCCGCCCCTACCCGTCCAGCCCTGCCCCACTGCACCGGGCAGGCAGGGAGCCAGGGACACCGCCTCCTCCTGGGGCGCCTGGCCCGCCCCAGCCTCTCTGGTGAAGGGGGGAGAGGGCGGAGAGAGGGTGGAAGGCCCCGCTCCTCCCTCTGTGACTGGAGCACCTCCCTGAGTCCCGAGGCTCTCCTGCAGCTGTCAGTCCACTGGACTTCTTAAAGCACCCCCAAACTGCCCGGTGCCTCCTCCCCCACTCTCTCTGCTGCTGCGTAGGTGTCTTACCCTAAGCTAAGGCTTTAGAGGGGAGGTCCCTTGAGCAAAACCCTCCCTCCTCCCTCTCAGGAGACCCTATGTCTGCAAGGCTGAGGATACTCCTCTATTGTGTAGGAGATAAAAGCCCTGCTCAAGGCTGTGTGGCCTTGGGCAAGAAAGAACCCTCTCTGGGCCTCTTCCCTTAGTGAAGGACACATCTCACCCCTGACCTCTGCCAGGCCTGGAGCTGCCTCATTCTTACCTCACCCAGAAAGTTTCCACCCCCACCCCCTCCTTTGCCCACCCCCGGCCTGGGGACAATTCTGGTACCTTCCAGAAGCTATCAGTTGTACAGCCAGGGTCAAGGACATCCCTCCTGGGCCTCTATTTCTTTGCTTGCAAAATAAAGCTGAAGAGTTGTGGGGGAATGTGGGGGGGGGGGTAGTGTTTGGTGCTATTTCTTAACCTGTGTGGCTCACGGGATCCCTTGAGACTAAGAAGGCAACTTCATCACCCTTTCTAGAAAGATGCCTATGCTCACAAACAACCCTTGAAAGTTCTCACCTTGGACATCATAGGATGTCTTGATTCACCTCAGTGGCTATTTTCAGCAAAAAAGGGAAGGAAGGGCACTCAGGAGGTGCTCCCCGGGGATTAGCATTCTGGTCCTGGCCCTTCTGCTGACTTAGACGTCAGGCCTTGCTGGAGACGAGAGCAGGATACTCAGGGCTGAGCTGGGTGGCTTGTGGCAATGGTAGTTGCCCTCTGCTCAGAGTCCACTTCCCACAGAGTCTCCTTGGGGACCCTGCCTCCAGCATAACAGGAAAGGCCCTCTTGTTCTCGGAATTCCCACAGTCCGTGCTCCTGCAGGCCTGACTCATGACTTGGGCTTATCTCCCCAGCAATCTTGCGGTCCGGGATTCCAGAGAACGCTGGCCGGGAGACTGCCTGGCACGTTGTAGGAGCCCTCAGAGTGGTACTCTCTGAAAGAGGAGGAATGAGTTAGTAAATGTCTGGCTTTGAACTTGGAAATAAGGTCCCCGGGAATCTAGGCTGCCCAGTATCTAGTGTTCAGCAGCTCTTTGTCATTAGTCATCTATGAAAGGGGCCATAGATAACCACAAAGGAAGAGTCAACTGTGCTTCTTCCTAAGGCACGTTCAGCGCAGACACGTGTGTGAGACGCTGGCTGAGTGGGGATGACCCTCTGTGCTCTGAGTCAGGTTTCAAAGGAAGCAGAAACAAACATCCTGAGCACCTACTGTGTGCTGAGCAGGCTTTCAATTCCTCTCCATCACAACCCCAGGTACATGGATTATCACCTGGGTACCAGCCCTGTTAGTGCCCATGAGACTTGGAGAGGGGCCGCCTGACCAGGGCCAGAGCCTGCAGAGGCAGCGCTGGCCCTGGAAGCCAGATCTTGGTCCGCCCTGCAAAACACAGAGACTCCCCAGACAGTGCTCACAGCCCTCCCCTGGTGGTGCCTCTCTAAGAATTTAGAGGGATATTTCTGGAATGAGGTGAGCAATTCTCCCAGCCATTTCTACTAGCCTCCGAGAGAGTATAAAAATGGCATTAGACAGGGTTAGGGTGGCGATAGGGGGTGGATAGAGAATTCAAATTACTGAACCGTGAAGAGAAGAAAGAAGAGAAAGCAGGTCAGCGGGGGGTGGGGGGGGCAGGAGGGGGTCAGGGTAGGGAGGAAAACAAGCAGGGTGGCAGATAGAGGAGGAGGACAAGGAAGCAGAGCGGAGCGAGAAAGAAAGACCTCGGATTTGAGAAAGTAGAAGAGAAAGACCATCCAGAGTGAGAACGAAGGTTCTAACCGTCTAATCTTTACACAAATGCAAAGTGCTGCCCTGGACAATAGGGCCAGAGGCTCCGAGTCTGGGAAACATAATAGAAGAATTAAACGGACCAGGAGACAGGAGCCCGCTGTGGTGTGAAAGGAGAATGACGGCAGGGCAGGGGCCGCCGCCCGTCCCGCAGGTCAGAGCGGGAGTTGTGCCGACTCCCGTTTCGCTGGGTCCCTGCCCTCAGCTCCAGCGGGCAGACAGGGATCCCGTGAAATGGAGAGGCCTGGCCCGGGCAACCTGAGTGAGCCCGGGCCTTAGGGGGTGAAACCATTCCGGGAACAGCACTACTCCACTGGCCAGAGTTGGTTTCCAGGTAGAGAAAACTAAGCTGAGTTAAAAATAGCCAGACCCAGCCCCTGGGTCTTTTAGCCTGGGGCCTGATGGTCACCTCTGCCCCTCCTGGTTGGCCTGGCTGGTGGCCCCCTGACACTACCTCTCGGCCCTCACCAGCTGCCTCACCAGGGCCTGCTGCTCTGGCCTTGCTACTTCTGGGCAGGTAAAGGCTGCAGGTCAAGGGCCAGGGCTTCTCCCAAGGTCACTGTCAGCATGTGGAGGGAATGGATTTGCACACCTAAGAATTTGTTCCACGTATGTTTGGTGCTAAGTCAGTCCACAAAAGAGATTTGTGTATGTTGGGTGGGGTGGGGAGGTGGGGTAGGAGGGCTGGCTGGCAGACGAGGGCAGCTAATGTATTTCTGGGTGAGATGCTGTGCCAGAACTACCTTCTAGAGACCCTCTGCGAGCTTCACTCCCATTTGGTTGTTGAGGTAACGCAGTCTCAAGAGAAGGGGCAACTTGCTGGAGATGGTGTTGGGGCCCGGCAATTTCCTTGGCTGCCAATCCAGTCGTGTTATTTTTTTTTTTTAAGACTTATTTATTTATTTATACAAGCACTGGGTACAGTCAGAAGCGTGGGAGGGTGAAAGGATTCACCAGAGCCAGAGCGGGGAGCAGAGCAGGCAGAAGGACCGAAGTACACTGCTGAGGGGAGCAGCGGGTGAAACAGAAGCGGTCTGTGCGCCATGTGGGACCCTCGCTGGAAGCCAGGGATTGAACCAGTGCTGCAGAGGCTGCGGGCAGCTTTGCAGGCCAGCGCTCAACCGCTGCGCCACCGGGTAGGCCCCAAGTTGTGTTCTGGCCTCTATGCCAGTGAGCCTTCCAGGGGTCAGAGCTGAGCCTGAGACCTGGGGCCTCTTTGCAAAGGGTTGCCAGGAAGGAACCTCACTGGCAGGAAGGCCTGTACACTGGGTGGGGGCTAGGACATTCTCCTGTGCACCCCAAATCTCCCTCTGTAACTCCTGCACCAAGAGTAAATAGGGTCTCCTCAGGCAGCTGTATGGCAGCTGTGACTGCTGTGCGGGATGGAGGGTTCTTAGAAGTGAGGATTCAATGTCCTGGTGAAGGAATGAGCTGGAGCAGGTGCCAGCTTGCCTATTCATGCTGCATGACCTTGACCTTGTCCTTTCCCTGGCTTCTCTGGAGGGTGTTCCTCCCTTCCCGTTGACTGCAAGGGATGCTCTCAATTCTGGCAGCCTGTGACATTCTGATCAACCACCTGAGTTGAGAGCTCTCCAAGCATAAGCCCTGAAGACTCTGGCTTCACAAGTGACTCTTTGCTCTGGCTCCCCCCCTTGAGCTCCTCCTCTGGAAAAAAAGTCATTTCCCATTGCCACCTGGTCCCACCAGTTTTCAGGAAGTTCTGTTGGCAGCCCCGACAAGAAAGGACACAGCGTCTTGGCTGTAGGCACACTCCGTGCAGGCAGCTTAGCAGAGCGAGCACCTGGAAAGAGGGGCTGGCAGGGGGAGTTATCTGGGGCCCACAGGGAATACAGGGGCCTGGAGAGGGTTTGACCCTGGAGGCAGCCTGAGTTGGGGTGTTAGGACATCCTCATCATCACTTGCCCCCAGGCCTTGGGTCAAGCAGCCCCCACTTGGGCCTGGGGCCACTCAGCCTCAGGGCCTCTTTAGTCTGGGCGTCCTGCCATTGGCCACAGCTCACCCTGAGCCAGCAGGGCCTGCCGCCACCCATACCATGGTCCCCACACTGAGTCTTTGCAAGGGCAGCCTCGGCCCTGCGGGACCAGCTCCCCTGGTCTGCATGGCTTCCCTCGGAGGACGCCCTTGTTCATCCTCCTCCTCCCTCCATTTCAGCCTATTTGGAAAGATTTATATCTTCCACATAAACTGTGCTTTTGAGAAATAATTCATATGTCCTGTTTGCTATTAATCCAAGGTAATCAGAACAGGGTCGGCGAGGCCCACAGAATGCTAGAATTTCAGCTGAAAGCAGATACTGTTCAGTCAAGGCATCCTCATCAAGAGGCCATGTGAGTCTTTTTATTTATTTATTTTTAAGGCCATATGAGTCTTGTTGGATTCCTTGAATAAGAAAACCAACTCAGAGACTTGGCATCCTTTGCATCTGAAGTTTATGAGTTCCCTCCAAAGTGCAAAGGGCCCAATTTCCCACATAGCCTTTTTTGGGGGTGTGGGGTAACATGCATTTAGTATTTAATATAATCGAAGCACTGCACTAAATGGTTTATGTCCATTATCTCCACTAACTCTCACTCAGTGGTGGATAACACAAGGCCCTGTTTTATAAAGGAAGAACTCGAAGATCATGACTTTTCCACTGTCAGAAAGTAGCTGAGCCACGATTAGAAAACAGATCTGTGTAAGTCCACAGCCCAAACCATCAACCTACTAGGCACCCCAGGTGCTCTCCTGCCTCCCTAGCCCGCAGGGGTCACTTCCCTGCTTTTACCAGGCAAAAAGCCCTCTGCAGGCTGGGGAGCAGGGGGCCTGGGAGGCAGGCTTGCCCGTGAGGGACCTTACTCCCTCAGCAAGCACAGGACGTGGCCCAGTGGCTGGGGCTTGGTCTTAGCCATTAGGTAGACATGGACAGTGCATTCCTTCCACCAGATAGCCACAGTAGCATCCTGAGAAGCAAGCTGGGTTTATGATTCACACTTTATAAATGAAGTTTTTTCAGATAAGATTCTTACTTGTAGATAACAGAGAGGCTCACTCAGGGTCACACGACAAGAAGGAAGGCTAGAATTTCCCCCGTATCCCTCTGCTATGGGGCCAACAACCTACATCACATATATTCAGTACACTTCCCTCTGTTCACCTCCACCCTCCCCTGTTCAATCTCCCATGTCCCCATCCATCCGTCTGTCTGTCCGTTCGTCTGTCCATCTATCCATCATTCTGCCCACCCAACCATCTTCCTTCCTTCCTAACCATCTAGCTAACATCCACCCTTTGCTCTATCCTCCTTCATGAAGATGTGCTTAGAATGATTAAAAGGATGTAAACTTGAAGAGTTTTGAGTGAGCTGTTGTACTTGTCCTGAAACATTCGGTTATTTCCCAGAGCCGTGTATTTCCCCCGTAAGAGGATGAGCTCACGGAGATATGGTCTTCTCTGGAATCCCCAGCCTAAGGCCTAGCACAGGCCTGGGCACATGGTCCTGGCCCAATGCTGGAGTAACGTGGAATTTACAAGATGGCTTTGTCTCACCAAAGTTTATCTTTGCATAGACTCCCCTTCTGATGAGGGAGGTCTAGGCCCCTTCCCTTCCCTGCCTGCTACATCTTCAAAATGCTCTAATCTTTAAAAACAAAAAAATCAGACAGAGATGGGAAGATAACTTGGCCTATACCTGCAGGAGAAACCGAGGTGCATGGAGGAGAAACAGTCCACCAGAGGTCGCCCTGCCAGGCCAGGATTCTAGAAACCCAGAAAGGCTGGACTCTTTCATCTCTGAAGCTTAGGTCCTTACCCTTGGGGCGTTGAACCCTAACCTTCTCCACCATCCCACCGTCACCACCAGCCAAGACATGCAGCTGGTGGTTTTTCAGTCACACCCACTCTGTTGCCTAGAGCCCATGTTTTCCAAGGCGCACCCAGCGCCCCACCAGGAGGCCGCCTTTCCCCTCTGGGAAGGGGTGAGCCACCAGGAGGCCGGGCCCTGTAGCAGCACAGAACATCATCCTAGAGTTAAATGTCAGCTAAAAATAAGTGCCTGGGACTGTATCATCAGGGTAACTTGGTGCCCAGCAGGCAGGCAAAGTCTGGGGTTCCCACTGTGGGTTCAGGCTGACGTTGCTGAGCAGAGGTGTGCCTGGGGTACCTCCTTGCCTAAAGGCCTTAGCCAACCTGCCCAGCTTCAGGGAATCCTGAACCATGAGTGACCCAGGGGGTTACAGTGGGGCTGTGGCAGGCAGGAGGGCAGTCAGAAGCTGCAGTTGCTGCCTGGGGCTGGCTCGGGTGTGGGGGTGAGTCAGGGCCAGCCTACCCCTGGAATCTCTGAGGCTTGGTGGATCTGAATGTCAGCTTCAAAGCCCTGTGACTCAGGTTCAAATCCTCGCCCCTGCCCCATGGACAAATGCCCGGCTCTGTGCCTACCAAAAGCGGTGTGGTGAGGGGCCGGCCAGTCAGGGCTCTGTCTCTGTTGCTCCCTGGCCACATGACCCAGGGCACACTTTGGTGTGACTTTCTTGAGTGTCAGAGGTCACATATGTCAAAGAAGAAAACTTCCACTTCACAGCTGCTGGGAGGCTTTGTGGCTGAGCCAGTGGAAGGTTTGCCTGTTGCTTGACACGGGAAGGCTTTGTCGGCCTCTTTTCTCCCTTCCTCGCCCCACTGCGGGATGTGTGTGGACTCGGTGTAGACGCATTCCTGGAAAGGAGTACGTATGTGTGTATGGGGCTGGGGTGGGGGTGGGGGGTTGGTTTACTAAGACTTAGGCCAATTGCGCACCATGAGCCAGACCCTTTATAAGTGGCCTCTCCACTTCTCTGGGTTACAAAGTCCCCTTGAGGGCACGCGGTCACCTTATCATGCTCCACTCACCCACTTTTGCTTAGGCATAAGCAAAAGTGCCGCACCAGACATGGAGTGTTTTGAGATTTCACCGGAAGTCTGTGACCAGCACCAAGCCGAGGGTCACGGTGAAGTGTCTTACCAAGTCCAAGGGCCCACTCTGGCATCTGCTTGGGGTCTGAGCCTCCATAGCTGCCTTTCTCTCTTCATCTCACTTATGCTGATCTGGGTGCCCAAGAATTTACCCCACTAGACCCCAGTTTATCTCTCTCCCTGGGTAAACTGCAGACTTGCTTGCCTCCGTCCCTCTGCACAAGCTCGGGCCTCCCATGCTTACTTGATTTATTCTGCGCATCCGTCAAGGTCCATCACAAATGCTCTTCCCCCAGGAAGTCTGCCCCTCTTCCTCTAAGATATGAGCACTAACCCCTCCCCCCACCCCCGCCCTGGACACTCACATCAATGATGCTCAGTGGGAACCACCTCTGATTTGGTCTCATCTTGTGTCTCAAGGGGCTTGGGGGGTCAAGGACTTTGATTCTGGTGCCAGGCTGAGCTGGGTTTGTATCCCAGGCCCACCTTTCCTTATGTGTGTCCTCTCCTTTCTGCCAGACTGTTTCCTCATCTATAAAATGGGTATCACCGTGGTAACATGGCTCTGGGGAGGATCTAATAAGAAGGAGCATCATCAGGGCGGCCATTATTCCTACCACTTACACCAATGACAGAGCAGAGTTCTCACCTATCCCACAGCATACCTCTGCAAGATATGTCGAAGCGTCCATTTTCAGAGGGGACTTGGGTTCTCAGAGATTGGAAGGCTTGCCTTGTAGTGGCTGGGCTTCAGACCAGGTCTGTCTGACTGCAGGGTTGGGACCTTTTCTACTCCTTCTGCCCTTCTTCATGTGTGGGAGCTCCCCAGCCTCTGTCTTCATCCGGTTTGTATTCCATTAGCACGTGTTGAACTGGAAGAGAAGGTCAGAGGTTTTCCCTGGGTCGATTCTTTTTCCACTGGTCCCAGGCAGGCGTGCTGGGTCCCTGCAGCACAGGGATCTGCCTCTAGAGCCTAATGGGATGAGATAAAGACAAAGACTTCCCATGATGGCAGTTCCCTGCACCTCCTGTCGTGTGTGCCAAGGGAAACGCTGTAGCAGGTAGGAGTCCGTTGCCAAATGAGTTTGGGAAACTGGGTTTCCAGCAGGGCTTCCAGGTGGGCACGTGAGCGCGTGAAACTGGAGCTCTGTGAAACTGTCTCTGAAACTGGGAGGCGAGTCCAGAGAGGCGGCTCCCAGGCTGCAAAGAGGGGAATGGAGCGGTGGACTTGGGCTCAGTGTCCAGCTGGGTGGCGGCAGCAAAGCCTCTCTCCTGTCTGAGCATTGGCTTCATCTTCCACGGAATAAGGTGCTCCATGGGCACCCCCAGAGACTATAAATTGAGAGGTCAGTCCCAGCGCAGACAGACCTCTTTAGAGAGACTTCCGGAGCCTCCTGGGGAAGTCTGGTCCTCTGCCTGCAGAAAGGTACTTGGGGGCCTCAATGCGCAGGGAGCCCTTCCCTCGTGCTGCTCCATTATAAAAGGGAGAGCCATCTACTGCCCATTTCCCCATCCTTCTGGAAGCATCCTGGGCTAACTATGTGCCTTTACTTTAAGAATTGACCATAGCTACCATTTGCCCACGTCTGGCCTCATGTGTCAGACACTGCACACTCTTCATGTGCTATCACACTGACTGCCACTGCAGGAAGGCCTCTTCGAATTGCTCCCATTTTATAGATGAGAAGCTGAGGCTAAGACAAGTAAAGAGGCTTGTGCAGGGTGGCTCTATCAGTTGGGTCTAGACCTGCCTGCCTCACAGCCTGCATTCTTAACCACTAGTCTGATGTGATAATATAGAGACCCCACCTCATTGCTGTCACCCACATTTTTCAGATGAGGAAACTGAGGGATCTAATCTGGCAAGGAAGGAGCTGGGATTTGAACCCAGGTCAGTTTGAGAATTTGGCCTGAGCCAGAGATTCTGGCTGGGGCTGACCTTAGACCCTGAGTCTGAGGGCACTAGGGCAAGTCCCCCATCCCCCAGCTTTACTCCTGGGCTATTAGGAGAGAGGAGGAGGCTGTTTATGCAGTGAGCATGATGTGGGTGGTGAGGTGAGGAGTGACTCAGGGTGGGAGGCCCCGAGCAGGCCGGCAGGGAGTGGGGGCAGTCCAGGCCAGGCCATTACTGGGGTCCCTTGGAGGAGGAGGTTTGGGTAAGGCAGGGCTGAGTCACAGCAGCGGGATGGGACAGGGAGATGGGATAGTCCAATGACCTCACGCTTTCATCCAAGCCTGGCAAGGAGCCTCGGGCCCAGGCAGGCCTGGTGGGCCCACCCCAGCAGGATATGCACACCCATTCCTTGGCTACCCATAGCCAGGGCACATCTGCGAGACCAGAGGGTCTCCTTGCAGGCTTCCCGAGGCCAGGGGTTGCTAGAAACCTAAACCTTGCTGGTTGGAGAAGTAGCTATTGTAGGACACAGAGCAGAGATACGAGGGAAGAATCTTGCTCTACCTCGTACTGTGTGACTTGAGACAAGCTGTTCCACTTCTTTGAGCTTTGACTTTCTTCTCTGTCCTATCTCACACCTGATGAGACTCTTGTCAACCCTGGCACATCAGTGGTGTCCTGGGGAGTGGGAGGGAGGGAGGCAGCTAGCCATCACCAACCAAGAGCCCACGAGAGAACTGAGGGCTGTAACAGACAGGCCCTGTCCACCTGCAGATACACGTACCAGCATCCTGACTCTCGGCTGTGCGGCCTTAGGTGAGGGTCTTTTGATAGTGCCCTTAGTTTCCCCGTGAGTCAAATAAAAAATAATAACCCCAAACTCTGAGGAGAATAGTGTCATGGGTTACTGAGCGCTTCCACCAGCTCCCTGGGCCAGATATTGGAGAAGAAGAGAGTAGAACCCATTCCTGCAGTGAGGGACCCTCACTCCAACACTCCGCCTCCATTTCTGCCTGAAAGCACGCCTGGAGCCTCGTGAGGCTGCCCCCACCCAGCAGTCTCCAAGGCTAGTCTAGAGAAAGGATGGGTTGCCAAGGTCTCACAGCAGCCAGCTGAATGGCTCCACCATCCCAATGGGAGAGGCCTTTATCTCCCCAGATAAGAGTCCCTAAATGGATGTGGAAGGCCTCGTGTCTTCAGATTTGGGTGAATCCTAGGGTGAGAAGGGGTGCGCCAGAGCTGACCATAAAACAACCATTCTCTGGTTCATCCTCAGCCTGAGTCAGCCAGGGGCTGCGGCTGCTTCTGAGTTCATCGCTTCCCTCCCCTCCTGCCGCCCAGCCTTGGAACCCGGGCCTCAGGCACAAGGCAGGTCAGTAATAACGATCTGGTGATAATGACAGCTGTGTGGGGAGCTGTGCCCACGTGCCATGCATTCCCTCTGCCTTCATTCATTTGATCCTCCAGACAGGCCTGGAAAGCAGGCAGGACAGAGCCTGGGAATGAGCTTCAGAGAGGCTGTGGAAGCTGCCCAAGGTCACATGCCAGGAGCAGCAGAGAAGGGTCTCAGCTCCAAGGTTGCTGGCTCTGCCGGCATGCAGCAGGCCAGCTGAGTCTGCTCCGCGTCAACCTGGGGCTGAGGCGGTGGGTCTCTGCCCCAACTGAGATTTGAGGAAAGGGGTCCCAAGGCATGGGTGTTCGCCTGGGACAAGGACCTGGGACGATGGTGGGGGTGTCAAGCGATGAAGGTTTTGGGTGTGTGCTGTGTGCCTGACTGTTGACACAAAGGGAAGGATAGACAGGGAGTCATAGGATCCCAGAGGAGTGAGTGCCTCCCCACAGCTCCACAGTGCGCCACCTGGGAAAGACGACAGGGACTATCCAGGTGGGGGCTCTCCCACTGCCTCGTTTTCCAGTAATGACATGTGCACACCCCCAGGGCACAAGGAACTCAGTGCAACTACCCCCCCCACCCCCCAGTCTCCTGGAGGCCTAAGGAGGCCCATTCCTGTGCGGCCCAACCTAGCTCGTGACCCCCGCTTAGCTTGGCTGCTCTGTGGACTTTGGTGTTGCCCTGGATGACCATGACGGGGTGGAGAGGAAGCTCAGTGGAACCACGTTCTGCTTTTCCCTCATCCTTTTCCCAGTCATACTTGGATCCTCACATGTAATTTCCCCATCAACCGCTGGAGGGCGCCCTCCCCTGCCACCCAGTTCACAGGTGAGGGGAATGGAGGTTACAGGTGATGTGGGGAGGGCTCAACCACTGAGGGGCCGGGCCGCGCAGGGCGGAATCCACGGTGTGCTAGACTCTGCGGGCGTTTTTAATACAGGGGCTACACAGATTCTGGAACCTTACAACCCAGGTTCAAATCCTGCCTCTGCACCCACTAGTGCATGGCCGCAAACGAGTCAGTGTCTGTGCCTCAGTTTCCCTAATTGCAAACGAAGGATGGGCTCTTCATAAGAAGCAGGTGAGATGAGTACCCAGAGCTGACGAGCGCTCCAGGCACACCCCCCTTCAGCACATGAGGAAACTGAAGCCCAGTGACAAGGAGCGCCCCAGGGGAGGGACTGGCCCCCAGCCCGCGCCCACCCAGCCCCTGCTGCTCTCCTCTGCACGCCTTCCTCGTCTGCCCGCGTCCCCCGGCCATCTCGGGTCGGCAGGACTCTGCCTCTTGCTGGTTTCGGGGGGTCCTGGGCTGGGGCCGCGCAGAGCCGCGGCGCGCAGGGCGGCCAGCGAGGAGGCGCCGTGGATCCGCTGGGCGCGCGGGCCCGCCCTCTCCTCCCGACCAATTTTGGGCAAAGCCTCGCAGCGCAGCGGCGCTACGTGCCGGCGGTGAGTCAGCGCGCAGGAATGCGCAGGACGCTTTGTTCCCCTGTGTGCGCTCCGCGAACGAACGTGCTGGGGCCCGGGCGCGGCGGGGCCTGACATCACCGCGGGCTGCGAGGCCACGTGCGCCCCCCCGCCGCGGGCACGGGGGGGGGGGGGCCCAGGTCGCCGCACCCCCACCCCCCCATACCCCCACCCTTGAGTCTGAAAACCTCCGGAGGTCGAGTCTCTCTCTCAAGCCTCCGTGGTTCTGGTTCCGTGTGGTTCTGACGGCCCAAGCCCCATGCGCCCGGCTTGCTGTGTGTGCCCCCAAGTCCCTGGCCGGGCCTGGGCCTGGCTTGCCACTGGCTGTTCTGCTCCTCCCCAGAGGTGTGCTGAGCAGGGAGGGCTCCTGCTTAGAGGGGCTTTGGAGAGGAGTGCAGGGGCCTCAGCAAGTCCCTGGGAACTGCAGATGGCCACGAGGGCTCCTGGCAGCTCCAGCTGAGCAGAGTAACCTTGACGGGTGGGCATTACCACATGCGGGCCTTACCGCAGGCTCAGAGGGGCAAAGCCGTCTGTCCCAGGCCACGCTGAGCGCGGCAGAGCCACAGGAGCCCAGAGCATGCCACTGGGACCTCCTTCCTGGTGGTGCGACCCGCTTCCCGGTGCTGCTGTTGCAGCCAGTCCTGGCTCCTCAGGCTGTCTGGAGAGGAGCGGCAGTGGCCGGGGCAGAACCTCCTTCTCTGTGTGACCTTGGGGATGTCACTGGCCTCTTAGGTTTCGCCATGACTGCACTGTCATTTCCCCGTTTTAACTAACCTGGGAATCTTGGGTAGAAGCAGGGAGCAGGAGGGCCAGAGGGCTATAGAGAGGGTCTTCTGGATGAGGCTTGTTTTTGTTTTTTTCTCGCACTCTCTCCTTACCCCTTCCTCTTCCACAAGATCTCAGGCACCAGCACCCTGTCCCTTCATCCTCCTAAACCAGTGTCAACAGACAGGCAGGGCTGAAGCTGGGAATCCCACGTGGCCTGAGTCTTTCACAGAAGACCACCAGTCTTAGGCACTCTGGGATTGGGCGGGTCCTCGTTAGGGCCCTTGCCAGTACTCCCTCCTGTTTTGGAATTCTTTGGTTTCTGTCCCTCTTAGGCCATATATTCTAGATGGGAGCAGTGGGGATGGTCTGTCCCCACCCAGAGCTGGCCTTGCAGAGGCCTTGTCCCCACCTTAATGCCCGCCCTCTCTTGGTACCTTGACATGGCCCTTATCCAGCCTCGTTGGTCCCCAGCATTGGTCACTGGCAAGAAGAGGCTCAAGTCCCCAAATGACTCTGCTCGCCCCTCCCTCTGTGCTGGTCTTACCACAGGTAGCATAGCTGTCTCCTGGAGAAAGCTGATGCTGCAGAGACTGCCCTGGGGCCAGAGATCCCTGCAGGTGGCACAGCGCTTTCCTGGCTGACAGCAGTGCTTAGGCCTCACTAGCATACTCTCTACCAGCGCCTGAAAAGTCCCCAGAAGCAGAGGCCACACGGCATAATGGCTAGGTGCTGCATTCTGGGGTCAGCTAGCTCTGGGACCTAGGTGGGTCACTCCACCTCTGCATCTTGGATTCCACATCTGTAAGTGGGGCAGGGTCCCTGAGCACCCAGGGAGCAGGTGGATGCACATGCCTTAGCACACAGTGACTGCTGGGTTGCATGAGCCCACCTGCAGAGTTCATGTGACTTCCATATTGTCCCCATCATATCCCCTGATTTGAGTCAATAACAATACTCCTCCTATAGACCTCTGGCACCATAGTTTCTTCTGGGTCCTTAGTGAGAAGACCACCAGTCTGGCTCTTCACAGCTCACACCAGGCACGGCAGCCCAGGGAGTAGATGACCCTGTCACATAGCTAGAGCAGGCAGGTGAACTGCTGCTGCCCCAGGGAGAGGATGATAGTCTGTGAGACCCTTGGCCCACAAGTCCCAGAGGCTCAGAGGACAAAGGTGACTGGAGATGTTGGGGTGAGCAAGTGTTTGCAACCCCCCCCCAAACCCCGGCACAATTCCTGGCACCAAGGGCCCCGCCTCAGCCTGGCATGCCTGCCCAGATTCCTGTGCGTGTGGTTTCCCCTGGGCCTCTCCCTCACGTCCGCTGGCAGAGCATCCCCAGCTGTCTGCATTCCTCTGCTGTGAAGACGGTCACCTTAGGGCCGGGCCTGGCTAGGACACCGCTGAGACTGGGAGCGTGTGTGCTGGCAAAGATGTGCAAGGGCACAGCTGCGAGTACCTCTCTCTGCCTGTGCATGGTTGTGCATACATGTGTGGCTATGCCCTGTGTTTGTGTGTGCACAGACACCTGTGTGTGCAGGTATGCGTGGGGAGGGGCATGGGCACCCTGTGAACATGCATGAGTGCATGAAGGGTGGGGGGCTATTGTGCAGGAGCAGGGGTGGTGCATGTTCCCCATCCCCAGGGTCCCGAGGCTTGTGTAAGCCTCATGCAGCTAGTGTAGTCTTTGAGCTCTCAGGCCCTGGAGGGAGCTGGAAGAAGTAAGAGACGGAAGTTAGGATGAGAACAAGCATGGAGAACCTGCCTGACCGAAGGGTAAATCTCCCACCTGTTCCTCTATTTAGTCCGCATCATGCCAATCCTAGGAGGGAGCAAAATGAAATTTGAGGCTTGGAGAGGGCTGGTTACTTGCCCAAGGTCACACAGCCTGTCAGCTGTGAGCCAGTTTTTCGAAATCCATGTCTGCCTGATTCTAGAAGCTGTCAGGCAGAGCAGGGGGAGAGCGAGCTGCTGTGGGCACTGAAGGACAGAGGAGACCCGTGAGCTGAGCAGCCCAGATCTGCGCCATTTCCTGGGAGAATGGGAGCCTGGGAGCCGCCCACCGAGATCCCTTGTACCCCCATTGCTTCGGCTGGATAATCACAACAACTGTGCATGGAGCTGTGCTCTGTGCCACCCTGTCAGTGCCAATCTTCTCTAACCCTCTAGGAAGCGGTGCTATTATTGAGCTATATAATAAACATCCTATCATGTTATCAAATACAGTAATAATTATTATGACTCTCACTTCAGAGATGAAGAAACTGAAGCACAAATATTAAGTAACTTTCCAAAGTCCCATTGTTGAAAAACGGCCCAGCCAGGCCAGGCCCGGCCCAGTGGCCATGTAGTCTGGGTCAGAGTCCTGGTGCCCAAGTCCGATGCCGGCTGCTCAGCCAGCATATCCTCATGTGAAAGGCCCCAGCCTCACCCCTTTTCTGCTTGGTGGTCTCCAGCTCCATCCTACATGCAGGAAGGCCCAAGGGAATCAAGGGCTCAGTGCATCAGGCTCCAGCTCACAAATGGGGAAACTGAGTCAGGACTGGTCTAGTCCTGGGCCTGAAGGCATGAGTCCAAATGCCCCAGGAAGTCCTCCCTTTGCCCACTGCTGAGTTGCTGTGGACTCGAGGCCAGCACCCTATTCTCTCCAGGCCTCAGTTTCTGCCCCGCCCCAGAGAGCAGGTCGGAAGGGCTGTCCCAAAGTTTCCAGGTGGGAAGTCCTGGAAGGAGGTGGGGCAGGCCTGGCAGCAGGCACCGAGTGGGCAGGCAGGTGAAGGTGAGACTGGGCCAGGGCTGAAGTAGAGGCTCAGAGCCGGTTTTCCCAGGCTGTCTGAGTAATCCTGTGTCTATATTTATCTCCTCCTTTCTTGGGTGAGCAAACAGAGCCTGATGCCAGCCTGGCCCTCCACCCCCCATGCCGGCACGTTTCCTTCACCTGCCGGGTGGCCCTGGAGAGTACCGCAGTCTTGGCCCCAAGCTCAGCTTGGCCCACATAGGACACACAAGGATGCTTGAACCCAGAGGCCTCCATGATAAATCTAATTGTCAGTGGTGGCCAGAGAAGATTCACACCAGCCACTGCCTACATGGGCAGCGGTGGCCACAGCATGGGCAGTGGGTGCATTAGGGGCCAGGGAAAGACCTACTCTACTCAGAACACAGGGCCCTCTTACTGAAGATAAGGCTTCTGTTCGTCCATGCATGCTTCAGTCTAAATGACAGGAGCTAAAATCCTTAGAGGACTAAGAAGTAGCTTAGAGTATAGGCTCTGGGCTTGCATCCTGGCACCCTGAGCTTGGGCAAATAACCTCTCTGCCTCAGTTTCCTTGCTTGTCAGATGGGGCCAATACCTCCTCCTTCCCAGGAATCAGGTGAGAATTATAGAGGCACTATAAATGGACAGATAGGGTGGGCTTTGCTGGGGAGGGGCTACCTGTCCCCACCTGCACCTACTGTCCCAGCCTAGACCCTTGAAATGACACGGCACCCAAGGGGTGCATAGATGTATGCATATATGAACAAACTGATGCGCACCCTTAGTTCTAGGAGGTGCATGCAGCCTTAGACCCAGGATGAATCAGATAAGTTGATACTTGGACCCTGGGAAGACCTAAAGGGTCCAACTTTGCTGAGGCCCTTTCCAGAGCTGCAGGGAGCAGGGCAAGTGGTCAGCAAGGCCAACAGAATGACGGGAAGAGACATGGCTTTTGAGACATCTTTTGAGACATGGCTCAGCCTGGACCAGGCCTGGGTTCCGTCATCCCTTCCCCCCTGCCAGCTGGGCTCTAGCCCTGACCCTAGCTTCTGACCTGGTGGTGCCACCTCCCTGACCTTGGGGAGCCCTGGGTCTGGTGCACGTCCCGCTTGCTCCCAGGCTGGATTAGACAGAGTCCGAGGACGTGCCGGGCTGGCAGGCTCACGGGCGGGGCGGGTGCCGGTGCTGGGGCTGCCCTACGCCTGCTCGGGACCGGGCTGCAGCAAGGCCTTGTATGGCTCTGGCAGGTAGCTCGGCGGCAGCACCCATTGGCTGGGCTGGCACTCCCAGCTGGGGCTGCCCGGGCCCCAAACCACGGTAACCAGAGCCGTGGGGAGCTGGTGGATTAGCATGCCTGCCTACCCGTCTGCCCGGCCGCCACCAGGCTGCTCTTTTCCTTTCCTAAAAAGGCAGAGTTGGGTGGGAGAGACGGGCAGGGCAGTTGAACTTGGGCCTGGGGCAGAGGAGGGGTGTTTGGGGTGGTGCTGGTAGCTCTGCCGAGGGTTCGGGAATCCTAGCCCTGGCCTTGGGCCAAGCTCTTCCCGGCTGTGGACATTAGTTGTCGTATCTATGAAAGGGGGCCATTGGCAGCTGGGTCTCCCTAAAGTGGCCGAGGCCTTGATGGGACTGGGGGGTGTGTATACTGCACAGATTGGGGTCCCTCAACCCTGACCCAGGTTCTAGGGCTGCTTGATAGCGAAGAGGTACAGATTCCCTTTCTTTGGGAAGTCAGACATTTCCCAAGTATGGGCGCCCGGCTTTACATCCCAGGCCTGCCCCTTACCCCTGCACTCTGGGGGAGGCAGCCTCACCTTTCTGAGCCCTAGTCTTCCTCCTCTATAAAGGCGATGGGGTGAGAAGTGGCCCCTGCCTTCCCTACGCTCACCTTCACCCACAACGCGCCAGGCCTCAAGAGCAGCCACCTTCCGAGTCCTCCTGCCTGCGCTAGGAATCTCCAGGACAGAATATGGTCTCCAAGTCCCAAGATCAGGTTCAGGAGCGAGCACAGGAGCTCCAAGTCCTGCAGACCCAGCTGAATCCTGAATTGGGGGCCAGGCCAGGCTTGGCTCAGGCAGCAGACAGCGGCCTAAGCCCCCCACCCCAAGGTTCTGGGTCAGCTGTAACTGGGGTCAAATGGGAGGCAGGTGTGTGCATAGGAAAGGTGATTCATGAACTCTAGATGGCACCCTTGGGAGAACTGGTGGCCTGAATGGGGATTGGGTGGGTGAGCCTTGGACCCATGGTAGGCGGGACAGGACAGGTGGCTGGTCCTTCAGAGAACTCACACACTCCTCTGATGCTCTCAAGTCCTGGCCCTGCTGTTGGTCCTCGTGCTCAGCCTCAGGGCCAGCGTGGCTCCCCCGTGGCCCTGCTGGCAGGCAGGCAGGTGCTGGGGAAGAGCCACAATCTGGACCCGTTGTACCCCCCTGGTCTCTGGGTAGAAGAGGCAGGTAGTCTGAGTCCCAGGGGCCTCCAGAGTGCAGGATGGACAGAAGGGAGGAATTTGGGGTTTCCTGAGGAGCTGCATGGGAGTCCGTCCAGGGCCGAGTCTCATACTGCCTCTAACCAGTTGTGCGTCTTTGGCTGGCGGGGGCTTTTGGAACTTGTATTTCTCTCACAGGGACAGTAACTAGCATCTTCCTGGGTGGTTGGAAGGGCTACAAATTGGGTTTCTGAAATGCTGGACACAGGGCCTGCACATACACTGCTCTAGGCCTGTTTGGGACTCCGCTCTCCCACTGGCCTATACCCTGGCTCTTCCTGAGGACTCTGCCCGGCAGCTGCTCCATCGTTGGTTCCTCATCTTTCCACACCCCATGATTCTGACGTCAGATGCCATCTTCACTCCTGAGGCCTCTTTAAAACCATTATTTTGTTTGTCGCCTGCCCCAACAGTGCCCTGTGCTGACATTGGCTCCTCTCCCAGGCACTTCTGATTAGTTCTAGCCTTGAGTGATTATTATTAAGGTCCATTTACAAACAACGTCTGGTCTCTTCTGTTAGACCTGGCCATATCACCTGCTTTGGCCAATGAAGTGCATGTGGAGTGATGTTTGTTGTTTCCAGGTAGAAGCATTCAGTGGCTGGTGCCAGGTAGCATGGCTGCCTCCTTCCCTCTGCCCGCGGCCACAGAGCATGGTTCAGAGCATCTATGGTCTAGGTCTCCAAGGGATGCAATGAGAATTCTCCTGCTGATCCACATGGAACAACTGGAGGGGGATGTCAGATCTTGTTGCATTGAACTTGAGTTTCTGGGTCACTTGTTTCTGTAGCATGACGACACCGGTCCTAACGGATGCACTCTGGCTCCTGGCTGGATCCATCAGCTGTGAGCTCACCTGCCACCTGCGTGACACACTCAGTAGCCTAGACACCGGCTTCCTGTCTCTTCATCGGAAGGGGTGCTCTCTTTCATGCAGCACCCTTACGTAGGGCCCACACTGCTTTCACAACTATTGTCTCATTTCTGGAGTAATGAGCTAAGTCAACTCACAACCTTCCCTTCTCTATTTTTATCCATAGTCCCTGTCACTTGACTACTGGCCTCTCCCTAATATCCATCCCTCCTGTTTGTTTCCTTCCTAGCCCTTGGATTCACTGCCCTATAACCTCACCCCTCATGTGCCACCTTCCATTCGCTGCATCCTTCTGTCCCATGGCCTGGCCGAACGCCCCTCCCTGGATGACTATACCTCACTGTCCTTTCCATGCCCAATAGGCAAAAGAGACCACACACTGAGCAGAAGCAGCACCAGCCTTGGTACTGCCTAGTGCCTCTGTTTCCCAGGTGGCTTTCTCCTGTTTTTTTTTTTTTTTTTTAAAGATTTATTTATTTATACAAGCACTGGGTACAGTCAGAAGCGCGGGAGGGTGAGAGAATCCACGAGAGCCAGAGTGGAGAGCAGGCAGTCTGACGAAATACACTGCTGAGGGGAGCAGCGGGTGGCAGGAGAGGTCTGTGCGCCATGTGGGACCCTCCTCCGGTGGCCGGGGAGCAGCCGGGGATCGAACCGGCACTGCAGAGGCTGCGGGCAGCTTCGCAACCCAGCGCTCAACCGCTGCACCGCCGGGGAGGCCCCAGCTTTCTCCTGTTTGCTGAAGGTTTATTCACGCCTTCTGATGTCTCCTGTCTTCCCACCCTGCAGCTTCCTCCTCCCCTCTCAGCAGGTGACCTCACTCTACTTCACAGAGAAAATTCCCATGCTGTAAGGCCGTCCACTTGCTGTCGATAAACAGACACACTGACTTCTCTTTGGGTCACACAGTGGGCGAGATGTCTGCATCTCCTCTTAATCGAGCAGCTTGATTCCGACCATATCATTCCCATCAGCCCCCAACACACTCAGCTCCCTCTTCCCTAGACCTCACGCCCCCTCTAGCTACCACCCAGCTCCCCTCTCCTCTACCCCAGGCTCCTGGAAGGTGCCCAGATTGCTGCCCCACTTCCCCTTCCCCCACCCTCTCCTTACTCTTCACCATCACCATCGCCTTCCACTCAGCCCCATTCGACTCCCAGTAGCTCCCACAAAGGCCAGGGGCACAATGCCCAGCACTGCTTGGCCAGCTTTTCCCAAGCTCAGAGAAGACTCCTTGTCATGGAAATAAATAGACCCTCTTAGGTTCTTAATGCTGAATTCCAGGCAGCATTTTACCCCAAGGACCCCTTGATTGTCCATCCACCTCTTTGGGCCTTCTGGTGACTTCCTCTTCTTCACAGGCCCTTAGGAGTTTTCCAGGAAAGGTCTCCAGGGTGAGTCACACCCATTCTGCACCAGAGCTTTTGTTCTCTCCCCACAGCAGTCAAGGCTGTGACTGAGTATTAATGACATCATTATTTGCTTAAGGATGGTTTCTCCGATTAGAATGGAAGTTCTTCCAGGGTGAGACTGTGTCAGGTTGGCTCAATGTTATATCCATGGACTGGTGTCTCACTGGCTCCCAGCACATCGGGGTTGAATACAAAAGGTGGGGACCCACCTAATCTTTTCCATGTTTGTAACCCAGCACCCTGTGCACAGAGAGATGCTAAGAGATTTGCAGGCTTACTCTCTTCAAGGCTCTGTTAGTCACCCTGGAAAGCCACCACCTCACATTACCCTCATATACTGAGAAATGAATGCAGACCCCAAGCCGCATGGCGACGTACCTGGTGCCAGACCTAGAAGTAGGTGTGGGGAGGCACACAGGAGCCCTGGGCTGTGTGACTGTGGCCTGGTCACTTGCCTTCTCTGGGCCTGTTTGCTCTGTAGCTCTGTAGTTAAACAAATATGTGAGAGGCCAAATGTCCAACTCTGACATTCTACACCCTGAAGAAAAACTAGGAGTCAGGCACGCAGGGCTATGTTGGGATCTTCAAATTTATTCCAACGTGCTTTTTTTTTTTTTTTTTGCTTGCTTTTTGTTGTTGTAGTTTTTTTAAAAAATATCCTCCAGCTGGACATAGCCAGAGCTGTAATAAAGGCAATTATTATACTTGTAAAAACTTCTCATTCACAGTACAGATGTAATTTACAACAAAGGTCACACATCAATACTGAGCATTTTTCTCCTTTTGTACGCCAGACTCTGTGCTTTAGACCTGTGTGGATTTTTTGTTGAGTTTTTTTTTTTTTCTCTTTTGCACTGCTATATACCATATTGACATTGCAAGATGCAAGTGTAGAAACTGGAATTTAAATAAAATTACAGGCAAAACTACCCCATCCCAGTGTGGCTGCTGTACATATCTACAGTACAATTTTTGGAATGTATTGCCATTTAAGAACATAGAAACTCTCTACAGACAATGTCACATACAGAATACATACACCTTTTAGAAAAAAAAGGCAAATATTTATCTTACAGAGAGCATGTATCTTACATTTGCCTACACATTTCTTTTCTCTTCTTAACACTAGATTTAGTAAAGTGATCTTAAGTGCCGAAGCGGTTTTCTAATGGAAAGCGGACTGGATTCACGACACAGAAGCAGAATTTGTGGAACAGGCCTTCTGGAACTTTCTCCCCTGGTCACTGCTGTTGATCTGTCCCCAAGGATGGTGGCCCAGGCAGAAATTTTGTTTTAAGAGGGTTCGTCTAGAGAAAGGTCTAGAGAGCAATTCAGCTCAGATGTATTGCTTGTTCTAGTATGAAAGGGCTGGTTGAGAATGGAGAAGGGGCTAGAAGGATCTGGAAGCTAATTCTTTCATATTTTTTTCACAAAGGGAGACAGAGGGACTCTGGGTCTAGAAGCTGGAGGTCATGGAGTGGGGAGAGCAGGCAGTTCATTGCTGTCAGGTTCCTGGAGAGGCTCAGTGGTCAGATCAGATCTCAGCTGTTGGTAGGAGAACATCAGGGACAGCAGGGAGCAGGTGGGGAGAGGACCCCTGGAGAGGAAGGGGGTGAGTTCCCAGAATGACCCAGAGATTGCCAAGGGTGAAGGGCGTCCCGCAGGGTGGGTGTGAGGGACAGGTGGCTTGGAAGCCCTGGCAGGAGGAGAGGGTTGGCTCTGACACCTCAGCAAATTGACTCCTCCTCCACTGCCAACGCCCAAGGACAGAGAGGGCCGGCACGGAAGACAGCCCATCTGCACATCTCAACAGGGTGATGGTGTCACAGGCAAACTGGAAACTCCGGAGTGGTTGAGAGCAGGGCAGGGGACTGTGACAAAGCATGGAGCACCCCCCAAGTTATGAAGGTGTATGTGGGCGGGGGCTCTGTGCTGGGGAGCAGGAAGAGACTGGCAGACAGGTTAGAGCTGTGCTGGGCCACCCAGCCCAGGCTGGTGGCATGGATTCCCTCCCCAGGACACCTGTGCTGGGCCGCAGCCTTTAGGCCAGACTCTGTGCAGTGTGTCCCTGTCTTCCAGTGGCTCCTGGCCTCTGCTACCCCTGCTTGTGCCTGTGGGGCCCGGTGACCATGAGGATTTTCCCCTGCTGGCCTAGGATGACTGGGCTTCCCAGGAGGGAGCACAGGGGACCCATGTCTGGGAGGTACAGGACCAGGCAGAGGGGCATGATCGCCCTCAAGGTGAGGGGCTAGTCCAGCAAACCCCCAGTCTGCTGCTTTGTTGGTCTGAGGCTGGAAGATCTTCCCAGAATATCACAAATCTGGGCTGAAGCAATGCCCTCAGTCCAGCAGCCAGGCTTCAGGGCTTGAGGAGCCCAGTACTTGGGCAGCCCGGTAGGCTAGGGCTGAAAAGCCAGGGTAGGGGAAGCTCAGGCTCCCTTCCCACCTCCTCCCTGCCAGACAGTGCCAATATGGTCAAGGCTGGGTTGGCTGTCAGGATGGATGTGGGCCCTAGATGTTGGGTCAGAGAGCCAGGCACAGCTGGGTAACCGCACCTAGCACCTGGAGCCCAGCCGCCCCGCTGGGAGGCCTTTTTCCATGGCCCTCTTTTTGTCTTAGCTCTAAGAGAGGCTAAGGGAAGTAGACAAGGTGGTCTGGCTGAAGACTGGACCTGTGGCCGATTTGCCCACCCAGCAGGAGTCAAGCAGGGGAAGTCCTGAACTAGCAGGACAGGGAGTTAGGCCCAGGGTTCCTGGAAGCGCCCCAACACTCCCCACCTTCTTATGTCCTGTCTGACAGCATCAGCAGCTCAGGAGCCCCCTGAAGACATGTGATATACAACCAGGGAGAGGACTGGAGACCAGCTCAGGAGGCCCCGCAGCCAGAGAGTGGCATTAGCTCCCAGCCTGGGTGGGCCGTGACATGGCCCCGGTGCTTTCTCCCCTGTAGGATAAAGAATATAATTTCTGGAAGGTTGGGGAAAAGCCCACCTCTCCCAGGGCAGGGTAAATACACTTGGGATGTTCATTTCTGGTCCTATATTTTTCTTACAGAGCAGATTTTTGCCCCAGGAAACGCTGGGAAACTTCTCAGAGGTGGCGATGGGGATGAGGAAGGAGACACAGGCTTGTACGGGCTGCTTTGTAGAAGAATTCAAATGACTTAGGACTAAGAACTAATTCTCAAGGTCCAGAGAATCTGAAGATGCTGGGGCAAGTATCAAACATCATCTTCTCCCTCCCTCTCTCTCTAATTTTATTTTTTAAAAGGGATTGAAGCCCACAAATAGACATGGGCGGTTCCCACCGGGCATGGTGTCAGCACATCCTTGGGTGCAGTGTGTGGGGTGGGGGCAGGGGGCCCGTTCTGTTGCAAAAAAGGGACCCAGATCCCTGCAAACGCCCAGCTCAGGAGGAAACAGGGCCCTTTGTATCCCAGGGGCCAAATAGGACATGAAACCTGAGCCCTGGCCTCAGGTGCAGGCCTTGATCTGCACCCTCGGGCTTGGATCCTGCCACTTCAGCCTTGCCGGCAACTTCTAGAACAGGAACGCAGCCCATGGCTGGCGTCCAGACAGCGAGGCCCAAGTCAGGTGCTCAAGAACCAGGGGATGAACCGAGGGCTCCTCTCCCAGTTAGGGGCTCGGAGCAGGGGTGCCGTGGGAGGTCGTGGGTGGGGGCTAGGAGCCCACCGGCCAAACGCCAGGATGGGCCCATGACTCCGACATCTGGCCATTCGGGAGCCCTGAGGGAACCAGCCAGCTCCCGCCTTCTACCTTCATCTCTTATTTTTGATGAAGTCCTAGGAAAGGCAACATTCTCAAAATTGTTCTTGGGGGGAAGAAAGTTGGATTTTTCTGAGCCTGCCCATAGAGGCGTGTGGGGTCTTCCTGCCTAGGTTGTGTCCCTCTGCCTGGGGCCACTGGGCTTTCTGCTAGCGAGAGGGCTGACCACTATCTGGGGTGGGATACAGCGGCAATAAATAGGAACCATAAAGATCTGTACAGAGGAGAGCTTGCTTTCATATTTAATGATAGATATTTTAAAATTTCTTGCTTTTTTCCTCCCTCAGTGCACACCCTCTCCCTCAGCGACGGGCTGCCCCTGGCCAGCCTCGGGGGTCGGTGGCCGCAGCTTCCGCAGCTGAGGGTGAGGCCCCCACCTGCGCCCTTTCTCAAAAAAGCACAAAATATTCACAGCCTCAAACTCCTTGTGGGTTTTGTGTGTGTATATGTGTGTGTGTTTGTGTTTTGTTTCTTTTCAAGCAACAAAAGGTATAGAAAAAGGCACAGGTAACTGCATACGTGGGACGCTATCACAGATGGGAGCTGCGCAGAAGCTGCCTGGACGGATGGACAGATGAGAGGGAGCCCATGGGAGCAAGACGAACTGAGGAAGGAAGTTGTCTGGAAATGTCTGTTGCCGAACACCGGAAGCCAGATGCTGAAGCGGCCGGAGAGAGGCTACGTGTTTGGGGAGCCCCTATACTCCGGCTGGTGTGGAGATGCCCCAGGCTCCCCACTTCCTGAGGGCTCAGGGGAGCCCTGACTGGTCCTGGGTTCCCCAGAGAGGTTCCTCCTCCTCCGGGCAGGGAAGCGGGAGGAAGCCTCGGCCAGGCAGCCCACGGAACTGCTTCGGTCCAGCGGCGGGATGGCAGAGGCCTTGGGGTGAGCCACCGTGTGTGGTGACTCCAAGCGGGGGCTCCAGGACTCTGGCCGGTGGCCCCGGGGTGGCCAGGGCAAGGCCTCGGGCGGGGTACAGAGGCTGTGTGTGGGCTCTGCCGGCACCTCAGCCACACGGGGCTCCCAGTCGGGAGGTCTGCCCAGGCCCCTGCTAGTCCTCTCCCTCTCCTTGGGGTAGTCCCTGTCCTCCAGCTCCGAGGAGAGTGTGAACTTGCAGACCTTAGCCACGGGGGACACGGAGGCAGACGAGCTCTCGGTGGGACTCCAGCGGCCTCGCTCCTGGGCTTCCCGGGCCCCTGTTAGGTCGCTGCCACCCCCTGAGAAGCCACTGACCCAGGCCGCAGTGGGGCCCGGCAGCAGGGGAGGGTGGGCCCCTGGTCGGGCCTGTACCATCTGGATCCCACCGATGGGAATCAAGGGGCACGGGGCACGGGTCAAGTGCTGGGAGTGCAGGGGCAGGTGGCTGAAGATGTTCTCCTCTGTCCGGGATGGGGAGTGGCCGTGGAAGTCGTGGGGGGCGGAGAAGGTTCGGGAGGAGAGAGGATGAGCAGGGCCAGGTGAGCAGGAGGGACTTCGGGACTCGACCTTCTGCTGGAGTCAAAAACAAGACAGGGTAAGGCTGGGGTTACGAGCTGGGCCCCGGGAGAGCCTGAGGTCTAGAGGTGAGGAACAGGCACTTAGGGCCACAGAGGAAGTCCCAGCTCAGCTGGTGCCTGAACCGGCGGCCCAGCTCCCTGCCCATGGCGCCACCCCTTGCTGGCTGCACTCTCTGGGACAGGCTAGTCCTACCCACCCCCCCAACCCCCCCAGCATACTCAGGCCTCATGGTCTCCCTGCCTCCGGCCAGCAGGCCTATCTCCAGAGGAAGGCGCTGCCCTGACCAGACAGGGTTCTGTTGGCCCCATGAGCAGGGCCATCTCTCTCGGCTCACCACCTCTCCCGTTCCTACAGTGATTTTGACCCAGTGTTAGCATTGGCCATGAGCTCCTACTCAAGGCTCCTGACCTCCTGCCTCCAGGAATTTTAACATGACCCAAAGTTACAAATCAAGCAGAGATTCCTAGATCACGCTCCTCTCACAGCTGGCCTCTGAATGATGGCGCCGATGCTCCTGGTGGTGAAGGTGCTGTTGGGTCCTGACAATGTGGCGACAGTAAGATGTTGGGTGGTAAAGGTAAGCTATAAGGGTGGTGATGTCAGTGCTGGGGTCACTGGTGGTGACCGTGATGCCGTCGATGGCAGTGACGGGGATGGTGGTGACAACAGTTATGGTGATATGACAACACTGATGCAGCTGGTGGGCGGCAGCGAGGCATGGTGGTGTGTCGAGATGGCAGAGGTGGCCTGGGTGATGGCGACAGTGAAAGTGCTGATGGCTGGACAGGGCTGGTATGGGCTGTGGTGTCTCTGATGTGCTGGTGACAGATGTGGGAGGTGTGACGGTTGTGGCTAAGTCTACCAGTGGCTCAAAGCACACAGGAGGATGGGGTTGGGGTCAGAGGAGCATGGAACAAGTATTTACCCCCACATTCAAGGCCATACTACTTGGAAATGGTAGACCCCGGACTGGATCCCGGGGAGCCCAGTTCTAGAGTCCATGCTCTGCTGCTTTTGAGGCAAAATTAACTGTTTTCAGGCACCCAGCATTGTGCCTGCCAACATCTGCTATCACACGTGACCACTAAACCGGCAGGGCTGTTTAGGTGCAGCAGGGTGCCTTGAGAAGTATACTTGCGGGGTCCCGCCAGGAGTCCCCCCCACTGCCCAAGCATGGGTGAGAACTGACGCGGTTGCGCTGGGGCAGGCACTTACCCATGTGGAGGCACAGGTCTCGGGGCTTCTGCCGAGGAGCTTGTGAGGTAGAGGCACGGGCAGGAAGAGAGCCCGCGGGGCCAGCCCCGAGCCTGGGCCGGGCTCACCCGCCGAGGGGCTGCCGGGCCCGGCCAAGGCCCACTTTCCTGGCAGCGCTGATGGTGGCGGTGACTTAGTCTGGCCCGGAGACCATCTCCTGGTGGGCGAATGTCGGGGGGGGCCTGGGTCTGTGGCACGCTCGCGTTCCGGGGGCAGATGCACTCCAGGGGGCAGTTCCCTTCCCAGGGGGCGGCGGGTGAGAGGAGACAGCTCGAGTCTTGGAGACCCACAAGGATGAGGGCCTATCTGGGTGCCAGGAGGGCTTGGGGCTGAGGCCTGTGACTCCCGGGCCGGTGAATGTTGCTGGGGAGACATGTCACTTTTGGTTAGTGAGTGTTTGTGGATGAGCGGTGGGCGGCTGGCCGTTTCTTTGCTTGGGGACCATGACCCTCTTGGGGACGTGGTCTTGGGGCTCAGGGCCAAGCCTGTGTCCTTCTCCATGGGGCCTGAAGGGGCTGGTCCCAGCCGGGGGAGGCACAGGATACTTTGGCTGGATGTGGAGCAACTGCCAGCTACCAAGGGCTTGACTTCTGAGACAGAGCTGCCCTGTGTGGCCTGGTCACCAGAGGCGGTGTCTGGGGGCTGAGGGCCCTGAACGGGCGAGGAGTCTGGTGGGCCTGGTGGGGGTGCCTCCAAGGACGTTCCAGAAGGCTCGTCCTGGCTCTCCTCCTCCTCCTCATCCTCATCTTCGTCCAGGTCTGAATCTGAGTCCGAGTCCTCCAGGTCTGAAAACTGGTGCTCCGCCACGGCCTCTGAGCCCTCTCGCCCTTCCAAGTCCTGGAACGGGTCATCACTGGTTCCTGAGGGGGTACACAACAGACCAAGGGTCACCCTTGTCCCCAATACTACTCCTCTCTAAGCCCCAGTTTCCTGGTCTGCAAATAGCCATGGCAACAAGGTTGTTGAGAGGATGTGGGACATGACAGATCTGGGGAAGACTCTGTCAATAATCATGGTGAATAACTACTTGTATCTACCTTGTGCCAGGTCCAGTTCTAAAGGCTTTGCATGCATTACTTCATTTAGTCCTCCAGAATCCTGTGAGGTCAGCACTTCATGGTACAAATGGAGAAACTGAGGTAGGTAAGCAGTAAGGTAAGCAGTGGGGCTGGGATTGAACTATAGCAAATAAGACAAGCTTTTTTTTTTATTAATAATTCAGTGTTGGCTCCACCATGTGCAAGTTAAGTCATTTTGCTGTGCCTCAGTCTCCCCCTTTATCAAATGACTGTGATACTCTCACCTCAGAGGATTTACCCAGAGCAGTAAATGTACCCCCAGCATATAGCAAGGGCTCACGTAATCATGGTCACTCTTAATACATCCATGAAATCTGCTATTTCAGTCACGCTGGCCGAGACAGTAGCCCTGAGCTGCAGTCAGCCTGAAATACATCTGCTGATGTGGCCAGGAGGCCACTGGCTGGTATGACGGCATCTGGCAGGTGACAGGCCCAGCTCTCCGTGGAGTTTTGGCTAAGCTGGCCTCGGGCTATAGAACAGGCCTCATCCAGCTGCTCTTGTCCAAAAGAGCTGGGCCTCTGCAAAGTCCAGGCAGCTCCCAGCCAGGGCGAGTGGGGCTGTGCCAGATTAGTCACCTAGTGTAGCTTCTCATGGAACAGCCCCAAGCCTCTGGGTCGCCTTTCACACTTTGGGTACATCTGAAATGGGCAGCAACAGGAATCTCTGCTAAGTCTGGCCCCCTGGCAGACTCCTGCAGGACGGGGTCCTCCAGGCTCACAGGTAGGCTAGAGTGTGATGAGCCTGTGTTTCTGGCCTACAGAGTGAGTGCTGGTAACAGAGGGCTGAGCCAGCCCACCAGCTCACTCAGACACGCCAGCACTCATCCCACCACTGACCAAGAGAGCGGGACCCATAAGCTGACTAGGCCACTGTGCAAGCAGGCTTCCAAACCCCGCCGTGCTGACTTGCCAAGGGGCCGGAAAGCCAGCACCTACAAAATAGCTCCACAGGCAACAGTAAGATGCAGGGAATGGACAGCGGGCATGTACGTCCAGAGGCTGTATGTCAAACACCACTGGTGGAGCTGGGGATGGCAGGCAAAGGGAGGGCCATGAGCTAAGGGCAGGGTCCCCAGGCCATGGAAGCAGGTAATGAGAGATGAGTTGACTGGGGGTTGGGTGGGGAGGGGACCTGGGGTACAAAGCACAATGCATTTTTGCTCCAGGCATTTATTTCCCTGCATAGAACTTTAGGGGACCCCAGGAATTCTCCTAGCCTTATCCCTCATTTACATGAGGGGCGATCC
Source organism: Talpa europaea (assembly GCF_964194135.1). NCBI lineage: Eukaryota > Metazoa > Chordata > Mammalia > Eulipotyphla > Talpidae > Talpa > Talpa europaea. The sequence goes on from NC_140076.1 coordinate 25,329,361, forward strand.
AGGTCCAGATGGGGTAAGTGTTCCCCAAGATCACTCAGGCGTAGTGGCTGCATCAGGACTCAGGTTCACAACCCTGTATTATGACACTGCCAGTTTAAAAATACTTTCTACATACTGAGAAGCCAGAAATGGTCTGGGCTGGAATCCCAGCTCCATTCCTCATCCCTTCCTCGCTACCTGGGCCTTCCTGGTGGCATAAGGGTTAGGTGCTACGTGGTGCTGGATAATGTACTTTCTGTTTTCAGTTTCCTTATCTGTAAATGAGTGTGAGAGTAATAAAAAAAACACCTGGTGAAGCTGTTGGGGGGACTGTGAAGCCTGACACAGAGTAAGTACCCACTAAGCCTCAGCTGTTACCATCTCAAGGACCCAAAAATCTTAGCAGGCTTGTAGCACTGCAAGCATTTTAGGTCAGAGGCAGTGATATTAGGGAGAGAGTCAGGACCAGCATCTCCAGATATCCTGCAGGGAGGCCTCTTAAAGACCCTTTTCACTGATGAGGAAGTGATGGGAGTTGAGGGTTCCCTCTCCCATGCAGGTTTTGCCAGACCCCTTACTTCTGGGCTCCTGCAGGGTTCTATGGGATGCCTGTATCCGGGCAGTCCAAACTCAAGGCTCCTCTTGGCGCTGAGGGCCACTGCTGGGATCACTACCAGGGCACCACAAAGCCAGCCAGGTCTGGGGCTGCACGGGACAGTAACCGTGCGTCACACTAAGTGATTTGGCCACAAGGTGGCGCTGCTGCTCAACCTCACTATCTGGGCAGGGCTGCAGCGCCAGCTGGCCACCAGGGGGCAGTCTTTCCTTCTAGGCTGTGCTTGGCTCCTGTCTGCATCTTCCTCGTGGAACTGACAATTCTACCGTCCAATTTAGGCCATGAGCCTCGGAGTCATCCTTGGTTTCTCTTTTTTCAGCATCCCCTTTTCTCCCCACCGTGTGTCAGCAAAGCCTGCAGGCTGTTTCTCTAGAATTTATCCAGAATTGGACCCCTTCCCCCATCTCCACTCAGCCCTCCTGGTCCAACAGCCCTGCTGCAGTTCTCTCTGACCTCACCTTCCCCTGCCAAGAGAGCCCATCCCCAAACTCTGCCTGGCTTCCTGACCCCTTAGCTGAGACCCTCACACCACCTTCTCAGCCCTCACTTGGTTCTCTGGCCTTGCATTGCTGGCTTCATACCCTGTCCCTGTCCATCCACATTTTCTCAACGCCTAGTTCCCCTCTAGGATGAGGGCTTCCTGAGTTCAGGAATGAATTTCCAGCACCCAGAACGCCTGGAACAGGGTGGCACGTGGGGGAGTTATTCCTGGAAGGAATGCACTGACTCCATCCTAAGGTTGGGCAGCCATTCCTTTTTTGCTCATTGGGAAACTGAGGCTGGGAGAGGGGCAGGGACCAGCTCTGGGTCCCTTAGTGGATACCTGCTGTGGGGTCAGTTGCAACTTGCTGACCCCCCCATCCTCCCACCCCCTGACTCTTGGCTTTGGTGCCCTGACCAGTCCACCAGGCATCGGGGTGGGTGAGCCAGGGTTTCTGTGTCACCCTGGGCCACAGCTTTAGCTTTACCTTCCTCAACTTCAAATGGGAGTCATATGAGTCTCTCCCCATGATGAGGATTCAGTGCAATAGCATCTATAAATGGCCTGATGTTCTTGCTATGATAAGCATGGTCACTCCACATCCTTGTTTTGGGGAAAGAGCCCCAAGTACTTTGTGTTCTGTTCAATAAAGTTGGTTTAATGGAATAAAAGGACCCATGACCTAACTCTTTTGTAAGACTGTAAATACATCTTCAAATAAAGAAAAAAAAAAAAGTAGAACATGGCAGAGGGACAGACAGACAGACACATATACACCCTTTTTAATCCTGACTCTGATTTTAGGGGATCTGGTCAAAGGCTTGCCTGGTGCAGGCCTCCCCCTGCTGGGGGCCTGGCCCTCTATCTGTGCCCCAAAACCCCTCAGGCCTCCTCTCTGGGTGCTGAGTGGGGCAGTGCCGAGCAGGCCACCGCCTTTGACTCACCTTCTCCTCTGACCTGTCTTCTCAGGCCTCTAGCTGTGGATGGAGAACAACAACCTGGGCACAATGCGGGGAGGTAGGAGGAGGTGGGGCCACAAGGGGGTCTGGGAATGCTGACTCTGGCTCTCTTGAGAGCCTTGCAGCTCTAAAAGGCCCTGGTGTCAGGCCCAGGCCAGAACCTGCAGGTGTGATGTGGCTGTGGAGTGCATGTGCCTGTGTCTTTGTGAGATCTGCTCAGGCACGTGCTCAGAACCTGCCTGACACATCGTGGGTGATCCATCGATGTTGACGTAATTGCTCATGTATTAGTCTATTCATTGTACATTCACTGAGCATCCAGGGGTGCCAGTGGGCAACTTGCACGGTGGGTTGGGATGCCAAATCGCAACAGCTGTGTAGTGCGCAGGGGTGTTAGCAGGGTGGGGGGTGATCCCTCTGTGACCTTAACCTCTGTTTCCCAGTACTGGGAGACCTGGAGGACAAGGACGGGAGAGGAGAGGGAGCAGGGGGAGGGGACAAATGGAAGAGGGGAGAGTGGAGGAGCAAGTGGAGGGGGAAGGGAGGCAGGGAGGAGGCTGGGAGAGTTAGCGTCAGCAGTCCATTACCTTCTTGGGCTTCCAGCTCCTCCAGCACCCCCGTCTCTTGGCACTTTTTGCTATGGGCCTTCGACTTCATGTGCTTAGTCAGATTCCCTGGAAGGAAATGAGAACTGACTCAGGCTCGGCTGAAGGGCCGGGGGCAGGCCTGGAGCACGCAGAGGCAGTGCCTGGCTGCAGGTCATGATTTTCCAGATCCGTTGAGACCTGGCCGGCTGCAGGGGCTGGGCAGGCCTGGGGCCTCCCTCTGCCCAGGTTCTCAGGCTGGAATATGAGCCGTGGATGTCATTCAAGGCTGTGCCTGGGAGACAGGTTGGGGGCACGGGGCTATGAGGGGACCAGCGGTAGAATGAGGAAGTGAGATGCTGGTTAAAAAAAAAAAAAAAGCAAGAAATTAAAAGATAATTTATGTGCAATAGGTTTTTCCTGCTTTTGGGTTTACTTGAGTGCATGACATTCACCAAGCAGGACTACTGGTCAGCTCAAACACTGGGAGTACAAAGGATCCCATTAGCCGACATGGTGGGGAGCTCTGAGGTCTCCTTTCTGGCTGAGGAAACTTCTAGGGCAGCCCACAGGAAAGAATCTTAGGGTTTGGGAAGAGGAACCAAAGTTACATTAGAAGTGAAGAGAGAGCCGAAGGTGTAGGAAAGTCTGCTAGACAGGGCCCGGGAGCCACAAGCCCAAGCCTGGACTTCATGAGAACTCATGTCCCCTTCCTGGGCTTTTCCCCCAGGTCACCATGCAGTGCAGACACAGTAGGGTGCGTGCAGAGAAGGTTCTGCCAGGCTCCATGCCTCCAAGGTCCTCAGGAGTAACTGACAGCCCAGTGGTCAGACCATCCCCGAGGCCGAGGTGCAGGCCCTGCCCCTCTGTGGAGCCGGGACAAAAGTAGCAAAACCTTCGTTTCCCCCACGAGCACACAGCACTTCACAGGCAGACGGGCGCTGTGAAGGAGGGGTACAGCACCCCAGTCTGCCCCAGGAGGATGCGGGTCAGCGGCCTCGGGATGTTCTTTTGGGCTCAGCAGCCACCTCCAAACATGCTCATGGTTGCTCTGCAGATTGCTGTATTTCCAGATGGCTGTCCACATATAAATTACAAATTCTCTGAGGTGCTCTGGCTCACTACTATGATTAATTGGTAAGTTTGGGAGGATGGAAGAAAGAAGAATGGACACCTAGAATATATGCGCAGGGGATGGGTGGATGATGGGTGGATAGACGGCTGTATGGGTGGGTAAGTGGATGGGAAAAATATGGAGTGAAGGAAGAACAGGATGATGGACTGAGGAGTGGGATCCTGGATGAGACGCAGATGGACAGAAAGGTGAGGACGGATGAGTAGATGATAACAGTAAATGGAAAGAGACATGGAAATGCATCAGCAAAGTCAGGAGGGTGGAGACCTAGAGAGGAGGCTGGAGACATGGGCAGAAGGGAAAAGGCTGGTTGGCGGGACGCACGCGCCTATCAACGCATGGGCCGGCGGGCAGGCAGGAGCGTAGACACTATGGACAGGTAGGCCGAAGAATGGCATGAGGGCAAGTGGGAGCGTGCGAGAGACGGTGCGAGAAAACAAGTGGCAAGATAAATGGATAGGAAGGCAAACTGTTAGGCGAGAGGATGGAGAAATGGATGCTTGGGAGGACAGAGGGATGATGGCGAGGTGAGGCGAGAGAGATGGGTCAGAGGGTGTCTGTGAATCATTTGGAGAGTTTTAAGGAGACTTCTTTAGGGTTTTACTGAACGGGTAAGGGGAACTGTAGGCTGGGGCTCACGAGGAGGGCCGGCCAGCAGCAGTGGGGCTGGAAGAGGAGCTGTTTTTCTTCTTCCCTCTCATGAGTCTTAGGTTGCATCTTTTCCAACTCAGCTTTTCCTCCTATAACTGCACAAGCACCTGGATCTTCTCCTGGCAAAGGTGGCACATAGCCAAAAACTTCCAGAGTCGTCCTAGGGCCAGAGGGACCTCAACAGTTCCTTGGCATCTGCCCTCACTGGTGTGAGCAGGCAAAGCCTACAGGACAAGAGGTGGTAAAAGGCACCTGGGGTCTCCCTTGGGCCAGAGACACTAACTACCCCCTGAAGTTCTGGAACCAGCCCCCGGTTCCCTGACAACCTCAGATCACAGATGACTATGAATACTTCTCGTTTTGGCTCCGACATTATTGTACATTTCAGCCTGGAAGGTCTGGGTCTCTGTTCAACCAAGTTAGGTGCCGAGCACACGCTGTGTGCAGTGCCCACAAGTGGAAATGCCCTTCCCAACACAGAAGCAAAGTGTAGGAAGGAGCCTCACAGACCTTGTAATCCACCCCCCTCCAGACCCAAGTTTTTCCTTCCTTCTGGTCTAACTCTGGGCCCAGGTGCTGATGATGCCATCAGCTATCTCAGCTGCTGGGATGCCTAGGGTGGGGGGGGTACCTGTTGACCAATGTGGTGAACCAACAGGCCCAGGCCACCCTGCTAGTTAGCCCCCTCTAGAACCAGGTCTCGGGGGCTTGCTTGGTCCACACTGGCGGAGTGGACCCAGGGTAGTTGAGGGGCTGGATGGTCTTGGCCCTTGGGTTTGAGTTTGGGCTCTGCACTTGCTGGCTGTGTACTCTCGGGGTTTCTTCATCTGTAAGCCCCAGTTCTAGCAACTGTTGTCATACCTACCTCTTGGGGATGTTAGGAGAAGTTGATGAGATAACGCTGTAGAAATGCCTGGCAGAGAGCAGATGCCCACCACGCCATGTCCCTTCCCCCATGACAATTACCCTGATTGAGCACCCAGGGACTCCGCCACACTGAGTCATGGAGGGTGTGGAGGAGAGAGATGCTGAGATGAGGTTTGTGATGCACATGACTTTCCATTCACTCTAGGCTTAGAGGTTCCCAAGGGATGACAGCAGAGAGCCTCCAGACCTGCCTCTCCTCTGCCCCCACCTCTGGAGTTTGCAGGGAGGAGCCAGGGAGGCTGAGGTCACTGTCTGGATAGGCTCTGTGGGTTACAGGGTGACGATGGATGAGCAGTCCCAAGCGCTCCCGGTACCTCTCCCACTTCCCCTCCCTGGACCCCTTTCCTTGTGACTTGAGGGAGGTGACCAAATAGCCTCAGAGGTCTGTTTCTATCTGGATGCCTGTCAAGGTGGGGGAACCATGGCTTGTCAAGCAGAGTCCATAGCTCCCCACATCTGTCCCAGCTTTCCCCTTTCCCACCCCACCCCCCAGAAGGCCGACAGTCCTGGAATGAGGAGGAAAGGCAGCAGATGGAAAATGATGGGAATCTGAAAGAGGCGGCATTTCCCTTGACAGTATCAGCCACTGACCCTTGTCTGCTCGTTCGGTTTTGACCAACCTTCTGCCCGCCACCCTTGTGAACTGCTGTGTCTGAGGCCTGCTTGCTCCTGCCATTTCTATTCCCTGAGGCGATTGACAAAGGGCCTGGATCTGACACATGCTGGCCTCTAGGAACCTCTGAGAAGAGGAAGTAGAACCCCCAGACCTCCACAATTACCTCCAGGGGGGCCTTTTCCTGGCCCCACCCACTGACACGCCTCAGCTAGTACCCGAAGGCTGGAGCTGCTGCCACAACGTCTAACACAGAGACGAAGACACAGACAGGCAGACAGAGACGGACAGGAAGGGCTCCCCTGGCCTGGTGGAGCCAGGCGGTGGTGACGGAGGCCCAAGGACTGCCAGGCCCAGCCTCAGCTCTGAGGTAGCCGCCTGGGCCAGAGGTGGGGGTGAGAGGGACAGGCGGAGACGGAGGCAGCCTGACAGGGCCAGGAGCTGATGGCTGAAGGGCGCACCACTTCGGGAAGACATAAGGCCCAGCAAATGCAGGAGTCCCAGTGTCCTGCCCCTTCCTCCCACACCCCTGTGAGCAGAGCGAGCTTTCTCAGCTTCAACCTGCCAAGAACCAGCCCCCAACCGATCCCTCTCTGTAGTCACGGAGTTTGAGATTCAACCATTTCAGATTTGAGCACTACTTTGATTCTAGGAGTTTTCTTCCAGAAGCCTCTATGAGCATTTGAGGAAGAGATTGGCACACTACCTGATCACTAAGAACAAAGCCCCCAGGGTCTGGCCTGCAGGGCAGTGTGGGAAAGCCCACTTGCTCCACGCCCAGTGCAGTGCAGGGTCTGCAGCCCTTCTGCTCAGGATATGCATGCAGGACCCACCAGGGCTTGTGCTGTGCTGGCTCAGAAGAACCCAGGAAGGGACTGGAGAGAGGCTGGTTGCCTTCCCGTGCAGCCATGGGGTGTTCCTGCCAGAGACTCAGGCTGCTCTCAGACCTAGCAAAAAAGGACCAGGCCTCCTTTTTATCTCCAAAAGAGCAGAGGGGATTGAATAGGGACCCCTAAGGGAGACCAGGAGCTCAGCCAGATGGGTTTTCTGGCCTCATGGGATGTTGTGGCACCGGGTCACATGTGGAACAGGGACAGCAGATGTGACCCATCCCAGGCCACCTGACTGGAGCCTTTTGCCACTTCCAGAGAAGGGAGGGGGACTGCTATGGAGAGGAAGACAATGGGGGTGATGGCCCCAAAACAGGGGCCTGGGTTCTAGTTACAGCTCTTGTGTTAACAGTCACCTTCATTTCTTGGGACCCACTTTTTCCACTGTCAAGAGGGACTTGGACAAGAGCACTTTAGTGTTGACTTAAAGACTGTTAATCTGTTAGTCAATTATTCTCATCGCTCTCCCATAAAGTCCCAACTAGCTGCCCACACCTGGAGGAAGGGGCTAGAGTGGGGGGGAGGTGGCAGACAGAGTCCATGTGCAGGGCTGAGGTGTGCCAGGCCGAGCAGTGTGCAGGCTCCAGATGCTCTCCCAGGCGTGGTGTCCTGGAACATTGTTTACGAGACGCCAAGAGAGAAAAGGACCAGGGCAAGGAGGACAGACGTCGTCATTCAGACCAAATGCCTGGTGGGAAATCTGAGCTCTACTCCAGCACGATGGTGAAAAGACAGAGGCAGGGGGTTGTGAATGGGAGCTAGCCAGGGGCCGGGGCTGTGGCAACTGCTCCCTGACCAAAAACAGTGAGAATGGAGGGGTCAGGCAGCGAGAGGCGGAGGAGGAGGGAGGAAGGCTGAGGTCTACAGGGGCCTCTTCAAAGCTGCGTCCAGGCTCTCTCGCTGTAACGGCTTTATCCAAGAAGGAAAGTCGACAAGCGGCAAAGCCCAATGCACTCGAGTTCCATCCACTGAAAAACAACGTGGCTCCTATAGAGGCTGGCCTGGAGGCCCCAACTCACTCACAGGGGAAGGCCCTTCTGCACAAACCCTGACCCAGGAACCTGCAAAGCATGGAGGTCCAAGCCTCCAGGGGAGCAGAGAGCCCAGGCCCCTCTCTGAGGCATCTTGGCCTGCTAGGTCACCAGCTGAGCCACCAGTGGTGGCAGGAGGGGCCACAGAATGAGGAGGATTCAACCCAAGTCCCATGGACTCGGCCCCACTTGTCCGCACCAGGGTCCTGGTGGCTGCAGCAGACGAGGCCGCCACCGTCTTTCACACCTCTCTGGGATGCATACCCTCCACGGCCTGTCCTTCCTTTCATGGGCAACCGCCAGGCCCTGTGCTGACCTGCTTGGCTGTGGCTGGGGCCTGGAATGACAGGCTGAGTGGGAGAGCTGGGCCCTGAGCTGACAGCCGCAGAGAAGCCCAGCGGAGTAGGAGCGTGGTCTGAGTGGCAGGGTGGTGGAGGGGGGCGGACCCTGGCATGAGACGTGACGATGCGAGTGTGTTCAGTGGCTCAAGTGGAATGGATTTCCAAATGCAAGAGTGAAGTGACAACTGTCGATGCAGGAGCCCATCAGATTGGTGGATAAAGGGCTCAGGAGACATGCAACTGGAGGGAGGCAGTGATGAGATACAATCAAAACCAAGTGCTGTGCACAGGGTGCCACCGGAGCCCAATGGGGCAAGCGTGCAGGTAGGGGGCTGGGCAGGATCCAAGAGGACGGGCTGGGCAGCCATGGGGTGCCTCAGCCCAGTCTGAAGCCAGCTGCTCTGCCCCTGGGAAAGTGGGGGGGGGGGGTGGTGTCCAGGCCTCAGGCAGAGAGGACTGGGCCCCTAAGCTCTGTGCTGGGGCTCCCAGAGGGGAGCTCCCTACAGTGGGCAGGGACAGTGCCCCAGCCGACTGTCTCTTACCTTTGGTTTTAAAAGCAAAGTGACAGTGCTTGCACACATAGGGCCGGACGTCAGTGTGGGTGCGGATGTGTTTCTTCAGCATGCTGGGCTTCTTGCAGCGAATTCCACACTCCTCACAAACATATTTCCCTCGGCCGCGGCCTCGCACATATACATACTCTTCGTTTGATTTGTACCTATGAGCAACAGGCGTCATGGTAAAAGAAAAACAGGAGGAGAAGAGGCAGGTCCCCACCTCAGAAGATGCACGCGCTTCCTAGCTATGTCCAGGCAGTAGGGCACTGGGAATGGAGGCTGCAGAACCAGACAGAGCCACAGTGGCTGGGGCGAGCTGCCCTGGGGACCCACTGCAGACCTCTGCACCTGCCCTGCCTCTCAGACAGGTGGGGCTGCCCCTTCCTCTCCCTCCACTGATAGCACACTGTGGTGCTTCCTGTAAGACGTGAAGCCACAGGTCCCAGGTGGCCTTGGCACCAGCGTCTGCCCACAAAGAGTAGCCACTCTGGGCCACCAGACATCAGATAACCAAGAGAATAAAATGGTAACAACCACAGCAGCTGCCACTGCCCAAGTGCTCACGCTTGCTGGGTGCTTCTCTGACTTAACTCACAATCACCAGGAAGGCCTTTAAGAGCCTGAGTGCCAGAAGACAGGAGACTTGCCCCACAGCCAGAGCCAGAAGTGGGCAGAACTAGGACTTGAACCTGCCTGCCCCAGAGTCTGTCCCCCTCCATGAGCCACAGCAAGCCTACAGCAGTTCACCAGAAAGCCCCCTGACACTCCCGTGAGGAGAGGCATGGGGCTGGCCATCTTTTCCTGTCCTCAGAGTGCGGAAGCCAGGAGCCCAGTCCCCAGCCATGTGCTCTCTCCCCGACCCATCACAGCTGAGCTACAAGTTCTCAGGACTTAGGTTCTAGCTCCCTGGCTCTCACATGGCTTTCAGGATCATCTGGTGTCCCAGGGAGGTGCCAAAGCTTTCAGGAGCCTCTGGTGGCAGGAGGCTGGTGCACCCGCTGAGCCCACTGAGGCTCACTCAAGAGGCTCCTCGTCAAAAGGCCCTGTAGGTCTAATGCTGTAGTGTGCAAGTCTCCCCACCATGTGGTAGGGGAAGCTGCCTAGTTGATGGGACTCTGGGAGGAAGGCCTCGTCTAATTCCAGGGAGAGCTTTCTGATTCATTAGGCCTGGGGTCTGATAGCCTGAGATCCTTAGGGGCCTCTCGGCCTGCTGCCCAGGCCTCCCACAGTCAGCCAGATGCCTGCCCACTCATCCTAGACCACATGCCCCTGCCTGGCATGTTTGGCACCAAAGCTTTGGGACTGAGGGGCAGGGGTGCTTGGGAGATGGTGAGGAAGTGACAGCAGCTGGGACTCAATCCTGCCCTGTTGGGGTCATGAGCTTATGACTGAGAAGATGCCACAAGGAGGGACTTGAAAGAGGGGAGTCTAAGAGAGGCGGTGGGCAGGCAGTGGCTGAACGGTCACATACAGACAAGGACCCGCACATACTCACACACACTGACACATCCACCTCCCCACTCTCACACTCAAGCACTCTCATCAGCCCCCACACATGCACTGAAACACTCACCCCACACCCAATCCCCCACACTCATGAATGCTCATGGTCACACACACTCACACTCACACATGCTCCCAAACTGCCACACACCAACTCACACTTATATGCTGACACACACACACACATTCCACTACTCACTCTTACACTCAGTCTCATATCCTCAAACACACCCACACACCCACATACACCTGACATTCACACTCATACAACACACACACACACACTGACACATGTGCTCACACTGTAACACACACTTTCACACTCACTCTCTCATACTCACCAACTCTCATTCCTATTCTATTGTATTTGGGCTTCTCTCTGGGTTCAAACCAACTCAGAAGCAGGCACCAATGTCCACTCCGCATTTCTTCCTCCAAAGTAAGCTTAATTAATCCATGTGTGGTCTTCCAGAATGGAGACACACACACACACACCACTCTTCAGGAGTACGGCAGGCAGGATCCTGTTCTTTTGGGTCACCTCACTTTTGGCCAACTGATGCCTTCAAGTTGTTTGTCTAAAACTGCCTTTCTCCACTTTATAGGCCCTACCAGCAGGACCTCAGGCTGGGGCTCTCATCCATGGCAAGGTGCCATCTTGGGATCAAGTGGGAGGAAATGAGGCCATGGTGAGTGCTGGAAAGAAATGACTCTGCTCATATGAAGAGCACCCTGTGGGAAAACATGGGGTGTCTCTCTCCCCATGACAGCAGTTCACCTCTGAGCAAACAAGTTACCTATACCCAAATTTTAATTCCCATGTCCCTCTGTCCCCTGGGACAAGGTCCAAGATGGGGTGCCCTTTTCCCAGCCTGGAGAAGAAAGAAGAATGGCTTGGGTCTTTTCACATTGGAGGTTCTATTGCCACCTGAACACCACCTTCCACTCAGCCCTGCTTGGCGGGTCCATGACAATCCCTCCCCTCCCCTGCCATCAAGAAGCATCCTTCACGCTCCTATTCATCCCACTGCTATGGTGCGGGCTTGAGGTCTGCTTCATACAGACCCGTGGCCATGGCTACTTGGTATTTGGGCTTCACTGTGTGCTCAAGCCAACTCAGAAGCAGGCACTGGCTCCATCTCCACAATGGCTACCAGTGACAATCTGGCTGGGGCAGGAATCACAATGAGGGAGAAACAAAGTTGGTGAGCTCAAGCAGTACCACTGGAGGGCTGGGAGGAAAGCCTTACAAGACCCTGGCTCTTAACTGCCCAGTAAGGGGAGTCCCTGAGAAGTATTTGAAGCATCTGGAACACAGCTGGAGATCCAAGGGACTCAGGAGGGTTGATGAAGATTGAGAGGATGATGAACACTCACGAGCGTGGAAATGAGGACCGTGTGAGGGCCTAGGAGTTGTCTACATAGAGAGATGGCCCCCACACTCAGCCCACCAAGCAGAGGTCTCTGGGCAGAGAACCAGGAGCAAACGTGAGCTGGGGAGGAGGTGGCCTGCACATCTCCATCACGGAGATACTGATGGATGGCCAGTGGGGCCCTGGGACTTGAAGAGCACAGTTCGAGCTGGATGGCCCAAGGCCGTTGTCTTCTCTGCTGCTTGAAGGCCACGACCAGAGTTTGTGTGGTTTGTGGCTCCCAAAGGGCCCAAGCCAGGGATAGGCAATGGGCAGCCGTTCATTGTGGGCTGGGCCCTCCTCTTATCTGAGGTCAACCCCCCACAGCCAGAATCAGGCAGCCCTCTTGCCTGCAAAAGGCCCCACCTGATCCAGCCCTCCTCTAGCAGCCTCACAGCCTCCTTCTTCTGGCACATTCCACCACCATGTTCTCTTCCATCAAAAGCCAGCCACCCCGAAACCTCTCTTGGTCCCAACTGGCCACACTCACTCTATGTCGTACCTTCTCAGTTCAAATCTGGAAGGGGCTGCCATGCTTCCTCACCACCCCCTACTGAACCACCTGGCCCGGCCTGGTCTACTCACACCAATTCTCACTGACCACCCACCTCCTGCTGCACTTTCTGCCAGACTTACAAACATCACAGTACCTCAGAATCCCTTTCCTCTGGCCTGCCTTGTCCCCTACCCCATACCACCATACCTCCCTCTGTTTGACCAGCTCCTTCACTTCTTCAGGGCTTTGCCAAAACATTCCTTCCTGTGGAGGCCTCTCCTGCACCTCTGGACTGGGGCTCCCTCCCATCCCTCCTTCACAGCCTGGTCAAGTGTGTGAACTTGAACCATCTTTGCACAAGTGTCGTCCCCATTGAGCCACAAGAGAAGGGCAATAGCTGCCTCATTCACTGTTGTGTCTTGTTATTTCTTCCTCCCCAGAGAGCCTAGCACAGTGCCTGACACCCAGCAAGAGCTCAGTCCTTATCAGCTACACATACACAGACAAGCCAGGCCTTTCTTTCTCCATTCTGTTAGAATCAGACTCCCCAGCCTTAACATTCTTACTCCAGGAGTCCCTGGGCGCTGGCTCAACGTGATACCGTGGGCTTCCTGGGATGGGTGCAGAACCAGCCCCTCCTAACCCTGATGAAGTGACTGAGCACACCCCAATTTCTAGAAGGAACTACTCAGCAACTAGGGTAAGGTCAGAGTGAAACCTGGACCTGAGTTCTGGCTCCTGCCTGAATTCACTGGGAGACCTTGGGCCAGTCACTTCCCCTCCCTTGGAAAGAGTCTATCTTCATTGCTCTTAAGTTCATCAAGCACCATCACATGCCTGGCACCATCAGTCCTCCTATCAGTCCTTAATAATTGTCTCTATTTTACAGAAAAGGGAACCAAGAACCAAAGAATTCAAGTGACGTGGACAAGATTACCCAGCCAGCACCCTGCCCCTGTGCAGACTTGCTGCACAAATACTTTTAGGTGATGTTGACCAAGGTTTCCTTAGCAGCACCCTCCTTCTCCAGGATTCCCGGGGCCTGTCACACTGCAGATAAACAAGAATGGCCTCATTCTCCACCCAGCCCTTCCTGAAAGGCTGCCAGGGCTGGGTGGGACCCACAGGTGTTGACAGCTGCAGAGAATGCCCTGTAAAGAGGCAGGCAGGAAACCAGAAAACCATGATGGGGCCCCTGCCTCCGAGATCCTGCTCCCTGCTGCCAAAGTTGCCCTTCATCCGGGGGAAGAAGTAATCAGGCCCTGCCTGTTGCAAAGCTGTAAAGCAGTCCATGAGGACAGGCCTGGGTGCCACTGACACCCAGCTCCAAGGATGGACTATCTCACTGAGCCTCACCACCTGTCTTTTGCTTCCCTTTCAAGCCAGGGATGCCAGTCTGGGAAATGTTTGGTTTTATTCTTAAATAAAAAGACTTGTTTCTATGGATTTCAGAATTACTTAGAGGGATCTTAGGGTGCTTCTGAGAGGCCTAGAACTCCAGTCTCCTGACCATGGCAGTGGCCCTCCTTCCTGGTCTGAAAATAGCTTCCTACTCTGCTGCCCTGTGTCAGAAGGTATACAAGGCTGCTGGAAGGGTGTGGCACTGGATGGCTCTATTTTCATTCTTAGACTATAGGTGAAAGACTCAAGGACTAAAAGAATAAAAAATCTCAAACAACCCCTTTGCTTCATCTAATAGGAAACAGAAACAGAGGTGGAGTGTTGTGCTGAGTTGCAAGACAGCTGACCCTAGGGCTCTCCTGCTTCGGGCAGCCTCTTCTGATTCTGCAGCTGATGCTGAGCTGCCTGACTGAACAGTCTGGGGTTGCGGCTCCAGACTCTTTGGAGGCATCACTGAAACCTGCAGCCTCCACAAGGGAGCTCTGTGCAGAGTTCCCAAAGGAGAGGGCACATGCTTCTGCTCCAGATTCCAGAAGAGGGGTGTGCAGGAAATGAAAGGGCATTCCAGACAAGGTGCTGGGTAAAGCTGCTGTTCTTGGACTGTGCATATAACAAAGACTCAGCAATGAAGCTGCTCTGTGGAGCAGTGAGCTCTCTCTCACTAGTTCTGTTCCTCCAGAGGCCAGATGAACAGGCTGAGAGACTCTAGAGCAGGGGGGATGAATGGCTCCTGCTGTCCAGCATACATCTGGTATAATGATAGAAGGGGCTGTGGCTGAATTAGCTTGTTTACTCTTATAACAATGCCATAAAGTGGGTATATTTACCCATTAAATATTCCATATTTATCCCAACAAGTGTGTGTGTGTGTGTGTGTGTGTGTGTGTGTGTGTGTGTCTGGCATTAGATGGCCTCGGCTGGCACCAGGACTGACCAGAGAAGGCATATGGCGGCGGGAACAGTGGTGGGGACTGTGGTGAACTGGAAGGCATGGCACAGTCACTCTTGGAAGGGACAGTGGATACACCCTTCTAGCCAAGTGTTACATGACGTTGTCGGATCGTCCAGGTTTTCAAGAAAACCACAAATCCAGATTTAAAAAAGAAAAACAACTAATAATATTAGCATACCTGAAATAGCTCTTATGGGTGCCAGGCACTACTTAAAATACCTGACATGCATTACCTCATTTAAACCACTGGGCAGCCCTGAGACAGGGGCTCAAATCATCCCAGTTTACACATTAGAAAATGGAGTCACAGAGAGGTTAAGTAACCTGCCCAAGGTCACACAGTCAGTAAGTTAAAAGCATCAGAACTTGACCTCTGGGCACCTGTTACACAGTTCAGATGTTTCATGACTCTGCAATACAGATGAAAACTTGAAATCACTTGTATTAAATATAATGTTTATGTTACATAAAATAGGAGGAGGGGCTGATCTAACCCAGAGCTAAACTTCTGGCTCAGGGTAATTTCCCCAAGATCATGCAGCCAGTAGGTACATGTCTGCTCATCAAGCCCATGACGTTTTTCTCTATCAAGCCGCATTTCCTCTTAATGAGGAGATGAACTCAGTGGCCTCCAAGTTACCTTCCTAATCCGAGATTCGATGAGGCTACTCTGCATGCATATATTTGACTTTTCGTATATCAACATTTTAGCATAATACTCTCACCTCTCCTCCAAATTTGGCTATTTTAGAGGCCTGCCAAATATCTGATTTGATTATGAGCTCACTGCCAGATATGCTTTCCCCAGGGGCCGGCAACTTGGGTCTGATCATGCAAAGCAGGAGGAAGATGTGCGCACACACCATGAGCCCCTTGGGCCCCTGGGCTGGCACACACCAAGGCTGGGAGGCAGCCGTGTCCTGTGAGGCTCAGGGTTGGTTCCCCGGGGTCACCGAGCCTGGGCAGTCTGGCCACAGCAAGCTGGCTGGCTTCTCCACGGTGACACGCTGCTCAAAATGAAGGGACGTTTGTGGGAAGAGGAAGGAGTGCCAGGAGGCACAGCCTACTGAGCTGTGTATCTGCTAAAAATATTCAGTTGCCAAGACAGTGAAAACACACCCTGGTGAAAAATGAACTGGGGAGGCAGAGCTGTAGGTCACAGGGGAAATTCACCCTGGGTTCTGGACACATCCAGATACTCCTTTTGTTGGAGCTCTGCAGAATGACATCAAGTATACCCTCTAGGGTGGGGGGCATGTACTGTGCCATCAGGGGCAGGCCCCTGGGCCAGGGATTCCACAGCATGTACGTAATAAAGCACAGGCACGGCGTCGGCCAGCGGTGTCTATTTTAAGCAGCAGCCGTGTTTTTCCTCAATACTTACTAAGGCCTGGTCTGAGCCTGGGGCTGGACCAGGGCCAGAAAGCCAAAGCCAAACAGACTCTGACCTGGGTCTCAAGTGTGAATTACAGGTACTTAAAAGATCGTAAAACAAGAAGAAACAGTAGCACAGACAATGCACTGAGTGCTGTGGGGGACTGAAGAGGGACAGTGTCCCAGGTGGCTTTCACGGAAGAAAATGCCTTTCATCTGGGTCTGTGGGAGTGAGTTGGTCTGACCGTGAGATTCCTGTTTTGTGAGCCCTGGGCAGTGCAGGGTGGGGGATGGTGTGGGCCTGGAGAGGTGCTGTCACTGAGTCCAGTAGAGGCGGAGGTGAAGGCAGGTGAGAAAGGACACAGACTTGAGAGAGGGACACTTGAGACGCTGTCTTGCATTGTGCCCTTTGGCCACAGCGCATTTTACTGTTGTGATTCCCTCTGTCAGAGATGACCAGCCAGCAGCGCCCGCTGCTGGGAAGACGGTCAGGCACCCAGTCCAGCTCCAAGAACAGGAGGTGACTTCTGGTCCAAAGACACTGGTACGATAAGAGAGGTGCTGTTGTGTGACTTCTGAACACTAAGTGCAGGATCCTGAGAAGCACTTAGTGGACACCATGCCTGGGCTGAAGCCAGCGTGGTTCAAAGAACACAGCCAAGGCTGTGTTTCTGACCAGACTGTGAGATTAGGGAGGGAGGCAGGAAGCCAGAAGCCAGGCGTCTGGTGTTCAGAGAAGTGAAATTGCCAAAGAGCAGACACCTTCACTGTGGACATTATGTGGTGTTCCTATGGCCTCCAGCAGAACCTGACCCACAGGATTCTAGAAAAATGATGAGAACCGTGTCCAGGAGTCATGGCGGAGCAGAGGCTTAGCAGTGAGGTTCTGGCCCACCCTCCAACCCCCATCATTTTCAGAGTGGACATCTACATAAACTGAACTCTGTAAAGAGTTCTGTATATTTAAAAACAAGTTGAAAATGACTGTTAATGAACATTCATGCTTTCATGCTTGGAAGGTCCTTGAAACCTGACTGCAGGGTGGGAGGGGCCTAGTACAGCCTTGTCCAAAGTCTCCCACGGTACACACACCTCTGGCACCCAGTCCCGGTCTCTCCTCCCCCACTATTAGGCTAACAGTCCACCTGTGCTCCCCACCACAGTCTGAGCTCTGGCTAGCACAACTCCTCTGCCACATAACAGCCTCTGAAAGATGCCGCTTACTCAAGACACCTTTCCTCCAGGCCCAGCATTTTCATATCCTCAAGTAATCCCACACAAGGTGGAGAGTGGATTCCTCCCCAGACATCCTGGGCCCCCTCCATATTGTCCTTCTTAAGAAGGAATGGCCCATAGCAACCCGAGCCCTCGGGTGGGGCTGGAATCTGCTCTCCTAGCTCTTCCAGACTCACTTCCTTGATTTCCAGACAGGAAACAGGCCAGGAATGGGGAAGTAACCAGGTCCTGGAGATGCTGTCTGCCTGGCTGGACCTTGGAGGCTGGAGCTCTGAGCCACAGAGAAGGCTGCCACCTCTATCACCTGGGCCTCAGTTACTGAGCCCTTGCTACATCCAGGCTTTGTGCCGAGATGTTTCCATAGGATATCTCTTTCAATCTTGTCAACATCCAGGAATAGAAATCTTATTCTTTGCTAAAAAGCACTAAAAAGAAAATCAGATAGGCTCAGAGGCACACTCTTTGGTTATGCTATCAGTTGCTGAGTGATTACTCTGTTGTAGGTGGTTTTTATAGGAACAGCATTGCAGAAGCCTCAGTCCTAGGTACAGAGTGTAGGAACTGAGGTTGGCAGGCTTTCTTGAGCCTGTGTCTTGCAGGCAGTGGGGGTGGGGAGGGTGTTCAGTTATAGGTGGGGCCTGCAAAGCTGTGCTCAGAAGCACAGCAGAAACTAGAGGGGAAGCTGACCAAAGCCCTCTATAGTAGCATTCATGAAGTGTGTGCGTATACTAAGAGCCTGATCAATGCCTGTGGGCCGATGGCTGTGAGTTGCTGGGCCACCATGACCTGTGAAACCTTAGCGCTTCCTGCAGCACAGAGATATAGAAGCATTGAGATACAAGGAAGATGAGAACAGGTTGTGGTTAGTATTAAAACCTTGCAGAGACTGCAAGGTGTCATTTGTGTTACTAACTTAATGGTGGCAAGGCCTTTCCAAGCATCTGAAGGTATGGGGTCACTACCAAGAGGAACCACCCCCTGCAGTGTGCATAAAGACTAGGATCACTGGCAGCTTACACCTGAATAACACACCAGGAGTGTTCAGGCCCCAGACTTACAGCCTCAAATCTTAAGGAGGGAGGAAAGAGAGGCCATTCTAGTTGCCCCACGATGACAGGTACCTTTTTCCCTGTTCCTTGAGTAGAGCTGCTCCCTACCAGCTGGCAGGAGAGAAGGAACCTGGCTCATGGAAAACCTGCCCATGGATACCTGAGGTCACAGACTCTGGGGACATAGCTCAGCCAACAATCACACCCAAGACAGGGAGGAAGATCTGGGTTTATTAAAAAAAAGTGAGCTTAAAAAAAAGAGCTAAAAACTTCAGAAAAGTAAGCTGAGTAGTAGTGAGCTCCCTATCACCAGCAGTGTTCAAGTACAAGATAGTGACCTCTTATTTGGAGCAAAATACATTTCTGTGCTGGGAGGGAGCTGGACTTGGGTCCAGTGGGTCTAGATGGAATCTAAATGGACATACCACCCACACTGAGGCTCCAGCCACAAATAGCCTGTAGGTGAGCGGGTAGGGAAACAGGAAGGAAGGGTGTGGTCATGGTTTATAGGCCTGGGGTGACCTGTGTAAGGTCATACAGCCACAGTGTGGTGAGGCTGGGACTGGCTGGTCTCCCTGGGATGCTGCAGGGTGATGTGCTTAGGTGTGTGGGGTAGGGCGGGGCTGATAGGGTCATGCTGCTGGGTGCAAATCCTGCCTCATCCCTGCCAGCTGTGTGACGCTGGACAAGCACCTGGCCCCTGTGGGGGTGCTAACCAGAGCAGCTTGCATGTGGCTGTGACTGTGGGGTGGTTTTATTATTACATCTCCTGGCTGTTTTTCCAAGGCTGGGTCACCCATTCCCACAAAAGCCCTATTTCTCTAACCCTTTTTATGGAAATGTGATTTTCCCACCTCCAAGGGGTTTTCAACAGGCATGCTATTTAGAGACCCTTTTGTGAGCCCAATGGCTGTCCCAATGTGATCAGTGAGTCTGTGTGGTGCTGTCATTGACAGTGTTTGTCCACCTCTCTCCTTTTTCTGAACCTCCACCCTCACCCCCAGCAGTGGCTGGCTATTAAGGCCTTCTCAGCAGATCTCCCTGCCTGGAATGCTTTCCTTTCCTTACCCTTCTTTGATAACGTCACCTTCCCCAGGGCTCAGATCTGATCTCAGTCCCTCTGAAGCTTTCCCTGACTCTGAGATGAGTCACATCCCTTAGTTATATATAACTTACTAGGGGCGGATGGACCAGCAGCAGAGATTGGGTTTAGGAGCCAAGATCCCAAAGGCTGAAACCAGGTTCTGTCCCTTATCAGCTGTGTGACCTTGGGAAGTTTCCTTAACCTCTCTGTTCCTCAGTTTCTTCAACTATAAAACGGGGCTTATGTTCTATTTCTTGACCTGGGGGTAACTGACCATAGCTAGTTCCATGGGTATATTCATTTTGTAAGGCTCATGGATATGTACTTAGATATGGATTGTTTTTTGTATGTTTCAAAGTAAAAATTACTAACGTAGTATATACTCACAATTTAGTATAAGTTACGTACTTAAAGCAGTCCCTAGCACAAAAGGAGCTCAATGAATATTCATTCACTCTCTAGCATTTGCTTTGTAAGCACTCATCACAGTTAGATTTATTCTTCAACAATGTAGTGAAAGCCAAATGCTCCAGTTTTTGATAGACTGAGAAGCCTAGAGATATCCTCTTCCTCAGAGTCAAAACTGAAGCCCATGGTTTGGTGCTGAAAGGCTGGTAGGTCATTCCCAGGTGGTAATATCCGGGCCAAGTGAGCAGTCAGCATAGTGAGGGGGTTCCAGGCTTCCTTCACCTTCTCCCCAGCCAGGTCAGGTCTGCAAAGGAACCCAAACAAGCTGATGGGGACACTGAAGCTCCTGGGAGCTCCCCACAGCCAAGGGGATGATGGCAAGGAGCAAACTCCAGGGATGGAGATGGAGTTCCTGATTCAGAATGGGAGGCATTCCAGCATGCAGACTTCGACACTGAACACAAAGTGGAAGGCAGGTTCAGTTCCTCCGAAGGCACACGATCCCCACGACAGGGAGCTAGTGTCTATGCCTCCACTCCTTGCAGCTTTTGAAATGGAAATCAATAGGATGGAGGATCAAGGTCCAGATAAAGAAAATGCAAGGGCAATAAAAAGCCTCAGCAAAGTCCCCCAAACTGTTTGAGTTATATCAGGAAGACAGCAGTACGAAAAGGGGAACAGCTTTAGAAGAAACTCCAAGGTTAAGAATAAAGGGACGTGGTTTTTGCACTTGTAGGCTCCCCAAGTGGGTTGGTCGACTGGGCCTTGCAAGGTTTAAGTTGATAAGTGACCTTTCATGAACCCACTTCCTTAAATGCGTGACCATTCCAAGATGTGGCCAAATTAGTGTCCTCACGAGCAGAATGTGGGGCCAAGGGGTCAGGGCCCTGCTCCCAGCAAGAGTGGTTGCCAGTTGATGTGAGCTCCTACCAGCTAATCATGTCTCATCTTTCCTTCAGTGAAAACTTTCCATTCTTTGGGCAGTTCTTAGCATGGCAGGAATTGGTCCTTGGCATAGAGAAATGGGGCTATTAGAAGCTTTTCAAGGTCGGGGACCCTTCAGAAATGCCATCTCTGTGAAATCTTGTCAGAGACTAGAAGACACACTGGCCAGGCATCAAGAACACTCATCTGTCCCCGGCACAGTGACAGGTGCTGGTCCTGAGAAAGCGGACCCAGAAATGAAAAGGAGGCGGAAGCTGCCGTGGCCGTGGCTCTTCTGGAATCCCCAGCTGTGAGTGAGGGGAGTAGAGAAGCTGCTTAGAACTTCCCTGAAGAAGCTTCTCACTGATTGGGAGTGGCTCCTCCTCCACGGTCCATCTCCTGTGCAGCCTCTGCCCCTTCATCCTCTGCACCAGCGACCAGGAGCCGGTGACCACGCTGTCTATTAATTCCAGCGCTCTCCCTGGGGCTTCAGGCCTTGAGAGTACAGCTTCTTTATCTTCTGTCACACAACAAAGCAGCACCTTTGTTGATTAGAAGCCCATGTCCTCTTTACGGTCAAGACAAAGAGGAAGGTCTTCGGGCCAATGGAGTTGTGGCAGATGCTTTGCCGGTGGCCACTGAGCTCTACGCAAGCGTTCAGCCATTTTCTGCACTGGACAGACAACAGATGTTTGATACACACTGAACATCTGTGGCCCTTTAGCGCTTTCAAAGCATCTTTCTAATTACAGGAGCTCATTTATACCTTACTAGACATCAGCGAGGTGGGGAATATTGTTCCTCTTTTTTTCAGAAACAGGCTCAGAGAGGGATAGCGACTTGCTGGAGGTCACATAGCCAGTAAGCAGCAAAAGAAAGGTACAAAACCCTGAGATTCCTCTCTGAATTAAACAGCCTTGTGGATCTGATGGCTGGATATGTCCTCCAGCATTTGGGAGGACAGGGGGAAGGGTAGAAGATGCCTACTCACCGCAAGCTCTACCCCTTAGTGGGCCCCAGGAAAGCACCACCACCATCATTGTCTCCATGCACAGGCATTCATGGGGTCCACATGGGATCAGGCCATGGGTACATGGGGCGGGGGCAGGAACAGGGAGTCACCAGGGGCATGCATGTAGGTGGCTGAGAGTCAGAAAACACAGACAGGAAGGCACCCCACAGAGTGGTGGTGGGCTGCAAGGGAAAGAACATAGGATGTGGAGCCACACTGGGCTGGGTTTGAGTCCTAACTGCTCCTCACTACCTGAGCAACCATGACAAGTTCCTCCCTCCCTGGGCCTGGCCCTGCCATCTGTAGAGTGGGTGGTTAAGTATGTGTGTGTGCATATGTATACTGCTTAGTGGGGATGAGGGTTGGAAATTATATTTGGTGCCTCGTGCACAGCAGGCCACCATCAACAGCCCCGCTCTGACTGCAGACGGGGAGGATGGTGGGGAACAGGGTGAGGTGGCTTCAAATGGAACAGGCGCGGTCCCGGGGCTTCCTGCTGCACCTCGGCAAAGGATAAGTAACTTGCCTGAGGTCCCTCTTGAGTGCTCAGTGAGGGCCACAGGGGAAAAGCAGGTGGGGCTGAAGCAGCCCCTCAAATGGAGGGCACCAATGAGCTGCTTCCTTCCCCCTCCACCACTAGAACCTGGCACCCTTCAGGGATTGAGCAGTAAATTCAGAGCACAGCAAAGCTCTTCTCGGCACTGAGAGCTGATAGGGCAGGCTTTGAGGGTCAGAAAAGAATTCTCTGGGGCCTCCCCGGTGGCGCAGCGGTTAAGCGCTGGGTGGCGAAGCTGCCTGCAGCCTCTGCAGCACCGGTTTGATCCCTGGCCACAGGGCGAGGGTCCCACATGGCGCGCAGACCTTTCCTGGTGCGCCCACTGCCCCCCTCAGCAGTGTATTTCGTCCATCTGCCTGTTCTGTTCCCCGCTCTGGTGAATTCTCTCACCCTCCCGCACTTCTGACTGTACCCAGTGCTTGTATAAATAAAAATAAATAAATCTTTAAAAAAAAATTTAAAAAAAAAAAAGAAAAGAATTCTCTGGAGGATCTGATAGGATTCTCAGAACAGACACACCAGAAAGGTTTTAAGAAAGGAGATCCCTGGAGTCCGAGGATCTGTGATTCCCCTTCTGAAGCTGAGGGGCCCAGCAGGGCCACCATGGTGGACCCTGATGAAGCCCAGAGAGGGCGAGAGCTGGCCCAAGGTCACACAGACATTGAAAGCAGAGCCAAGACTATGAGCCAAGACTTGGGCCTCCTGGCAGGGGCTGACGTGACTGGACATGGTCTCATTACAGATGACCACTTTCTCCCCAGGCATTTCCCTGCACTAGGCCCGGTGCCCAGGAGAGAACTGAGTCAGCACACAGTGTCCCCAGAAAGCTCGCGGGCAGCTCTCCAGCAGGCTGGCCCTGCTGGGACCAAGTGTCATTACAACTGCTATTTACGGCATGCGTAGTGCCCTTCCAGCAGCCGTTGGCAAGAAGGCAACCCTGTGGCTGGAATGAAGTCCAGACGAGATGCAGAATCAGCTCTAAATGACTGAAAGGGAACAGCACCTTCTAACATTTCTTGTAGACCTACTTGGTATTTGCGGAGAGTGGTAGCAGATGCCTAAGTGTCCTTCAGCCTCTGACCTCATAGCAGTCTATGAGGTCGAGATAGCTGTTGCTGTTCCGTTGATGGAGAAACTGAGCTCAGAGAGGCACAGTGGCGTGCCCTCAGCCACACAGCACCACATCACACCAAAGATCATTCTGGTTGGGACTGCCATCTACATTGTTAAGCCTGCACCTTTTATGAAATGGACTCCCCTTGGCTGTGGGCACCAGAGTAGCCATCAGGGGGAGTGTCCACCTGTCTAAACAATCAGTTAATAATGTCAAGGTCAAGTAAGACAACAGGCCCTGGCAGTGGAGAGGAGAGGAGCTGCTTAGCAGGCAGGGTGGGGAAGGTCAGGAGCCCACGGAAAAGGGGGGCATTTGGCCTGGGCTCCCAAGGACAGGAGGACTGTGGGGACTTGGGGTGAATAGGAGAGGGCCCTCCACATGGAGGGGACAATGAGGTTGTGCACAGAAGCTGTGTAGAGGGAAGGGCTGGAGGAGCCTCAGGAGGAGAGTGGGGCCCAACCCCCACAGGGTGCTTTGGACGGCCCTGGGGAGCAAGCAGAAGTTGCTTCTGAGCCAGGCTTTAATGCTAATGAGATGGTGAGCTCCAGGATTATTCAAGTTTGGGAATTTAAAAATAACTAAAAATGCATGGGGTGTTTACAATTTATAATAAATTTCATTTATTCATTCCCTAAATCTCCTCACAAAAATTAAATGAATGAAGCTGCCTCTTCTATTTGATGGAAAAGGATGCAGGTCCTCCCCCCAAATTCCCACTGTCTTGTGACCTAATCACAGGCCCCTCTCCAGTCTAGACACCTCTTGTTGTCCACTCACTGACACCCTCTTTTCGCAGTCTAGCCTGACCAGCACCTAGTTCCTCTACTTTGTGATCTTTGCTCTTGTCATTTCTCCATCTGGAACAATCCTTTCCCCTTACCCTCCCCAGGCCTTCTCCCCCTACTCAGAGTTGCTTCTGGAGCACTGCCCAGACCCCAGGAGGTGCCAGGATGCACGCAAGCCAGAGTCCAGGGAGCATTCGCAAGCACCAGGCTCTGCAGCCAGCATAGCACCTGTGGTCACACAGTTCTCTGCCATGCCCCAGCAACCCCACCCCCTGCTCTGCAGATGAGAAAATGGCACAGGTGGTTAGGGACCCTGCCCAAGGTCACACACGTAGCAGGTGGTGGAGCAGGACTCAAATCCAGGTGGGCTCTGCAGAGGACAGGATCCTACCAGCTCCCTCCTGCTTTTATCTGGCCCAGGTATACCCCCATCTCCCACTCCAACAGGCTCCAAGCTCTGGGCTATACCTCAAGGCTGTTTTCGCACTGAATCCATCCCTCAACCCTGGAAGGCAGCGCCCTTCCTTCACCCTCCAGGTAAGCAACTCGCACAGAGGGCCTAATGCCTTGTCCCACTCACACAACCTGTCAGGACAGAGCCCAGGCCACCGCAGGTCTCTCAGACCCAGACATAAACCAGAGTGGAGTGCCCAGCCTCCAGCAAGGGCTGGTGATCTTCCACAGATTGCACAAAAGCCTGCGGTGATGCTCCCGGGACACCTGTTTCAGCATCCACACCAGAGACCCACATTCTGGGTCCTCCAGGCTCCTGAGCTCAGCCACAGCCCTGTCTGCAAGTGTGCCCACCTTCCCACCTCCATCGCCTCACTGGTCTAAGACTCACAGTCACAAAATTGCAGGTTTCATGTGCTGGTCACAACTTTCTAATGCACATTAAAATAAGGAGGATTTGCCCAGGTGCCGCCTAAATTCCCCACGGTGTGTATCACAGCCTGTGGGAACCCTCACCCAGAAAGCTGCAAGAAAGATACTGTTAGAAAGCAGGGAAGGAGGGGAGAAGCCACATGCCAGGAGCTAGGGAGAGAACAAAGCTCTCCAGCAATTCCTGGAAGGATGGAACAGGTCAGGGACAGAGGCTCTAGGCCCAGCCAGCAAAAGGAGTGTAGAGAGCATGGCCAGGCCCACAGAGGACAGCCACGCCTGTCTATAGAGCCTGTTGGAACTCCAACTGCCTCCTCAGGGACCCAGCACTTGACCCCCTGGATCCAGGCATCTCATTGTACTAGAGAGAAAATGAGGAGCCTGGACTCCTGCCAGTGCCGGCCTGATGCCAGGCAGGCCAGGGAGCTGCTTCCAGTGTGCTGTCCCCCGTTGGGAGGGCCAGGGAAGAGAGGGGAAGGGCATCCCCCTTTGGTGAGGACAAGCTCCAGACAGCCCTATTATGTTCAGAGCAGCTTCTACCCACCTCAGGTAAGGGCTGGACCTTCAAGGGGGTGGGGCATCAAGAGGGTGGGACAGCTTAGAAGGGGGTTAGGAAGAGAGCCTGGACCGGCATGGAGGAGTCCATGCCTCACTGCCCTGCTCATTCCTGCAGCAATCAGACCCCAAAGATGCCCTCCTGGAGTCCAGGCAGAGAAGGTCCTCCAGCCCAGGGGGCTCACGGCTGGCCTGAGCCCATGCCACTGCTGCCTCCCAGCCCCAGTGGGAGCTCTAAGTCTCTGCTCAGCTTGTGGCCGACTCCCCAGGGGAAACTGCATTCTCTGGTCCCAACCCATTCAAGCCTCGACCTCCCACTCTGCTCCATGGAGTTCCTCCCTCTCAGCTGCTGACCCTAAGGATGCAAGTCCCAAGCAGCCCCCTAACTGAATGGGTTTTGCTACTCACTGTGATGGTGAAATGGTGAACAAACCAGCTTCAAATATATGCCACCACCACAGGCTACAAACCTCAGGAAAATCCCGGTTCTAAAGTCTGATCCTGAGCTCATAAGTTAAGCAGTCAGAGAAACTTCTGGAGGTAGTTTTGGGATGAGAAGGATTGGAGTTGGCCCAGCTGCTAGATCTGATGACTTTCCAGAAGTCTGTAGGACCTGGTCCCCTCCTCTTTGCTAGGGGATGGCTCCCCTTCCTTCTGAATTGACCTGGCCACCACTGGGGGAGCATACTTTCCAGGTCCCTAGAAATCCCTTTCTCTGCAGAGCCTGCAGACAAACTACCCTTGACCTCTGGGCCCTAGTGCTGCCTGCACTCCTTGCTGCCTTCCCTGGGGAGGTGCTCTCCCTCCCTCTGGCTCCTGCCCCTGGAAACCCTAGTCAGCTGGCTGCCTTCTGGCCCCAGTCTGCCAGGCACACTTGCCAATGGGTCATAAGGCCTTGCTCATCTCCTGGCTTCTTGTGAAGCCCTGTCTGCTACCACCATGTTCCCGGGTGCCTGATGCCTGGCACGCCAACACCCTGCTGCCCTCTCCTGCCTAATCTGTCTTCTGCTGGTTGCTGTGCCCCAGATGCCCCCCACTGACTATCCTGCCAGCTGGGTTCAGCCTTCTTAGCTCTGTAAGCCACCCATGGTGACAGATGACACTTGTCCAAAGCACAGATCCAAAATCCTATTTGGAGTTCAGGCCCCTCTCCTCCTTTGGTCTAATGCTTCCCTCCCTTGACCTTGGCTGATTCACTTGTCCAGGCCTGGCTCCTGACAGTCTTTGTCCCTTTTAAACTTTGCTCTTGATTCCTGCCTTCTTGTCTCCTTTCTTCTAAGCTGAAGTGGTTCTCTCGCTTAAAATTTTTTTTTAAATTTTAACTTCTTGTTTTGAAATAATCATAATCATAAAAGTAGAAAGTGAAAACAATTCTTTTTTCCTCAATGGTTTAAGAGCAAGTAGCCGACGCAACATTCTATTACCCCTCCCCAATGCCAGGCCTGTCCTGCCTGCTCAGGCTCTTACTGCCCAGACGTTATCTATTCCTCTGGGACTGCCCTTCTCCACTTGTTTGGATTGTAAACCCCCAACCAGGTCACTTTATCTTATCTCTTGAACCTGAGAGATCCTCTGGGGATCAGCTCTCTTCATAGGAGCCGAAGGTACTTTAGGTTTCCAATCTGATACCAGCTCAGTCACCATCTCCTGCCATCAGCACAATCACCCCAAGAAGGTACAAAGGTGATTTCTCCTCCATTTATCACATACTCCTCCCTGCCTTCCTCCTGTCGGCTTGGTTTAAGGGGGAGGCTTGAAAGGCTGGCTGTCATCATTAACAATCCTC
The DNA here is from genome assembly GCF_964194135.1 of Talpa europaea. Classification (NCBI taxonomy): domain Eukaryota; kingdom Metazoa; phylum Chordata; class Mammalia; order Eulipotyphla; family Talpidae; genus Talpa; species Talpa europaea. The sequence goes on from NC_140076.1 coordinate 25,356,654, forward strand.
CCTGGGCCATAGTTTCCTCGTGGACAGGGTGAGGGATTTGGATCAAATAAGCTCCAGGGACCCATTTTATAACAATAACACTGGATTTTTATTGAGCACTTATTATCCTCCAAGCACTGTAAGTTTTTTACAGGTAGCAAATGAGTTAATCCTTATGCAAGCCCTTTGAGATATAATTACTGTTATCATCGCCACATCTGAGCCACAGAGCAGTTATACAACTTGCTGAAGATCAGATGGTCACTCTGAGAGATCCAGGAATCCACACAGGAGGTCAGAGTTCACACTCTACCACAACTGCTGCCAGAAGCAGGGAGAGACTAGGAATTTACCCTTTATTTGAAGAGGCAATTATAGAAGTAAAAATTGGTAACTCAAGGCAGTATAAAAAGTCAACTTACTACATCCAAGGTACTAGACTACATACATCCAAACTATATTACAAATCTCTAGTAATCAAAACAGTATGGTATTGCCATAAAAATAGACAGAGATCAATGAGACAGAGTGGAGAGCCAAGAATTAAACCCACACATATATGGTGACTTAATTTATGATAAAGGAGCCAATAATATATATACAGTGGGGAAAGGATAGTCTTTCAATAAATGGTATTGGGGAAACTGGATAGCCACATGCAGAGTACAGATATCATTTCCTTTAATTCTCAACAGACTTGAAGAAAAGGTATATTACTGTTCCCATTTCCTAGATGAAAAGAATGACCATAGAGAGGTTATGTGACTTTCTAGTGAGTGGCAGAGTCAGGATCTGAACCCAGACCTGCTGACACCAAGCTATGCTCTTGTTACCATGTACTTCTATTATATTGAGGTACATCCTATGTTCAGAGAGCAGGGAGTAAAGGATGCCACTCATTCCCTGTGATTGGCAATGGGGTGGGAGAGCATGCGTCAGGGTCTTGGCAAGTGTTTCATGCACTGATTCTATTAAACAGCACTAACAGGCACCTTTACCTTTAGAGTGGAATGGCACCCAGAGGCACCAAGGAGCCTGACAGAAGGCACAGAGGTGGGCCAGCACGGGGGGGATATAGTCAGCAGGAAAGTGTCAGGGTATGCTGGGGCTGAGCCCTCACCCTCTAGACAGCAAGGAGCTGCTGATGCTTGGGGGGCAGACCATGGCAGCACCCTCCCTCCAAGAGACTGCAGGTCTTAGGAAGAAGGCAACCATCTTCTCATTTTTCTAAGCCTGTGAGGACAGAAGTCCTTCTAGAGACTTGACATTTTCTTTCCCTCCTATCTCTGTACCTGGGTGTGTTCAATCAAGCAACACCCACTACCCAACTCTGGGCTCTGAAAGGAAATTCTTGCCAATAGAGTTCTCATCTCATGCAGGGGCCCCCTGACAAAAGCTTCCGCCCAAGAGGGGGTACCCTGCTGGTGAGCTCAGAATAGAGTCTCTGACCTTTAGAAAAGGTCAACTTGTCCTAAGGGGGAGACAAAGGCCTGTAATCACCTCACGGCTCCCTTATCCAGCATCCCCTGCAGACAGTCTCCAAGCAACACCTTTTCCTGGTGTTGAGTGCACAGCTCTATGATTTCCAGACACTACAGAGCTCTCTGGTCAATAAGAACTAGAATGATCCTTCACATCACATTATGAGAGGCAAAGAGGAACCACCCAAGCCAGGTAGGAATCACGTGCCCAAAGTCTCCAGGCGAGTAGTTGCACTGCCAGACTCAGACCCCCAAGCCCCTCCCCAACTTCCGATTCAAGTGAGGAATCAGACTCAGAGAGCCACCAGCTCTAGGACTCACTGCTTTACCCCCACCCCTACAGGAAGCCTCATTTTAACAGTGCCCAAAGACAGCAAAGGTGAGCTGCCTGTGGATTGCAGCCAGTAAAATTCAAGTGGCTCCTCGCTCAAGCCCTTGTCAGATACTCCATCTGCCCCACAAGCCACGTGTCTTTTTTCTGTTTTGTTTCCGCTATCCACGAGAGCTGGAGCTTGCCTCCCACTCAGGGAGGCTCAGCAAGATAGAATTTATAGTGTATGCAATGCATATGCATGTCTTGTGGGGAGATGTTGGTGAGGTGAGGATTTGGGGCCTGAATTCATAATAAATATATAGAAAACTAAAGTGAAGTTGAAACACACACATACATCATTCTCATTCACAGAGAAAACAGAAAAGTTGTCGAGGAAAGAGCAGGCAGCCATGCTTGATGGCGTGCCTTAGCTGTGAGCTATGCAGGGGGCGCCTCTAAGAGAGGATGAGGACAGGCTGCCCATGCAGCCACGGGGTGGCTCTGGGTCACTGTTTAATGCCCAAAGCTGAAAAGTCAAGTAGAAGCAACTCAGGCTCATTGTTTAGAGATAAGGAGGTAAACTGTGATAATCAGCAGAGATGAGAGTTATTACTTCTGAGGCCGGTGGGGCAGAGATTGAGAGTACTATACTTTCCACAACAAATGAATAGCACATGAGGCTCTCTAATCTCTGTGCATGTGTTAACTTTGATAACAAATTGGGAGGGGAGAGTCACTCACTGCTCCTGAGAGGCTGCTTCTCTCTCAGGAGAGACCAGGAGAGCCAGCTTCCCCCGGGAGGCCCCTGCCTGACTCCCCAGGACAGGAAGGAGGCCAGCACTCAGGAGGACACTGACCAGGCATGGAAGGTGCTGAGTCCTCGCTGAGGCTTTCAGGGCGTCACATGGTGAGAACCTCATTTCCCATACTTCCTCCCCACACCCTTCCCGCCCCCAGCCTTGGGCTCCCTACTGGAACCGGAGACAGCACCTGCCTTGAGAAATGGATTCTCCTTTAAATTTTAATAGGATGCATTTAGGTCTTCCCTGACTGTCCCAGGGCTCTGGGGACTCCGGCCCGGCACACTCAGACTCTCAGTCTGCTCCACAATCAATACGCCTTTTCGTTTCCATTTTGCTGTTCGCTTTTATTTAAACTGTCTGTGACTTGGGTTTCGTAGTGACATAATCAACTTTCTCTAACGATAAGGCAAGTGTTCCCTGGGAAGTCCTCTGAGCACTTTGGAGAGAGATGCCAGGCTTGTACAGACAGTTGGCCTGACTTGACTATTTAACACCCGATATTTTTATTGGGGGATAATCTTTAGAAATGAAACACTTTTCCAAGAATCTAAGTGGTTTCTTAGGAACAGGAATTCCCTGCTCTTGTTTTCCAGTAGCCATTGACAAATCTATTGCTGGGCAAGACCTGGAGTCCACAGACAGCCAGGATGGGTGAAAAGACGCCTGGACTGGGTGACAGAGGAGGGTAGGAAAGATGCGGAGGTGAGCAAGTACAGTCAACTTATGAAGTGTTTTTTTTTTTTTTTTTTTGAATGGAAACAGAAAAATCTGGTGATATAGGCTCTTCAGTCAAGGAGGTGTTTTTAAGGTAAGTCTTTGTCAGTTTGGACACACTGAATGAATGGGCCAGGAGAGAGGTAGTTGCTAGAGTGAGGTACTAGGGCAGTGACAAGAGATGGGACCCTGCCCTCTGACAGGAGTGCATTGGGTCTCCCTTCGCTCAGCCGCTGAGTCCTTTAGGCGGCAGGGTCAGGAAAGGACTTCTGCAAGAGGCCTGAAGGGCCAGGGGCCTGTCCGGGGCAACCTCCTGCCAATGAGTCACCGACCCCACCCTGGCTGGCCTGGCCTATAACTGGGTTTCTGTTCCACTGCCCTCTTTTCCAGTTTCAAGCTGAGCCTGGGCTGTCCCTCTAAAGGTGACCCACCCCTTTCTGAATAGCCCCCACACCCACCCCAGTGGGCCTGGCTTCCCTGCCTCTCACCATTTGAGTTTATCATTCCCTTCCCACCTGAGCATTGACACCCTATCCCCCAAGTCCTACTAAGCTTGGACAACCACTTTGGGCAGCCGGGAAGTTCCTATCAATCCCAATCTCTTCCTCTCCCACGGCAGCAATTTGGGCTAAACTCCAAGCTTTCCTTGCAGCCACTGAACTTGAGTTGGGACAATATGGTCATTAACCTCGGTGAACAATATAACTTTGTACATATGAAAACAACATTCCCTAACAAAGGAACCCTTCTAAAACAACCAAGGCAAATGCATGCATGCTGGTGAGACAGTCCACACATCCCTAATTGCACACCCAGAAAAATGCCTACAGAACATGCTTTGCTCAAGTGTGGAAGTGACAGGGCTATGTACCAGGAAATCAATCAATCAATAAATAGGAATCAATGCACAGTTTTCAAAGCATGGCTCTGAGACTTAAGTCAACAGGAGGTTGGGGCAATAGGAATGGAAGTAGCCCCACTGTTAAGCCGGAAGTAACACACAGAACTAGGGATGTGGAGGGACCTGGGAGGTTCCTAGTAGACAGAGCTGAGTTCTGCCCTCTGAAGCCTGAGATGATGCACAGTGGGGTGGGGGGGGGGCAGATGATGGGGCCAGGAAGATCAGGCTGGTTTTAAACTGGATTGTGTAGATAAGGGAACCACTGAGGCTGTTGGGCAGAGCTGAGACACACGCAGAACCCTGATCAAGCAAACTCAAAGACACCAATACGGAGATGGGAAGGGGAGTCATGGCACAGGGCATGAAACCATGGCACAGTGCATGAAGAGAGACCACAGTTGAGACTTAGACCATTTGTGGTAAATCCCAAAATGGGGACTAATTGGAAGTGGGGGGTGGTGGACCAAGGGAGACAAAGGAATGAAAGATAACACTAAGGTTTTGAGGGTGAAGGGCTGCATCATATAAGATCTAGATGTGGAAGGAGATGCTGCTGGCAGCAACTGGAGGACTTGGTTGGTACATGTTGAGTTTGAGGTGTCATGGGTCACCCAGGCAAAGGTGCCCAGGAGGATCTCTAACTCAGGAGTGAGATCCTAGCTGGAGACCCAAGTAGATGCAAACTTAAAGCGTCCTGCCTTAAAAACTTTTCTTTGTGCTTAGTATCCCTGGCACAGTGACGAGATCTGAAGTCAGGGAGATGAAGACTGACAAAGGAGAACCCTGCAGACAAGTGTTCCCACTGGCCAGGTTCACGAGTCACCATCACACCAAGCCCGCCCTTCTTCCCCACCTGTCCGGGTCTCACTGCCCACTCCAGGTCTAGCTCCACCAAGGAAGCCCTCCCTGCCAATTCCAGCCCCAGAGATCCCTTCATGATGCAAGTCAGTTCTGGCATCCCCCACCTTACCACTGGGCCTGGTGCTGCCAACCTAGTCCCCAAGCATGTTGACGGCATCATCTGGTACAGAAATAAGAGGCTGAAGAAGTAACTCTTTTTTGGTCACTTGATCCACTGCTAGATTGGAAAACAAGAACAGTAAAGACAGCTTGACTAGTAATAGAAAACCAAAACCCACAAATGTTGGCCTCAAACAGCATCTATTCATTGCAAATGGCTGGTTAATTTGTTATGAATGAGATCTACAGGATCATCAGGAGCTGTGGGATCAACATCTCAAAAACAAGTTGCAGCTGTGTGTTCGGGCACACAGGAGGGTGGTGCCTGCCTGTCTCAGAGGCAGGTGAGGCCATATGGTTTGTTTGCTCTGGCCCATGAAATATGAACAGGAAGCTTCCGGGTAGAAGTTTTAAGATTCGGCGCACAAATCACCAATTCCCCCTAGATCTCTTGGTGATGCCTACGAATACAGCCTGTAATCACACCCCCTGTCAAACATATACTGGAATGAAATATAGTCACCAAAACCTTGGTGTCTACAGATGGGTGACCCAAAGGATGGGTCAGTGTTTCTGGGTGGGGGTCACCCCTGGTGTTTGTGTGCAACAAATAGTTCTGTGGTTGCAGGATGGGTGGTGGCATCCTCGGCTCAGGGGTGCCCCAGTCACGTGACAGCCAAAATTGATCTCATCCTCACATTCCCAAACACACTGAGACTGATACCAGCCCTAAGGGACCATGAATGTGAAGGTGTCCCCAGAAGTTGGGGTGGGGTTGAAGCGGGGGCCACTTGGCATAGCTGGGTGGTGGGAGAAAGGCATTTGACCAGTGATACTACATAAACCTGTGGAGTGCTCAAATTGGCTATGACGAGTTGAGAGTAAGGAGGTGTCTCCTCCCCTGACAGCACAGAGGGAGATCTTCCTGGAGGGATAATCGAAGAGATGGACGCCTCCGTGGCGAATATGCCCCTGTGCCCACTTGTCAGTACAACGAATGACAGCTTTTATCTGGGCTGCACGGGTCCTTCTACAAGCGCAAACCACCTTACCCACCCCCTTCACAGATAAGGAAATGGAGCTGGAGTGGGGAGGGAGCGTCAAGGTGGAACAGAGGTAAGAGGGAGAGGTGCCCTGGGGCAGGGGTGACACCTGAAAGAGGGGGAGGTTCTGAAACACAGCAGGTGGGACTATGGAACAACCTGGTTGGGATGGTGGGGGAGGGGTGGAAAAGAAGGGGTCTCAGAGGTAACCCTTCACCTTCCAGACCATGTGACAGTGCCTCCAGCAGGTAGCTGGAGCTATGAGCCAAATGGGATGGAGGCAGGTTCTGTTGGAGGCTCAGGATGCCCAGAGAGACAGAGCGGCAAGCCTGCCTCCTGGAGCCAGCTCTCCAATTTGAGTGCAGGCGCAGACCTTCTCACGCACATGCAGGATATCACTAAGGGAATGAGAGCCTCACGCATCAGTGAACACCCGGCAGTCGCCCGACTCCAGCCCCACAGATAGTTGTTGAAGCAAGAGGGAAGAAGGCAAGTCGCTGTGACTGGATGCACCAATCCTGGGACAAGACCTTGTATGGCCTTTAAAGGACCCAAAGACATGAGAACACAGAAACACACGAGGGCGCTCTAACCAAGTAGCAGGAGAGGAGAGGGCTCCGTCCCCAGGTCCCCAGATGGAAGGAGGATTAGCACTTTGAAGTCTTTGGCCTAGTTCTCAATTAAGCTGCTATTAGAACTTAGGGCAGGATGTTTCTCCCCTGGGGGTCAGTGCCCCTCCCGCTGCAGGAAGTGCGCCATCCCTGACCCCCTCCCTGTCTCTGGGACCACCCAACATGCCCTCTCCAGAGAGCCCCTGCTGCTCAATGCCCCCCCCCCCCCAGGAATGCACATTGGTGGCCATGGGGAGCTGGGTAGGTCCTGCTCTCCCTGATTGTACAGAAGAATCCAGCACCTCCACATTCGACCTGAGTCAGACCTCTGCAGGTGCTGGAGAAAGGTTCGACCTGAGTCAGACCTCTGCAGGTGCTGGAGAAGCGGAATCCCCAGTGACATCTGTGCTGGCCGACACTCTCGGAGGCTGCACTTTCGGAGGCAGGTTTTCCTCCACGCTGACCTCCCTCTACACTGGGGAGGACGGGGGTGCTGCACTGATTACACTAGGGACACAGACACAGGACCCTGAGACAGACACCCCCATGCCAGGAGGCAGACACGTGGTCACATAGAACACAGCTGGCACAAAACTTCCACACAGCAAGTCTGAAACAAGGCACCTTAGGAGCCCCAGAGGGCCCCCCTTATGAGTTCTGAGACGGCCATCATTATTTTCCCTAAGACAAGCACCAAAGTTGAAAAAACCAGGGACAATATTCTACATATTTCCCAACCAACCAGGTTGAGCCCTGTCAACCACCAGCGAGAGCAGTGTGCCATCAGCCTTGCAAACAGCCTGGTCGGCAGAGCCCGGCCCCCTCCATGGGGGCCTCAGGATGCCAAGGTGGCTGCCTGGGCAGACAGAAGTAATTTTGGGGGAAACACACAACAAGGTGAACAGCAGTTGGGACAGGACCTGGTCCAAAGAGGGGACTAGAGCCCAGACCAACATCTGAGGAAATGAAAGGCTAGATGGAGTCCAGGCCCTTCAGTCCTTGGGGCACGCCCAGTGCCCCCCCACCCCCCACCACAGAGCTGGCATTCTTAACCAGAGGTGGCCTGGAGTCCCACAAGGGTGTGTCTGCTGGAAGGCAGGTGTGGAGCCCCAGAACAATTGTGGGCACAGTCTTGCCTGCTGAAATGCTCACCGCCTCTGAGCACAGACGGGAGTGCCCAGCCAACAGCTGTGCGCACTCTTACTGGGTGGGAAGCAGACATTGCAAACCAAACATGATTCTTACCCTCCTTCGAAGATTTTGATCCTCGCAGGCTCCCCTCTCTTGGAGGCAGGAGTGTCCTCCTCTGGCTTCCCTCGCTTCTCTTCTTCCTTTTCCACTCTAGCTATATCTTTCTGGCCTTCTGGGGAAACCAGCGAAGGGAGGTGAACCTGGCCCACCGCAGGGACGACAAAATCATTGCAGGTTAAATAGAAATAATGGAACAGTGCCTCCAGTGGTATTGAACACTTACACACCGAAGATCACTCACTTAATCTTCACTCTACCCTGTGAAGAGGTGCTATTAGCCCCCATTTATGGAAAGAACGAAACTAATCCCCAGAGAGATGAAGTCTCTTATTCAAAGCCATGAGGGCAATCAAAACTGGAACTCCCATCAGGTCTTTCAAGTTAGGCTACCGTGAGAGCTGTCTGCTCTTCCTGTTTTATGAGAGTCTAAGAGCTCCTCAGGGACAGGTCCTCATGTGGGTTTCCTCCTCACTCCTGCACCCAAAACAGGGTCTGCCTCAGAAAGGGTGCTTAAGTGGGACAAATAAACCAAGACCCCACTGTTGAGATTAAATCATCCAGTTTTCTTTTACAGACCACAAAGTCAAGGCCATCCAGCAGGGTGCAGGCTCTGGGCTGTCCATCTAAAGGAACCCATTCTTTTCACAGAGAACATGACCCCTAGACACTCTGATGGTGATAGGGAGTGGGTACACCCTTGAATAGGGAGATGATGGTGGGCTGGGAGCTGGGACCAGGAGAGCTAACAGTGAGATTCTTATTTCACTTCACGCCACTGTCCTTAAGGTCATGAGAAACCATACTGTTTACATACAGCAGGAGAACAAGGGTGTCTCCTGGGCCAGGGACAACTGAGGAATCACAGGGCCCCTTGCCAGCCACCACACCTGCCCTGACAAGGATGAGATGGAATTGAACAGTAAGGCAGCTGGTTGGGAATCAGGGAATCTGAGCTCTAGCTCCACAAAGACCAATGCAAGCGGACCACCCTTGGGTGGATTACTTAACCCCTCTGGACCTCAGAGTCTGGGGTTTAGACAATCCTGAAGATTCATTCATGGTCAATAATTATGATCCAGTAACTTCCTGATGATTTCTTTAGAATTGGAGATAGGGATGCATACAGACTACTGATTTGGCAGCAAGCAGCCCAGTAATACTCATGAATTTCCAGAGCCTACTGTCTCTACTCCCCTCTTGGCCTGCATCTGGGCCAAGCATGGAATGACCAAAGCACCTCCCGCAGGATGATGGACGGCTTCTTTCTCACAACCAGCTGTGACACCTGGGCCAGGCTGGAGGAAGTTGATTTTGATGGCAGTGAGCCACGCTATCAAGAAACATTGCTGGAATTGAGAATGGGGCCAATGATCCACTTTGAT